>NC_091822.1:106861607-107569107 GCF_038994185.2 Dermacentor albipictus | reverse complement strand
TCAGATATACCAACCTTGGGATGATGTCTCCGTAGGCGATAGATTGCGCATTAGGACAAGAATTGCGCTGGAGATTTCAATGAAGAACGTGCTCTTTAGCCACCATGGTGGACTTTACACATAAAACGGCACATTGAGTCAGCATGAAAACGTTTCAATCAAAGGACACGACGTGCTTGATGTTGCCTAAGCGCGCCGCAGCACGATGAGAGGTGCGCAGCGAATCCCTCTTCTTAAGCTGGATTCACACGCCCGACCGAACTCCGCGGACGAACATTGCGTGGCTCAGTGCCACTCGATCACGCCGCGCACGCAAGGACGCAGCAGATAAGCCACCGGCGACGCGATTCATTGCGGGTCAATCACGTCATGCTCATCGTCGTGGAAATCTCTCTTTATCGCTTGCGAAAGGAGGGCGCATGCCCGCTATGGCAGACTGGCCAAGAAGTAGGCGGCTTTAACGCGATAGCGTTGTGGCGGAGGTGTGTGTTTACAAAAAAGCTTATTTCAACAACAGACGATAGGAACACTGAGTCACAAAGTACGAAGAATTATATACATGGGACGTTTTGAAAGGAGCGTCCGAGTCCACACTGTTAAGGACCCGGGGTGGCTTGCACGAACAGTTAATACAATTGCTTTCTATTATGCTACAGAAACAAAGTTCATAACTCGAACTTTTCGTTTCTACTCTTGGTGAATTCCACAAATCTTTGTTACGAACCGTACACTTGATTCCTAACCAACCGGCCTAACTTGATATTTGAAGAAACAACAACAACAACAACAACAACAACAACAACAACAACAACAACAACAACAACAACAACAACAACAACAACAACAACAACAACAACAACAACAACAACAACAACAACAACAACAACAACAACAACAACGACGACGACGACGACGACGACGACGACGACGACAAATTTGCTTCTACGTTTCTGCCACCGACCAGGTGTGTCGAGCATCTATGAGTGCTTCTGCTCATAAAAAAGCTTACTCTTCAAGGTATTTTCATAAACAAAATACGCCGCTTCACAGGCGTCGCATTGTAATACAAGTCGCGAACAAGGAACAAAAATCAACCGGTAACGAAACAGCAGCAACAACTGCGGTCATGCCCTAATAAGCAGAGGCGTGCCGTGAGTACCCAACGCGATTTTAGCGGACGCTAATCTTATGGACTGCCTATAAGGGGCATTACTGTTTTGCCTTCTCTACACTATAGGCTTCTCTTTTAACGGGATGATCTCGTGGTCGTGTTATCCTTATGCGTGCATGAAGAGGCTTGGGCGATCTCTTTCCCTCCTGTTTCGTGGGTGACCGTCCTACAGTTACTGGACTGTGATTTCGGTGCTGGTGGCCGTATAGATGCATTCTTTTCCCACTTGTGTTCGTGTGGGTGTAACACTTTTTCCCATCTTCTCATTTTGAGTTTTTATTATTGCTTGAATAATGAGTTTGGGATAGCTAGCTTTGACGCAGCCTACCTTCCCACGCTTCTACACCTAAAAAAAAAAAAAATACGAGCAGTGAACTTTGGTTGCTTAAGCCGCAAGGAGTCGAGCCATATTTAATACACGTAGGGCCTCCATGAGGAGAAATTCAAAGCTGCTGAAAACCGCAACGAAGAAAAGCTTGCAAAGGCTTAGTTCCAAAGCTCCGCTGATTCATTCATAGGGTTTAAAATTCCAAAGCCACATTAGGGCTACGAGAAACGCCGTAGCTAAGGCCTCTGCGTTATGCACCCAGTAGCAATGCAACCGCGTACATGGTCGGGATTCGCACCCGCGACCTCGTGTTCAGCAGCACAATGCCATGGCCACCGAACCACCTCGTAGGATGCAAGGCATCACTGTTAAGCTGCCTATGGAGCCGGGAGGACCAGGCCTTCGATGGCCGCACACACAAAGAAAACGAGTGCGCGCGACTTCTTTGCGGGAGTAACCATCTTGTCCCGCGTTACACGGGCACTTGAAGAGGAACGCTAAATCAGGTTAGGATGACAAAGTAATATTTTAATGTTGTTCTGGTTAATATTGCTGTACCAGGTTGATTACTGAAAGAGTCAAGGAAGGTGAAGGTACTATCTTAATATTCCACGCCTAATTTCACGAATTTTGCCGTTCCGACGCGGAAAAAAAGTTCTCAAAGCAGGTCAAATATTCTGCCTGCGGTTCCCATAGAATGCGGCGACAAATACAAATACAATGCTTTCCAACTTGAAGACAACTTGGCTTGACAACTTTCCAACTTGACATAAATTACATACACATGCGCCAACCGCTTACTTTCGCTAATTTCCGTGACGTCACCGCAGAGACGACATTCTTTCAATACCGGCGTCTCACGCGAGCTATGTTTTGGAGCGTTGCGTGTGCGGAGTACAGATGCAGCGCGGTTTTGCGTGCGGGGCTCGAATTGAACTCTGAAACTGTCACCGAGCTTAGAAACGAGTGGATGTTTAAGAATTTGCGACGTCATGGCGTAGTGATGCGGGCCAGGCATTTTTCATTTTCGCGCATTTTATCACCGACCGAGCCGCTCCGACACGCTACGAGTGGTCACTTTAGCATTACAAAAGAGTACACACACCCCCACCTCCTTCCTCCTCCTCCACTCCTTCCCTCTTCCATTATACTTCCCGACAACCTGCGAAAGACGACAGCCCAAAGAAGAACGCAAGAACAGGCACTGTACAAAACTAAATATTTTGCAAGAGGTGAACCCTACTAGGAGGTCCAGACAGGGGCTTTAGTTAATTTGGGACTTGGTTCTTTTTAGTTGTATGGTGCTTATAGGAGATGTCGCCTTTAATTGGCGCCGGCTACTCCTCTTAACCTAGAGATATGAGAAAAAGAAATAACCTAAAAGCAATAAAACTAAGAGTCAACTCCAAGCCACAATAACGCAAAGTCCGACATTACTACAATAATATTGAGGCACACGAGAAAACAAGAATTTGTTTCAAACGAAGGTACATGAATCCAGGCATTGAATGGGCCAAAGCCGTGTCAAATAATTACATAGAGTGAGATTATTACAGATAAACACATTACTTAATAGTTTCCGAAAATATTGTTCGCTTTACAATTTTTTGGAGGGCCAGTAATGTTCGTCTTTCCAATGAATACGTTCCCCAAGGGCCTACAATCTTCCTGACGCGGGAAGGTCTGCGCTCCGATGCCATTAAACCACGTGCTAAACGTCGTCTCACTGTGTCGTGTCGCGGACATTATAACACAAGATGCTGTACATCCTCACCCACGTGGCCAGAAGTGTATTCCGGACTATTAGCGTTTGAATGTTTTTTTTTTTGCAGCAAGTGTTTTGTATACGCGGTACAGAGTCGCAGACAACGAATGAGCGTTTCAAAGGATTTGGTTGTTTCCAACGAGGGGCTAATAAACGTTATTTCTCTCTTTCATAGCTCTGTTACTAAGAGGAGGAGATGACAAAGACAAAGGGTGAGTGGCCTTCTGTTTGCATTCGAAAGCGCCGAACACACACACACACACACACACACACACACACACACACACACACACACACACACACACACGTATAAATATATATATATATATATATATATATATATATATATATATATATATATATATATATATATATATATATATATATATATATATATATATATATATATATATATATATATTGAGAAACAACGCAAAATGCACAAAAAATGCAGTCATTGGCCGACATTGAAATCGCGTCGACAGCGAAGAGTGGACACGGCCCGTTTTTTTTTCTCCGCTTACGCAACGAAGCGCTCTCAACGACCGAATTCGTGTAAAGCGAGCGGCGGATTACAAAATCGCTTGGCGCCACTGCACCAATCCCGTTCTCTCTCCCGCGTTCCGTTACGAAAGGGCTTTTTACCATGAACTGGTCCTCGGAAAGCACCCGACTTCGCAACACAATTCTCAGTAACCTATTAGAGATAATAGTCCGGAACACATCCATACGTCTTTTTTACCCCAACTGTCAACGCATAGCTTGCTATATATATATATATATATATATATATATATATATATATATATATATATATATATATATATTCCCCCATATATTTCCCCCATCCTGCAATCCCGCTTCGCCGCGTGGCCTGCGTGACGCCCGCGGCAGCCGATGTGGTTGAAGCGCAGTGCGGGAGAGGGCGCGAGTGTTGCGCTGCTAACGCCGCCGACAGGCGGGGTTACTTGGGCGCCGGGAGACAAGGCGCTTGCCCTCTTTCCCGACGGGTCGGGGAACGGCGTGGACGTCCCGCGTGCGCGCCGACCGATGCTTCTGCGAGACCGCCTCGCGTGGCCGCCTTGGAACGCGCCACCGTTGGCGTTACCGAACACGCGAACGACCAGGCGTTGGGATCCAGCATGGGGCGAACATATTCGCTCGTTTTCCGGTCGCGGTGAGCCGGACTTCTAGATTTGTCGCGCGCCCATCGGCATGTTTTGTGGATAGCAACTCGGCTAGCAGGCATTGATCTATGAAAGGTGCAATAAATGCCCTTGTGATTGTTTGCACTACTGTGTTGTCGTTCCTTTGTCCCAAGAGTACCGGAGGAGAACCCCACAATATATATATATATATATATATATATATATATATATATATATATATATATATATATATATATATATATATATATATATATATATATATATATATATATATATATATATATATATATATATATAAGCAGCAACAGCAGACGGAGGCCAGAAAAAAGGAATGAACGAACAAAAGCGTTCATTCATCTTTCTGACCTCCGTCCCTTGTCGCGCTGTTTTTATAAAAAGTTACCACTATACCCGGTCCCACACATTTCTTCAGTATGCATATAGCTTGCGTTACAGGCATTAAACATAACTTCGGCCTAAAACCACTTTCAGCACGACGTAAAGTTGCACTATTATGCCTATTTTATAAAAATTTTTATCATGAAACATTACTCGATGAGGTGCTCGTTCGACGTCCGTACATATCATCACGGCTTCACCCCAGAAAGCAGTAACTATAACTATAATAATAAAGCAGTAATTATATCTTGCAAGATCCAAACCTTTTCTGGTTTATTCATACCCCGCACACGCTAAGATACCAACGGGCTTCCCTCTACTGTTGCCACAATTAATGAAGCTTTACTGTTTCGTTCTGCCCTTCGTAATGGAATAGGCTAATGAAATAGGTTTTGATTTTCGTGTTCTGTTCCTTTTATGTTTTCTAAATATGGCCTTCTCATGTTTCACATTTGTTTTCTGTATTTTGTAGTTATAAGTTCTTGTTCAAATTTGTAGGATTTTAAGCGATTCACCTCTGGAATGTAATGCTTCTACCTTGAGGGTAGTAATAAGCAATAAAAAAAATCAAAAGCAACGTTACTGCACCGTGCTGCTATTAACGCTGCGAGTCCGAATCCTGCAGCCTTGGCTGGACTTGCGACTGGGATACACGTGAGCACCAAGGATATAAGCGTACACTACTTACAAAAGTGCGACGAGTACTTGGTACTTCAAAATTAAGTACACGGCCGTACACCTTTTGGCTCGGATATGTGCAGTCTGGGGCGAAAGTTTGTGGACCATGGCTTCGGAAAAAACACCGAGTTTCGCCGTGGCCTATGCGCGTAACTCCTACAATTGCAAAAGTACGACCTAAGTTCTTTAGCTATACAGGATCGTGGTGCATCACTCATGTGCGCGTTAGTTCGGGAAATTTCATGGTTGCCATTGGAGGGGCACAGTCCACGAACTTCTGTCTCAGGCTGCGCGGGCGAGCGCACTTGCTTTTCACCTTCAGACATTGAGAGGCAAGTTGGAGATAGGAAATCCAAAGGCCTATGTAAGGTTATATGACAGTACAATAAATGCTGAGCTCTCCACTGCGTTATTGTATATATATATATATATATATATATATATATATATATGCAACGGGACGAATATACGATACATACTGCTAATATATGTAAAATACCATTGGGGCTGAGCTACTGCAGGATGTTATGCAGCCTGTGTAGTTCCCAGGTATTTAAAATGCATGGTTACGAGAACTACAAAAAAAAAACACGAACGCACGAGAAATTGCAGTTTCACAATATGGCCGTTAATTATGCGCACGCGAAAAAAGTGTGTCCTAGGTCCCTTGCAAGCTTTTCACGTCAAGTCACATCAAAAAGCGCATCGCCGGAAATTTGCATTGGGTCCCCCAGCGCGAAATACCGGTGCTAT
This sequence comes from Dermacentor albipictus, assembly GCF_038994185.2. Taxonomy (NCBI): domain Eukaryota; kingdom Metazoa; phylum Arthropoda; class Arachnida; order Ixodida; family Ixodidae; genus Dermacentor; species Dermacentor albipictus. Next base: position 107,562,844 of record NC_091822.1, on the reverse strand, counting down.
CGAAATAGTGATTTAACCAAAAGGCATGCTCACCCATTCCCTGCGTGCTCCCTAATAATTTACCTAAATGGCAACCGCGTCCATCTAAAATTCTCCGTCGAGCGGATCTATTTAAGGCCATTCCTGTAGCGTACGCTACGCAAACGAGCATAGATGCGCATAATGCCGCATTCAGATGGCGCAGCTAAAAAATCAAAAACAAAACAAAATGAAAAAGAAAAGCAAGCCTGAATTTTAAAGCGCTCGCCTTAACTTTTCTGCGCTTCTGAAGACGCCCTCGAAAAAAAAGTCCCGGTCCATTTGTCAGTTACGACTGCGTATGGGGCATTGTCTCTTCAAGCTTGAAGCACCGCATAGTTTCAAGCGCCGCAGCGCAGGCATCTCCACTGTTCCCGACGAGACGCCTCACAAAAACAAAATTGCTTCCAAAGACGATGATGCCGAGGAATCCTGACATAACGGTTGCGCTCAAAAGGGGAGCCGCGAAAAAAAAAAAGAAAGCGCAGTAAAAGAAACGCAAGGAAGGATGCAAAGAAAGCCCGGGCAACGCGCGAAATGACGACATCGAGAAAATCACTCCTCGGGCTGAACCTTCGAGCGATCTTAAAACATCTCACGGTTGGCTTTTCCCATAAACAGCCTTTCGCGTCGGACCATGAGGCTAGGCGGAGCACTGCGATTCCATTTCTTCGATCATGAATTTATAATTCTCCCCTTTCGCATATTAGGGCTCGCGCCACGACGGGCCAGAGGGAGCGGTTTGCAACGAGAAGCGTCTCTCGCGCCACGGAGGAGGAGAAAAAAAAAATAGAGACGCGCTTCGCGGTGACTTGGACACGGAACTCTCATATGGAAGGAAGCCAACGGTCGGGCTCCCGTGTCCTTGGGAAACAGCCCTTGACATCTACAGCGCTCGCGCTACGAACGCGGCTAAAAAAGGAAAACAACCGCAGAGAGGTGCTGTGCGATTTCGTCGAATCCGTTCTCAGCCACTCTTCCCTTTACTGTATGTACTCTCCCGGATATGAACATTTTGCGTGCAGCAAGCTGTCCGGCAGAGCGCCGGGGAAATAGATGGCGCTTCCGCGACACGAAGGCAAACGAACAGATACTACGACCAGTTTCTGTGCCGTGCCACACTGTTTACTTATGGGATAGGGCGGCCTCAACTCTACGCTGAATGTTTTGTGTTTCCGGCAACTGAGCAGATACACGTACCCACATCTGCGCACTACAGGCGCTGCAAATCTAACTACAGGTTGCTTCTAAGGACGCCGTAATGCGGCACAATTTCCTCGCGCGCGCGACGACCGAACGCTCCATTTCCTTGCCACCGCGCTCGCCCTCTTTTAACTCTTTTCAGTTCCTCGCGAGCCTCGGTAACGCTGCACCGAACTACGACACGGGACGAACATCTCATTCTCCTTTCGCGGAACAGACGGCTTCTTTGCATTCCACGAACGCCTAAAGGAGAAGCGCAAAAAAATTCCAGAGGGGGAAAATAAAAGCGACAATGCGTACACAACACGTGCGTTGCGCCGGTGCTCAGTGGAGAATGTTTGCCCATCGTCGTCACTGCCATACGATTTTTTGACGCATGCACACTACTCGAAGCTTATCACGTTTGTAGCATCGTGGAACGGAGCGTGGAGCGTCCGTCGGGCCCGAACTTGTGCTACGGAGAGCCAGGAAACGAGAGGACATTTTTTTTCCAGCCACTGTCGACGGCGGATGCGGCATTTCATTTCCGCATGTACGAGCGAATCAGTAGTTCGTTGCCGTGACGTCTCGCAACGAATCTCTTTGTCTTTTAGAAACTGTGCGTGAAGCGGCGACGATATAAGAGTGAGTCAGCGTACGATTTCAAATTTTTACTTTTTTGTGAGGGTACATAGGTATATAGTTCCGTTTACGGCATCTCGGTAAGTAGACAAAAGATAGATAAAAGAGAAGAGCGAGCTTATTGCCTACTGCGAGCGTGAGGTGGCAAAAAGCAGCTAGCGAGTTCAGGCAGGAGGAAGCTCAGGGTGCCAATTGAGGAGTTATGGGTAAGTAGGCAGCGTACACAGGGCGCACGCATCGGAATTCATGCCACGTTTTTCGTTTTTCTTTCTTTTATTTTTTTGTGTGAGGAATTAAAGGGACACTCTTCACAGTTAAAGGTCACTGTTCCGTTCACTGTTGTGTAGAACGCACTGAGAAACAGCTCCGGTACTTTCGGGTTGCCCTCCGGTAAAACCCCTTAAACTTCGTAAAGTAGCGACATGCTTTGAAGAATGCGGCCTCCTGCTCGCGCGCTTTGGCCGAGGCCGACGCCGCGTCGCTATTGGCCTAATAGATTCACGTGGGCCCTCGCGCCTTGTTTCAGCGCCATTTTCGCTCGAGAAGAGTCTACGGAGTGGCGAGGAGAACATCTGGCTCCGTTGCTACGCTCGAGCAGCGTAGGTGGCGCCACGGTTGAGGAGGGGGCGTGAAAGGGGTAAAACCCCTTAAACTTCGTAAAGTAGCGACACTCTCCTCTTCCGCCTTCACTCCTCCTCGTTTCTCCTTTCTTTCACGCTCCCTCCTCGATCGTGGTGCCGCCTACATCACTCGAGCGTAGCAATGGCGCCAACATGAGCTCCTCGTCGGTCCTGGCGCTGATGCATGGCGCGAGGGCCCACGTGATGCTATTAGGCCAATAGCGACGCGGCGTCGGCCTCGGCCAGAGCGCGCGAGGAGGAGGCGGCATTCTTCAAAGCGTGGCACTAAGTTACGAAGTTTAAGGGGCTTTACCCTCCGGGGCCCGCGGGCGACGCCTGGCGGCGGCTGCTTGCTTTGACATAGCGCACTCACGCGCATGCACTGCCAAGCTATGCTTAGGGCTGCGCACGTTGCTTTTGCGAGCGCTGACGTTTGATTGGCGCCTTTGCTTTGTTGGAAGGGGCCGCTCGCGCTTACTACGCAATGACCGAGTTCGTTCGTTGAACGAAAAAAAATATGCGGTTTTAGGTACCAAGATCGTGATACGATCATGAGGCGCACCTTAGGGTGTGACTGCGAATTAATTTTGGCAACCTGGGGTTCTTTAACAGGCACCCAATCCACGGTAGACGAGAGATCTCGCATTTCGTCCTGATCGAAATTGCGACCACCGCGGCCGGGATTCGATCGCACAACCTCGAGCTTAGCAGAGCAACGCCAAAGCCACAAAGTAACCACGACGGGTACATGTTAAAGGAACATTAAAGGAACATTAAAGGAACATTAAAGGAAACCCCAGATGAGTTTGGATCGAGAAGGCATTCTTTGACAACTTTCTTTTCGTTAATTTTGCAGCAGGAGCTTGATTATCAGACAAGAAAATGGAAGCAACTTTGAGTTCATGCTGACTGATTGCATTCCGTGTAGCATCTGTGACACTGAGAAATTTTGTGATACCATCCTTCTTCTATAAGGGACGAAAGTACCTGGTGCCAACTGAAGTGGCCAACCTCACGAATTACATCACGCAAGAAGAAGAGAAATAAAAAAAAGGGGGGGGGGCATAACTTCAATGTCTTCGATATCGCGCCGGAATTCCAGCACCACCATATATCGAACGGGTGGAAAAACTAAGTCATCGTCGTCGGGGAGCAACTGCAGATTGGGCACTCACGTTGAGCCTGTAGAGGACGAGGTAGAAGCCCGAGAAGAGTAGCACCGTGGACAGGTAGGTCTGCGCCATGAGGAATCCGCTGACCGCCCGGAACTTGATCAGCTGGTGCGTCAGAGTCCCTGCAGGAAGGACACCGAGGTCCGTGCTTAAGCATTGAAGCTACATTTGCTGCTACGAAAATGTCTAGACGAGCTTGTAGGAGTGATTTCGTGCCGAAAACACAGCTTCAAAAACGGGAACAACAAGGAGCGAACGCGAAAAAGCCATCTGGCCTGTCAACTCGCTGTGTTCATTTCCGCCACGAATCTGTGGCTAAGCGATACTGTAGCGGCCGTATCCGCCAGTGTCTGTGAAGCCGTGATTTGTGACAGACGTGGAATTGGCGATGGGTAGAGTGAAAACAAAATACACTATACTGACGGGCGACTTCAATGCCAAGGCAGTGGGGGATTATCGCATAGGCACTAAAAAAAGCAGGGGAGAGTTATTAGTAGAGTTTGCGGAACATAATAATATGCGGATAATGAATACCTTCTTCCGCAAGCGGGAAATGCGAAAGTGGACGTGGAGGAGCCCGAACGGCGACACTAGAAATGAAATAGACTTCATACTCTGTGCTAACCCTGGCATCATACAAGATGTGGACGTGCTGGGCAAGGTGCGCTGCAGTGACCATAGGATGGTAAGAATTCGAATTAGCCTAGACCTGAGGAGGGAACGGAAGAAACTGGTACATAAGAAGCCGATCAATGAGTTAGCGGTAAGAGCGAAAATAGAGGAATTCCAGATCAAGCTACAGAACAGGTATTCGGGTTTAACTCAGGAAGAGGACCTTAGTGTTGAAGCAATGAACGACAATCTTGTGGGTATCATTAAGAAGTGCGCAATAGAAGTCGGTGGTAACTCCGTTAGACAGGATACGCTATCGCAGGAGACGAAAGATCTGATCAAGAAACGCCAATGTATTAAAGCCTCTAACCCTACAGCTAGAATAGAACTGGCAGAACTTTCGAAGTTAATCAACAACCGTAAGACAGCTGACATAAGGAAGTATAATATGGATAGAATCGAACATGCTGTCAGGAAGAGAGGAAGCCTAAAAGCAGTGAAGAAGAAACTTGGAATTGGCAAAAATCAGATGTATGCGTTAAGAGACAAAGCCTGCAATATCCTTACTAATATGGATGAGATAGTTCAAGTGGCTGAGGAGTTCTATAGAGATTTATACAGCACCAGTGGCACCCACGACGATAATGGAAGAGAGAATAGTCTAGAGGAATTCGATATCTCACAGGTAACGCCGGAAGCAGTAAAGAAAGCCTTGGGAGCTATGCAAAGGGGGAAGGCAGCTGGGGAGGATCAGGTAACAGCAGATTTGTTGAAGGATGGTGGGCAGATTTTTCTAAAGAAACTGGCCACCCTGTATACGCAATGCCTCATGACCTCGAGCGTACCGGAATCTTGGAAGACCGCTAATATAATCCTAATCCATAAGAAAGGGGACGCCAAAGACTTGAAAAATTATAGACGGATCAGCTTACTGTCAGTTGCCTATAAACTATTTACTAAGGTAATCGCAAATAGAATCAGGAACACCTTAGACTTCTGTCAAGCAAAGGACCAGACAGGATTCCGTAAAGGGTACTCAGCAATAGACCATATTCACACTATCAATCAGGCGATAGAGAAATGTGCAGAATATAACCAACCCTTATATATAGCTTTCATTGATTACGAGAAAGCGTTTGATTCTGTCGAAACCTCAGCAGTCATGGAGGCATTACGGCCTCCATTACGGCCAGACGAGCAGTATGTAAAAATACTGAAAGATATCTATAGCGGCTCCACAGCCACCGTAGTCCTCCATAAAGAAAGCAACAAAATCCCAATAAAGAAAGGCGTCAGGCAGGGAGATACGATCTCTCCAATGCTATTCACAGCATGTTTACAGGAGGTATTCAGAGACCTGGATTGGGAAGAATTGGGGATAAAAGTTAATGGAGAATACCTTAGTAACTTGCGATTCGCTGATGATATTGCCTTGCTTAGTAACTCAGGGGACCAACTGCAATGCATGCTCACTGACCTGGAGAGGCCAAGCAGAACAGTGGGTCTAAATATTAAGCTGCAGAAAACTAAAGTAATGTTTCACAGTCTCGGAAGAGAACAGCAATTTACAATAGGTAGCGAGGCACTGGAAGTGGTAAGGGAATACATCTACTTAGGGCAGGTAGTGACGGCGGATCCGGATCATGAGGCGGAAATAATCAGAAGAATAAGAATGGGCTGGGGTGCATTTGGCAGGCATTCTCAGATCATGAACAGCATGTAGCCATTATCCCTCAAGAGAAAAGTGTATAACAGCTGTGTCTTACCAGTACTCACCTATGGGGCAGAAACCTGGAGGCTTACGAAAAGGGTTCTACTTAAATTGAGGACGACGCAACGAGCTATGGAAAGAAGAATAATTGGTGTAACGTTAAGGGATAAAAAAAGAGCAGATTGGGTGAGGGAACAAACGCGTGTTAATGACATCTTAATTGAAATGAAGAAAAAGAAATGGGCATGGGCAGGACATGTAATGAGGAGGGAAGATAACAGATGGTATTAAGGGTTACGGACTGGATTCTAAGGGAAGGGATGCGTAGCAGGGGGCGGCAGAAAGTTAGGTGGGTGGATGAGATTCAGAAGTTTGCAGGGACGACATGGCCACAATTAGTACATGACTGGGGTTGTTGGAGAAATATGGGAGAGGCCTTTGTCCTGCAGTGTACGGAACCAGGCTGATGATGATGATGATGATGATGATGATGATGATGATGATGATGATTTGTGATACGAGTTCGGCGATATAATGCAGCTTAGCGTACGTTATAGTCACGACAAGTTTATGGACATTTATAATAATAATAATAATAATAATAATAATAATAATAATAATAATAATAATAATAATAATAATAATAATAATAATAATAATAATAATAATAATAATAATAATAATAATAATAATAATAATAATAATAATAATAATAATAATAATAATAATAATCCACTCTCCCTCCTTGTCGCTGTGTCTACGCTCCCTAATACCTGACATATCGTTCAAGAGGACTTGTTGCTGGGCATGTTGGTGCTATTCATTATACACATTTAACAGCGTGAAAATCAGACTACAGAGACCACGAGGTGGTTAGGTGTCCTGCGGAGTCTATGTGGTGCTCGATTTTCGCGAAATTAAAACAAATTACTGCAGAACTGATCAAATGATGACAGTCGACGGTAATGCGAACAGCCACCGAGCAATGTAGCGACATGCAATATTCATCTAGTCGGATTTATAAAGGCGAAAGCCTTTCTAGGCTCATGAAGTTTGCGTCAGCAGACCTGACCGCCGGAGTGTCCGCCGAGGCGTCATCACGCCGTATGAAGACAGATTAAAGACGGAATATAGAATAAAATTGATTTATAGTGACACTTAGTGAATTAAATGTTATAATAGAGATTGATAGAGGTACATAACGACTAGTAATTAATAATGACTACATATGACTAAAATGACTACTAATGACTACGAAATGACCAATATGTCTACCAGTGGCGTAGCCAGAAATTTCGTTCGTGGGGGGCTCACTTTGCAGCTAGGCCTCCTCTTATAATTTAGTCAAGTGATTATATATATATATATATATATATATATATATATATATATATATATATATATATATATATATATATATATATATATATATATATATATCTGTCATTCAACAACCTTTTTTACATTTTCGTACATATGCAACGACCAGGGGAAAATCTCAATGACGCTGTCCTTTGTTATAATGTATTCAGCAGGAGCAGCTGTCACCGGTTGTGTATTGCGAGTAATTGCTCGGAAATTATAGTCGCAACAGAGCGCACATATAAAAAGCAGGAGTTCTGCAAAATATATGAGGGCAAGTCAAATGAAAGTGAGCCAATGCGAATATATGACAAACGGGGTACTTTATTTAAAAGTAGTCACCATGAGTATTTAGACACTTGTCCTACTAACGAGTCGCGTGATTCCCGTCTCATAAAACTCCTTGAGTTGCTGCCTCAAAAATCTGTAACTGACTACACGTCATCTTCCGACACGAATTGAGCAGTTTTTTCAAATTTTACCAAATGTGGAAGACGCAAGGCAACAGGTCCGGGCTGCATGAGGGATGTTGCAGCGTTTCCCACTTGAACTTTGCCAGTTTTGTATTAACCACATCAGCGACATGGGAACGGGCAATGTCGTGGAGCAAGATGTCCCCAATGCTCAATTTTCCCCGTCCTTTGTTCTTGATTGCGACACGCAGCCGATACGACCTTTCACAATATCTGAAACGATTTAGAGTTTCTCCAGGTTTAGAAAATTCGATCAATAGTGGCCCCTAATAATCTAAAAAGAAGTCAACATGACGGCCTTTGTTTTCCTTGGGAATGGTGAATTCAAATGTTTCCACTGTAGGCTTTGCCGTAGTGTTTCAGGCTAGTAGTAGCGGCACCAAGAGTCATCCCCGGTCACAATTGCAGACAAAAAGTCGTCACCCTCATCTGGGGTTCTTTGACGTGCACCTAAATCTAAGTACACCGGTGTTTTCGCATTTCGCTTCCATCGAAATGCAGCCGCCGTGACCGGGATTCGATCCCGCGAACTCGTGCTCAGCAGCCCAACGCCATAGCCACTGAGCAACCACGGCATTTTTAATTGTGTTGGGGGTAATTGCACGGTGGCTTTGGCCCGGCCATGCATCTTCTTTGTAACTTTCATGTCCTTCTTTGGACAGTTGGCTACAACGCTTCGCAGTGGCCAATGAAACGCAATGTTCAACGTATACGGCAGCCATACGGCGAATAATTTCTTTTTGGGAAACATCTTCATTTGTGAAAAACCTAACGACATCAAGCTGTTCAACTTTTGGAGTGTCCATTATGCCACGCAACCATGTTCAACCCAGTGTATGAGAGCATTAAAGAACATTTAACCTCACCTCTGCATGTCACTTGTAAATGAGATGTGTATGTGCTACGCGCATGCCTCGAAAATAATGAACCGAACCATTATTGCGCAGGGTGAAGATACAGCTTGATACAGGGCAAAAAATTGTCACTGGAAACAAAGTTCACTGCGCATTTACACAAAACCTCGCAACATGATATTTAAATATACGTATAAGTCTCCAATAAATCTACGTACTTAAGAAAAAGTCACTATATATAATGCGTCAAACAAGGAAAATGAACAGGTTGCGCAACCACAGAATCACAGATCACCCCCCCCCTCCCTCCACTCCCAAAATGTATCGCGGGCGGCGGAAGGCGGCGCGCTTCCTCTCCGCTTTTCTCCCTTGCGCACACAAGACTCATCGTCGGCTCACCCCCTCCATCTCCCCCCCCCACTCTTTCATTCGCACACAGAGCATGCGGCGCGTGGTCACGATGTTATCGACCTTGGCCTTTATTTATACGGAACATGCGGGCAACAGCAGGAATGCGCCTGGAGTCTTCATATAGCTGCTGTCGCGATAATATAATAGTATCCGGCAACTGAAGCGTCCCGTGGCCCATTACTTTCCGCAAAAGAAGTAACAAAATCGAACTTTCACCTCGCGACAATTCGCTGCGCCGCAACAATGTCTTCCTTTTTTTCTTTTGTGGGGCGGGGGGCGGCGAAATAGAATAACGCAAAGGATCGAACGCATGTTGGCTACAATCGAATGCCTACTTTGGGCACCTAGTGTGGCTACCGAAAGAATATCGAAGAAAACGTGTGATGCTTGGTCCACAGAAAACCATACGCATAATGCTCGGTATCCTACACCGGCGAGACAAAATTTTCCGGAGAGGTTGCACTCAAGCGAACTCGTTGCAATCCGTCGAGTCCCCGAAGTGCTGGCGGCGAGCGACTATGCATTGTTTCTTTTTCTCGTCTGCTAGCCAGGAAGCGTCCAAAACTCTGCCAGGTGAAAATGCAGTCGGCCAGGGAAAAGGAACGCGCATCCAAGTGCGTAGCGCGGTTGTCAATGCAGCACGAGAAAAACGCATGCGCTCTGGCTGGATCGGCAGCCCGCGGGTTACGAGAACAAAATAAGAGAAAGGGGCTCAATGTATCCTCGCGAATAAAAGTCTAGGCAGAAAAATAAATAAGAACTTACTTACAATGGTGGATTTAGTGCTTTGACATGGATGCTTTGGCGCAGGTGGAAAAAAAATGTTCATATTCTTTTCTGTGACCTGACGGCACAAATGAACCACCACAACGCCTTCTCTCATCGGACCTCGCTGCGTGCTTTGTCAACTTGTCTGATAGTATGTTGATTTGGCTTGTCAACGTTGTATGGCCCGATGTACGACTTTTGAAAAGTCGATGCACCTTTGGCGTCAAATGTTTACAACAGCATTAAATCCACAAAGTTCCGTAATTGAAAATCTAAAGCACGACGTCGGAAATGTCAATGCACCTTTCGCATCAAAATGGTATGAGAACTTTATACCCACAAAGTTTCTGAATTGAAATCCAAGCGCTCCGTAGATTCCGCGGCTTCCGCAAGATGCCGAGACGAGCCCGCTCGCCATCAAAACGCCCTTGAAATTTTGTGCTCGGTGGGGCTCCTTGCGTTACGATATGTGACTCCCGATGTATGGGCGTTGCTGCGTAATCCAGCCCGATTTCGCTATGTTCGCGCTTAAATGTCTTTTCGAGCGTGAATTAAGGACATTCTAGACAAAATTGAACATGATTTCCGGCGCCGGGAGTTGTTTTGGTCGGCGGCGCATGATAGCATGAAAACATTTCGGGGGGGGCTGAAGCCCCATAAGCCCCCCCCCCCCCCCTGGCTACGCCCCTGATGTCTACCGATGGCTTGTAATGACCACAACTGATTACAAATCGCTAGAAATGCTTAGTAATGACCAGTAATGACTAAAGTAGGACAAGGAAACAGAAATACGTAAAGAGAAATGAGTGAAGAGAAAGAGGCAAACATAAGAAGGAAAATACAAGAAGTAAGACAAAGAAAGAAACATAAGGAACGAAGAAAGAAGAAATAGGTGAAGAAGAAGGAAAGAGAAAGACAATGAAGTGAAAGAGGAAAAGAAAGAAGAGAAAGAGCTGAATTATAAGAGGAGGAAGAGTAGGCTTTCGCCGTTGAGGCACCTCTTAAGAGAGCTCTTAAGAGTCACTGCAATTTTTCAGCACATGTAGCGGTAATGCTGGGACTTTGGTTGATTCGGCTATATGCCACATACTCCGATATCGTCCCACGTTGCTATGGCATTGACTTTGAAAGGTCGCTCACGAGGATGGAGGCATGGCGACGATGGTTTGACACCGATGCAGTGACGATCAAATGACGAAGAAGGAATGATATCGATCGATCCACAAAGGCGTATGACGACGACGGCATCACGAAAATGATATTTCGATTCCTAAATTATGACGATGGTGTAACGACGACAACGTGACGATAACGACGACATTGAGATGACGACGATGGCCTGAGGACGACGGTATGACGCCAACCAAACGAAGCATGAACGGCGACCGGCGAAGACGGAATGGCGACGACGGTATCGCAACTGATGCACGATGACGTCTGCGCGACAACGACGCAATGATGACGATGACACGGCAACGGCGGCATAATAAGGGTTGAATGACGACAGCATACTGGTTACGATAGTGACGTCGTATGATGACGTCACTAAAGAATGACGTCGTAGGATAGACGGAGGTGGTATGACGACGACGGCACGACGGCAATTTGATGACGATACTCTTATGAGGACGATGGTGAAACGACAGCGTGACGTCGATGGCACGACGAGAGTCGGATGTCGAAGTTACAATGATGATGATGGAACGACGGCGACGCCATATCCAGACGATGGTGTGACCAACGTTACTAGACTAGGTTCAGTTGTCAAACTCTCCGTAGGCGCCATACATCGTGGGTGGCCCCTTGTCTTGGTTTGCCGCCAGAGGGCGGGAGCACCGCAAGTAGCTCTACGCGGGCGCAGCTCTGCGTTGGCGAAGGGGCTTGAGTCCTCAGACTTCACAACTTACGTACTCAGCAAGTGTTTTCACCGATGCGTCTTTAAATGTTTGTATAGTCTCGCGTTTAGGAGATTGATTAAAAAACTTTACGTAGCTGTGAAAATGCTGCTGCGCTGCCCCAGAGTGCGCTGTGGAGTCCTTAGTCCAGAGCCGCAGCAGCCCCGGCCGTCCACTGCGCTCTATAATAATCAGCTGTTGCTGATGAGTAGCTGTAAGTAGCTGATTAGTAGTTGTAATCAGCTGTTGCTGCTTAGTACTAATTAAATAATAATGCGAACGCATGAGGCGATCTTAGCGCGACCACACGATGGTCCAAGAAAGTCACGGGAGCCCAAGCGAACCAATCGAGGCAGTTCACGAGGCCAGTCAAGGCTCAGTGAATTAGGCGAAGTTAATTAAGGCACAGTTAATTAAAATAGAGTTAAGGCACTCGAACCCACGGTCGTTGAAACCTGGACCTTTGGTGGTGGCAACGAATTACATAAATAGATGAACTAATTTATTCATTAGTGAATTAAGAAGTACACTAACAATTATTGGATAACTTTTAATTAATAATGAATTAACTACGCATTACCTAACTGGGCGGATTTATAATTTGAATATCTCAAAGCTACGGCAAACATTACCTTGGTTGTGCCTAGCTACGCAGCATTCGCATATTTTAAAACTCTGGCTGAAGTTAGCTGGGAAACACGGTATATACACACTCTCAGCGCTTCATTTCGGGATAAAAAAAATGAAGCTAGCACTATTTCTTTCATCAGAGCACCGCATTCACAAGTGCAATGTTGAAACCTACGTGAGATGTGCTCCCTTGCGAGCAGACTTGCACATTCAAAGTAAGTTATCGCTGCAGGAACGGTGCATAAATATGCATTCGCGTCAGTAAATAAAATTGGATGATACGGCCCGTAAACTCTTCAAAACCCACAGAGCATTTAAAACGCATAAGAGTGTCGCAAAAATGCACCGAGACTGCAGCAAAACACGCATATATACAACGCGCCAAAACGCATAAACAACGGACAGTGCTTCGTCGCCCTGTCCGCGCCGCGCTGACCGAGCAAAGTGCGACAGCAGCGCCACGAGATGGGTGGTGGGTCCACGCAGTCACGGGAGTTTGAAAACTGAACCTAGCCTAGTAACGTTGGGTGTGACAAATACACCTGACGACGACTGTATGGCGGCGATGCGGCGATGACGATGACATGACAACGGCATGAGGACAATGTGACGACGGCCAGTGTATGACGAACATGGCGTGACGATGACTGCATCACGAAACCTGTATCCGACGGCGGTGTGACGTCGATGGTAGGACAGCGTGAAAATGACGGCATATATAATCACGATCGATTGACGACAGTATAGGATTAAATACACCGACGAAGAGAAATTGACGTCTATGGATTGACGAAAGCTATATGACGACGACGGAATGACGACGACGACGGTATGACGAGTGTCGTGTGACAAAGTTGGAATGACAGCGTTGCCGCGACCAGGATGGCACCACGACTACAAGCCCATATATAGTGGCCCAAGCTACCACACAACTTGGGCCACTGGGTCGGCGTAGAAGGCATGACGGCGACGGCATGACGACAGTAAGATATCATGAAGCTGGAATGAAGACAACGGCACGACGACGGTGGCATCGCGACCATGAATACATACCTAGTGGACCAAGCTGGTAGACAACTTGGGCCAATCGGTTGGCGTAGATGGATGGATGGATGGATGGATGGATGGATGGATGGATAGATAGATAGATAGATAGATAGATAGATAGATACGACAACGTGACAACGACACATAGACACGGATAGATAGATAGATAGATAGATATATAGATATCTAGATATCTAGATATCTAGATAGATAGATAGATAGATAGATAGATAGATAGATAGATAGATAGATAGATAGATAGATAGATAGATAGATAGATAGATAGATAGATAGATAGATAGATAGATAGATAGATAGATAGATAGATAGGCAGGCAGGCAGCTAGGCAAGCTCGAAACGGCTGAAGTTGGCAAACGATGCTATTCGCATTAATAGTGTAAGCCTTCAAATAAGTCATGCAGTGGGTTTGCGCCAACGTCGAAGGACGACAAAGACACGTGCCCACAGTGGGGAAACGCTTCTCTCAGTAAAATGCATTGGTCCGCTTTTTCCTTCAGTGACCCGTGCAGATGGGGCTAGTTGCTTACGATTCGTGCTTTGAGCACCAGCTACGACGGACACAAAGACACGGCATCATCAATAATTAAGTGCCTACAGCCAAGTACGCGCTTGCTGACCCAGCGTGGACATATAATCAAAGTAAACAAGGGTGATGTTTATCGCCCTGCGGTATATCATTGGCGTGCATTTTATTGGAACATGTGTTTATGTGCGATAAGTTCAATTCACCCGTACCGCCTCACCTTACTTTATATCATCGCACTTGCTGTGGCAAATCTTTTTTTCCTTATCATGTCATATCTACTGAACCAAGTCGACATAAACAATTGAATTCCATTACAAAACGGTGCATCATGAGGATAGGGAGGGATCTCACAACAATTAGGAAAGGGTACTGTGATTTTAAACAATAATCGCCTTACAAGCGTGACTATGGGTATCGCCAGCGAACCCACATCCTTCCCTATACATCAAGTTCAATTGTACAGTCGTGTCTTGTATAGTGGCCCCTTACAAGTGAACACAGAACACTTCAAGCCAGACGAACGACCCTGAATTTACATATTTCTCTCGTGAATGACCTTCTCAAATTAGGAAAGGAAGCTTTCGTACAGTCTAGAAAAATCCTAAAGAAACGCTGGAGGTAAGGGTAAATTATAACAGAGCTTTATGCTTCTTGTGTCGTCAAATCATCTCACGGAAGCTTCAATTCTGATTTTCGCTCATAATCTGTACGTTCCAAATAGTTCGCATAATGTGCGAACACTTCTGTAAATTTAAGCGTAAATTGACGCTCCAATCATACCAGACAACGCAAAAGCATAGAGTACTGCTAAATCTCACTTGGTTATTGATGTAAGTAGTATCGCGGATGAAAAGCCTTCCGCCGAAACCGAGAAAGGTCACTGTTGCGTGATGCCTTTGGTCCCTGAACGAAGAGTGATATCGAACCGCAGCTGGCACAGAGCAAGCACGCAGAAATATCGATAGCTTTAATTTTAAAGTGCGGCATGAAGTCTCGTTCCGATTGCAAAAAATAATTGATGCCCCTACAGGTTTAAAGGAAAAACATATATATTTTTTTCTGCCGCCCTTCCATATTCTTGCCCTGAATGAATCGCTGCACTAGCGCCTAAATTTAGTAGCTGCGACCATGCACTTTCGGGAGCCTTCTCGCACACCATAGGTGCTCCCGTGCGAGTTCACCGATTCTCTGTCGCTTTGGCGGCCGCTTCGTTCCTCTTGGTCACCTCTTCCAACAGATTTTGCAGCCGCGTGAGCAGCGTTTCGTACTGGAAGGTCCCGCGCCAGTCGCCGAACGGGTCGTTCATCTGGGTGCCCGTCAGGTGCATCTGCGACTTGACCGCCTCTTCGTACTTGGCGTAGAACTTCGGGAATCCCTGAAAGAGCTGCTCCCTGAAAGGCTCGGGCAGAGACGACGTCCCACGGATACAAGCGTCCAGCTGGTCGCACACGGCGACCCTGATCGTCTCGTGCTGTATGATGGCGTCGTAACGGGAGAGCTTGCGCGACTGGTTCTGAACCTCGTAGCCGGGCTCGTCGTGGTACGGACTCTCGGTCATCAGCGACTGCACGTTGAGCAGGACGCCCGCGACTCCGTAGTTGGGGCTCCAGGACGGTCCGGGACCGGTGCCCAGGATGCTCAGGCACATCTTGCCGTTCTCGTGCATGTTCGGACTGAACTTGACTCGGCCGGCGTCCGTGGTCATGAGGCGGGCGCGCGGAGGGCTGTTGGGGTAGTCCGGGGGACACTTGATCAGGACGTAGAAGAACCCGCCTTCGAACGGCGTGCCCTGGGGGCCCACGATGAGCGCGTTGATCTTGGTGACGTCCTTCGGTTCCGCCACGACGAAGGCGGACGGGAGGGGCTGCGCTTCCAGCTCGGCGAGCTCGTGCTTGACCCGTGCCAGGCACTCGTCGGACGGCAGCTCGTCGTCGTGGGCCGTGGGGTCCCAGTCGTTGGAAGCTGTCCTCGCCGCCACCGCCGCCGCGGTCGACGTGCCCGGGCCGAGCGAGGATCTGCTGGAGCCGTCGTCGTCGTTGTAGTCGTTGTTGCTCGACATTTTTTAAGAATTTTCTTTTCTTCTTGAGCAGCGTGACAGCCCCACCCCCGTCCTACCCCGTCCAAATTACGACATATTCGCTTTAGTAGCTTCGTTTTCTTCTTCCAGCATGGCACATGGCATGCACGGATCGGGAAATGCAAGAAACTAGCCAAAAGTCTTTTCCGTGCTTATTTTATGAAAAATTGCAGTCTGAAAACAAAACGTGTTGAAAAACAAAAGCGGACGTATAGGTGATGTAGAGAAAGGGAAAACATTTATCTGGAAGCAGAAGAAGCATTACAATAATAATAAAAAACGTGAACCGAGTGGGCATGGTTAATTTCTGTTTCAAAAAGATACAGCACACGCTCGCGAAAATGCAAAAAAATAAAAGACCACTGTCTGATGCAAGACTTTGACGGTCGCTTTAACGTACGCCAAAGAAAGTGAACGTGAAAACCTGCGTGCTCAAGACGCATTCATTAAATTACTTGACATCTCATTCGATTGCGCTGTTACTGCTTATTACTTGTTTTCTCCCACCAAAGGTCGTGGGTTCGAGTGTCTTCCTTGACGCTACGTTAATGAAGCGTGCCATAAATAAATTCGCCCAAATTAACGCCAAAAGTCGGCGGTCCGGCTCTTTTCGGAGATCTTGGATTCGAGTGCCTGAATTAACTCGATCTTCATTAACTTTGCTTTTTTTTTGCCACGATGAGCGGCATGTGGAAGAAGAGGACGACGAACGCGAGAGAAGTGGCACGAGCGCGTGTCTGCGCTATGAGAGCTCACGTGACTTTCTGTACCGCACGACACGTTTTCCAGACCATCGGGGGTATGGGTCACTTAAGGCTTTCGCCTTAATAAACTATTTGTTAATCAATCACCAGGGTCTATTCTCGCAGGCACAACCCGTGTAACATTCGAACATGGGATTGCTCCGCTGAATCACAAAATCAAAAAAAGAGGGTGGCGACGTTTTCTTTGTTTCTTTTTTCATTCCGTGGTCCGTATTTAGCACGCAGCCAGATTCTTGGCATATCCCCTACAGTGGGTATGCGCCACAACTCTCGAGGTCAGTGTCATCATCATCATAGCGAGGCATTTCCTTTCATGTTGAGGGGACATGCGTCTGCCCCAATTCTGTCTACATCTTTGGATTTTACTTGCGCTCAAAGGCGCTCCGGTTATGCCTTTAGCTAAAGCTAGTTCCGCGCCAGAATGCCGACATACTAAAAGGATGCTTGATCTCGGGTCCAACACTGACGCCATCTATTCAAAGACATTATAACATTTTTGGATATCTCTCCTTCATCTTTTCTCCCTTCGTGAAAATCTTTCTCACGATACCATCGCCTCCGCCTGCAACTACCTCGTCTCCATTGATATCCTATCCCGCCCCCCCCCTTTTTTTTTCTTTTTAAATGCGAAGCATTTCATGGAGAACACTTGCCCCTTTATCTATCTAGTTGCCTACGTCTTGGTACTCTCATGGTCTCATGGCACTCTCATGGTTAACTTGGTATATGTCAAAATTGTCATAGCATCAGAAGAGTGTATGACGAACATAAATGATCGGTCATGACAAGATCATCCTGTGCCATGCAGATCATGAAACAGCCGCCTACGACTTTGTGCTCTCATGGTCGTTTCGTTAACTTGGTAGGTACCAAAAGTGGCACATTATGACAAGAGTACATGACGAACATAAATGCTAGTTCATGGCATAAATTTCATGACACGCGTGTTATGTAGATCGTGAAACGGCGGCCTACGTCTTGGTGCTATCCCGGCGGCTTTCGGTAACTTGGTGGGTTCCCCGCACACTGCTTCGCATAACGTCGATTCCGACCGGGCGTGGGATCCGTCGGTTCTTTCACCAACACTCTAATCATTTCTTGATTATCTCAACCGCCGACCAGTAAATGCTTCTATTCGCTTTGAATACCAGCGCTCCCGTTAGACATCCCGATACTCTTCCCGCTGGGCGAAAATCTTGGCAGGTTCGGCTAACATAATGTTGCACAGGGACGACGGAAAGGAAACGAGAGCCCCGCTGCTTTCTTCTTCCTTTCCAGTCGACCCGGCATAACATTACGCTAACCGAAACCTGTCACATGATACGCACTGTGTATGGCCAAGCAAGATACGGCGTTAAAATCTCATCATTCCATTCCGACGTGCCGAGTCGCGACTCCGGTCGGCAGCAGACACAAGGCCCCAACCTGTCGGGGATATTTGCTCCGATAAGTTACGAATGGGCTTTCTTTGGCTCTCTCGCCCGTTTTCGAGGTGATCGGCGGCCGCCGAACCTTCTCCGCCGATGTAGAGGCAGCGTGCTCTCGCATAACCAAGTTGCTGGTTGCGTTCGTCGGCGAAAGCCATCTCTGGAAACTCTTCGAGTCGCACGCGCTGTCGCGACGAATACATTGTGGAGACTTAAGCTTTAGGCCGTTTAGATGCCGCGGTCGGTGGCGGCGGGCGCCGTGTCTCGCTTCTCCGCCGCCTGCAGGCCGACGGTTTCCAGGCGCCGTCGTCGCCTATAGACAGTTTTAGATTAGGGGACGCAAGCGGCTTGCATACGCAAGAACTAGGGGCCACGGTACTGCGAATGCGCAGACACCTAACGCAAGAACTAGGGGCGAGGGTACTACGCTTGCGCAGACCCAGTCGTATGTGTCTGCACATGCGCAGTACCGTGGCCCCTAGTTCTTGCTTATGCAAGCCGCTTGCGTCCCCCTATCTAAAACTCTTATGTAAGCCGGCTGCACGCTATCTTGCCCGAGATGCGCCGTTTCGTTCCGCCGGTTCACCGCAACATCGCTTACAGAATGACTCCCCATATAGTGCGTGAAAGGTGCACGATTTTAAAACGAACGACCGGAAGAGCATTTGACCTCCGCGGAGCAAACTAGCGGATTACAACACACAGGTGCACAGCCGTTGTTGCGTTCTATCGCCGTCGCGTTGCCGTCACTCCGGATGTCGTCATGCCTCCGGCGTGGCGCCGATGCCTAAATCTAGGTTCACGGGTGTTCACCGAAATGCGGCCGCCGTGGAAGGTATTCGATCCCGCGACCTCGTGCTTAGCAGACGCCACCACTCGTCGCGAATCGCGCACCGACCTAACCTTCGGGAAGAACATTAACACAGTGAAAGTGCAACCATTTTCCGGGTACCACAGTGACCATAAGGCAGGGATTACAATAGTGATGAAATTAATGATGGCAATCGGGATCTTTGAGTAAATGTCTCGTTATTCGTCCAATACTGAACTCGTAACAGTCAAATTCAACATAGCAAATCCCCAACATAGGAAAAACCCAACATAGGAAAACCTACAATAGCGCGAGCTTCGCTGGACTTCTCTCTTCACAGGATGAAAGGGCTCCGATTTTTTTTTCTAACAACGAGCAGAAGCAATAAGCCTCGTGCTATAGGGTCATTCTACGCCAAATTAGACCATCCCAGATATAGCTGAAAAAAATTTCCACATGTTTGTTGGAGTTCAAAACTCATCCTCCACGTTTATTTTTCCTTGCCAAAATTTTGTAGAATTTTGAGGACAATTTGTTTTTCCTGCCAAGCTCAGTTAGACGGAATCAATCAACGTTTTTTTTCAAAGACACATTGAACGATCCACTCCTTCAAATTGCGTTTATGGCAACCCAAAGATACGATGTGACTGCGAAAATCGCCAATTTTACAAATATTCGAATACTTCGATTGGTTCTGGCACTAGGAAAAGCGTGTAAAATTGTAAAGTTTGAGTTTTTTTCTCCGAAAGTAGAAAAACCTAGAAGTCACATATAAAATATATACTGGTAGCCCACTTAACATAGAACAACTGAAAAATATTTAAAATGTCGAAGGTTTAGCAGTTTGCATGGAAAAGAATGGTAAAGTTCCATTTTTTGGGGGGAAAATGCTCCATAATCAAGGTAAAAAAAGGTGCCTTGGTGGTCGGCCTAAAAATATATGCATTACATCGTTAGATAGCCCTACGTGTCTACTATGCACGTGGAAGGGTATAAAAATGTATTATTTTTTAAACGCAAGAAATTATTTTTTCTATTTTCGTGTCAGCACCGGCCTTTTTCCGACGCCAGTCAAGCTAGGTACAGCGCTGATTCCGGTGTTCCGCAGCCCAGGATTGCTGGCCTGGCATCCAGATGACAAAGCTAGCTTCGTGTGAAACGCAGGCGAAAGGGAAACAGTGTGATCATCTGCATTTCATTGCGAACAGACGCCCGCTTCAGTGCAATGCGGCTTGTGCTTGGTGTGTGCCAGGTAAGCCATTCTCCAATTGCACATGGAACTTCACGACTGCTTAATTTCGCCAGAGAGTCCTGCACATTTGAAAGGTATGTTTCATACGTTCATAAATTGAAATATTTGCACATAAGTATGAATTAAACGCAGAAAGAGCGCTCGCGTTGTTCACACAAAGCATTATAAATAAAATCTCGCCCTGAAACCGGTGAATTTCTTTTCCATTTTCAGATGAAAACCTTTTGCCCTGCTCACCGGGACCCAAAGACTGTCATAAGAGGACACAAGTGAAAAACAGGTTGCTGATTGCAGAATGTGCAGAATATACGCACATTTTTGTTGAGCGCCGAACTCGGGACGCACCATAATATGACGGGGATAGGAGTGGTGGCACAGTCACCCATGAAATTCCTTCCCTGCAATGCTGGTCCTGTTTACCTACAGATGCCCGACTCCATGCGCCACGCGATAACGTTGCTATAACGGTCTTAAAGCTGTCCCAAGACGCGTACTGACATCGTAAACAAGGGTAATCGCTAGATAACGCTGTCACAAACGCGCCACGTAAGTGTGTTACCCCTCCGTGGACTTACAGCTACACAAGTTTCGGAAGGTATATATCTCTCAAGCTTGTTTGGCGTTCAAGCCATTTTCGTGGCTTCCTGTAGGGTAGCTTCTAGGCTTCGTGCGCCTAACGTAGTACGGGTAGACCTTATGGGTCGCAGTATTCAGCAATGTCATCAAATGGAATGAAACCTGGTGAGCCTATATCAGTGGAAAACGCCAACCCAAACCCGAGTCGCAGGCCCAAACCAGTGGTAGAAGATTACAAACGATCCAAATTCTTGAGAGAGAGAGAGCGAGAAACAAACAACAAAATATGCAAGTCAAGCAAAACGCACAACTCTACAACGCTCCAATCTGAGAACACATCTCAGGGCAAATGGGGATATGGTCCTTTCAAGATATGCAGCGTCGGTGACATAATGACGTGATCCAAGAAAAGGCTTTGAACGTGTCAAGTTTGACACAAAAGCACTAAAGAAATGCTAAGGATAAATTAAAAAACCCTATAGTAGCAACCAAAGCATCGCCTAGCTGGGTAAAAAGACGATGGTGACGACGAATTCGAAGACGCACGACGGCTCACACGTCACGCATTCGACGTTGATACCTGGTTCATCATTTCATTTTTTTCCCTACCGACTTCGCTTTGCCAAATAAACACGGTGATGACGTGGATACCTACAACGGACGCTATGCGAAGCTTAGCCCAATGGATAACGTTAACGTGCATCACTGCACATAATTGTGCAAACCTATATTCACCGCGGTAGCGTCACTTCAGACTCGGAATATTCAGTGACTTTGTGACTTCGTGGCGGGCCCCTTTAAAGATACCGCCCCACTGCTGTAGACGTCGAGAGCAAGCGAAACCCCCACCAATTGCCAGTACGCGTTCGGCCACCGAGGTTAATCAGGGACCGCCGGGCACACAGCGGCTAATGAGATGCAATCGTTAACCCTCTCCGGGTTCCTCGGGGGTCCAAGCCCACTGCTGCTCGACCCCGGTCGGTCGACCTCGCACGCGCCGACGGTCGAGTGCGTAGACGCAGTGTCGCTTTTGCCCCGGTCCACTGTGTGTCCGCGCTGCTCCTCCATATAGCGGCCCTGACGAGCGCGGCAAAAGAGTTCCGCGGGAGGCCAGAAGTAGGGTTAATTAATGAACAACCGTTGGGGGCGCGGTCACGTGGCGCACACCCGAAAGCCGGCGCCGTCACGCGATTAGAATTCGCGCTTCGACGCCTTCGTGCGGACGCGCTCGATTCCGCAAGCCCGAGTTCTGCCTGACCGCGCGCGCAGGAGTGTATACCTGCCTGGCTCATTCTGTGAAACGCCACGAAGTTGCATAGAAGCTCGGTACAGGTGAAAATGCGCACCTAATACACTGGCGTTCTCACGGCACTTTCCGTGGGACGAACGGGAGCAGCCACGAACTGGCCGAAAGCGCACTAAGGTCCGTTCGAACCAGTTTCGACGGCCACTGAAGGCTGTTGCTGCTCGTCCACTAAAAGGCCACAATACGCGGTATTCCTTCACTCTCTTAAGGTATCATTCGAATGCGCACTTCGGAAAGTGCTATTCTGAGTAGAGAGAGAGAGAGAGAGAGAGCGAGATCAAGCTTCAATGATTACGAGAGCCGAGAGGTCGGCTTGATGTTCCTTTTCAACACGATAGCATCGAGGGCCACCTGTCGCACAAAATCCGATGTCGGCGCCTTGCGTCGTACGTCGTCTAGCGAAACATCATTCCGGACCACAATCGCGCAGGCGCCGCGTGGCGCAGAGGCATTACTGAACTAATTGAATTCCGCAAAGTAAGATGCGTCAGAAAAATCGTAAAGTACAACCTAAGCACAAAATACACATATGATAGCGTTTAATTTTATTGTGAGCATACCTGGAAACGTCACTCTGTTACGTGAAAACTTAAACATAAACTGCTTTTTCAGCGTTTCTACCATTCCTAGAGCGGCGTGCTGCGCTCGGTTCTCTGCAACAACACCATCCAGATAGCGCTCACCTCCGCGCACCTGCGGACCACGCAAGTGGCCGCGTTTCTACCAGAAAGCTCGCCCACTCGCCTTCGTGCAAAATCGTTCGCTGCCAGCGCTTCACGTAACACATTACGGTTATATAAGCTGCAGCTGCCGGGAAGCTTAAGAAGCAGTCAGGGATCTTTGAATGCTATCGCGTTCCACTCTTAAAGCGAAGCTTAAACGTCCTCCAAAGTTTTGTAGCCAGCTCAACTGCACTGGGAAAAGAAAAATAAGGTAAAAAAGATGAGCAACATGGATGACGATTACGAGAGAAGGAAGAGGCCAAGAACGTAACACGAAGGTTTACTTAGAGCAGAAAAAAAGAAAGCACTTCGAGAAATCAAATACCGAAGTAAAGATTTACGCTAACGCCAAGTATAAGAGCCCTCTGGCAACGGTTGTTTGTATTTGCTGGCAACAGTCTCAGCCAATGTTTGTCAATCTTTGATATATTGAAAGCAATCACATGATATGTGGCTTGTATATTCAGCCTTGTGGCGTGGTCTGGAGAATCGGTACGTCGGCCGAAATGCGCGTAGCGACATGTAAACGACGCTCCTTGCCTGTAAGCCTGTACAGAAGGCTGGTACGGCTTCGCTGAATTTTCGGTGGTAACTGAAATGATAGGTTATAGTATAAAAGTGCAGCAGATGTCTGCTTTCAGTAATCTGTTGAGTAAGCCACTTTGTACGGACGTCTGGTGTCACGGCTGTAGTAAAAGAATAAGTAATAAAAAAGGAGGAAATTCATAGATAGATACCCCATCGTAATGGCCTCAACTCTTCCACGGGAAAGAGGAGAGTGATTACACCGAACTTAGGGAGAGTCAGGAAAAGTACTTGTTCCACTGTTAGTCCCTGCGTGGATCTTTCAGTCGCGGTGCTGACCGATATGCCTTCCGAGGAATCAGTATCGCGACAAACAAGAGCGCCTGTGTTGAGATGTTCATTGGCTCCACATAATGCTAAAAGAACTCTTGCACTGGCATGCATGGTTTTAGACACTGCCTGCCCCACCCGGACGTGCTATGATCCTGGTTCGCGCTATGCCAGAGCCGTGGAAAATAAGGGCGCGTCGCTCAGCAAAAAAACGTTTTACGCTTACGTTTATATTTCATAACTCGCGATAGATAGATCACCCTGCTTAGGATAGTGCGTGATCTCGTCTGACTCTGTGCCTACACCATGTGCATTTTAATTTATCTCATCGCGGAGTCCCTCAGTGAGTGAGTGCAGCTTCTCCTACTCTTATACCTTAGAATTTCCTGTGGGATGCTTCAGATAACCAACACCTCAGCTTCTTTGGTACTGCGCCCCGAAGGGAAAAGTGCGACAAAGATAAAGGCATACTTCAGCGCCAACTGCAACATAAACTGCAAAATATCCAGCAGTGCGCTCCAGTCTATAGCTGCTAACGCCGCTGCTCTCGGCTTTCCTACCGGAAAGCAGATTTCATATAACATCTGGCCAAGCTCATCAAAAGGGAACGAAAGAGAAACCCTAATCAATTTAGGCTGAGAGAGTGTTATTTAAAAATTAAAATTTCGTTAGTTTGGACATACTAGGTTTTTTATTAGTAAAGTTTTTATTAAAGTAAAGGCCAATAGCCTAGCTCTTGAATTTCACGCCGAAATCACAGGGCCGGCAGAGAAGCGTGACGTCATGGATTTTAGAGCATACATTTTTGTTCGTATTTGGAACGCTTTGGCTCAGCAAACGTTGTTTACCGGTAAACAACATAACCAAGCCCGAACAGACACCGAGCTGTTGTGAGGAAACAAAGGAGGGGCAGCCATGTTTCGTTCATGCGTCTTTGTCTTTTCTTGATAACTGAGCCTCACCTCCCAGTGATACCCCAGTCACACTGGGCACTCTCGATCACGATCGACTCCAATAGCGACTCAATCTCTTGATGTTGATTGGTTTGCTTCAGTAGCTTGCGCAAAGGGGCCAATCACGATCGAGAAATTTGAACCCAATTGGGCTAAATCGCGATGAAAGTGGCCCATGTGAGACCGCTACAGTGGCCTTTTCTTTTTCTTTCTGGGTATTGTACTGCGTGTCGGAAAAGTAATTGTGCAGTGATAAAAAAAACGATAATTGTGCATGAAATTGTAATTCCGCGCACGATATGATAGTGCGAGACCTGATAACGTCGGTGGGTTGCTCTCAAAGGACGGGTGCACGAGGACAATCATCAACACTTTACGAGCTGCAGACAGCCATTACCGTGCACATTGCGCAGTTAACTACAGCAACTCGTCACCAAGCGTTGAACAATATGCAGCGTCGTGTGCAGACATGCCTTCAAGCAGGTGGCGAACATTTTCAGCATCTTTTGCTGTGATGACTGAACTGCCGGAAGTAAACCGGAACAAGGAAGGAATGTGAAGAAAGTTTCCAGTCGGTTTGGGGCAATAACGGCTTTTACCGCACTAGGAAGTTGGCCCGTGCGCGCGCAATGACGCACAAAGAAAGTCGTATTGTGTGTAAGAAACAGCACGCCAAATGCCTTGTGCTTCAGGTGTCATATACAATATCCCCTTGTCCATCAGAAGAGTATACAGAGGGCAGGCGGGGCCCGAGAGCATATCTTGGCAGTACGCAGTAAAACTGGTGGCTTTGTCGGTGCAAACCCAATTTTGAAAACACAACCTTCCTGTGCAGATCAAAGGGCAAACTCTAAATGGAGGTCACATACAGAAGCTCATTTTATTGCTAAGAATGCTGACAATTGCGAAAACATGCCTTCTGTGAATTGGCTCGGAAAAAAGCCGCATTTTTTAGATGGTTTTGTTTAATTGACGCACAGTGTTCCGTTGCATGATGACGTCACGTTTATTTCGGCTTACGCAATAGATTAGTCTACGTGCGAGTACCTGCGCATGCCAGTGACGCGACTCAGGTGATATACAAGCACATTATGGCGTATGCGTCTCTGATATATGGATAGCTTAGAAGCGCATTAAGTTTTTATCAAAGTTGTGTGACACGTGTCGACCCGATGTGCATTCATATAGGCTCACTTTCATGTTCTGAAATACAGTTGGAAGTTCGCGCACGTCCTGTGTGCGCCTGTGTGCGTACCTTTCTTCACCCTTGTTTTTTTTTTTTTTTGGCGCTGCCCTGTTGTGTTCGACGGAATAAAAGAGCACCATTTTCACTGCACTGTTACTTTCCGAACACCCAGTGTTCAAGGCCAATTTACTAATGCAGCGCAAATGGTTTTCTCTCTTTAGTGCCTTCTTAAGGTTCTCTCAATACGCGGCAGGGAAGTTCAAAAGCTATACCCCCGAAGCACCTGCACGACTCCACTGCGCACCACCGACGATATTTTTTTGTCTTCCCTGCCCGTTTCGTACTTCTCCCGTTACGAGGCCGTCACGCATATCCCGTTTGACATTCCAAATCTGGCCGCCTCGAGCGGAGAGCTTGGCGCGCCCGCACTCAATCCTGCCGTATACGAGATGCGGAGGAGGTTTCCAACTGTTACTGCGTTCGCTAACGCCCGCGCGAAACTGGGAAGAGACCCGAGCACCGGGAGACAGCGCGCGCGGTCGACAGCAGTCACTTCGTCTCTGTCAGACCCGATCACGACCCGATGTCACCCGCACAGACCGGGAGAAGACACGCCCACCGTCCCTGCACAGTCGGGTGCGTGTTTATAGGAAGACCAGTCCGGTCAACTGGCATTTGCCTGGCTCGAGAGCTGTGCGTGCTATGTACTGAGCGCTTGCCTTCGTGTGAGTGAGTTTCACGACTCCGCGTTAGTGTGTGTGTGTGTGTGTGTATTGGCGCGCCTACATTCACGTTAGCGTGTGCATTTGTGCGAGTTCGCTGGTGCGTGTATGTGCGCATGTGCGTGTATGTGTTCGCGTGCGTTTGTGCGTGTCAGTGCGCGCGCGCACGTGTGTGTGTGTGTGTGTTGGTTACGGCGTGACTCGAATGGTGTGCCGCTGTCTGAAAGTAGCTGTCCAGTTGGCCAGGCGTCTTCGTAAATCTTTTCTGCGCACTGGATGCGCGACTGGCGGAGACAGCGAAAGCGTGAACGAGCAGTCGGATCGGGGAAAGTTTTCTAGACGCGATGGAGGCAATGGTTGGTGAGGAACTGTGACTAGAAAAAAACATCACCTAGAAAGTAATAAAGAAAGAAAAGTGACTGATTCAGGTATATGCTGCTTCCGTTCGCGTCGGGTATCGGGCACATCGGCGAGTCTTTCGAGAAAGTGGCGGCCTGGCACGCAGCATACGGTCGACTGCGTAACTGCAGAAGAAAGATTTCGGAAACTTTTGGATTACGCGTCGATTGAAGGCGGCTTATAACTGCTGGGTGCAGTTGAAAATGCATGAATCCATACATTTGCAGGCGGAGCGCAGCGCAGCGTTCGAAAAGGCAGGAGACTTCAAGATAAAGAAAGTGAAAAAGAAACAAGTAAAACAAAAGGGGGTGTGGCGGAGGAGGGCGGGGGAGCTGTACCGTAAGCAATTTGGCTGGTCGTTAGTGGCTGCTTTATGCAGCTGCTTAAGAGACCAAAAAGAAAAAAAAAACTTCGTACTAAGCTTTTCTTCCTGCTGTATGCTCGTCCTTTCAGGCCCGACACGCATAAAGCGGACAAGCCCACACAATAACATTGGAAATGAGCGTAATCTTATGAGCCAAACAACGCTACTAGCCAGGGCACGAGTGGGAAAAGTTGGGAAAAGAGTGGGGGAAAAAAACATGACGCACATAGCAGCGCTGTTTAGTACTGCACAAAAATATATTATGGAGTTTTACGCGCCAAAGCTACGATCGGATTATGAAGCCCGCCGTAGTGGGGGACTCTGGAATAATTTGGTTCACCTGGGGTTCTTTAACGCGTCCATGAATCTAAGTACACAGATGTTTTTGCATTTCACCCCCATCAAAATTCGGCCGCCGTGGTCGGGGATTTGATACCGCGACCTCGTACTTAGCAGCCAAGCACCGTAGCCACTAAGAAACCACGGCAGGTACTGCATACGTTTAATAGCGCTGTTCGTCTCGGCCTGGCGCACGGCAAAGCCCTTGTAAAGAACGGCGGGTTGCACAACAAGATTGTCACCTTGCCACCCGATTACGACAAGGGGTGCAAGACGCGCACCTCCCGCTCTCCACCTCTCCGTGCTGCAGCTGCAAGGCGTTCAAAGAAGCGACCTTTGCGCTGGAACCCGCCGCCTTCCTCCAGCCCCTTCGACATGGTGACGGGACGAATTCGGTGTGTGGACAATGATTCTAGAGTTCCCCAATGCGGAGCTGATTTGACACGCCTGAAGAAGCTACCGCGGGAACGTCTTGTTTTTGTGCTTCTCACGGTTTGGAGTGGCTCGGAACAATGAGCGACGCGCGATCGACAACGTCGATTTTCCGGAACGGCACCACCTTCAACGCCGTCGCTTGGGCTTCGGAATGTGTGTGCCTTTGTGTCTGTAAACTGGTCTTCAGAGCAGCTGCGAGTTGGTGGTGTGTAAACGAACAGCCGCCGCGTCGTAGGACCAGCGGATCGAGTGTATAAAAACTGTGGTTGTGCGATTGTTGGACGCACTTCTCTTGAGCAGTCATGTTAGACTGGTTCACTTCTCTCATGCAGTCCTGTTGGACTAATACTCTTTTTCTCAAGCAGTCATGTTAGACTGAGTTAATTTCTGTAAATAAACCCCTTTTTCCTCGTTCTCGATGAGAAGCAGTTCTTCACTTCATCAACGATCTCAGCGTAAATAAGTTGGACGACGGCATGGGCCAGCTACCTTCGAATTCATGCCGTACTCCAATCTTGGCAAAGGACCACGGACGAAGGGATTGAGCCCCCAATCCTGACAACTGGTGGCAGCAGTGGGATGGACTTTGCGACATGGTGCTGTATCTGCGGTGAGTGCTTGGTTTTTGCTTTGACTTTCTAGGCTTCATTTTGTGGTTGTTCTGTTTAGAACAGTAGGGAAGCTAGATTGTTGTGTGTTAGCTAGGTTGTGTTTTACTAGCTAGATTTAGAGAGCAGAATCAAGGCAGTAAAGCAGCAGTCATGGAATTAAGGACACTGCTGAGAGACGAGTTGTTGATTGTTGGTGAGGAACTGGGCCTAGATGTACGTAAAGAAATGCTAAAATCAGAATTATTGCATATCATTTCCGAACAGGCCAGTGAGGAAGAAGTTCAACTGGGGTTTGAACTTCTGAAAAAGAGAGAAGAACGAGAGAGAAAAGAAAGGGAGGAACGCGATAAAGATCGCGAGTTAAGAAAAATGCAACTTGAACTTGAAAGCAAACGTTTGGAGTTGTCTCAAGGAAGTGAAGGCGCTCTAGGACGATCAAGTGAGGCAGAATCATACCGCATGGACAGGCTATTAAAGCCATTTGAGGTCGGGACCGACATAGGCTTGTTCCTAAGCAATTTTGAAAGGACTTGCGAAAAGATGAACTTCGGCCCGAGTACCTGGCCACAGCGGTTGCTGTCTATGTTGCCGTGTGAGGCGGCGGAAGTAATCGCCAGACTGAGTGTGCAGGATGCATATGATTATGCAAAAGTTAAGGCTAGTCTCCTGAAGAAATACCGCCTTTCAGCCGAAGCTTTTCGGCAAAGGTTTAGGAGCACAGGCAAGAAAGATAGCGAGGGCTATCCGGAGTTTGCATATAGCTTAAAGGCCAACCTAGTCGAGTGGCTTAAAAGCGCGGAAGCGTACGACAGCAGAGACATGATCATTGAATGCATGTGTCTAGAGCAGTTTTACAAAACCATCCCCCAAGCTGTGAAACTGTGGGTGCAAGACAGAGGTAATGTAAACACTGTGGAAAGGGCGGCTGAATTAGCCGAAGAGTACGCAACCCGTAGAAAGTTGAACGCCGAGGAGGGAAACTGGGACGGTCGAAATGGACCGCGGAAACCATTTCCGTTCAAAAAGGGTGCGCAAACTAGACGATCCGAGCCTGTAGACATGGCGGAAAAGCCCGCAGAAAAGAGCGAGGAGAAACTTAACGGAGAAACCGCACAAAAAGAACAGAAAAGAAAATTCGAATCTGTTAGACCAATTCGCTGTTACAAATGCCTCAAATTGGGACATATAGCTGTAAACTGCGAGAAGTCTAGCGTAGTTTTTTCCTACGTGGAGGAAAAAGATGAGAATATGGAACTTTTAAGTCCATATCTCCACGACCTGCAAGTTAATGGAAAACCATGCCGAGTGCTAAGAGACAGTGCCGCCACGCTGGACATTGTCCATCCGTCTTACGTGATGGTAGATGACTTCACCGGAGAAGTAGCATGGATAAAACAGGTTGTAGAAGAACACAGCGTGTGTCTGCCCATGGCCAAAGTCAAAATCAGTGGACCATTCGGGGAGCTAGAGACTGAGGCTGCAGTTTCCAAATTTTTGTCACTGCAGTATCCCTACATCTTTTCGAATCGTTCGAATCAGTTACTGCGTGACAGAGGGCTCAAACTGGGAGAGGGCATAGTACAGGCATTGACCCGAGGCCAAGCTCGTAAGATCGCGGCGCTTTCGGCTGAAAATGCTCAAGCTCCTCCAGCGGAAGCAGAAAAGGGGATAACTTCGATACCCGAATCCGAGCTAGGCCCGAGGGACAAAAGAACAGTTGAGGAGAGCCTGCCAGCTGACCAGCTCAATGAGAGCGTAGCACTAGAGTGTCAGAGTTCTAGCCTGCAGGAAGAGCAAGCAGACGCGCTCCCAAGCGAGACAGGGTCGTTATTATCACCGGCCTCAAAGAACTTTGATCAACTCTTACGCGTGGATAGAGAGTCACTGGCAGCTGAGCAAAAGAATGATGAGAGCTTAGCTAGATTACGTGACACAGCTAAAGAAGGCATTGCTAGGCGCAACGTAACGGTACATGAGAGAGGAGGTTTGTTGTATCGGCATTACAGAGATCGAAAGGGTAGGATTTTAGATCAGTTAGTCATACCTACTAAGTATAGGGAGGACCTTTTGAGTCTTTGTCATGGAAATGGGTGGTCCGGCCACCTAGGCATAAACAAATCAAAGGAAAGATTGCTTATGGAATACTACTGGCCTGGGTGTTTCAAAGATGTAGAAAACTTTGTAAGATCATGCGACGCCTGCCAGCGTTCTGGTAAACCAGGAGAGACTTGGAAAGCTCCACTGAAGGTAGTGCCCTTAATAACAGAGCCTTTCAGACGACTTGTAATAGACACGGTAGGGCCTCTTCCAAAAACAAAATCAGGCTACAGGTACTTGTTTACCATGCTGTGTCCGGCCACCAAGTTTCCAGAAGCAATCCCTTTGAAAGAGCTCAGCTCCACCGAAGTAGTAGACGCGCTTTTGACAGTGTTTGCACGAGTTGGGTTTCCAGCCGAAATTCAGGCAGATCAAGGGTCAGTATTCACGAGCGCACTGACTTCCACATTCTTGCAAAAGTGCGGGGTAAAGTTAATTCACAGTTCTGTCTATCACCCTCAGTCAAACAGTGTAGAGAGGTGGCATTCGGTGCTTAAGCGAGTTTTGCGTGCGCTCTGTTACGAGCACAAGGAGGACTGGGAGAACTGTCTGCCGGCAACTTTGTTTGCTTTGCGAACGGTTCCACATGAAGCGACAGGGTTCTCACCAGCAGAACTAGTGTATGGGAGGACACTCCGTTCTCCACTGAGAATGTTAAGAGAGATGTGGGAGGAAAGAGGGGAGAGTCCAACCGTGGTTGAATACGTGCTAAATTTACTGGAACGGCTAAGCGCAACCCAAGAACTAGTCGGAAAGAACATGGCACTAGCTCAAAAGAACGCCAAATTCTATTACGACAGGAATGCGAGGCTTCGTACGTTTAACGCCGGAGACCAGGTAATGATCCTCAAACCTTCAAGAAAGAACAAGCTTGAAGTTCACTGGGACGGGCCCGTTAAAGTGTTGCACAAACTTTCAGAAACTAACTATGCTTTGAGAATGCCCGGTCGCAGGAAGGAAGTGAGGATATATCACTGTAATTTGATGAAGCCGTATGTAGAGCGGAGCGGAGTCGTTAACTATACTGTCAAAGAGCCGGATGACATCGGTACCAAGTTTAAGGAGTATAGGGCAACCTCCAACTCTGAAATCGGCCTAGAAGAAGTAGTAGAACACTCGGTAAGCTCGCATGCTCTAAGACCCGAGCAGCTAGATGAGCTAAAAGGGGTGTTAGGGGAATATCTCGACAGATTCAGCGATCGGCCGGGTAGAACCGAACTGATAACGCATGAAATTGAGCTGACCTCTACCGAACCAGTAAGATCAAAACCTTACAGGGTGTCTCCAAGACAGAGAGAGATTATGGAGGCAGAGATACAGCGCATGCTAGAGTTGGGAGTTATTGAGCCCGCTGAGAGTGACTACACGTCACCGCTAATACTCGTAGAAACCCCTAACAAGGACCCTCGTCCGTGTGTTGACTACAGGAAGTTAAATGCGATCACTAGGGATCAGCTGTACCCGATACCCAACATTGAGGAACGAATTGAAAGGGTTAGCGCTGCTAAATACATTTCAACTATAGATCTCGTGCGGGGGTACTGGCAAGTTCCCCTTTCAGAAAGTGCCAGCCGCTATGCTGCATTCATCTCGCCTGTGGGCACTTTTCGCCCTCTCGCACTCAGCTTCGGGCTGAAGAACGCGCCGTTTAGCTTCTCTAAGTTAATGGATATTGTCCTAAAAGACTTGCAGGAGTTCGCCTTACCTTATCTTGATGATGTAGCCATTTTTTCGGACAGCTGGGAACAACACGTATCGCACCTCAAACAGGTGTTCTCACGGTTGAGGGAAGCCGGCTTAACGATGAAAGCGGAAAAGTGTAGGTTTGGTTGTTCGCAGGTTACTTATCTGGGCCATGTTGTTGGTCAGGGCATGAGACGGCCGGCTGAGCTGAAAATAGCTACGATTAGAGATTTTTCTCAGCCGCGCACGAAAACGGACGTTCGTTCATTTTTGGGACTTGTGGGGTACTATCAACGGTACATTCCGAATTACTCGCAATTGGCAAGTCCATTAACAGACGCCCTCCGGAAGGGAGCACCGAGTAACGTACTCTGGGATAAGGACAAAGAGAACGCTTTCCAAAGTTTGAAAACGCTATTGGTTTCTCGCCCTGTGCTTCGCGCGCCAGACTACACAAAGGAATTCATAGTTCAATGCGACGCCAGCGACAGAGGTATGGGCGTGGTACTTAGTCAGGTCGGCGACGATAACGAGGAGCATCCTATCCTCTACGCCAGCCGTAAACTAAATGTAAGAGAGGAAGCCTACAGCGCTTCAGAGAAGGAATGCGCTTGTTTGGTTTGGGCTGCCCAGAAGTTGTCGTGTTATTTGTACGGAGCGAAGTTCATCTTCGAGACCGACCACTGTCCTCTGACGTGGCTCAATCAAATGTCACACAAAAACGGCCGCTTGCTCCGATGGAGCCTCACTCTCCAAGAGTACAACTTCTCCGTTAGATATAAGAAGGGAAAGTTGCATAGCAATGCGGATGGTTTGAGCAGGCTAATTTGAATTCTGCGTTTGAGGGTCCCGCCTAAATTTTAGGGTTACTAGTGTTAATTTTATTAAGCGAAGAAGATCCCCTCTCATTTAGCAGGATTCCCTCCATGATTGCTGAATTTGTCAGCAGGAATTTGCTTCAGAAATTGGCATAGTGAAATGCAGCATTTTTTTTGTTTCTGCACTTATGTTGTTGTTGTTTTTTTTGAAGCCTAGCGAGTCTAAAGTGAGAGCCAATGCACGTCATCTCGGCGCAGAGCCGTGTTGTGGGGTTCATTTTGCAGTTGCCTGTCCTTGTTGGATGTTTTGGGGCGGTGACATCAATGCACAAGTGGTCGCTGCGAGCCAAGACATCAATCCCCCCCTGACCAGCAGCCGTTCTCTTCCTGCCTAGCGGTTGTCAGCGCTAGACAGTCGAGACTTTTGGGGCCATGGAGGCGCTGTAAAGAACGGCGGGTTGCACAACAAGATTGTCACCTTGCCACCCGATTACGACAAGGGGTGCAAGACGCGCACCTCCCGCTCTCCACCTCTCCGTGCTGCAGCTGCAAGGCGTTCAAAGAAGCGACCTTTGCGCTGGAACCCGCCGCCTTCCTCCAGCCCCTTCGACATGGTGACGGGACGAATTCGGTGTGTGGACAATGATTCTAGAGTTCCCCAATGCGGAGCTGATTTGACACGCCTGAAGAAGCTACCGCGGGAACGTCTTGTTTTTGTGCTTCTCACGGTTTGGAGTGGCTCGGAACAATGAGCGACGCGCGATCGACAACGTCGATTTTCCGGAACGGCACCACCTTCAACGCCGTCGCTTGGGCTTCGGAATGTGTGTGCCTTTGTGTCTGTAAACTGGTCTTCAGAGCAGCTGCGAGTTGGTGGTGTGTAAACGAACAGCCGCCGCGTCGTAGGACCAGCGGATCGAGTGTATAAAAACTGTGGTTGTGCGATTGTTGGACGCACTTCTCTTGAGCAGTCATGTTAGACTGGTTCACTTCTCTCATGCAGTCCTGTTGGACTAATACTCTTTTTCTCAAGCAGTCATGTTAGACTGAGTTAATTTCTGTAAATAAACCCCTTTTTCCTCGTTCTCGATGAGAAGCAGTTCTTCACTTCATCAACGATCTCAGCGTAAATAAGTTGGACGACGGCATGGGCCAGCTACCTTCGAATTCATGCCGTACTCCAATCTTGGCAAAGGACCACGGACGAAGGGATTGAGCCCCCAATCCTGACACCCTGCGTACGTTTTAATTAACAATCCCATTGCCCCTCAACTTTCAAGGGCGAAAAATAATTCTTTTCGACTTTTATGCGAAGAATACTAGCCGCACAACCGCGCTCTTCCTTGCTGCGCCGCCGACGGCCGCGTAGCTACCATATGACGTCATAACAGCTGCAAAACGCCTCCTCGGCACGCCAATGGGCGCGCGTCTCCAGCAGAAGCGTGGTGTGTTGTCAGGAACGCCTCCCCGGCACAATGATGGGTGCGCGTCTCTCGCAGGGGCCAATCCGGTTGTCTGGAACGCCTCCCCGCGCTCCCATTCAGAGGGTCAACTCGTGCGCTCGCTCGCGGCCGCGTAGCTACATAGCCGGGTCTCAGCTCGTGCGCTCGCCTGCATGAGTTGTTTCTTCGTCTAGCCGAACCAAATATAGCCAAGCAACAGCAGTTAACCAGGCTAAACAGTGGTTAAACAACTAAAATAAAGGCTAGTATGCTTCGCATCCTGGGCTTAACCTTAGCTAAGCCACAGCCATTTTTTAGACTGTAGCTCTCAGTCGCCCGTTCCTGCGTTTCGCGTCGGCGGCGTCCCTCGACGTAACCGAGCGAACGGGCACAGCGGAGGATGAAAGAGCGAACGCGGAGCGCAGCCGGGGATGAAATACGGCGATAGTGAAAGCGCGCGAGGAGGAAAGCGGAGGAGGAGGGTGGCGCGGAACCATGAGGCGGAAGGCAGAGGAGGAGGAGGATATGGCGATATTGTGAGAAGAAAAGCGCACAGTGCCGCGCAAGACGGGCTCTGCGGCGACGACCGCTATAAGACATGGCGCCAGAGTAGCCTGCCCTCGACTGTTTACCGATGGCAAGCGCCCAGCGCGTCCACCCCTACCATATATGGAAACAAAGTGCTGCATGAGCAGAGGTCTGTCTGCGGTGGCTGCTGTGAATCGCGCCCACGCGTCACCCACGCGCTGCATCGCGATCTCTCGATTAGCGAGGTAGTCGAGCCACACTTCGGTCCGTTTGGAACACGCCGCACGAGATGTCGTCTGCGCCAGTCAATATATCGCCAAATGAAAACACGTACACAGCTGCGCTCAAATTTCGCATTAGGTAGTGTCGTAATCATCTGTGAATTTTCAAGCGTAAATGAGATAAAATGTTTACGCTACGCGTACAACTGCATTGCACCATACAAGTTTTTTTTGTTAACTATTAAGATTTGAAACAGTATTATAAAATAATTTATGTAGGCACCTTGAGAAACTATGCAGGTAATGCATAGTGGTATCTCATGGCCCTGGATATCGTAACGATTGTCTTCAAAAACATGTTTTTGAGCTGTGACCATGCTGTAATTATCGTCCCATTTCATTAACATGCATCTCATACTCCCATATTTCTAATCACCTCGATCACAATTCTTTCTTCTTTCCCAAACAGCATGGTTTCAGGGCTGGCTCCTCGTGCGAAACCCTACCTTTTGTATTTACAACCGATCTTCACCTTAATTTAGATTCTTCATTTCAAACAGACGTCATCTACTTCGATTTTTCAAAAGCATTTGACCGCGTTTCTCACCAGCGTCTATTGTGTAAACTTGCATGCTCATCACTCGACCCTCTTATCCTGGATTCGCTGCTTAAAAAAAAAAAAACACGCTCACAGTTCACCGTCGATCATCGCCAGTCATGCGTCTGAAGTTCCCCAGGGCTACGTTCTTGCTCCGCTTCTATTCCTAATTTACATCAACGATTTGCCATCTGGGACTTCGTCATCCGTCCGTATTTTTGCGCACGATTGGGTCATTTATCGCCGGATCTCCGATAATACCGACCAGGAATCATTACAAGACGACCTAAACAAAATCCGGAAATGGTGTTCTGACTGGCTTATGTACCGTAATATTTCGAAATGTAAATGCATGCACATCTCACGTAAACGTTACACTACCCTTTTCCCGTACTCGCTGAACTCCACTGCACTATCAGTAACAAAGTCATGCAGGTACCTGGGAGTCGAAAAAACTAACAAGTTAAGTTGGGCGGACCATATCACGAAACTTTGTGCTAACACTTCCACAACATTTTATTTCATCCGAAGATCGCTGGCTATGCCCCCTCCATCCATCAGGCAACTAGCATACAAAACAAACGTCCGCTCTAAAATGGAGTATGCCTCAGCCATATGAAACCCTCACCTGGTTTACTTGATTCAGTCGTTCGAAGCCATTCAGAACCGGGCAGCCCTCCTCATAACATCCCAGTACTCACATTTGTACAACGTTACTGAGATGAAATTGTCTCTCGGGGACGAACTCCGAATGAGCTCCGGCTCTTGGAACACCTCCCAGCTGATCTTTTGTACGGGTGAAATCTTTTGAGACAAAGATCTGCCAGATCCGGCGAGACCTCGGCCCTTGGACATTTCGAGGCGAGCAGGCCGCAGCGCTAGGCCTAACGTAGGCGCCGCGATTACGGCGCGACAGCATCGCGTGCCGCACATGCCCACTGCACTGCTACCGTGACGATGGCTGCCCGAGACCCCCTGCCTGCTGCAGCATTGGATGAAACCACATCAGCCGCCGCTATGGATCAAGAACCGGCTCAAGACAACGAAGACGGGACTTGGTTTCTCGTGGCCCGAAAGCGCAAGAAACAGGTCCAAGCTACGTCGAGCTTACCACCCAACACCAAACCCGCACAGCAGGACCACCCACATCTGACATTGCGCAATAAGAGCTCGCAGCTGCCCCCGCTACCGATCGACGACTTGAAAGTGGTCTTCCGACCGATAGATGGACTGAATCTCGGTGAGTGGCCGCAGCACTCTATAGCCAGAGCTATAGGCACAACGGCTCAATTAAACGAGAGCACGCTCCACCAGCTAACCATCCGCATACGCCGAGAGCAGAACGTCGCAGTGGTCAGCACACCGGACGTAGAACTAGCGGCAAGACTGCAGCTGATCAAGTCTATATGCCTGGAAAACAAGCAGTACGAGGTTCAGGCCTATGTGGCTGCTCCGGATGCTTCCTGCAAAGGAGTCATCTCCGGCATAGAAAAGAACACAACCCCGACAACGCTGATGACAAATATCCGATCACCGATGGCTCAGGTCCTGCATGCAAGAATGATGGGAAATTCAGCCACGGCCATCATCACGTTCTCTGGCATTCGGGTTCCCCGGTACATCTACTATTACGGAGCAGAATACCGGTGCTACATTCATAAACCCCGACAGCAGCTGTGCAGCGTGTGCCTCTCCACGTGTCATCGAGCAGATATTTGCCCAACCCCGGATAAACCCCGGTGTGCTGCGTGCGGAACTTCCAACCCCTCCGAAGGACATGATTGCACGCTGAAGTGTTTTCATTGTGGTGGTGAGCACCCCGCTACTGACTCTCGATGTCCTGTAAGGCAACGCAAACCCTTTAACAAGAGCCACGTGTTCCGAGAGCAGAAGAAAATGGCGGAGCAACAACTCCAGCAAGACAAGAAGTCCAGCAAGGTAACGACATTCAATGGTGTGGCACCTGCGACTACTGATGCAACACGTGGTCGTCCTCGCTACCGATCCCGGGGACACAGCCAATCCCAAAGTCGCAGTAGGTCCAGGGTCCGCAGGCCGTCCGAGGACCAGAAACAACCACGTGGTCGAAGCCGATCTGGGAGCCGCAGCCTGACGCAGCAGAAACAGCCACCGAAAGAACCTCAGGCCGCGTGGACGAAAACGCCCGACCATCTCACCAGGAAGGCGACAGCGGTGAGTTGGTCCGCGCAGTTTCCCCCTCTTTCCTCCTCCCTTCCTTCACCTCCGTCCGCACACCAAACAAACAAACAAAACAAACTGTCTCCCACAGCGACGCTTTCACTCACCCAGACACACACACACTCGCACCTGAGAAACCCCCTCACAATTCCTGCACCAAACAAGAAGTGTGCGAAATGATAGAGGAAATGGCGACTGTTTTAAGAGCGGAGATGCAAAAAAATGAAGGAAGAGATCATGGCTGATGTCAAGCACATGCTACAACAGGTCATACAACAAGCCATGACTGACATGAAATAATTCATCAGTGCAACTTTTAGCTCAACTTTCAGCCATCAAAACGACTCACTTCCACATGACACTAACGCCACTAGAGAACCAAGAAGGTCACACCCTTATACCCGTCCGGCTCGTACAACACCTGCCCTCACCAGCGAGGCGGTATCAACCAATCATGGCCAGCAAACCTAAGAGGCGCACTACCACCACCTTCCGGGTGTGGCAATGGAATTGTAGAGGGTACCGAAGGAAGAAGGGTTCCCTCACACAGTTCCTAGCCACACGTCCTCACCCACCAGACGTTATAGCACTTCAAGAAGTACATTGCACTCCCACACTCATTGGATACAATGCATACACCGACAAGCATGACACCACCAAACAACCACTAGCTGCCACCCTGGTGTCCAAACAAATCACAGTGATCGAGCACACGCTCGACAGCTCCCACATTCCGCATGTGCTCTTAGAAATTGTACCTAGGAACCGATATGAAACCAGCTTGTTTCTGCTTAATATATACAGTGCACCCAAATCGCGACGAGACGACTTCGGACAGCTTTTTTCGGCCGCCAGTAAACAAGCGAAAAAATTGATTATTCTGGGGGATTTCAATGCGACCCACCCAGCCTGGGGGTACCAAACAGAAACTCCTAAAGGCCGCCGTCTAGCCCACGCCATGAACCTTCATCAGTTCACTCTGCTGACAGAACCTGACAAACCAACTAGAACGGGCAACAGTGTAAGCAGGGATACCTGCCCTGACCTAACAATAGTCAAGGGGTTGACTAAATGCTCCTGGAACAACCTAATGGAGAATCTGGGCAGTGACCACAGCATTCTAGCCACAGACGTCCAACTGGCGGCCATACGCACCCCAGAACGTTCAATTAAAATAACGAACTGGGACACTTTCCGGCGCAACAGAACCAAATCTGAACAACACGACCCGCCATCTCTACGCGAGTGGACACAACAGGTACAAGCAGATTTTAAAGCAGCCACTAAGCAAATTACTGCAACAACGGAGACACCGGATGTGGACAGACATCTGCTCCATCTCTGGGATGCTCGAAGAGGCCTGACGAAACGATGGAAGAGGCAGAGGCACAACCGTAGGCTGAAACAAAGAATCGCCCGGATCACAGCAGAAGCTGAAGAATACGCCACCAGCCTCACTAATAGCAATTGGCACAAACTCTGCGACCGCCTTAATGGCACACTAAGTAGTTCAAAAACGTGGTCTCTCCTCAGAGCACTACT
This sequence comes from Dermacentor albipictus, assembly GCF_038994185.2. Taxonomy (NCBI): domain Eukaryota; kingdom Metazoa; phylum Arthropoda; class Arachnida; order Ixodida; family Ixodidae; genus Dermacentor; species Dermacentor albipictus. The sequence goes on along the minus strand of NC_091822.1, from coordinate 107,522,973 downwards.
CGACCCAACGCACACAAAAACGCACACAACGAACACAGTCCGCACTATCATCCACAAAGAACAAATGAATGATGACGCGCTCCTCCAAACACTGCAACAAAGGTACATTGCTACAGGCCACCGACCGGAGTACAAAGAGTATCCACACGAGGAAGAAACACAATTGGACGGCGACATTACAGAGACAGAAGTGAGGGCAGCCCTACACGGCATAACACGAAACACGGCGCCCGGAGCAGACGGCATTCACTATGCACTGTTACGCAACCTCGACGACCAGTCCATACGGCAACTCACTGCATACTACAACGACAATTGGCAAAACGGAACGCTTCCACAGGAATGGCGACACGCCGATATCACCTTAATTCCGAAACCCGGGAAACCACTGTCCCTCCAAAATCTCAGACCCATTTCCTTGACTTCGTGTATCGGCAAACTCTTCGAACACGTAGTTCTAAATCGCCTCCAGCCTCACCTCGAAGCGAACCAATTCTGTCCCAATACCTTATTCGGCTATCGACCAGGTCTGTCTGCGCAGGACATACTCCTACAACTTAAGGAGGATGTTGTGGATGGTCCAAGTAAAGTTCAAACAAGAGCCATTCTGGCGTTGGACCTCAAAGGAGCCTTCGATAACGTCTCACATGACCTCATTCTAAACAACCTTGCATTCTCCCGATGCGGAAAGCGCATCTATGATTATGTCCGAGCCTTTTTATCTGACCGAACAGCCACCATCGGCCTAGGTGATATTCGGTCGGATATCATAAAACTTTCCGGCAGAGGGACTCCCCAGGGTTCGGTTCTCTCACCCACCCTGTTCAACGTGGCGATGGCAAAGCTACCACCGCTCCTCGACAAACTTCCGAACGTGCAGCACGCCCTGTACGCCGATGATATTGCAATCTGGGTGACCACAGGGTCAGACGGCGCCATTCAAGACGCACTACAGGAAGCCGTAAATATAGTTCAAGATTATGCAACAGCCGGAGGACTCACATGCGCAGCTGAGAAGTCGGAGCTCCTGCTTGTACTAAAAAAACGGAAGAAGGCCGATATTCCACCAGCCATCACATTGCATCTCAATGGCAACGTTATTCCAAGGGTAGACAGACTACGTGTACTAGGACTTCACATACAACACAACAGGAAGGCCACACATACCCTACACGTGCTCCGCCAACAAGTTACCCAAATAACGCACATGATAAAACGCATTACAAACCGCCGACAAGGACTGAAAGAAAAAGACGTACTCCGAATCATGCAAGCCCTCATAATTAGCCGATTAACCTACCACCTCCCCTATCATAATCTGACTCAGACTGAGATGCACCAGATGGACACCCTCCTCCGTACGGCACTAAAGGCAGCGCTGGGACTACCCCAACATGCGTCTACGCAGCTCCTACTACGGCTGGGGGTGCACAACACCATCCGCGAACTAGTTGAAAGTCATTTTAACAGCCAATTTCAACGTCTGCAACGAACAATGCAAGGGTGCCACATTCTATCCCGGCTAGGATACCGAATACCAAGAACACCACAACAGGAAAACCGCACACTTCTTCCGCTTAGCATTCGCAACAAAATTCACGTGGCCCCAATTCCCCGGAATATGCACCCTGACCGTCATAAAGGTCGACGAAAGGCAAGAGCACAAGCCCTGGCTCGCCTATTTGGCGATGACAAATCAAACACTCCAGTCCTATACACCGATGTGGCCCGCTACCCACAGAAACGCGCCCTATGTCTGGTCGTACTACATAGTGCAGACATTCTGAGAGCTTCGGCCACGCTCAACACTGTGGACAGTGGCACGGCGGAAGAGGCTGCTATTGCCCTAGCCATCGTACACGCTTCAACCATGCTGGCGCCTGATGGACCTATCACAGTGGTCACTGATTTTCAGACCACCTGCAGGACTTTGGCACAAGGAAAGGTGACACCCTACACACACCGCATCCTTACATCATTACACCCCACAGCGTTACACAGGGTGCGTATCGTCTGGACACCTGGGCACGCCTTTCTCCATGGTAATGAACGCGCTAATGCGGTAGCCCGAGAGCTCGCTAACCGGGCGCCATTGGAAGAGCTGTCCAACTCAGACGACGCACCGACAGAACCAATGAACTACACTGAAACTCTACAATATTACAGAGACACCAGGAGACACTTCCCTCCACCACACAATTCCCTTAATCGAGAAGATGCCGTCGCGTGGCGACAGCTTCAAACTAATTCATTTCCCTGCCTCTTTTATCTTCACCTCTTCCACCCCACACACTATCCCTCATACTGTCCCTATTGTGGAGCAAAACCCACAGTATATCATTGCACCTGGGAGTGCCCACACCCTCCGGGCTACTCCCCCATTCCTTCACCTTCCCCTTCCTCCTGGGAGACTGCGCTGACCAGCTCAGACCCGCAAGAGCAGCGACGGCTGATCCGGCGGGCACGCGGAGTCGCGCTAGCCAATGGGGCCCTGAAGTAAGGGCTCCACCCTGCGAGGAAGTCGCCCAAACTGATGATAAATAAATGTTTTCTCTCTCTCTCTCTCTCTGTCTCTCGGACTCGAACCCCTAGCACTCCGCTGGTAACTTGCAATGCTTTGTCTTTTTCATAAATTATACTTTAACTTAACTGCACTGCGCGAGAACTTATTACACGCTCCGTTACGCTCATCTCATTGTTTGTTAAACTCCCTCAGCATACAGTGTTTGCACGGTTCTGCCAACGCCTTCAACAAATCCTTCCTGCCCATCGCCATAGAAGAATGGAACAATGTTCCCGAAGCCGTGGTTTCAGAGTCAAATCCCTCCAAATTTAGGCCGTTACTATCAGACCATTTGAACCCAAAATAGCCACTTTTCCTCACGGTTCCTCTCCCAGCAATCCAACTTGCTTGTGTCATCGCCTATTCTTCCTCATCTTCTTTTTTGACACTTTTGTTTAGCGTTTTTCACATTTACGTGTACAGTTTTCTTTTAATTTATGCTACTCAGTTTGAGATATCTTCATCGTTCTGTCTATACCTGGTGTTTTCTACACAGTTTATTATTTATTTTTCTGTTACCTTTGTTTGCTTTTTTTAGCTGATGTATGGCACTTTCCTATCGCTGTCTCCCCCCCCCCCCCATGTAATGTCCCTGAATGGACCCTTAAGGGAATAATAAATGATGACGATGATGTAGATGATGGTGATGATAACCGTTCGACGTTCATCATAGTCTTGTTTAAACAAACTTTTTCTAAACACAGCAACTACCCTAACTAGAGGGAAATCTGGCGCTGATATGGCCCAACTGTCACGGGAATGATGGGAAATACAGGCTACGGATTAGTATTCTGTTGACTGGCGAGCTAGTCTGCAGGTATTGTTTGGCAGTTTTGGTTTCGCTAAAACCCCAATTGCTGTAACCCGCAGTGTAACAGTGCGACGCAAAGCTCTCTGCCTTTGTTCCGTTGCTCGAAGTGGCGGTAGCGCGCTGTGCCAGCAGCTGGGACGACGTTTGTGTCGCGGTGTGGCGTCGAAGCCGTGACGAGAAAGCGACAGCATCGTAAGCGTTGAAAGAACGTGCTTTGACCACTCTGACCTTGGTTTGCTAAGCGTGTTAGGTTGGCGCTGTAGCGTTACGTGCTTCATGAAACTTCAGAAGAGAAAAAAAAACTTATACAAGACATGCACAGCTGTACTTCTTGTGGCTTGACAACCAAATTTGATTGAGGGCTTCATTGCGCATTGCTCGTGTTTGTGCTCATTGAAATGTATGTTTCAGGACATTTGAGAACACAAACTCCCTGGTTTCTCCTTCCTGGCTGTAGTCCGTTGTCGCAAGATGGGCAAGTGCAAAGCCACGCCATAACAGCTGCTGGCGCATGTTTCAGAAGCGGTACGTCAATACAAAATATAACGACGCATGCTCACAGGAGGCCACAAGCGCCCTAGCTAGCACTGTAGCAGATGTGCTTAAAAGTACTTGAACACGTTCAGTGTCTGTCGGGCCCGAGCAATAGCCCCCCACCCAATACACTCGGAAAGAGCAGGAGCACCGAATTCAATGCACCCAATGATGCTGGGTTGTTGAGTACATGTAAGTTCTGAGACACGGTAACTACGGTTACCAAGTACTCTTCCCATCTGACAACGGTGCATAAGAATGCCTTTCTATTGTATGTTCAACAGTTCTGTGTTCAAAACTTTGGTAGAGACACTTACATCTATCTGCTTGCGCGTGAGAAGCGAAAGCACAGACTGCTAGCATACGTGTCGGAATGCGAAAGCATAGTCATTTTAGTGAAATGTTCTTTAGGTTGTAGCTAGGCGCCCGTTCCTTCAGCGAGCGTGGGCGTCGGCGTAACCGAGCGAACGAGCACAGCGAAGGACAAACGAGTGAATGCGGAGCGCAGCGGGGGGTGAAAGACACGAGGAGGAAAGCGGTGGAGGAGGGTGCATCGGAACCAAAAGGCGGTAAGTGGGGGAGGGTATGGCGAAAGCGTGAGGAGAAAAGCATAGCTAGGCGACGACGGCTACGAGGTGGCGCCAGAGTAGCGCGCATCGTCTGGGAGGTCTGTTTGCGGCGGCTCCTGTGAATCGCGCCCACGCGTTATGCACGCACGCGCTGCCTCTCGCGATCTCCAGATTATTGGAACGTGCTGCACGAAACAGAGTGTCCGCGCCAGCAAAAATTTCGCCAAATTAAAACACGTATAGAGCTGAGCCCAAATTTCGCATTAGGGAGTATCGTAATCGTCGGTGATTTTTTGTCTCCCCAAACCAACTTATAGTCCCATAAAGAACAAACACCATTTCACACAAAATTAAAACTTGATCGCGTCTGTGCGTGGTCATGCAGAACACAATCCTGCTGAAAAAAGATGGATTAAATGATACTTGAGCTATACGTTAACGATGAGTTGGTATATTAATTAATTAATTGGTTCGCTGAGCTATCCATAACTGAAACTTTGCTCCGGCGTGTCAGAAACATTACCATGAGTTTGTTTCAAATTTATCGCGCTCAACTCCCCATTATGAGGTACTGAAATCCAGCACATCAGAAATCGTACGTTCGGTTGTGCAGGGTTAAAGGAAAACCAAACAGCAATATTAAACTAGTGCGAATAGTAAATCCTTAAATTCCAGAGCTGTCTTTGATTTCATTTCTTGGACAAAAGAATCGAAAGAGAAATACGATGCGGAACGCTCACAACCCGCTCCTTCTTGCCGTGCAGATGAGCAAGTACTACTGCAAATGTTTTCGTTCTAGCGATCCCTTTTTGGTGGTGTCCGTGCCCGTGGCTTAGTGGCTTTCTGCCTGCTATTATGTTCTTTATTATCTATTATTACTATGTTATGCATGCTTATGACATTGACTTGAACCCTGATCCCTGATATTGCTCAAGTTTCAAAGGAGCTGAAGGAGATAGCATGCGGCATTAGGGAAATTAAAGGGAAGCGGCTAGTAGAAATCGAAAGGAAAGCAGACGCTCTATCAAACCTCAACGACAAAATTAATTCGTGCCAGGAAACAGCCTCGCCACATTAATAACGTACTCCACTTACTCGAAAAGAAAATTGATGAACTAGAAAACCAAAGCCGGAGATCTAACCTGATAATTTACGGATTAACTGAAACACAAGGTGGAAATGCGGAATATTTACAGACGGCCGTTCGTAAATGCATTTCTTTAAAATATTCTTGAACTCAGCGATATACCTATAGAGAGGACTCGCAGAGATTAGGCAAACCGGTAACCGACAAGAACCACCCGGTTATCCTGAGGCTTCTGAATTAGAGAGACAAGTCCGTTATCCTAAAAAAAAGCTATAAGAAGAAAAAATACGGATATTTCAATTGGTGAAGACTTCGCTTGGAAGGTTCATGACATGAGACGGAAGCTGTGGGCAAGTTTCAAAGACAAACCGGGATAGGCAGAAGACAGTTACTTTAACCTTCAAGAAGATGTACATCGGCAATAATGTGACCTATGATAGGGACGAAGAACGATTGAGTGCCTATCAGAAAAAGCCGGCAGATCCCACGCCCTGGGGAATCGATGTTTTGTGATGCAGTGTGTGGGGAGCCTACAAAGTAAACGAAACCACCATGAGAGCACCAAGACGTATGCGGCTGTTTCATGACCCAAATGACACGCATTTCATGAAATTCTCGTCATGACCTATCATTTATGTTCGTCATACACTCTTGTCATGTCATACACCCGCATGTCATGACCTATCATTTATGTTCGTCATACACTCTTGCCATGCTATGCCACTTTTGGCACATACCAAGTTAACGAAACGACCATGAGAGCACTAAGACATAGGCGGCCGTTTCATGATCTACTTGACACACATGGCGTTATATTCATGTCATGACCTGTCAATTATGTTCTTAAACTCTCTTGTCATACTATGCCTATTTTGGTACATAGCAAGACGTATGCGGCTGTTTCATGACCTATATGACACGCATTTCATGAAATTCCCGTTGTGACCTATCATTTATGTTCGTCATACACTCTTGTCATGCTATGCCACTTTTGGCGCATACCAAGTTAACGACACGACCATGAGAGCACCAAGACATAGGCGGCCGTTTCATGATCTACTTGACACACATGTCGTGATATTCATGTCATGACCTGTCAATTATGTTCTTCAAACTCTCTTGTCATACTATGCCTATTTTGGTACATAGCAAGACGTAGGCGGCTGTTTCATGACCTACATGACACGGATGTCATGACGCTCATGTCATAACCTATCATTTATGTTCATCATACACTCCTGTCATACTATGCCGCTTTCGGTACCCGCCAAGTTATCTGCCGACAGACGCTTAGTACTTGTGAAGAGTGCGAGAAGCCGCTTTAACAGCTTCGCTTTGATGTATCAGTTGTTCTCATTGGCATAACCTGCAAAAGATGTTTGTCTAATCATTTCTGCTTTCTGGGGCTCCGCACTATCCTGGTTTGCCAGCAAACACGGGTGAATGCGAGCCCGTGCGGAACTTGTGCCTTTTAGCATATCTACAAGGAGGTTCAAAAACTACAAACCACACGGAGAGGGATGCTTATTTCGAAACATTATTTATCCACATAATTCGGTATTGCAGCGGTAAGGTTACTGCGACACATTGCTGTCAAGGAAATTTATTCACCCGTAGACACGCTTGCAACTGTGGTATGAACGAAAAGTACAATATAAGGTACAGCACATCTAATACATGATTGTCTGCTTGACACTTGCTTTGCGACATCGACTCTCACCGTGACATGACTTCCTAATGGAGCCACACACATACTGATCGCTAACGCAGGATATTCTGAAAAGCCCCCGGCCTTTTTCTGGCTGGTCTAAAAAGTTTTGTCTGCATATACAATTTGCATTATTAACAACATTCCTGTAAAACTACAAGGAAAACATATTTTTAAGATTACTACATATCATTTAATGTAAACGCACAAGAAAGATAGATATACCGGGAACTGTATGTTTTGACGCCAAACGTTTATCAATATGGTCAGCATAGGGGGTCGCTTGATGAAACCGCACATAACGAAAACGTAATATTTAGGAAGCCTGTAAATGTATGTCTTGTCTGCCTAGTAATGCTATTGACACGCATTTTAACGCGACAGCGTTAAGGGCGCCGTGTCGCAGAAAATCCGGCGTCGGCGTCCCGTGTCCACCGTCGTTTCGGCAAAAATAATGTCGAATCACGCATGGCCAGCCACGCAGGCCGTCCATGTAGCGCAAGCAAGTTACTGAACAAATTGAATTTGAAAAAGAATTCGAACCGAATTCCGAACCAAGCTTACACAACCACTTCTGTGGCACCAAATTTGCTCATACCTTGTTTTTCATTCTTTACAAAGTTATTCCTCGGAATTTCGAGAACGGCAGCCCACAAACAGATGTAATAAAAAAAAAGAACACTGACAGCGCATGTCCTTTAAGGTTGGCTCTTCTCAGACTTAAATATTAAAAGTGCGAAATAATAACAGGAGATCGACCCACGCAAGAGGCCACGTTTCTACCAGAAAGCTCGCCTTCATGTATAGCGTTCGCCGTCAGCGTTTCCCGGTTAACATTGCGGTTACGTAAACTGCAGTTGCCGCGGAGCTTGAGAAGCAGTCAGGGATCTTTTAATGCTATCTCGTTCCACTCTTAAAGGAGAAGCTTAAGCGTGCTCCAAATATTTTCTCGCATTTTGCGAGTTTTGGCATAGAAAAGTTTCTTGAAGCTCTAGTTTTTTTGCTTCAACAGAATGCGCTGTAGTCTCTTTTTTTTTTACTGATAGAAAGACAATTAGATCTGAGCAGACACTGTCAATTTCCTGACGTAATGGCTGGTGTCGGAATTTCAAGGCCACATCGCCAGTTCTCTCTGGCTTCTTTTTCTGTTTTTCCCCCTTAATTTTTTGCGTCTCTTCTGGCTTACCGAGCACCGTCACAATCGACAGTGAGAGTTGCGAAAGTCAGTCTAATAATTGCTATAATGCATGTCCTAATCGCCTTCTCCGATCAGTGGCTATGGCGTTAGGCTGCTGAGCACGAGGTCGCGGGATCGAATCCCGGCCGCGGCGGCCGCATTTCGATGGGGGCGAAATGCGAAAACACCCGTGTACTTAGCTTTAGGTGCACGTTAAAGAACCCCAGGTGGTCGAAATTTTCGGAGTCCTCCACTACGGCGTGCCTCATAATCAGAAAGTGGTTTTGGCACGTAAAACCCCATAATAAAAAAAAATCGCCTTCTCCGAGTAAAAAAGAAAAAAAGAAACGAAAAAGAAAACAAGAAAACAAAAACAATACAGTGCACTGTTTAGCCCCTGCGTCTTATAGAGATCGTAGCTAAGCGAACACCGACATGACTTCTCTCTGAGCAGCTTCCTTGCAAGCAACCTGTACACTGAGGCGTTTACAGTGGTGGGAAACGTTGCGATGTCGTTTGACTTAGCGGTCTAACGTGTTTCCGTGAAAGTCAGTGAGTGCGTGCGTGCGTGTTTGTGTTTGTATAAAAAAATCGCAGTTTAGCCCGAAAGGCGAAGCATCGATTGCGATAGCGAATTAGTGGACAGCTATACAAAGTAAGGATAATAATTTTATCGGCCGTATAAACTTGCAAACATTGGCATACTATACTTGCGGACGACTTTCTGTGGCTATGAAGGGTTAGCTAGGGGCGCCCGGCTGCTGTACATGCGTTGCCGCAACAAGTAATCTGGCAGCATTTGACACTGCTTTTGGTTGCTCGGAACAGACTCTGAATCGACGCAGCTTCCAAGCGCGACGGTTTCACGTTTCCCCAGACGCCGAAGGGCAAAGCCGCAAAATAAGTAAATCTTTACACTGAGTGGGATGTTCTGCGTTATTTGGCTGTTGCTGATAAGGCGTTTATGCTTTGTCTTCCCCAGCCCAGACTAACGTGGATTAGAACGCGGGACTCTTTTTAGAAGCGCTCCCACTTGTGCGCGCATTGCCTCCGCACCCTTCATAGCCAGAGAAAGTTGTCAGACCCTTTTCATGCTTACAAACCGAGTTACTAGAGGACTTACGGTTAAGCCCTCAGCGACAACGCAAGTTACAATAGCCTATAAACGTACAGGACCCTCCAGCTGGCACCAGTTTTGTTGGGGATTTCGAGTGTTTGAGCATGAATTGTACTGTTAAGAACAAAAAAAAAAAAGCCCACACATGAGTTCGACTAATGGCGCACGTTCTTTATATCTTAAAACATCAAGAATATGTGCCTACGGTATACTATGCGGCGGCAAAATACTTCTTTTTTTCATGGCTAACTGGACTCTCGAAAATGGCTGACCGGAAGTTTTCTGGGGTCATGAACGCACCGTTGCCACATCGCAGGGTGTCGGGCGCACACAAGCCGCCATGAACGCATCTCACTCGATGACCGCGGAAACTCGATCGCCATCAAAACGCTGCAGTGAGGAAACCCTGCAGCAGCAGCGAGCGAATTGACCTTCGTGCAGCCACTCGCATCGACGCGAACTACGCCTTGGAAACACAGCGCAGCGTGGACTCTGCACCCGTTGCAGATGACATTTAAGATACCGGGACCCGGCCAGGCGCCCAGAGTAGAACGCAACCTTTGCCCCCCCCCCTTCACCCCCCCCCATGACGCATTGCACACGACAGAAGGCTGCGCGCTTCCTCCCCGCTTTCATCCGCGATCGCCGGCGCACCCTCGCACGCTTTCACTCGTACACACAGCAGACGACGCGCGGCGACGGTTTTATCGCCCGCGGACTTTACGCGGAACCTCACGGCGACGGCGACGCCTACGGCTGAAATGTGTCTGCAGTGTCCATATAGTTGCTATTGCAATAAAAGTAGTTCATTGCTAGCCACAACGAACAGCATTCGATGTAGGAGGCACCATCATTGAATAAATCGCGACTTACTTAACCACGGAAAACTGAAACCAGTTTCGCAAGCGGAAATAAAAGAAACAGAAGAAAAGACGCCTCAGGGAGGTGGGATGCCTTTAACAACGAAGAGTCACGTGAGCAGTTTAAAACGAATAAATTTAGTTGGTGTAACCCCGTTAAACCCCGTTGGTGTGGAATTCACCTTCAATAGCTTCGACTAGCTTATATTGCTTAAAGAAGAAAAAAAAAAAGACTATGCGCTAGGAACCGTTACGCCTTTGTGCAATAACATCGCAGGTCCAACGATGCGCAAGTCACCAACGGCTCATTCCAGAGAGATTCGACCGGTTGAGCTAACAAGCCGGTGCGGCAAAAATATTGCGCCATGATTTTGCTGTATAGCCGAGGCAAGCAAAACAAAAAGAAATTGGCTCCTCTGCGCGCAGTTGGCCGGAAAATGGCGTTTTCGGACGGCACACCAGCGGACACGAACGCAGTCGGCCGTGCTCATTTCGACGGGTGACTGCGCCTCGCTTTTCGGCGCTCGCTTCCGACCGGCCGCCCCCCCGCAACACCGCGCTCGCTCGCTCGCTCGCTCGCACGGTGTAGTGATTTCATTGTTGTCGCGATAACTGGGCTCCTCACCACAAGTTCGCGCAGCAGGATTACGCGCCAGTGTGTCGGTGTCCTCCCACTCTGCAGCGTTTGTTTTTTCAACGTCGCGAAACGAGTCGCCGCCTTTGCTTCCGATGAGGCTTAACATCGCTCAGCCCTAATATACCAACAGCGAAATCCTCTTTCATGGTTGGAAGCGGTTGCGCATTTTTTTTCTTGAGCACATTTTCTCCTACGCTTCTCTATTTACGTTTCTTTCGTGTGTGTACAAGACAACAACTATGCCCCAGTAGTGGGATTTCCCATCAATTGTATGAAGACCCGAAACAGTGTCTGATTTTTCGTAAATTGTCTTTATTTGTTGTTAAAGCGTGAGGAGGATACACTGCCGCCCGTCCAATTGTGAAACAGACACGTGTGCTCACTGCGCGCTGACAGTACCTAATCCAATATAACTGCGCAGACAAAATACATTCGGGCCACATCTATCATTTTACGAGATCTCACTACCACCCATTAACCTAGTACGTAATGTCACCGCACATCTCTACTTTATCACTTTACCTCCCCCTCACCTCTTTCCCCAGCGTAGGGTAGCAAAGCGGATCTTCCCCTCTGGTTAACTTCCCTGCCTTTCCCTTTTCCTCTGTCTCTCTCTCTCTCTAGTACGTAAGAGAGCACTGTGCAATCCCGCGTGCCCGTACAACCACCGTCGCTCCTACTGTCACGTGTCTCTTCCATCATTTAACAAAGACAGCTCTTGTTCGGAGGCAAATGACGCCAAGCTTCTGCCCTTCGAGTTTATCTTAGAGCTTCCACGGAGATGAGATGGTGGCGGGCATTAAAATATTCCGGCATCACCCAAAGCTGCGCAGTCGCTGTCGTGATCCGTCGTAACTGCTCGCAGTCCAGCCGACTTGTGGGAGATATGGATGCTCCAACTACTGTGAAAGTGAGCTTGGTCTTCTTCACTGTCAAACACACGTACTGGTTTTCATGGCCAGGTGGCACTGGATAATGGACATACGTAAAATCACGTCGTACAAAAACGATATTCTTCCCACATTCTTCGTGTGTGGCGGGCAAGAACCACTCATATCCGGACAGTCTGATGTGAGCTGATAGGAAATCGCAGATGACAATAATGGGGAACTCGTTCACACACACGAACTGTCGAAAGTCCGACAAGCGTGACTTAAGTCCTCCGGCGTTCCACTAAAATATCGACGCATTCCGGGCTTCGTCACGAAATGACAGCTTCTGGCGAGCCATAATTTCAACCAAGGGCTGCAAGCACTGGACTTAGTGTCCGGCACCTCTAGCGCGCTTTTTGCAGACGAATTTTTCGTATTGCTCTGTACAACGCTAATGGCATGAGAGACCGCAAAATGCTGATGACCTGGAGATCATCAGCCAACGTCACTTCAACAGTTGCCGCAGTCCTCGAGGTCGGTGCGTTTTGAGGTAACTCAACAGCGGGTTGTGCCTTCGGTAGCTCCAGCCATTTTCGAGGACGGGCGAGTCCACGATGACGCCAGAAGGCTCGGCCTGGCGGTGCCGACGTGGACGCGGCCTGCCTCGGTCTGAAAAGACCGGGCTTCAAGACACTAATAAAGTTTCGTGAATGAATGAATGAGTCTTTCCACTTTGTTTTCCTTGTATCCGTCTTGGTGGCGCTGTGCGTTCATGCGGCAACTCCTCAGACGGAAGATGGCCTGTCAATATCGGCAGCTGCAGTTCTTCCTGGACGTTCTTTCTTTTTTTCAGTGTCGATAGCGACGTCGGTAAAGAGTGACAGTAGTGACTCAGTAGTGACAGTGACTCTACATGTTGAATTTACCCGCACCATTCGTTTGAGGATCGCGAATTCCTTGCGCACCCGCGGACAATTCTTTGATGACGCCTTGGCCTCACTTGATGAGGTCATGTTAGGGCACATCATAACCTCTGTGCGGCAGGCGTCTTCCGAATGGGACTAAGAGCAGCGCGGACACACAACGTTGTTCTTAAGCGGCGACCTTGCACAAGTGATGTAGAAGTTCCGGAAATTTTGAAGCCGCGAAAAAAGCCATGAAAAAAAAAAAACGTTTTTCTTTTTAAATTTTGGCAGCACTGAAAAAATTTCCTAAACTTTATTAGGATACGGAAGTGAAAATAGCAGTATATAAGGGTGCATGTAATGACGTGTTTATAAAAGTTTCGGCAAGATGTTGACATCGTATAACCAATAACCGCCTTTCTTACTCGCATGGAGATTCTTGGTACTTTCTGGATTTCTCCACCGCCGACCATTTTATTTGCGAGGCGAGATTGGCGCAGTCTCTGCACACTTCTGGAACTTTAGTTCTTCAGATTGCGGACGTAGTCTGTTTAATTGCCACGCGGTTAATTACATAACACGCAACAGTAAAATGTAGGTCAAGCGTATGGACGTCTTTAGATGTACAAAATGGTGGGAAATGAGCAATCGTAAGTATATAGATTATCTTTTGCAACCTTCTTGGAACCAGTTGACAGCGGTGTTGTTTCAAAATTGTTTTTATTCAGTCTGCTAAAGAGATGTTGGCGAATATTCGAAAAAATGAAGACCAAACATTTTAAAAATCTTTTTTTTTGTTGGAACCTCACTGCCATCACACAAATGTGACGCCATGAATTTCAAATTTTGTTTCTTGTACTTAGGTAACTTTAGCGACATATAATTTCGTGTAAGTCGTTAGGTTGAGCTTCCGTTTCACTATTAACGCAATGTAGTGCTTTAATCAAAAACAGGTAAATATAGGTTCACGCAAATGTTGAAATCCACGATTTCTTGACAAGCCTGGGAGGGCAGCGTTGCCACACGGATTTCGTTTTTTTGCGTCTTTTCTGTCTTACCAACCTTTCTACACAGTATAAGAGGAGCGTTGTGCCATTTTTTTAGTGTACCTCCAAAAGTAAAAATTGCCTTTGTGACATCAGATACAGAGAATTAAATTATTTGTCACAAGTAACACCTTAGAAATCTTGCGCTAGAAGTGCACCAGTTCAAGTCGCGTAGCCAGATAGCTCACCCCTTGGAAGATGACTGCATTAAGGCCTGCGTCGAAATCGCGAACCAACGGAATGAAAGGACTTCCGTGGATGTTTTCCTTGTTAGAAGGAGACAGGAAGACAACACCAAGCTGTTCTGTTGTGGAGAACAGCTATACTGCAGAAACTTATAAATGTACTACCTTTATAAATCACTGGCATGGCGCTCTTTGGTCATATTTGACCTTTGCGCCACTAAATAACACACATTCTTTCGAATGTACTACCGCTGGCGAGGTGGGGGAGGGGGGAGGGCTGCACGAAAAATGCTGCACCATACTGTCGAGCTCTCGGCTCACGCGCACTTTGCACTAAGAGTGCTGAAGTACTGATACGAAATTCTTGTGTCCCAATCTTCGGATATCTTGTACAGTAGTCGAATTACGGTCACCTTTACCACCATCAGCCTATTTTATGTCCGCTGCAGGACAAAGGCCTCTCTTCACGATCTCCAATTACCCCTGTCCTGTGCCAAGTGACTCATACTAGCGCTTGCGAATTTTCTAATTTCATCGCCTCCCCTTGTCTTCTGCCGTCTTCGACAGCACTTCCCTTTTCTTGGCACCCATTCTGTAACCCTAATGGTCCACCGGTTATCTAACCTACGCATTACATGACCTGCTCAGCTCCATTTCTTCTCTTAATGCCAATCAGAATATCGGCTATCCTCGTTTGCTCTCTGATCCACCACCGCTCTCTTCCTGCCTCTTCACGTTACGCCTAACATTCCGCGTTTTATCGCTCTTTGCGCGGTCCTTAACTTGTTCTGGAACTCTTTTGTCAGTCTCCAAGTTTCTGCCCCATATGTTAGCACCGGTAAAATGCACTGATTGTACATCTTTCTTTTCAATGATAATGGTAAGCTTCCAGTCAGGATCTGACTATGTCTGCTGTATGCGCTCCAACCCATTTTATTATTCTGTAAGTTTCCTTCTCATGATCAGGGTCCCCTGTGAGTAAATGGCCTAGGTAAACGTACTCCTTCACAGACCCTAGAGTCTGACTGGCGATTCTGAGCTCTTGTTCCCTTGCCACGCTATTGATCATTATTTTTGTCTTCTGCATATTAATTTTCAACGCCACTTTTCACTCTCTGTTAAGGTCCTCAATCATTTGTTGTAACTCGTCTTCAGTACTGCTGAACAGATAAAGGACAGCGGCAAACCAAAGGTTGCTGACATATTCGGCGTCGATCCTTATTCCTAAGCCTTCCAGTTTAATACCTTGAATACTCCTTCCAAGCACGCAGTGAACAGCACTGCAGAGATTATATATCCTTGTCTGACCCCTTTATAGTTATCTTCCTACTTCTTTGTGTAGAATTAAGGTAGCTCTGGAATCTCAGTAGATATTTTCCAATATATTTACGTAAGTGGTCTGTACTCCTTGATCGCATCATGCCTCTATAACTGCTGGTATCTCTACTGAATAAAATGCCATTTCGTAATCTATGAAAACCATATAGAGAGGCTGATTGTACTCCGTGGATTTATCGATTACCTGATTAATGACATGTATGTGATTCATTGTAGAGTATCTCTTCCTTATTCGCTAAAGTCCCATGTTGCCCTTATTCAATTGCAAATTATCTTGGTGAACATTTTATACAATACTGGAAGTAGGCTAATGGGTCTATAATTTTTCAATTCTTTAACACCTCCCTTTTTGTGGACTAGCATAAATGTTGGCATTCTTGACCTCACTCCTAGACCTCCTAGAATCCTAGACCTCACTGCTCTCTGGGACCCTCGTAGTCATGAGACAGTGCGTATGAAAGGCCGCCAGATTTCCAAGCACGATGTCTCCTTCACCTTTGATTAAGTCCACTGTTATTACGTCTTCTCCAGCTGCTTTTCTCACTTTCATGTCTTGCAAGGCCCTTCTTACTTCATCGCTAGTTAAAGAAGGTGCCGCTCTGACCTGTTCATTACTGCTTCGATTGGAGGTGTCGTCGCTGCTCAGGGTACTGTACAGATCGGTATATAATTCTTCCGCGGCTTTTACCACATCTTCAAAATGGCTGATGATATTACCCTGCTTATCTTTCAGTGTATGCATCTTGGTTTGTCCTACGCCAAGTTTCCTTTTCACTGATTTCAGGCTACGTTCATTTTTTACGGCTTCTTCAGTCTTTCTCACGTGAAACGTTCGAATATTCCTTATTTTCGCGTTGTTGTTCAGTTTTGACATTTCCACGAATTGTATCTGATCTCTTGAGTTGGACACATTCATTGTTTGTCGTTTCTGTCGCTTTTTATTCGGTGCTTGGTTGCTTGGGAGTGCTCACCTACTGGTAGCATAGGTGCTTTACCTCCCTCTTCAATTGATGCTTGTGACACCAGCCTAGTTACGGCTTCATTTATTACCTCTACCTCATCTTCATCTCTCGGTTCTTAGGCTGCATATTTGTTTACAAGTACCAGCCTGAATTCGTCTGCTTTTACCGTTACTGCGTCTAGGTTGGCCTGTTTTTTCTTGACCAATTTTACTCTTTCTCTCTTCAAATTGAGGTGAATCCTAGACCTCACTAACCTATGAACGCTGCACTTTACCCTACCTAAAACTTCTAGATCCAGAAATGTGCTGGGATGGGCAAAAACTACGAAATATATTTCATTTCTTGTTTCACCATTAGGGCTTTTTCAGACCTACTTTGTGTTGCTACGTTTTCTGAAGATGGAGTTCATTATTGGCAGCCTATTCCTTTCCGCGAATCCGACCAGCATCTCTCCTCTAGTGTTCATAACATCGACGGTGTAGTTGCCAATTGCTTGTTCACCAGCCTGCATTTCCCGTACTTTTGCATTGAAGTGGCCCATGACTACAGTATACCTAGTTTGCACTTTTCTCATCGCTAATTCAACATATTCATGAAACCAATCTAGTTCATCATCATCATGACTGGAGGTTGGAGGGTAGGCTTGTATTACCTTCATTCTATACCTCTTATTAAGTTTTACTTGGACTTCTGCTACCCTCGCATAAATGCTGTAGAATTCAATTTTGCCCGCTATGTCCTTACGGATTAGGAATGTCACACCAACTGCTTCTTATCTAAAGTCCTCTATAGCGTAGGGTGTGGTCGTTACACAGCACAGTATAAGCCTCCCCAGTTCTAACCTAACTAAGGCGAATTATATTCCAAAGAATACCGGATAGTTCCTGAAACAGTCCTGCCAAGCTAGCTTCACTCGAGAGAGTTGTGGTGTTAACCGCTGCCAGGGCCAGCTCGTATTGGCGGTCTGTCCAGCTTCAGATATTCTTAGCACCCTCTGCTGCATTACAGGTCTGACCGCCGTATTGGTCAGGTGCCCCGCAGGTGCTAGGGACTGAGGGCCACTGGTTGATCGAATGAGTGATTGGGGAGGTAGCGGCCGAATACTGCACCAGGGAGGCCAATTGGTGCTCTGGTAGGGGAGTGTCTTCTGTCGAAGCTTAGTGGGTCTTCCTAATTTGGTTATATCTGGATTAGTATAGCCCCACTGTCTCTCGGCATATATATATATCTTTTTTTGCCGGTGTCAGGCACCACTTTAAGCCTGGCGATGTGGTGTACTGGAGGGAGTGATTTCGAGCTTAGCACCTTCAGATTTAAAAAAAGAACAAAGAAAATGGAGGATTCGAAGTTCTGACTACGGCAACCAAGCCACCGAGATATTCCGATAATCCTGCAGGCGGCGAGGCCAACTTATGGCGCAGAAGTCCAGCCCAGAGGATCTTACATGCCTAAATAATTCCTTGATTTACCTGCGGCAGATGGGTTGCACAATATATCATTATTTATAAATGGTTGTAACATCTTGGTTCCGGAATCTCGCGTACGCAGGCTAACGTGAAAGCGGCTAGGTATATGAGACATTTACGACGAACAGCACGCCAAATGATAAGTGGATAAAGGGAATGACGGAACGGGCCGCCACAGCGTTATGGTTCTGAGCCGCGCTTGAAAACAGGCGAGCTTGAGAGCGGCTAGGTGCCTTGGACATTTCCACAGTTTCGGACAGCGCTTATACGATAATTATTGGGAAAAAAGATGACGGACCGGGCCGCTTCGCTTAACCGAAAAGCCACGGGACACGCACGCGCGGTGACAATGTTCGACTGCTTTCTGGCACACGTCGCTGACGAAGGCCTCGAAGAATTCTTTTCAGACTCACTCGCCGGCAAGTCAGGAATGTTATGCCTCCTTTAAACTACAGCAAATGCGTCAGCGACCAGTCAGACAGTTCGTACACTTCGCGCCCGGAGCAATCGTCCCCGTTGCCGCCACGCTCGATATACAGCATGTTGCGAATACGCGGTCGAGATCCACGGGAACACTAAAGGAAACATGCGCAAAACGAATGTTAGTGAAGAAGAAAGTAATGAACGCGAATATGACCGTTTTGACGAGATGAAAATCTGTATGCGAACTTTACAACTGCTGTCGCTGGGTTATGCTTCCTCACTCTTTGCGCGAATATTGCGGAGCATTCTCGTCACTTTTTTCTGCTCCTTTCGCGTGAAAATTTTGCATCATCTAAGCAAGCACGCTTCGACAGCGCGCTTCGAAAGTTACAGCTAATAAATTCTCGTAGATTTATAGTGTGAAGTTCTAATCACAGCCTAACACGCTACGGATAATAAATTAAAGAACATTTTACGTAACTCGGTTCAAAACGCTCACGTGAAAAAAAAAAAAGCAGAAACTGTTTCTTGTCACCGAAAGTGGTCACGTGGCATCTCTAATAAAGAAACAACTAAAAATGGCGTTCTAGTCAGCCCATTCCGGTGGTCGAAGGCTATATATACAACGAACACGCTTCCGAAAATCAGCCGCATTCCCCCATTCCAATGGTGCGCCTTTGCGAGAAAAGCAGCGGAATTCGCTTCTCCCCTCTTGCCAGGTCGAGAGTGCTGATGCACTTGGTTCTCGGCAGCAGCGGCCATAGCGTGTTGTGAGCAAGCGTCAGCGGTGTCTATTGCCGTGAAGTCACCACATCAGGCTTCGGTGTCGTGAATATGGTCTGTATTCTTTCCCCCCATGTCCGAAGACACGCGGCACATTTTGCGCGTTTTGAAATGGTCGCATTTCAGTTAACGTAATTCTTTGCTGCGTTCTCGAGAAATTGAGGCTCCACGCCAAAATCACTTGGTTGACAGCTATGCAATAAAGAAATAAGACACAACGTTTCAGTCAGTACTCGATACTTTAAGATTGGCAAACTTTGTTCTGCGCGCCGATCGAATTGTGAACGAGCGTGTCACCAGGCCTAAGCCTCCCTACACCGTTTCTTTTTATCCGAAACTATAGTCGAATCCTGCGCCCCGAGATAAGCGAGGCATGTGGCGGTTGCCTGTATTTGAGGAAGAAATTGTGGAGGTGCAGCTCACCGCCACCATCAAAAAAGGTTACACGAATTATTCAGCGCCTAAATTTTTTATCTTACAAAACGACACTAACTTTAGCATAATTTACATCAATGCACTCCGTCTTACTAGGTAAATTTGGTCCCTTTGTTCTTTTCTGCTTTTCATGACCAGAAAAAAAAAGGAGAAAAGAAAAACAGTTTTTCCCCCAAACTATCTTTCTTTCTTTCTCCATGCCCTCACATTTCTACTCTGCCTTTAGCGGTACATGATAGTGATCTTATGTCGTGAACCACGGGTAGATGTACTCAGTTCCATGATTTTTCGCTACACCTATCCACTTCGTCATTAGAGCTATTTATTTTAAATTTTTAGTGATTCGATAAAAGATTACCTTCGCGGTATTAAAAAAGAACTAGAACACCATTAAAAAAAATGTACAGTGTAAAGATTTCGCGTTTTATTTATGTGCAACGCTTATATACATATATGTTTCTTACTGTTTTCTGTTAATTTTACTCACACTCACGACCATAATCTTTTTAGCGTTGTTGCATCAATCGCCTATTAAATTATGTACAAATATTTTTGTGTGTTTTAAAGAGTTGGTTTCTTTTAGCTCGTTGCTCAATTTTGTAACGCTGGCGCCGTACGCAGCAAGACAGGTGAGTGACAGACGGCATCCAGAAAATGATGCCATTGGTGGAAGTGTACGCGACGTTACGCGCGCTTCCGCCAATGAGAGAGGTTTGTTGGGTGACGTCAGGCAAAGCACGGTTCCGTGTAACACCGTCAGCTGGTGTTGCTCTCAGCGCATCGACATTTTACGATAATTGAAAAGGATGCTCTTTTGTTTTCGAAGCGGGATCAGGATGCCTTAGAAAGCGCAGTTGTAAAGCGAGGTATACCAAGGAAAGAAGAAGCATGTGCTAGCTGTGCTAAAACTAGGGAGAGAGAGAGAGAGAGTGAGAAAAGAAAGGGAAGGAAAGACAAAAAGGTTACAGCCTGTGTAAGTATACCGGCTGACTCCCTTGCACTGGGGAAAGGGAATAAAAGGTGATAGAAGAAACAAATGAAAAAAAAAATAAAGTGAGCAAATTCCCGCAATAACGCGATGCTACGCGCTACAGTGTCCAAAGACGGTCGCACAATTCAGAAGCCCTTAAATACTTCAGCAGAGCCCTTAAGTCCTTGAGTGCCGAAACCCGCCTGGACCAGTGTCCTAGAACTTCTTCCTCTGTCAAGGGGCGAGATGTTTTCTTAGAATGTGAAGATATATACCCGACTGTCGGTTTAGGCTCCGCTCGCCTCCTCGAAGCCCTTCGGCTCAAGGATAGCAGGGGAAAGTAAACACGTCCACAACAGGGATTAGTAAAAGGCGCTTGGATATTTGGTGGCACAAAAGTTGGGAGACCACAAGGAACGAGAGTGTACAAAAACAATGTTTCCAAACAATGCTAACAAAAAATAATATGTGCATACGTAAGACATTGGGCGAAATAAGAAAACGGAGCTTGGCGGCGCGCAAGCCACTGCCCCCCGTTTCAAAAGGGACTCGCATAGCATTCATCCAAGCTACGGTGCCTGGTAGCTTAACAGACATCGATGCACCCTACGCATCAGGGGAGGAGAAACTCGCCGACTGCACCCGCAGTATCGTGCATATAGTTTTGCCGCTTCGCGATCACGGCGTCGGGAGCGCAGGCGGCAGTGCATGGCTCGGCGCGCTGCTCCGCGTCGTATATTATTTTATAGATGCGCCCGTGCGTGCTTAGAAAGTCGGCAAGCACTCGAACACCAGAGAGAAGCGTAGCAGTTGAAACGAGTACGCTATAAAGCATCTTTGAAGCTGAAATGTCCTGGAAGAAGCAGGTTCGTAAGATCCCCAAGCGATTCGGCGAGCTCCGAATCGGGAGCGATTCTTCAAGGCGCATATATCTTGTCGTTTACTGGCGCTTCTAGTCTAGTTCCATATTGTTCGTCTAACTTCTAGGGCTCTCGCAATTTTGTATTTGTTGAAAATTCGTTCGTAGGGAAGATCCCTCTTGAAGTTATCACTTTGCAAACTTATCCTTCATGTTACTAAGAATATGCACATTGGCATTTGTCAGTAAACTGAATTTAGTAGAACTGCGAAAGTCAGGTGTGGCACTACGGTAGCGCATGCCTGCAGTTTTAACGCGACAGCATTAAGGAGTCCGTGTCGCAGAAAATCCGGCGTCGGCGTCCCGCGTCGGCGTTGGACGTCGCCTCGGCAAGAATGAATTTGGAAGCATATTCCGGACCACGCATACCCAACCACATCTCTGCCACCAAAGTTACTCATACGTTGTCTTTCATTCCTTAAAAGTTATTCCTCGGAATTTTGAGAACGGCAGCCCACAAAAAACATGTAATGAAAAAAAAAATGAGCACTGACAGCGCATGTCCTTTATGTTAGCTCTTCTCAGAGCGAAATATTAAAAGTGCGTAACAATAACACGAGATCGACCAACGCAAGAAGCCGCGCTTCTACCAGAAAGCTCGCTTTCGGGAATAGCGTTCGCAGCAAACGTTTCCCGGTAAACGTTAGGGTTACACAAGCTGCAGTTGCTGGGAAGCATGAAAAGCAGTCAGGGGTCTTTGAACGCTGTTGCGTTGCACTCTTAAAGGCGAAGGTTAAGCGTTCTCGAAAATTTTCTGCAATACAGCCAGCTAACTTTAGCCAAGCTGTTCAACGAAAGAAAAAAAAATTAAAAGAACACTGTGCAAGATACAATACAACCTCTGACGACAGAAAACCGTAGGTCTAAAGATCGTGTCTCGCACAGCATTTTTTCAATTTTATGTTTTTCGTTGAAAAGCTCCACTAAAGCTAGGTGGTACACCCTATATACTCATGTTGCTTCCTGCCTGTTGAAGTGAGCGCTCAATCATTGCAATTAATTGCCTCATAACACAGTACGTACTCGGCCACACATGTCCCGCCTTCCTTTTCAACAGTGTCGGAATTTTTATTCGTCCTTTCGTTTTTAGTACAAAATAATTGCACAGCCTATATCCGTCTGTCCATATCTATATCCGAATCAACACAGCAAGCTGTGCGAGTTGGTAACTGACCATGTTCCTAGGGGTGGCAGCGCAGCCAGGACGAAGGACATGTCAAAAGGAAGTGGACGATACGAGCGCCATATTTCCACGCCATATCTCGTGTTATCAGTGGAGTGAGGAGTTATCAGTGCAGTGAAATACTTTTCTTTTTGCAAGTACGAACATGCGCTCGATAAGCTGCAGGGCTATCTTATGCAATGATGTGCCCTAGTTGTTGATGTCTCGTCTATTTATTTTTTTATTTTGTTCCTTTCACTCTCGCATGTGTTCGTGCTTGTTCGTGCTGGAATGTACTTACTGTTATCGTAATTTTTTAAATTTTATTTAGAGCATGTATATGCTTCTTTTTCTGCAACAGAATTTGAAATGGAGTGGCCGGAGCCTTAGTGCTTCCAACCTCGCCAGTTAAACTGAACCCTACATAGCTATACAACTGTTAAACTTACAACGCCATTCCCCCGCCTTTAATGCAACGATCCCGAGAGCCGTTATAGGTACGTCTTTAAAGAAAGAAACGCACATCGGGATTAGGAGCTGAATCTACGAAGCTTAAATGGCTTAAGCTTAAGAAGAAGCGCTTGACCGTGAGCTCCTATGTAAATTCGTGGAAGTGGAGAAATCCTTTTACTTGGTAACCACTGCAACGATATTGATTAGGATTCTTGAATTCAAAAGAAGAAGCTAAACTACAGTAATTGCATGACGCAAAATTTCTAATTTAGGCGCTTATTGTTTCCTTAAAAACAATAAACAATTCTTGAATATAAGAAATAAGAAAATAAAAAGTAGGAATATCAAGTTTACAGCTCCATAACCAAGCAACAAAAATAAACGGCATCATAATTGTATAAACTGCACCTAATGGCACATACAAGGCGGTCAAAATTTAAGTACTATATACCACTGTTACATATATGCCACTAGTTGATGAGTAGGACTGCTCCAAAGCCCTCATAAATTGTAACAAGTTGACGTCAACCGTAAATTGGTATTTATTCTGATATATTCTATTCATCGTATTCATGTAAATTCCTAAATTACTTTGCCCGTTTGGGTTGGTCTACGACGTGCAGACTGCAATATCGCTACTTAATGCCGAGTTACGAATTAGCAAAGTTACCGCTTCTAATTTTTGAAGCATACCAATTTTACAATAATTTCGCAAAAACGTTCTGCTGCCTTTAGTACATAGAATTTCACCAAAAATACAAAGCACGAAATACACCAAATTTCATTCAATCAGTCCTGTGGATGTCTATCTCATAAAAGAATTTCTGCGTTTTATGTGTATTTGAATATGCAAATCGGAGTTGGCGCTGCGCTAGAGCTTTCTTTTGAAGGTGTCCGTGATTGGCCCCTCGCCTTTCGTAACTTATGCTGTCTGGGATCATTTGTCGGCGTCTCGTAAAGACCTCTCTTGCGCGCGAAGTGTTTTGTGAATGGAGTTTCAACGCGTTTCTTCAGGTTGAAGGAAAACACGGTAACACCAAAATACAGAGGTGACGCGAAAAAAAAAAAAAGCAGGCAAGGAGCGATGAAACTAGAACGAAAAGAGTATATTTCATAATCCCTCCCCCCCCCCCCCCCTTTCCCAGGCTCCTTCGAAATAAGTTCCTGTATAAGTTGAAGAAGATAATTTTTGCACGAAAGACAGGCTCTCGTATCCACTCACACTATCGTTTCAGGCACTTAAAAAAGAAGGCTTCACTTGAAATACTTTGTACCGCACGCTGAGCTTTCGTATCTCTTTTCTAGCGGTCATGAGGCTCTTCCATCGTCGAATATCGCTTTATGCGGGAGCCGGTCGACACGGGTGAACCGGGAGACGTTGCACGGTATAGTCGTGTACGCTAAGTACACCCTGCGCACGTACTTAGAGTACATGCGCGGAAGGAGTGTTTATCACTTCCGACGCCCGAAAAATAGAGAAGTCTACATTAACGACCGAACTCGCCGCTGATGGAAACTTTCTTTTCTTTTTTTCTTCGCTTCTTCTGCCTGGGTATGCGCGCAGGGAAAACATTACTTTATTCGAGGGTCGAGTTATTTCTACACACAGCGCTTCACCTCTTTTTTTTTTTTCTCGCAGCATGATTGCTCCACAGCGTAAGCAGATTTAGTAGAACAATGCGTCCGGGTTAAAAGTGAAGCGCTAGAAAGAGGAGCACCAGCTCATCGATAAGGCAGCGGTGGAGAACCGCGAGCGTCCGTACATGCATATATGCCCGTCGCCTCGGCTTAAGCGCGTCTCATTTTCTCAGCGACGCATCTTCACTCCTCGGAAAAGGCAATTGCTTGAAGCGTCATTGAACCAAACCGCCCCCCCCCCCCCCTCCCTCTCCAAAAAAAAAAAAAGAAGTAATGAACTATGAAAAAGAACTGTTTGTTTTTAATAGGATCTAGAAGCTCGAGGGAATTAGCCGGTGACCCGGCGATACAAGTCAACATCCTATAAGCACCGCACGAGCGCGTGCTTTCATTATGCAAGAACGGGCAAGCGAGTGGCTCCGCGGCGCATAAGAAAAAAATATATATATAGAAGAGAAGAGTAGGTGGGTGTTGCAACCATGGTTGCAACAGAACGCCTTCGCTGCCCCCTGCTGTGGTTGATCTTATGCGATGTAAAAAAAAATAAAGATGAAAATAATCTTAGCCAAAGATTAAATTACATTTGATGCTGCATACGCACTTCGCTCAAAAACCCAAGATGCCGTACCGTCGAGGTCCTCCGAGTAATCGCCGTTGATGGACACTCGAAATTAAGCAGCCTGTAGCGGTGAAACTGCTCTGGTTGGTTCTCGGCGTTTGTAGTTCCGGAACAAAAGAGGAAAAAAAGACGTCAAGGAGGAGATAAAGAAAGAGGTGGCAAGAAAAAGAAAAAGAAAGCACCAGGCCATTCTGTTAGCTTAACTATAGTGTGCGCGTGTTTTTCTTTCGTCTTTTTAAACCGAGGCTTCGTTTGCCTCTTCTCCCGACTTCCTGGGCGCTGCTGCTTCTGTGATGATCTCGGCGCTCGTGCCACTGGGTTCCTTGTAACACTACCAGATGGCGCTCGCCTACGCGCGTTCCGGCCTGCGCCACGGCAGCAACGTTTCACAGTTTGTGCGTGCGGCACGTGCTCTGCTTGCTTTCCTATGCGACAAAATGCACGTGCTCGGCTGTGGAGGTGGCATGCTGAGCGGCGACAGTGTAAACATTAAAATTGCCCGTAGCCTGAAGAGAGCGCTTGTAGTTGGCGCCTCAACAGCGTGCTCCATGGCCACGTATGCAGAAGGAACATCTAAACACGCGCCAGCAATATGGCTTCAAAGTGTGCACTCGGCATCGAGGACACCCAGGCCCGAAAGAAGCGTCGCGTGGAACAGGAGGCGCCTTCGCTACGGTGCGAAACGTAGCTTCCTGTAACGGATGTTCATCAGCTTCCTGTAACGGATGTTACGTCGGCGCGAACACGTACAATATGGTCTCTCTTGACAGCGATGACATCGTCATCTACGAGCGGTGAAGCGAAGTACTGCATCATGACACTGACGAGCGCCGGCAGTGAACCCTTCGGTACATCTCAGCGCAGGGGAGGCTCCAACGCGGTGTAGCCCGGTGCAGGCGGTGTATATGCCTTCTGCTAAGGTTACGACGCAGTTTCCGCACGTGGTTTGTCTTTCGCGTCCGATTAGTCTGCGACGCCTCGTCGCCTACGGAGTGCAGCTTCAACATGCATCAGCAGTGCTTACAGGCCGCCTACATGCTTCGCTGGCGATGGCACCAACTAAGAAAACTGCTGCGCTAAGCGGCGCAGAAAGGCAACGACGTCGACAGGCGACTCTCGCTTTGGTGCGGCGAGAGACACGTCAGCGTGAAGCAGAACGCCTTCGTGCGTTCGTGGTGCACGCTGCGAACACTGCCACTTGCATTCCTCAAGCTGAGCGCGTCGCAACTGAACTGGCTGCCCAAGACACTACGGAGCCGTACGAGAATGCTCGTACCTTCGCCGAAGCGACTCGGCAGCAGGACGCCGCGCGCCAAGCAAACCTGCAACACGGTCGCCGACCCGCAAATCGTGCGCCTTTCGCTGCAGCGGACCGCGAGTTCACGGAGCAAACATGCAAGAGCTTCTGTGAAGACACGTTTCACTTTCGTGTTCGAACGATTACTGTGAAAGAGGGATGAGCCATTATTTTTCCGTTTAATGTGAGGTGGATTTCTATGTCACACACGTTAAAGGAAGTAGCCGGCACCATCTGCTGGCGCCAACATCTTCTTGTTTACTTATGTCACTAAAAAATATAACATCTACGACAAGAGACATCGAACACTGGCAGGATTATAGGCAACGCTACGCTATGCCTCGGACTTGAGACAAATGTAACGCTTGACCAATGGGACCGCGGGCCATTAACGTCTTTTGCTTTCTCACTGTGTTCCATCGTTCGTTTTTAAGCTGTGCCGTATCGTGACTGACACGCGCAGGGGCAGCGGTTAATCGCGGCCACGTTATTTCGCCGCAGACGGCTTTCTGAACTCGCCTCCCGATTGGCCAACGCCGGCTCTTCAGCCTACACTAACACTGAACGGCTTTAATGAGACAGAGTATAGACAGGTAGACGTGTCGCTAGGTGAAAGGGAAACAAAAAAAAAGACGAAGAGCAAAAGTGATAAGTTACACCGCCCATTAATAGTCACTTGACGCCTTAGGCTACCGCACAAAGAAAGGGAAACGCAAACAGGGGACTCGGGCGCTTTTAAAGCTCGAGCTCCATGCATCACGTCTCGGAGAGCGACGACGTTGCTGCGAGAAGCCATAGGCTTAGGTAGGCAAGCTTTTCCTTCACGTCACTGCGCTCGAAAAAAAAAAATTATAAAACCGAAAGAAAGAACATAATTAGTATGAAACAAAGACGGCGGAGCTTTAATGCTGTCACTACAGCCTCCGTTCCCGCTTTCGCCCCTGCAGCCTTTCTTCTGTGTCGAACCCGTCTACCCCCATCCCCACGGTTCCATGTCCGCGTTCCTTGACGTGTCGTTTGTCGTACAGCACCGCCCGTCACGGCTTCCGTTCATTTATCAATCCGCAGCCTGGTTCACTTCTCCTCTCGCCTCTCCTCCCCGTGTACGTGTGCCGAAAGTTTTACGACGTTCGCTTTCGAAACGTACTCGCTGAGTTCGCAGTGTTTTACTCAATGCGCCGTTTGAACATAAAGCTCTTGTCTTCGCAAGCGTTTAGCACATGCGCGATACTCGATTTCGACATGTTCCAGGAGCTGTCAGCACAGTTCTTCGATCATGCGTGTACAAGCGGCATGGTTGTACATGCAATGCAACGAGCGGAACGAGATAGTGCACTTGGCAGACGTTCAGTAGACTAAACGTGGTAGCGAAAGCCATCTCCTCTTGAAGTATATCACATAAAAAGCACACGAATAGCGCGAATAAGAGAGAGAGAGAGGTAGAGATGGTAGAACAATGAATCTCGCGCGAGCGAGCGTTTCGACATCGGAGAAATTACCCGGTCAGTCAACCTGCCGAAATGTTGGCTACAGCGACATTCGTAGTTCTACCTCTTTTATCAAGCGAAGAGGAGAAGCATTCTAACCTCTTTCCTCTTAAATATCTTTACCAAATTTTGGAAAGAGAGCAAGAACAGCGTGAAAACACAGGAAGTAAGGGTATGTGGTGGTGGCGGCGGTGTGTTGTAGCCGCAGGCGGACTTTGCCTGGCAATCGAGGCCAGCAATTGCTCCGCCTAAGCGTCCCTCGCAGTGACGGTGTGGTATTTACCACCCGTCGACCAAATCAGTGTCTCAAAGATGTGGGAAGGAGGCGTGAAGCTTACTTGCGGGCTATGCGCGTAGTGCGCGCCGAAGGACGCACCACTGGTGGATGCCTTGTTAAGTGCACTCGGGAAATCATCGAAGCAGACGTCCGCCGTAGCCTCCTGCATCGTTGCTCGTGCTTGTTTGACTCACGTCTTCGAAGCGAAATTAGCAATACCCGTTGCATGTGCGGAGTGGCCAAAGGTTCAAGGCGTCCCGAAGAACAATTACTACATGCTGGGGCGCTGAAATACCCGCAAAAACTTGTCGGCGACACGATTCTAATCGTTTCCCGCGAGGCCTCATGAGCGGGAGCAACGGCAGCAATAGATCGCCGCCTTCGGCGGGAAGTTTCTTGTTATCACGCTTTCTTCTGTCATCTCGGTGTATGCTGAGCTTACTCATGCTTACATGGGTAAGCGATGAGGTTGATCCCGGCTTACCCATGTTTTGGTTTCGCTTAGACTCTGAATGTCACTTGCCTCTTCTGTACTGTGTTGCTCTAGCTGGGGTTCACAGCTGTACGAGTGCACCATGTTGTGTGTTAAAACTGCTGAGGGTTGCAAGGACTGATCTTGTTTGTTTTATGCGGACCGTTGAATCGTCACACCAGCGGTTAACCCGTGAATCTATTTCATGCGTGGAATCGCACATGTTGAACAGCAAAAAAAAAAAGGAGATTTTGGGGTTTTATGTGTTCACACACACGGGCTCAATCAAAACCAGGGTATCTGAGGTTGCGGAGGAGGTTGCCATTGCTCTGGCTATTGCTTCTCCCAAATAGGGATGCGTAGTTAGCGACTCTCAATCGATTATACGAAATTACGCCACAGGACGGATATCAGCTAAGGCTGCAAGAATTCTAAACAGTGAAGCCAAACTCATATCATGTGAGGAATTTCAAGACAAGAAAATCATCCGGTTCCCAGCCCATACAGCATGCGAATCCACCACCACCTTCAACCTTAAGGAGTCTGCCCATCATGTTGCGTGAGGACTCATAAGGAGCGCCCGATTAGGTGGGGGGAGGCTCTGACCAAGCAGGAGATGGAACGGAAGGATAGGGATAGACTCTTCTCATTCGGGCGGTTGACTGGAGTTGCCTTCAAACCAGAACTTACACGAACCCGGTACCTCTTAACCGCATGTTTCCGGAATAATGCTCTGGTGCCAAATGTAAATTATGTGACGATGGAGGAGCCACCCTAGAACATATACTCTGGGATTGTGCAATAGCTTAGA
The DNA here is from genome assembly GCF_038994185.2 of Dermacentor albipictus. Lineage (NCBI taxonomy): Eukaryota > Metazoa > Arthropoda > Arachnida > Ixodida > Ixodidae > Dermacentor > Dermacentor albipictus. The sequence continues at coordinate 107,493,390 of NC_091822.1, read as the reverse complement.
GGAGAATTGAAGTGTCCCCGGATGAGCTAGAAGTGCGGTGGACAGCCGCACTGACTAGCTCAGATCTTCAGGACCAACTTTGGGCCGTCCAGCAAGCCCGGCCTAGACCCAGGCCATCAATTGCAGGATAAATAATGAGCTTGCCACACACACACACGCATGTGGCAGAACCACGATCTGATGATCACTATGGCGTGCCGTAAGTGATGAGCTGCCGATTAATTTTGTCCAGCTGGCATTCTTTAGCGTGTAACCAATGCCCGGTACACGGGCGTTTGTATACGAGGTTCAATCTGGGTTCGCTTCACATCATTTGTAAGGAACTTAAATGACGCTGTGCTTTATTGGAGGGTACAGGCAATTGCTTCTTTAACGGCCTTATTCGTTCCCCCGGGGACATTTTCGATATTTGCGGTTGCTTGAGATATGTCTTAGAAGAGAGATAGCTAAGGGCGAGGGATGCGGTTTGCTGCTACATGTGGTATTGCTGTTCCATTCTCGCCGGAAAATTCACGTGATGTTTGTGAAGTCATTACACCTTGGCGCTGTCTTCGCAGGCTGAGCACGCAGACTGCCTCTTCGTGTGCGCCTTCTTCGTTATCTTTTGAGGCGTGTAGGCATTGCGCTCCTAGCCGCAAATGACCAAACCAGCATAGATGGGCGCGAGCGCCCATCTATGCTGGCCGGCGCTGCTTCGCCTTTAAATGTATTGTGTCTATCTTTTTTGTTCGATTTATTTGTGTACTTATAAATTTATAAGTTTTGTTTTTATTCATTCTTATTCTCCTCTTCACGACAATTCCGGCGTCTCATCTGAAGTAGCAAACCCTGCATATAGGAAGACTGGCTTGTTCAGCTTTTATAAAACTCTTTCTCTCTCTCTCTCTGAAAGAAGGGAAAGTGCTGAAAATAGTCCTATAACAATCACCTGAGCACACATCGCAACTATGCATACTGACATAGTATAGCCATGTAGCTGCGTGTGACAAGCTTACGGTCCAGGGCAGCCAGCCAACGGACAGATTGTCGTTGCCTTGGCTCAAGGACGAAGGACACTAGACTCATAAAACGCTGTTTGACTCTATCCATTTCATGCCCTTTGTCCCCGCATCCTCCTGTCTACCGACTGTAGGGTAGCAAACGAGACACTAATTATTCTGATCAACTTTCCTCGTTTTCAGATGCTGCTCTCTCTGACCCATAGAAGGCGCCAGCTGTTCGCGTACCTTCAAGGGCCGAGACCGCTGATCGAATGGTTAGCAACGGGGATAACAAGGCGGCGCCAATGACGCCGCAGAGCCCGCTTGATCTCGGGAGAGGGGAGGAGACGCCTGGCGGTATTTGCTTCCAACACGCTACGGCTGCACCGCAGATGAGGGTGGAGACACAAGACAGATCAAACTGGTCTGCGTACTTCGGAGAAGCGTAATTGGACGTTGCCGCGCAAGATCTCCAGTTTATAATCCCGGGATTGTAAGTTGAACAACCCGTGTATTCGTCGGCAGCTGAACACGGGTTCAACTTGCCCCGTTCCGACAACTAAGCTCGTCTCGACGCTGCCCCCTTTCCATCCTATCTCGAGCAGCGCGCATCATTAAGACGGGACAGGGAACCAAAGGGAGAGAGACGCCAATTATAGTGCGAAGTTTCTCAGCGCGACGGTTTATTATTATTCGCATTATTATTCCCATCAAAGGAGCGTTCGTAGTTTGCTGAACATGAAACAGTGTTTGGTTCGTCCCAAACTTTTCAATCAGAAGTCTTGAACCGAACTTGGCGTTGGTTCAAGTGAGAGCTGTGCGCGGTCGGAAGCAGGGCGGAAGGTGCTGAGCGGTGTATCACTGGCTCTTCGTGTGCAAAATGTTATTCCTTGTTCGAGAGTTCTCATTTCACCGCATTTAATCACTGTCTGATGCAGGTGTGTCGAGAAGACGGCATCAGGTATTTTTAAAACTGGAAGCACCGCTTGAGTGTTTCGAGCTCAGGAAATTCGTGCGTGCTGCGCTTGACTATCAAGAGAACCTCTGCTCGCTCGCTCACTCACTCCTAAAAGGGACACTAAAGGCAAATATTCAATCAAGCTAAAGTGACAGGTTAGGGCTCGAGAATCTGTAAGGAGTGAATATTACCGCGAAGAAAGCCTTGATAATTGTGAAATTGAGGTAAATGCACGACATGGTTAGAGACTACCCCGGGAAATTCATGTACGTGCCCGATGACGAAAGCACTCCTTAGTTAAATTCTGTCACTAGTAGTCAACCACTCATCGCACAAAACATCTTCGTATTGTACTATAAGACGAAATAAAATGCTACTTGTCCAGTTCTATTTCATGTTTAGACAAAATAACTGATTAAGATTACCCTTGAGAACCACGCGGGCGCTCGAGCGGTTTTTTCTCTCAACTCCGCGCCGCCTGCGCTTTCGCGTTTCAGTAGTTAACGCGTAGTGCTGCGCTGGTTTTGCTGGCTCGCGAAGCTCGCACAAACTGCAAGTAGCAGAGAATTCAACTTCCATGACACGTCGCGAGATGACCGAACGGTCTACACCACTTGGCGAAAAAGCAGCTGCACTGGAGAATCCACCGCTTTGACTTTTATCCGTCCTGGCTCGGTACCTCCGTCTGTCAGACGCCGTTTTACTCACCGACGGCAGCAAAAGGCGGTGATGGCCTATTCAACGTCACCACTTCTCCGGCTGGGTGACGGGAGATTTGAATTTAGAGAAAGGTATTCGACCCTTCAGATGCAATTTTCTCGTCAACTAAGTCATGGCGCAATATAAGCGCTGCGAGGTTTCTGGAATGGTATTTAAACTGTCCACGCCGACTTAGTATTAGCCATTAGTGGCCCTTTAACTCCCTCCCTTCTCACTCACTCACTCACTCACTCACTCACTCACTCACTCACTCACTCACTCACTCACTCACTCACTCACTCACTCACTCACTCACTCACTCACTCACTCACTCACTCACTCACTCACTCACTCACTCACTCACTCACTCACTCACTCACTCACTCACTCACTCACTCACTCACTCACTCACTCACTCACTCACTCACTCACTCACTCACTCACTCACTCACTCACTCACTCACTCACTCACTCACTCACTCACTCACTCACTCACTCACTCACTCACTCACTCACTCACTCACTCACTCACTCACTCACTCACTCACTCACTCACTCACTCACTCACTCACTCACTCACTCACTCACTCACTCACTCACTCACTCACTCACTCACTCACTCACTCACTCACTCACTCTCACTCACTCACTCACTCACAGGATTGGAATCATTTAACAAAATCGCGTTGAATCATTGGAACACTTAAGTCCGTCCAAGAGCCCTGACGTGTTCAAAGTTGAAACCACGAGCCAAGGAAGGCAAATGAGTGTTAGTACACGCACGAACATTCATAATCCTTGAAGCAAGTGAAAGTACTAAGCAGAGCCTCAAGAACACGTCCAGAGGTTCACTGCATTGCACACAAGGGGATCAACACAATCGCAGACGACTACTTCGCGAGGTCAAACATAATACGTTAACCACATAGCTACACTGCGGTGCGTGAGCATTGTATGCGAACCCTCCTGGCCTTTCCCGACTGTGGCTGCTGGGTGCTGCTGCTGTCTCGCCGAATAGTACATACTTATAAAAGAATTGAATTACGCGCCCGATGGCGGGGATCCAATCTCCGTCCCCCAGCACAGCAGCCCGATGCTTCAACCGTTGGGTCACAATCGCATGATAATCTTATTCTTCATAGCATGTTTGCCATTGTTGCATAACTTTGTTGTACCACCCTGCTAAAATCACCTTTGCTGATCGAAGTACCTGTAAAAAAATTAAAAAAAAAGACATGCCGTCGCCAGCTAAGTATTTGACATGCTTGTGGTGTGCGCCATATTTCATGGCCCGAGTCCTCCAGAGCACATACGCGAGCCCCAGTTTCCCTTACGCCAAAGACGCAGGAATGAAATTGGCGAACGTGTAGCATTTCATAAACAGCTTCACGAAAGCTTCGCTGCACGCAATAGTAGTAGTAGTAGTAGTAGCACTAGAAAAACATACGCAGATCTCAGGATGTGCGTTGGATCTGCATATATTTTTATGGACACTCCACGCACATTTCCGCCGTCGGTGTCGCCGTGAGGTTCCGTATAAAGTCCAAGGGTGATAAAACCATCGCCACGCGCCGTGTGCTCTATGTGCTAGTGAAAGCGTGTGAGGATGAGCCTGCGGACGCGGTTGAATATCGTGTGCAGGAGTGAGGAACGTGGCCCGTGTGCGTGCCCTCTCCTGTCGCGCGCGAGGCAGGGAGATCAGGCGGGGGAAGAGGGGCCTAAACAGGGCGTTCTTCTCTGGCGGCTGCTAAGGTGGGATGAAGCTCCCTCACGGGTTGCAGAATCAAGCGTATTTCTTTTCTTTAGATCCTCCTCCACCACCTCCTCCTCCTCCTCCTCCTCCTCATCATCATGTACTCCTCGCTCGTCGCTCCTTACAGAGTGGAGACAACCGCGGCGTCTACTACGGCGTTGGCCACGCGAATCGCGGGCGCTGTAGTAGACGCGGTGGACGCCGTAGGGACGAGTTGCCGGTGCTCGTGTGCCTTGAAAGCGCTCTGCGTCGCGGCAAAGAGCACGCCCGCGCGGGCCTCATCTTCAAAGCGGTCTGCGATGCTTGCAGAGTGCGCGTAGTGCCGGTAGCTTCGTATATTCTTTCAACATTTTGTTCGCGTTGGAGCGGGAGATGCACGAAGGTCAGTTCGCTTGCTGCTGCCGCGATTCCTCACTCCAGCATTTTTACAGCAAGTTTCCGCTCTAGCGAAATGCGTTCATGTTTACTTGTGCGCGTCTGACACCGTGCTTGTCAACTTAGTTTAAACACGTTGGCGGGCTAGTTGGTTTGAATCCATGATAGAATGTGTAAGCGCGGCTGAACAAGGACATACAAAGAAACAGACGCACAAAGACAGCGCTGTCTCTGTGTGTCTGTTTCTTCCTACGTCTTCTCCAGTCGCGCTTAGATGTTCCATCACTTAATTTAGTTAGTAAGTGCATGTTTACAAGCTTATACGGCCGTTAAACTACTGTCCTTACTTCGCACAGTTATCCACTAATTCGCTACGTCATGCGGTGCTTTGCCTTTCGTGCGAAACTGCGTCTTCTTTTATTATTCTCGTTAGGATGCATTTTGAGGGTACGAAGTTTACGCCGAACAACAGCAAAGTGCGCTTGAATGACATTATAATGCTAGCATCACTTTGGAGATCTCATTCCTTGAATTGTGCTAGACGAAATACATTTGCATTCCAGCTAAGCTTACGAATAGCTTGTACTATAACAGCTCGGCACAATATTCACTAGAAGTCCAGCGCCTATTTAGCGCATTTTGGAACGAATATCTCCAAAGTAGTTCAGTATTAGGGATTCTGTTAAGCAACAGTACTTCACGACTATCCGACTTCAAATTCGCAATTCCAAGATATGTCCTGAAGTAAATAATTATAAAGAATAATTAATAAATATGTTCATTAGCTACCTGGACATTGTGATTTCTCCCGCAAGCAGTTTCAAGTCTCCCAGAAACCTCACTGAAAAGGCGGAGTTGCGCTATCCTTCCCAGATGATTTATATATACATATAAGTTTACAATCACAAAATTGCTTTTATCTCTTTTAGGTGGGTGTGTGTCGCTCTTCAATGAATGTTTTTGACGTTAACTTGTGTGACTAGGTATCTGCCACTGGGAATTCGCCGCCATACAATTACAAAAAAAAGATCCCTCAAATTTTTCCGATGATGTGCTGAATCAAACCCACTTCACACGGGTTCCCCAAGGACAGCAACCCGATGCATTAGCAGGCTGCGCCACAAATGCACTTGATACTTGCCGCTTTGAATGAACGCCTTTCACACCAACTGCTAGCGGGCTGCGTGCATGGATGCACTGGGTGTGTGTAGCTCTTCAATGAACCTCTCGCCAACTTGGGTCACTAAGAGTGTGCCACTGAGCGTGCGACAAGCGAGGTAAAAACTATCAGCGTTCCCAGGCAACGGTGCGCGCCACGCTTCTCGTCTCGGAGGCCACGCGCGCACTTCTCCGCAGTGCCACTAGACGGCGCCGCGAGTCCAGCGAGAAGCGAGAGAGAGAGGAGCCCAGTTACCGCATAACGCGTTTCCCAGCGTTCGCACGCACGGGCGCGCCATGCATTGCGGATGCCACGCCAGGCATCGCGACGATGGCGCTACATGGCACCGAGTGTTCTTTGGGAACCGCGATAGAGGAGTCCCGCTGCATTACACGCCTCATACGTAACTAATTTCGATGGTGACAATACGTTGTGCCGCTATATTGATTCACTGCTAACGCGTATTACCGTCTGCAGTCCACGTGAGATGGATTGTGATGATTTTTAAAATGTGTTTATTAAATGTTTGTCCTCTAAATGTCATTTCTAACATCCCTCCCTGCACAAAGTGGAGGTTCACATTTTCAGCTTTCGTTAATCTCTCTCTCTCTCTCTCTCTCTCTCTCATTTTTCAGAATTTGCACTTCAAGAAGAGCGTAAATATTCTTGGGCTCTCGTTCGAACTGCGTTCAGGCGACAAAATTTAAGCCGGCACCTTCCACTACGTCAGCCATCCAGCTCACACTCTAGAAAAAAGGAAGTGCTGGAAAGTATTTCTTTCCAGAGAATAATTGCTTTATTTGTTTTACGTTATTTATTTACTTACTTTATTTTTCAGAAATACATTCACTTAGCGTTGAGCCAGAGTAAACGTACTGCATGGAGATGTGCGAGAGATAGAAAGAAGGGATGGTTAGAAATGCAGGGAGTTTAAGCGGAGGCAATTACGGTCGGATACCCTACGCCAGGGGACGGTGTATGGGGATAAAAAGAGAAAGAGAGCAAAACAGAGAGAGAGAGAGAGAGAGAGAGAGAGAGAGAGAGAGAGAGAGAGAGAGAGACGCAATTTCTAGAAAATGAAGTACGTTTTAAACGGAGCAACATCTTGCTTGGGGAGTCAATCATTTATTCCCGCACAAGGTCAGGTGTTTTTTCGGAACCTTGAAGCTAGAAGTCCGCTGACACCGCTTATCCTACCCACTCCCTTCTCCCCGATTGCATCTGCCCCCTCCTCCTCCCCGCGTCCCTCGTTCCTGACCAGCGCGTTGACAGATCCGCGTGCATCAAAGTATTCGCCTCAACTTCTCAAACTTAAATCCGCAGTTAACGAGTAGGATTGTCTCTCACGCCCAGACACGATAGACTAATAATGAGAGATATCCTTCCACAGTTTGGAAAGTCTAGTAACTTGTCACAGCGGAAATAACATTTCAGCCTATGTATATATAGTCTCTTCTTTTGGAGTTCGCAATTTCTGGCAAGTCACAGCTAAAGCGTGCTGAACGACAAATCACAGGAGGTAAGTTAGGCATATTCTCGACGCTTGATGGACATGAATTTATGGTATAACAGTACGACACACGCAGTTCTACTCTAACTCACGCATGGCCTAACGCTTTCGTGGATGCAAATGTAGACAAAAAGAAAAAAAAGCAGGGTTTGGCACTTGTGAATACGCTCTGATAAAGCTATAGGGAAAATCTTACCTGTGCAAACTAGTATGTATTTAATATTGGACTGGCTTCTTCGCACTGTCGAACAACAGCTACAGCAGGAAAAAAAACATATTTACCAATGTTGTCATCCTTCCAGAATTTTAGTGTTCGCAAAAAAATTAAAGAAAATTATTTATGGGGACATCATTCAGGCAAACGAACAAAACTGCAGCAGCAGCGTGCTAGTTTATGGCGCCGTCAAACGTCCTATATCCCCGACGGCGCACTTTATCTTGTTTCTTTTTTTTCTTTTTTTTGCTCTCCCTTTCTACCAGTCGCCTTCGAAATCCCTGTCTCCCAAACAAGCCACCCGGAAGTATTTCTAGACCGGGGAGTGATTTACAGAGCGCTCACAAGTCTCGCGACTATAAAAAAAAAAGTGTAAAAGACGATGCTTGAACTTTAACTTCGACACCCGGCCGTTACTGTATGCCGGATTTGAAGAGAATACCGTACAGCAAGAAAAAATTTTAAACCAGCGGGCTCACCCCCTGCCCCTTACTTTTCTCTCGCAAGAAGCAGGCACGAGAAAATACGACGAAATGATCAAAAACCCTGGGCAATATTGCTCCTGTTTCAATTCCTACCCCGTTGTCGGACGTTTGGGAGAACGAGGCCCTGCCATACAGCCAACGTCGTACGGCAGTAAAGGCTCTGTGTCAAATCATGGCAAAAAAGAAAGAAAGAAAGAAAGCAAGAAAGAAGGAAGGAAAGAAAGAAAGAAAATTCACGTCCCAGCTTTTTGAGACGCACGCGGACACAGAAGCTATTAGAGCGGTTGGCCCCAGCAAAAGCCAGCACGAACACACGTAACAGCATACAAAAAGCGCGAATCCTCAGTTTTTCTCGCGCAATAAAAAAAAATGCCGCAGTGCCACGAAGCATATACAGTCTGTCCCTCCTCTCTTAGATACGCAGAAACAGTGAACGATTTCGAAATCAACAATCAGCAGCGGGCAAAGCGCACGATTGTAGTTGCAGGAACGTTAGGTTACGCATGCGCAGCAAAATATACAAGCAACAAACTCCACTCGCACAAACGCGACACCCCCTAAAACGATCTTAAAATCCGCCATCAGGCGGCGGCGGAGGCGCGGCGTACGTGGCAGTAACTATAAACGGAAGCGGCTGGGGCCGCCGGAGGGTCGTGCTTACGACGGCAACGGAGCCGCGAGGCAAGGCGCCAGCGAGGTCGTACGGTAAAGAAAAGGAAAACAGGGGCTATTTACGCGAGAGCAACAACAAGAAACGAGAAAAAGACTATAGAGACCGAAATAACAAGACCGTACTACATCGCAGCCGTGAAACTGCCTCCGCCTTCCCTTAGCAGGAATCCTCGCGCCCTCGGGCAGAGAAAGGCCGCACAGGCGGGCGCTGTCAGGCGCCGCCTCCTAATATCGCTCCACATACGTATGTACCATTACGTAAGTCTAACACAACTTAAAAACTAAGTGAAACTTATGCGAAATGAATGTAATTGAGCTTCGGCTCCTTTTTTTTTTTTGTTCAGCGGAGCTTCTTGGCACCGACGTTGTATATCAAACTTATACTCGCTCCACGTAATTTCCGCTAAGTGGAACGTTTCTGCAAGTATGCTCTACTTACGTAGTTGGGAACTCGTTTGGAGAGAGAGATCAAGCCTGTGCCCGCGGCGCAAGGGAACGCAAGAGAACGGGCGAAGGGCTTGCCACTCGCGTAGGGACTTCCTCATTTAGCATTTTTACCTTCCTCGCGAGGTAGTTGCATGCACAGCGGGGAGTTGCGTGCTTATTTCAGCTATACAGGCGCCGTCGGCGTGGAGCAAGGTCTATAGTACGAGCGACGCGGCTGAAATAGGAGCGGCGGAGGGGAGAGGTAGGGAGGGAGCGGAGAGGAGGTTGGGCCGGGAACGGGCAACACTCTAGAGGGTGTTGGAATGGGACGCTCTCGCTTACGGGAGACGGCGGCAGACCGGCATTGCAGCTTCATTCAATCTCGCAACCCCGCTTTCAGCCGGCGCACCTTTCGGGCCGGAATAAATTGTTCGCGATGCTTCGCTGCGTTAAACGAGATCCGCTCGCCTCGCGAAGAAAGTGACGTAGAGCGAATGCATTAGAGAAAAGAAAAACACATTAAATGATCGGTCGAGCGAACGCAATTGGACGAGCCTCTTGTACACTCCCTATTCGCGATACACAGAGAGAATGAAAGGCGCATTTTAACCATATTTCGCAAATACCTCTAACGCATAAAACAGCGGAGAAGGGACTGGAGAAATGAGAATGGTTGTACTGGCTGTGCGAGCTAAACGTCGAGTTGTTTATATAAAACAGCATCAACTTTTTCTTCTTATCATGCTTTTTGAGCATGGTAGGAAGGAAAAGTTTGGCCCGTTGGTCCGCCGCTGGTTACGTTTCATATAAACAACTTGACGCTTAGCTCGCATAGCCGAGTATGATCCTTCTTTTGTCTCCACTCCTTTCTCCGTTGTGTTATGCGTTAGAGGTTTCATTTAACATTTTTATGCATACCTGTTTTTGCGTATTCGCTCATATTATCGTGTTCTCTGTGTGTATGTGTGCGCTGTGTTTCTCACCAACGACTACAGAAACCACCAACATGAACAAGGAACGCTTGCAAACCCCCAGAAAGAATTCTTTTTGTTGTGTGTAACGTGAACTTTAGAACTGTTGTTGCTTTAGTCTTTTCTCTATTCTTTCTTTGACATGTTTTGAGCTTATTTACGAAGTAATAGAATAGAAGTTACCAAGCTCTCCTCGCATGCAGTTAATAACAATAACAAAAACATGTTTTCTTTTATGCTTTGTTTGCTTTCAGTACTGGCGCGTCCTAAACTATGCTTCGCAAGTGAAGGTACGTTTTTGTCTTGGCAGTAGGCACGAGATACGGCTGGGAAGAATTTAGGCTGCGAGGTAGCTCAACCCATATCCATCGCATTAGGAATTTAAGACTGAGATATCAGCGCAAATCTGGTTCCCAAGGATTCATGATGCTCAAGTCGACCACATATGCGTATGATAGATCCATGGACGCTAAGTACGAGTGTAGTCTACAAAGAGAACTAGGAGGAAGTATATCGGGTGGAAGGTAAAGGCGAGTTACTGCTTATCTCAGTTTCGACGGGATGTCTGGCGGACGAAATGTGCCGGCCTCCTTTCTGTTTCTGCTACAAGTGAACACCGGGACTGGAACACACGAGTGAAAAAAAAAAAAGCTTTTCTATACCCGGCACATTCATTCCTTAAGTGAAGCCGGCAATGCATTTGAGATAAACAGCGTTCTTTTTCCTAAATTTAATAGAAACGATCATGACCCCTTCGCCTGGGTGTAGAGTAGCTTGTCAATGGTCGACTTCGGAAAAAATATCTGCTTCTCAGCTTTCAATAAAGAGCATGATCGACAGTCGCGCGAGCGACCGTTGGCCATGCTTTTGCTGAGAGTCATGCTCTTTAAAGTCGACCATGCTCTTTGTGCGACGGTCATGCGTGTGCGTGCGTGTGCTCAATGAAGAGATTAAAGGCGTGATGGAGCCGCTTTAGCATTCCCTTTGCTAATTCTTCCGACATCCTCTTCCTTTCTTTTCACCCCTTTAAGGCCAACTGGAGAGAGAGAGAGAGAGAGAGAGAGAGAGAGAGAGAGAGAGAGAGAGAGAGAGAAACTTTAGTTGGTTCCTTCAAGGATTTAGCGTCTCGAGGTCTCGGTCGTCTTGGGCGCCGGCGACTTGGAGCCTCTTCCAGCAAGGGTGGGCCCCTATTCCAGGGCTCCACTGAGCCTAACTACCTCACTGGCGTGCTGCACTAAGGCCCTTTGGGCCGTGAGCTCGCAGCTGGTAAGCCAACTCTCCCATTGCTCCGCACTCGGGTTATTGTGTTGGTGGAATGATTTATTGTGCTTACATTCCCATGTGACATGGTATAGTGTGGGTGTGGCCCCGCACCATGGGCAGGTGTCTCTGTATTGTGTTGAGTACATTTTGTTTAGGATGTATAAATTTGGGAAGGAGTTTGTCTACAATCTGCGCGAACTCGTTGCTTCCTCCTGCGACAGAGCTTTGTGCGGTGGGGGATATTTGGCTCTCGTCCCTCTGTATAAGTTTAAGATTTCTGTGTATCCACCCTCACAAGCGTGTGGGTGATACTCCGGGGAGCGCGACTGCTCTGCTCCGAACGTGGTCTCTCGAGCTGGTATTTCGAACGTGAAGTTTTACACGGAGGCGCCTCTATATGTGCACTATATTAAACGAAGCTTTTTACGCGATCAAAAATTTTCTTCCAGTTGGCCTTCCGTTACCCTCTAGGCCACGCAGGCATAGAGGGTAACGGAAGGCCAACTGGAAGAAAATTTTTGATCGCGTAAAAAGCTTAGTTTAATATAGTGCACATATAGAGGCGCCTCCGTGCAAAACTTCACGTTCGAAATAGCAGTGGAAATGTCACCTAAAGCTCGGAGGAATAGCCGTTTTCGATACCGAAATTGGAAAAAGAAAGAAGAAAAAAAAAAGAGAAAGAAAACGCCGCCATTAGCGATCGCCAGAAGGCGGTGCCCGCAGCTGGCGGCGGCGCGCTGAAACACGTGGGCCTTACGTCACAGCGACAAGCACCAGGTCCACGCGTCATTTGCTTGGGTGCTGTTCAAAGGACGCTAACAAGAAAACTATGCGACGGCTTTGCCAAGATTGTTTCAGCAGCATATAATACTAATTTATAACAAATATAACCCAAGCTAAATTTCGTTGCAGTTGGCGTTTATTTCCACTACCCCCTGTAGAAGGTAGCGAACCGGACGAGCATGTGGTTGACCTCCCCATCTTACCCCCTCCTTCTCCTCCTTATTCCATATTGCGAATGTACAATGCCTACGTACGCTTTGCAAAATTCCGTAACCGCAACACCGGCAGCCACTGGTCTTATAGGAGTATGGTTCAAATACAAGCGAGACTTTTAATGTAGAGCATGTTCAATTGATTGGTGTGCGCTACCACTTGTGGGCGTGTTAGCTAGGGCAGTCAGGAGCCATGTGAGCACATGGACGGTTTCGTCACATTCCTTTAGTCATCCGACATACAATGTCTGAGAAAAAAGTAGACCCATCGATTGCACGACGGGTTATTATAAGGTTTCTTGCTCATGAGGGTCTAAAACTTAGCCAAATTCTAAACACATCGGTTCGATAATCAAAAACTGTGAAGACCTCAAGTGCTTGGCATTAGAAATTCATGGGGTTGCGTCCGTCGGCCTGGCTGGAAACGAAGCTATGGGTTCGGATGATGCATCTCCTGCTGCCAGCTTCAGGGTCGAGCAGAAAGAGGACAACTCGCTGTGTGAAGCATGGAAGCAAGCAGTTGACGGTACGCATGGAATGAAAGTACAGGATGGTATGCTTTTTCATGACGAGAGGATTAACGGCCAACTGCACAGGCAATTAGTGTTGCCCGAATCAAAAAGGAAAGAAGTTTTAGAGCTTGCGCATGATAGACCCAGTGGCGGCCACTTCTCTGAGAAAAAGACGAAGCAAAGGCTTAGGAGCGCATTCTTTTGGCCTACTATAGTTGCGGATGTAAAGCGCCACTGTCGAACTTGTCATACTTGCCAGACATTTGCACGACCATCATTTAAAGACAACGTGCCCATCACCCCATTGACGAGGCCTGAGCGACCCTTTGAGGTTGTATACATTGACTGTAGAGGGCCACTTGACCCGGCATCGATGCGCGGGCACCGCTATGCCTTGAGTGTGGTGGACTTATGCACAAAGTGGGCGGAAGTGATTCCCTTAAGGAGCCTCACTGCGAAAGTGACTGTGTCAGGCGTTGATAGAAGTGTTCTCGCGATACGGGACACCGGAACTGATTTGCTGTGATCAAGGCACCAACTTTGTGTCAAGGTTAACACAGGAACTCATGGAGCGGTTAGGGGTGAAGATGCGGTTTTCCACTCCAGAGCACCCGCAAAGCAACGGAATTGTTGAAAGGTGGAATGGCACCTTTAAGGCAATGCTCCGGCACGTCGTCCATGATCACAAAGGGGACTGGGACCGCTACGTTCCGTGCGTGCTATGGGCGTATAGGGAAGTGCCTCATGATATAACAGGAATTTCGCCATTCGAATTGATGTTTGGCCGAGCACCGCGTGGGCCGCTTGACATCCTTCGGCAAACATGGACTGGGGAGTGGACACTACCTACGGGGTTGAACAAGCCAGCAGCGCAGTACTTGAGGGATCTCAGGACTAAGATGGCAGAAGCATCGGCTAAGGTTAATGAACATTCTGAGCCGATTTAAAGAAGGTACGCGGAGAAGTACAATTTGAGGGCGAGGGAAAAGCAATTTGTCATAGGTAATAAGGTTCTAGTGCTGGATGGTGGTCAGATAGGCAAACTGCAGCCAAAATGGAAAGGGCCAGCGGTAATAAAGGAGAAGAAGCGGGACAACAGTTATGCTGTGCAGTTTGAAGAGGGAACGAAGTGGGTGCATGCGAATCGCCTGCGGCCATACATGGCGAGATCCTATAATGTAGGCGTAGTGTTTGAATCGGACGAAGAGTTCGGTGCAGTGACGCATGCTTCCTGTCCTAGAGTGAAGGAAGAAAACGTACAGTTCCAAGTGGCGAACGAGACGTTAACGGCGCGACAGTGTGACGAGCTACGTAGAATTTTAGGAGAAGCTCAGGAGGTATTCTCTCAACGACCAGGTAAATGCTTGGTAGGTTCACATAGAATTGCACTGCTTCCGAATGCAACACGGGAGAAAGCACACCTGTACAGGGTGCCAGTGGCATTCCGCAAGGAGATTGAGCGACAGGTTGCTGAACTGCAAGACTGGGGCTTCGTATATCCGGTAGACAGCTCCTTCGTACATCCAGTAGTGTGTGTAGCCAAGAAAGACGGCTCATTAAGTATGTGTGTTGACTACAGGAAATTAAATGCAGTGACAGAGCCTGACAGCTTTCCTATGTCGAATATGACTGAGTTGTTGTACGAGGTAGCGCGTGCCAGCTACATATCGGTGCTAGATATGACTAGGGGGTATTGGCAGATAGCTCTAGAAGAGGAGTCACAGCGACTCACCGCTTTCGCTACACCTAAAGGTTTGTATGCTTGGAGAGTCATGCCGTACGTGCTGAGAAACTCGGCCGCAGCTTTTCAGAGAATTAGGAATGATGTCTTACGTGAGCATTCAGAATATGCCATGGCATATATTGACGACGTGGCTGTATTTTCTACAACCTGGGCAGACCACATGCAGCATCTGGGAAAGGTGTTGGCCACTCTCAGGCAGGTGGGTCTGACGGCGAATCCTGCTAAGTGCAAGTTCGCACAGACAAAGGTGAAATATCTTGGTCATGTCGTCGGATCCGGGACGCATTCCCCCGATCCAGATAGGGTGAGTGCATCTTCAAACTGCAGGCCCCGAAAACCAAGAGGGATCTTAGGAGTGTCCTGGGTCGTTTTAACTATTACCGTGAATATGTTCCCGAATATTCTAAGGTGGTACGCCCGCTAACTGACTTGACAGGCCGTAGGATACCTAAGGTGATCCCGTGGAATGAGGAGGCAGAAAATGCATTTTGCGCTGTAAAGAACGTATTAGCATCACTGCCGCAGTTAGTGGCGCCTGATCATGATAATGAGTTTCTGTTGACAACCGATGCCTCCGAGATAGCGGTAGGGGCTTGCCTATCGCAGCTTGTGGAGGGAGAACAAAAGCCAGTCGCATTCTTGAGTAAAAAGCTGACAGCATCACAGGCAAAGTGGTCAGCCGTAGAGAGAGAGGCGTTTGCGGTCGTGTGGGCGCTGGGGAGGCTGGACACCTGGCTATTTGGAGCAAAAATAAAGGTGGCCACCGACCATAATCCGCTAACGTTTCTGGACGGCTCCGCATCCACCAGCCCAAGGCTGATGCGCTGGTCACTTGAGCTAGAGAAGTATGAATTAGAGATAGTTCACATAAAAGGCACGGCAAATCGATCTGCAGATGCGATGTCGCGATTAGATGACGGGGAGGGGGAGTAAAAGCCTGATACGGGAAGTGCGCAGCCACTGTGGCTTTGCTAATTGCTTGTGTGTATAGGCTTGTGTGTGAGTGCATGCGGGTTAAAACGCACGTGCCCAATTCTAGTGTTCGCGGGTGCTGCTGTCGACAGACCTCACGGGCGACAGAAGCTATTTTTGTTGTTTCTACCGCGGATGCATGGTGGACCTGACAGCAGATTTGTGCGCTTCCGTTGTGAATTGCAAGGACCGTTCGTGATGTGCTGCGTGGTGTGTGCGGGTGTGTGTGTGTGAAATGTCACGCTGACAACAAGTATCCCCGTGACATTCTTGGTGGGGAGGAGTGAAGTTCGGCGTTGTTTGTGCGGACAGCTGCATGCAAGGGTCGCGCGGGGTGGTCAAAAGAGACGAGTGGTTCGACACCAAGACGGCGGCGATTTATAGCCATCGGGGGTGGGGGACCCGCGGTCTACGAAGAGCGCGTAGGAGGGGTGACTGTGTGTCGGGCTTCCGCCAGTCGGTTCGCGGAAGCAGTGCCCTGGCCTTGAAGTCAACCCCTCGTCGCTGAACTGCACTATGCCGAGACATTCGCAAGCTGTCCAGATGCCCGAACGGAGTGTGGAAGTGCTTTCTTCGGGGAAGTGTGTCTTTTGCGAGGTTGTGAGACAGAAGGGGACTCGTTGCACTGCAAAGGATTTGTGGCAATGGCCTGGGCGTATTGGAACTCCCGATAGTGTCACCTTGGAGCCCCGTTGTGTGCACACTGCGCGCACCGCAGTGTGATTGGACGAACGATCGGGCGAGGGGGTTGCTGGGAATGCTTTTAGGTGCGTGCGGGGCCGTTAAAGAGATTCGGTGGAGATTCGGCTGAGAAAGAAGACCAAAATTCTAACATGTTACTCCTAGTGATGTCCGTGTAAATACTTTCCTTTCTATGGCTTGCATATTCTATCTCAATAAACAGTTAACCCCATTGCAATCAGCGTCACTGGCTTGCCTGCTGTAATGTGACGTCGCGACATCCACAACATCTTCAAGTTTTCTTCACTGACATCGAGGCGAGCATCAACTCCATCGATTGCACGACGGGTTATTATAAGGTTTCTTGCTCATGAGGGTCTAAAACTTAGCCAAATTCTAAACACATCGGTTCGATAATCAGAAACTGTGAAGACCTCAAGTGCTTGGCGTTAGAAATTCATGGAAAGTCGTGAATAGATTGAAAACGAGAACTTTGCTCGTTGCACATAGACGAGCATTACAGAGGCGGACCTTCAAGCCACTCGGGATCTTCTGGAGGGCACCCGGAAAATTATTGTTTCTGAGATTTGTCCTAAGATGAGGCATAAGTCAAGGAACTGCTCGATCCATAATCAGAAAAGACCAACGACATCGTAAAGTGTCTGCCGGGTGGGTACCCATGTGTTTTGACTGCAGAACAGAAGTTGGCACGTTTTAACGTGTCCGAGCGGCTCTCAGCACGGTTTGCGCGAGAAAGGCGGGACCCGTTTTTGAATCGCATCGTTGCAAGCATATGAAATTTGGGAGCACCACTGCACGCCTGCAGTGAAAAAAACAAAAACAAAGCGAGCGTGGACTGAACAAAGAAAGGTGAGGCAGCCTCTGCGAAACCTAATACTCGGTTGTAAGCTGGCAAGATGCTTGCAATTGCGTTTTGGGACTAGTGCGGAATTTTGCAAATTGACTTCTTGCGCGACCATGGCACTTTCAACACTGCACCTTACTGTGAGCATTTGAGTGAATTTAAACTTGCGTATCACCACGAAAGGCGTGACCACCATTTCAAAAATGATTCTGCTCGAAGACAACGCCAGATCTGACAGTGCAGCTGCCTGGTGTGCAGAAATAAAAATAAAATAAAGAAACTGGTTGGAACACCACTGGAATGCGCTCCCTATAGTTGCGACTTAGCGACCTGTGACTGTAATCTTATTTCGCCTCTGAAAGAAGCCCTTGGAAAACAACAATCCGACAACGATGATGGACTGGAGGAGTCTGTGCGAAATTGGATGGTGACACGACCCATTTATTTTTACAGTGACGGGATAAAGAAATTACTGATACTCTGGGAAGAATGTATCTTTATATCAAGATGACTACACAGAAAACTAGTGCATACTTGTTTATTTTTTTACTACAAATAATAAAAAAAGAAATTGATAATTCATTTATATTTGATTCGCCTTCAACAGAAGCACCAAACAAACGCGCTGGTCTCATGAAACTGGAATGAAATACCAACACAGACTATACATCAGAACAGTTTAGTTGTGAGTTCTTGACATTTGTGCTTGGTCGTTTACTATTTATGGTCTACGCAGCACATCACACCGACGGTAGCAGCAAACTTCCTCGGTCTGGGAGAGTAAACCAGACCCGAATCCAATGCCCAAGGCCAACCAACGAGCAGAGGGAGAAGTGAACTTGCCGGTTCTTGACCGAATAGAAAGCTACGGCTGATAGATAGGACCAGGATGGCGGATAGAACCAACGCAGTCCTGGACTAGGGACCGACCCCACCTGACAGCCAGCTCTTGTTTCCCATGTAAGGTTTTTTCCTCCTCCTCCTCCTCCTCCTCCTCCTCCTCCTCCTCCTCGGCGGTGTCATGAAAGCTGTCTTCTCCGCTGACAGGAACGGCCGGTATCCCTCTATTGCCCTAGGCAACCAAGATACATCGGCGGCGAGCCGTTTCCCTCAGAAGTTGGCGTATCACCGGAAATACGCCTCGGCAATCCGAGCTGTATTGTTTCGGGTCGCTTAGTCTCGTTTCGCCGCACTCACTCCGTGGGACCATTCTGTACAGATGAGGCAGAGCTTCCATCAACCGTGAAAGGGAACGGAGTTCTTTTTTTTAATTTATTCTAGCAGCTTTCTTAAAGCTTTTCGTCTGGGCATCTTTCGCTGACTGATTTGGACAAAATCAATCAATCAATCAATCAATCAATCAATCAATCAATCAATCAATCAATCAATCAATCAATCAATCAATCAATCAATCAATCAATCAATCAATCAATCAATCAATCAATCAATCAATCAATCAATCAATCAATCAATCAATCAATCAATCAATCAATCAATCAATCAATCTATCAATCAATCGATTCAATCAATCCACATATTAATAATCGATTTATCAATTCATTCAATATCACACGCGTACAACTGCACCTGCTCGTCTTGTTCATCGTGTTTTTCCGCGTCGCTGATGAGCTTCTACAAAGGCCACCTGTTTAAAAGTTGCATATTTGGTATTACAGCAACATAATTTACTAATAATGCTTAATTATCTTCTTTCATTTCCCCGCTAAGTCATCAGTCATGGCTAGCGTCTTAGGAGGTCATACAATCAAATGGATGACCGATCACGAATTCAGTCAATCACTTCGCGCTACTGATAACGACCGATGCTTTCACTCCCGATAATGCCCCTAAACTGGTGGCCGACATCACTGCGCCATTGGCATTGCATAGAGTTTTTTTTGTATTTTTTAACGCTAAAGCTGTGTCGTTGTGCGCTTCCCTCGTGCCTTCGAATTATTGATTTGCATATTTCTTGAACGGTGCCGCGAGTCGGTGTGGCGCTCGGGTAGTTTTGTTAATACTCTTGCTAGAAGTTCCCGAAGAATTTAAGCAAGAATGAAAGCTTAATTTTTCGTGTTCGGGACTCTCCATTTCCCGGCACATTAGCATTCTCGTTGTGTGTTTTTTTCTTACTTTAGCCTCGCACAAACTATATACAGCGCAATACGGATAGAAAACGCGCAAAGTATTTTCAGTGCAAAAAAAAGAAGAAAAGAAAAAGAAGTCAAAGAACAAGCATGTTGGAACGCCGAGAAATTAGAAGAATTTCATTTTTAATAAACCGATTCATCTATCAACTCGCTTGACACCTTGATCGCAGCGCCTGGGGTGGTGCCGCAAATGAACAGCATCTTTTCGCCCAGTGTTGTCCTGCTTAGCTTTTTTGGTTATGGAAATTATATACGGAAGCACACCAGCAAATTACTTCGGCGGGGATTAAACGAAAACAGCCCGACACGTGTCTCCCGGCGAGGGATATAAGTTATGTCTTATATACCTCACCAAGTGACATTCTCATCGGAGGTCGTAGAAAACTTGTTTAAAACGTTATAAACAAATAAGAATCTCCTCTTTTCCTTTCTTACTTGAGACTGTTGCCGAAACAAAGTTATTCGGACAGCTTGTATGGAAAGCCTATTAATGTGCTTAAAAGAGAAAGAGAGAGAGAGAAAAAAGCGATGAAAATGCCGGCAGGTCCACTAGTTAAAAAAAATGTTTGTAGACTCCTCCCAGAAAACATGCCACGCGCATTATTTGTCGGCTCAGTATTGCAGGATTTCCAATAAACGCGCTAATCAATGAAACATAAATAACAGAGAAAAGAAAACGCTTCCAAAGATTGCTTTATATAACGTCTGTATATTTTTATACCACGGAAGAGCACACTTAAGGAAATTCAAGGCTGTGCATCAGTTCACAAATATACTGCTTAGGTCTGTTTTGTAATGCCGTAGAATGCACATAGAGGGAAAGAGAACTCGGTAGTTTAGTTAATTTCGACGACGAGGCACGGACCGAGCCTAAAGAAATGAGACAGTTACATTCTAGAGTAAACCAATGAGCATCGAGTTTCCCACGAATATCAAAGAACGCGCATTCTTGGTGCATTCAAGGAAAAAAAAAAGCTACATAAGAAAACACAGAAGAAAGCGAGGCATTTTTTTATCGCTGTAATTGATGCATCGGCCCGCAACATCGGCTTGCCGTTCGGTCAATTTTGATCCGCCAGTGAACCAATATTTAAAAAAAAATTCATCTACGTTTTTAGTTATTCAACAGGCATCGAATTTATCGAAAGCTCCGAATGACTTCAGTGTGCCTGGCTTCAAGCGAAAAAATGAGAGAGAGAGAGAGAGAGAGAGAGAGAGAGAGAGAGAGCGACCGCTGGCTCGGGCTGTCAGCGTGCGGAAACGTTTAGATTAATTGCTGTTAAATCAATTTCCAAGAGGTGGTCAAACAAGCCCTACTCGGCTGACCACACCCTCAATTTTTCTTTTTCCTTCAACGATATAATTTGTTACGGCGACCAGCTTCCGAGAAGACGACAAGTGAAAAGTTGTTAAACCCGGCGTAATCTCTTTACTCGCCGCCTAATGCAATCAGGCATCGCAACTGATGGTCCTGCTCCTGTGGGGCACCATAGCTTGCATTGCACACAAAATGATGGCGCGAGGTCCCTCTAGTCTTCAGCTCTACCAAAGCAATCAGCACTAAAGCAACGATTCATCAGCTTGAATCAATATTAAATATACTTCTTTTTCCCTACTCAGGTTTGCCCGGCCTGCCTCGAATGATGAACGTAAGCAAACGACAATTATTCTCTTTATTTTTATCCACGCACGAGCTTCTGGGTCATGCAACGATTAAAGGAAATAAGTATATATGCGCATAAAAAGAAAACCAATCAGGGATAAATGCGCACCTTAGAGTTGTAAGGACAGCCCGGCCAAAGTAGGCGCTCACGGTGGGCGGGGGAACCGGCCGAGTAGATCAAAAACAAACATTTGCCGAGAGAGCGAAAAGAAAGCAGCATTCCTCCCTCATCTGCACAACTTCCATGCCTCCCCTTCGCGCTGTGTCGAACATCGCATCGCAATGCCATGCGTAACAGCAATGAACTTTCGAGCGGAAAAGCTTCAACATGGCTTCTCAAAACCAAAGGTTTGCTTAACCACTCTTTCTATTCACTCGCGATATCGCAAATAACTTATTTTTTCTTTTTTTGTTTCTTTTTTATACGGATTGTCAGAGAGACAGGGTTTGCGGACTAGCAAGCGCTTTGAAACGTGTTCACTTCCTAAACAAGCAAGAGCCGACTGCTAAGGTTGTCTCTCTGTCAATCTGCCGCAGCAACGACACAAGGCAAACATGCAGTCGCGGCATGGGCCGAGGCCCTGATCGCGTAATTTAGTCCGCGCAGCAAACGAAAGAGGAAGAAGAAAAAAAAAATGATCCTACGTTAGTAAAACCAACAGAGTTTCCTTCGAGGCGGGGGAAATCGAGCAAACAAACTAGGACAGCGTGTTAACAAAGGTCACCGTTTGATGCTCCTCACGTAAACTCTGTCGGAAAACACCGTGGGTGTTCGAGTTGTTGGGATTCATGGTACGAATAAGTAACATGTTAGAATTGAGATGATGAAGCCCGAGTTTCATTTCTTTTTTGCCTTGCAGTGATGCGCGCCCTTGTTTAACATTCCTGCCTATATATTGGTTTTTATTCAATACTGCTGACGCGGCTAACGACTTGTTTATAACGAACACGCGGTGCCTTTGAAGAATCCAGCGCAAAGGGTTTACGCCAGCAATGAACAAAAAAAGAAAAGCTTCATTCTTGGTTTTTGTGCAAGGTAGCAATCGTGCCAGTGCATACATTGAAAGAGACAGAGTCTGAGTACGCGTAAAAAAGTTTCTATATACAATAGCATCAGATCGCAAAGCAAAGATTGCAAAACTGTACGCAATTAGTTCTCAGCGTGCGCAGTATACTCTGTGTGTCGACTTTTCTGTTAGCTCGACGAACGAGACGACCAACTAAGCAAAACCAAGCTCCCGTCCTTTGATGCTACTGCGGCTGCTCTCCAACTTATCGCTGGCAGAGCAGAAGATTTCCCAAACATCGTCAACACCCACGTATGCCCGGCTTAAGCATTCGCAAACAGCTCTGTTTCTGGGAAGAGTGTACGTCGGCTAACGCAGAGAAGCGTTGATTTTGATGTTCTCTCTGCATATTTATGAAGGACAGCGCAAACTGGAACACACGACGAACAAAACGGACAAAGCCCACGGCCTGTCTCCTCGTTTGTCTTCTGCTCCAGTCGCCGGTATCTGTCGCGAGCGTTCTGCAGCTACAGGTCTAAGCTTCCAGCCTGCACATTTCTATTTTGTCTTCACGAGAATTCAAGCGCTGATTAAGGTTCTGCGTCGCTACTGGAGGTGACTTCCATCGCCACTATGTGGCAGCATCGCGTGGCATATTACCCATATTACCCATAAAGAAAGAAAAGAGTATTGGGAAGTAAGCCGTTCCTATGTAAACGGAGAGAGAGAAAGCGGGAGAGATAATGTAAAGCCAAGTTTACCTCAAAAAGCAACATTGTTTGGCTATCTACATACTGTAAGCGCTTGCGACAACAGGAGGTTCCAGTCTTTACAAAATAATTTGTCTAGGGGCCTCCTATAGCTGCAAATCATAAAGGGTAATCATTTTGATACGTGCATATTGCGTGCTTCTTCTGGCCGATGAACGCGGGCGCCTCGACGAAGAAGACGAACGCTCTTTGGCTCTCGAGCTGTCGGCTGAACTGGCCATCGCTGCAGTTATCTCTCGTAAATATACTTTGTAAATAGCCTTCAGCATTAATCCTTCGTTCGCGTAACATTTTGGTGGAGGGTGCCGTTCCCCGTCCTCGCCACGGAGCTCCGCAGCGGCCGCACCGTCCTGCTTTCCGCCATGGCTCCCGGCGACGACACCTCGCCTCCTCCTACTCCTGCGACCCCGACAACAACGTACGTTATGGTTACCAATCGCCGCGGTCCTGGCATTTTCTTCGGCCAAGATAACGACGACGTTGAGGACTGACTCCACCTGTATGAGCGTGTTAGCCGAAACAACCGCTGGGACCCTACCATTATGCTAGCGAATGTCTTATTCTACTTGGGCGGAACTTCTCGTGTCTGGTTCCGGACACAGGACGACGAGATATCTAGCTGGGATGCTTTCAAGGAGAAACTCAGTGACCTCTTTGGAAATACCACTTGTCGGCAGCTGGCTGCTAGAAAAGAGCTTGCTCCCGGAGTTCAGTCTTCTACTGAATCGTATGTCTCGTACATACAAGACGTGCTCGCTCTTTGCTAGAAAGTCGACGAGAAAATAGATGAGATTGACAAAGTCGGCCACGTACTCAAAGGCATCGCGGACGACGCGTTCAACTTGTTGGTCTTCAACACTGTGTCAACCATCGACGTCATTGTCAAGGAATGCCACCGCTTTGAGCTCGCCAAAAGCCGCCGCGTCATCCCACAGTTCTCCCGGCTCCCTAACACGGCTGTGACATCGTCTTGCGTCTACCTTACCGCTTTACCACCCTTAAATGAGCACGTCACACGTATTGTTCGCCGTGAGCTCGAGGCCACCAGTCCTGCGCCGTTCCATAAATGCCCACTTGACCACATCATTGACCAAAAAGTCCCAGCGAACTCTCTCATTCAGGCAGTTGTGCGGAAAGAATTTGCAAACCTAGGTTTTCCTGCCCCGTCTCCAGACCTGACGTCCGCCCGGTGCCGACTGCTGCGCCTCACGGCAATCGGTATCCCCCCTCCCATACTGCAACCCTACCGAGCGGGAAACTCCGGGCAACAAGCCCATTCGCTTCCGTTGCCTCCGCACTGGCCACGTCGCTAGCCACTGCAGCACCTCCTGGACGTCGCCGTATTCGAGTTCATTTTCCCCGTCTCCTCGCCCATACGCCGACCCGCGCCGTTTACTCGCCTCGCCGTATGCCTCCCACTTCTGACGTATCCGTCGATGTCAGTCATCCTGCTTGCTCGCCGTCACCTCAGAGCCGTCGGTCCCCGTCACCCTAGCCACGCCGCTATTCGTCGCCGACCAATTGTGGACCCTCCTGGACGGAAAACTAGACCATGCAGCTCCTGGAGGTAGTGCTGCATTATCTTCGTCGTGTCGAAATCCTCCATAGACCCTCCCGGTAAACCAGCCCTTACTTGATCTTCACGTCGACGGTGTCCCTTTGACGGCGTTAATAAATACTGGAGCCCAGGTATCCACAATGAGTTGTAATCTCCGTCATCGACTAGGGAAGGTCTTCACGCCTCCTACTATTCGAGCCGTATGCGTGGCCGATGGCAGCACTGTTAACGTCAGCGGAATGTGTACTTCCCGTAGAAGTATCGCCGACCGCCAGGTTCCTGTTCTTCTTACAGTGCAGACAAATTGTCCCCATTACCTAATCCTCGGGCTCGACTTTCTTACGGCGCATTCAGCTTTGATCGGCTGTTCTCTGCCGGTACCCTTTGCCTCGAACTTCCTCTACTCGGGCATACTCGTACCGAACTGCCGAACAACTTTAATACGACCGCCTCTGTCCGCCTGCCGCCTAAAGCCTTGACTTTTGTCGATTTGGTATCATCTTTTCCTGTGCCCGATGGTGAATACGTCGCTACACCTGTTCTTGATGTCACTGTGCCCCACTCCGTCGTCACCATCGGCGATAACCGGACATGCCTCCCCATCGTTAATTTCGGCCTGACAAAGGAAGTTCTACCCAAAGACATATCGGTTGCAACGCTTCGTGCTATCGGAGATGACCGCGTCACGACGTTTTCCGTAGACGTCTGCTCCGATTCTTCACCATGTCCACAGGATGCTATTTGCCCTGACGCAACATTTCGGCCCATGATTGCTGCGGACCTATTGCCTGAACAAGCAGCAGCTCTGTATCGCCCTTGGTTTCTCACCACGACATCTTCGACTTCAGAAATCGCCAATTGGGCCAGACTTCAATTGTTATGCATCACATAAATACTGGTGATGGCAGTCCTATTCATCGCCGGCCATATCGAGTTTCTGCTTCAGAGCGTCCGGTTATCCAAGATGAAGTGAACAAGATGCTTGCCAAAGGCATTCCTGAACTTTCGTCGAGCCCTTGGGCGTCGCCCATGGTGCTTGTTAAAAAGAAAGATGGCACATGGCGTTTCTGTGTAGACTATCGTCATCTAAACCGCATTACCAAGAAAGACGTCTACCCCTTGCCTCGCATTGACGATGCCCTCGATTGTCTCCACGGTGTCAACTTATTTTCATCAATAGACGCGCGGTCTGATTATTGGCAGATTTCTGTGGATGAACAGGACGAAGAGAAGATCGCGTTCGTCACTCCTGATGGTCTATATCAATTCAAAGTTATGCCATTCGGTCTATGCAACGCCCCAGCAACGTTCGAACGTATGATGGACTCTTTGCTTCAAGGGCTCAAATGGTCAACATGCCTCTGCTACTTAGACGACGTTCTCGTATTTTCGCCTACATTTGAGACACACCTTGAGCGCTTATCAGCTGTTCTTCAAGTCTTCCGCGAGGCTGGGCTCCAACTAAATTCCTCGAAGTGTCACTTCGGTCGTCGGCATATTACAGTGCTGGACCAACTCGTCGACGCTTCCGGTATTCAACCAGACCCGGAGAGCATTCGTACTGTCACGTCTTTTCCTGTGCCTCAGTCTGTCAAAGACGTCCGAAGTTTTGTAGGACTCTGCTCCTATTTCCGACGCTTCGTTAAAGACTTCGCAGCGATTGCCAGACCTCTTACTGATCTTCTGACGAAGGACGTGCCGTTTATGTGGGGCCCCGCTGAAACTGCCGCGTTCGCCCAGCTCGCCAACATTCTCACCACGCCACCTATACTAGCCCACTTTGACCCGTCCTGTCCTACAGAGGTACACGCCGATGCCACTGGTCACGGAATCAGAGCCGTCTTAGCCCAGCGCCAACAGGTTCAAGGTCGCGTTATCGCGTACGCTAGCCGCCTCCTCACAGTAGCGGAGCGCAACTATTCGATTACAGATCGTGAATGCCTGGCTCTTGTCCGGGCGGTTTCCAAATTCCGCCCATACTTTTATGGCACGCAGTTCTCTGTAATCACGGACCACCACGCGCTCTGCTGGCTTTCCTCACTCAAGGATCCTACCGGCCGGCTTGGTCGCTGGGCTCTGCGGCTGCAAGAATATTCCTATGCAGTAGTGTACAAGTCGCGCCGATTACATCAAGACGCATACTGTTTATCCCGCTATCCAGTGGACGAATCACCCGCCGACCCTGACCCCGATGACGACGATTGCGTTTTCTCCGTTTCTCAGCTGCTACACGTTGCCGACGAACAACGCCGTGATGCCGCCTTGCGCGCCATCATTGATGGCTTGGACTCTTCGTCTTGTGATTCGTTCCTTCGCCTGGGATGGGTATTATATCGCCACAATGTACGCCCCGATGGTCCTGGCCTACTCCTCGTCATTCCTAAGCACCTCCAGTCAGCTGTTCTCCAAGAACTTCATGATTTACCAACGGCGGGTCGCCTTGGCGTCTCCCGCGCCTACGACCGGATTCGCAGCTGTTTCTTTTGGCCAGGCTTTGCCCGCTCTGTCCGGAAATACGTTGCGGCGTGTGAGAAGTGCCAACGCCGAAAAACACCATCGACGCTCCTTGCCGGGTGCCTTCAACCGCTCGAAATGCCTTCGGAGCCGTTCTTTCGCGTTGGCTTGGACTTATTGGCCCTTTCCCTTTATCCCCATCTGGCCACAAGTGGGTCGCTGTGGCGACAGATTACGCCACGCTCTACGCCATCACGAGAGCACTTCCAACAAGCTGCGCCACAGATGTCGCCGAATTTCTTTTACGCGACGTGATTCTGCAGCATGGCGCTCCACACCAATTGCTCACTGACCGTGGTCGGACATTTCTTTCTCAAGTCATCGCCGACATCCTGCAGTTCTGTTCCACCAAGCACAAGCCGCGTACGTCTTACTATCCACATACCAATGGTCTCACTGAGCGTCTGAATCGTACCCTAACAGACATGCTTGCAAAGTACGTCTCGTCCGACCATACTGATTGGGACCTTGCCCTACCCTATGTCACTTTTGCTTATAATTCCTCAAGTCACGACACTGCCGGTTATTCCCCGTTCTTTCTGCTGTTCGGCCGAGAACCCACATTGCCACTGGACGCATCCCTTCCATCCGCCGCTGCAGACACCAGTGAATATGCACTTGACGTCATCACCAAGGCAGCCCAAGCACACGAAATTGCCCGCGCTCGCCTCCTGACCTCTCAAGTGAAGCAACGGCGCTTGTACGATCGCCAACAGAGAGACGTCCACTTTTCACCTGGATCTCTGGTACTCCTGTGGTCCCCGACCCGTCACGTTGGCCTGTTAGAAAAACTTCTGTCTCAGTACACAGGCCCATCTCGAGTGCCGCGGGCCGTGACTCCAGTTACCTACGAAATCGCCCCAGTCAGTACCAGTGCCTCATTTGCCCCGAATTCCACTGACGTTGTGCATGCCGCACGCCTCAAGCCATATTACTCTCCGGTTATCAACGACATTTAGACGCCCGGGGACTGTGCTTCTGCCGCCGGGGGTAATGATACATGCATATTGCGTGTTTCTTGAGGCCGACGCACACGGGCGTTCGAGGCTGAACTGGCCAGCGCTGCAGTTACCCCTTGTAAATATACTTTATAAATAGTCTCCAGTATTTATCCTTCTTTCGCGTAAAAATATTAATTACAGGAAATGGCATAATCAAAGCAACGCTGTCCGGAATACAATACTTTTGCGGTTTGTGAAAAACCATGGATAGAAAGATTTTACGAAGAACGCAGTGGTGACAGGCAAACCCTGCTCGTTATTTTATAGTGTTAACCGTGTTTGAGCCACAACAGAATGTCTATATTCTTGCGTATGTTGTTACCATCATAAGCTGTGCTTGCGTTATAAAGAGGAACGCCAGATCAGCTAAATTCAGGAGGTCCTGAACGGAGTGGTGAGAGGCGGCTTGTACAGTTTCTCGGCTCCGAGAATAGAGAGGTCGAACAGGAGCACTCCGTGAAGAAAGTCAGTGGGATACCCACGCGGAGTGGAAGGGCGACGTCGGGAAGAGCGTGTCGGGAAGCGACGGCGAATGCCAAGAAGCGCGCACCAGCGCATCGGCTTCACTGGTATGCACTCCTCGACATCTTTCGACCGTGGTCGGAGCAGTTACTTCCCCGTTTTGCCAACGAACAATTCGAGCGGCCGGTATTACAGCGTGGCTTCGAGTGCGTGAGGCGGTCACGGTATTTTGCAGCGAAGCTGCCAAAGACAGTTCCGAAATGGCTCTCATGCGACGGCGCGCAGAGACTTAGTGAATATTACATAAATACGGCACGTGTGCAGGAGCTGCGAAATACATTTTAAAAGTGAATGATCAATGGTTGTAAAGTACCTATCTTTATTTTTCTGTTACCTTTTTCCCTTATCTCCAGCGTAGGGCAGTGAAACGGACGCTCGTGTAGTTGGCATCCCTGCATTCCCGATTTTTGTTTTCTCTCTCTTTCTTCATATGTGTGTGCAAAGCGGGGGACTGCTTTTGGCTGGTTGCACCAGCATTTGGTTGAGGGGCTTTCGCAATCTAAGCAATCAGTATCGGGCCGTAATATGTATTAGCGAAGTGTCGGTGCGTACGATCGACGTCGTAGAGCACGCAGGCGTGACAGCGCACCTGCCGCATGTTGGTCGCAGTAGCAGAGAGAAAAATCTCGCGTCCTTACGGACGTTAAGATTTACCTGTCATAGTTAAATTAGAGATTCTTCCACACAACAATGCCAAAGTACTCGCCGCATTTCTGCTTTTTAGGTTTTTCGTGCGATGCGTTGTATCTGCCTACGTATGAATGGGCCAGGGCAAAGGGCCTTTCGTGTCTCCGAAAATTCTTCTTAATGCACTTGCGTAAGTGTTACTCGGTATTATGCAATGTTCTCATCAATGTGTTATTTTCCCCGTTTAGCAAGTGCAGATATATGCCTTGCCGCCTGAGTGCTACCGACGTGATGAGCCAGACGCTAAACGCACGACGTTGTTATATTCTGACTATGCGACATTCTCACGAGCACGGTGAAAGCGGTGGCTGGCAAATAGGTAGTCATGCGCTCCGAAAGATAAATAGTGGGGCGGTAGATCAAACCACGAATGCACGCGCGCAATATGCATAAATCCAACACAGCCTATGCCCATGCGCTGACAAAGCAGCAAATAATTCCGGGCTCTTTTTTATTCATATATAGAAACACGGGAAAATAGGCAACGTTATAGCTAGCTATACCAAAATTCCCTATTTGTTACTCATCATCATCATAACCACCACCACCACCATCATCATCACAATCAACAACAACAACAACAACAACAACAACAACGACGACGACGACAAGACCCATTCTTGCGTTTCAGTGACCACCCTGAAAATGTTTGTAAGATTGACATGAAGTATGTAGGCGTTCTTCTACAGAAAACCAGCCCGCAATTCAGACAAATGCAATGGTAGCGACTAAAATTAACCAAAATGACGAGGAAAAAAGAGAAGTGTATTTTTATCCTAACTGTGAGTCCTAGGTTAAGTTCGTCTTTTACGTTGCGATGGTCCGCAGCGCTTTCTTGGTGAACCAACACCGTCCGAGTTCCAGGAAATCCTCGATCAAGCTCGCTTAAGCCCCAAGGACGCCCACGGCCTACGCCGGACGGGATAAGGATTTAGCCACGACTCACCGCCGTACGCCGCAGAATCCCCGACAACTGCAGGCGGCCGGATCTATCAACCACAGCCCTGTTCCAGTTTATTCGCAGCACCTCGGCATAGGCACGCATTGCGCAACGGAAAGTTGGCCCAGATGCGCATCGGGATTCGCGGGTGCCAATTAACCTTCGCGCGACACTAACGCCCCCAATCGATGTGCCACAAACTTAAATTCATTCGCTCGGTGAGACCGGTTGGTCAAAAAATGACCACTAGCCATTGTCGCCGGTGCTACCGCCGGCACAATAGCACGAAGAGGACGAAGCCTGAGAAAGCGTGACCTTAGAAACGAAGTTGCAGCGAATTCAATTATACAGTTCAAGATTGCATTTGTACTTAGTGTACAAGATTGTACTTAGTGTTACACTGATGGGACTAATGGAAGAACATAAAGAACAAGACGCCACGTAGCTCCGCGTCGTGTTCCTTATGTTCGCCCATTAATTCCGTCAGTGTAACACTAAGCGCAATACAATCACGAACGTCCACCAACAAGTTACGTTCATTGCTTTACTAAATCGATTATGCTGTTGTCATTTTGAAGATCTGGTTTAGTGTGCTATTCTTTTTCGTCCCACGGAGTGACAGGTTTTCAAACTAATTCCTCTAAGTGCGTACACCAAAGACCTTAAATACCTCGTCATAGATAAGAGGCATTACCGGAGACAATGGAACAACATCGGCGCGGGTAAGGCTGTGCTGCTGCTTCACTAGCCTACCACCGCGGCAACTCACCAATGGCAAGAAAGGAAAAGTGGTTGTCACCTACCGACCGCACACAGTGCGTTGGCGAAAGAGAACACCTCTGTTCCAAGAAAGTGCCGTGCACAGACACCTCAGCTGGAGCGCGCAATGGCCCCGTCAATGTGCTGCGCGGTCGAAGACGCTACCAGTGTTCCGAGGTGGCATGGGAGTGCCCATAGCTTCGATGATACCTACAGTGCCAGATAATGTTACCGCCAGCAGTTTCAGCCCCAAAGCGACGGCCTCTCCCGCTTTAGAGCTGCGGTGCTCGTTCGTTTCATTTATTTTTTCGTTTTCTATTTCTCTTGGGGCTGTTATGCACTACAGAGAGAGGAAGGCAAAAAGAACATAGTTTCAGAATAACATTAATCAAGATACGTAAGGGCAAATGATGACTGACAGCGGACTTAAACACTGCTTCTTTCCTAATGGAAAGGACGGTCCCGAGACTCCGTCGAGGACAAGTGACTGTCTCCCGCGGGTAAAACACACACACACACAAACACACACACTAGTCTGCACTGACCCAATAAAAATTGGCTGACAGAAAACCAATGCCATCTTCTGTTGGATCTCCACCCGAGCCCCCACGTTCCATGCGGTCTACACCCCCACGTGATCCAATTTTCAAATGTCGCATTTGGGTATAAGTAGCATTCACGAATGGCCACTTACTTAAGGCCGGGTATCCCGAATGGGAAGCTTGGGGGTGCAAGAAAGGGATGGGACACGTACTCTAAGAATGTCCCCGTTCTAGTGCGCGAAGAACAGTACTCTGCACCAGGCTTGCCAGAATCGACAACCGTCATCGCGCGGAAAACAGGATTATCGGAACGTACAGTGTGTCGACTTCAACCAGAGATGTTTTAAAAGCCCTAGTGTGTTTTCAAAATAAGTTTACACTGTGTGAACCACTGTAATCATTGACAGGAGCTCTATCCAGTCTTGTAGTGACGCATTCTTTTCATAACTTCTCTTTCTCCTATTCTTTTCTAGCTGTTTTCCTTTCTCGAATCCCCACTTCTCCCAGTTTCTCTATCACGTCCCGAACTGAAGAAAAGTTACATTTGATGATTACAACGATACCTGCGGCTATACAACTCTTTTAATATAACGTTCGAACTAGAGACAAAAATACGTTGCACATTATGACGCAACACGGGAAAGAAATTTGTTTGCCTACTCCGATAACAATCCGCGAGGGACACTCATTAACGTTGTTTGTTAACCTTTTTAGCCTTAACCTGTTTCATTAACCTTTTTCCATTAACCTTTTTCCAATTACCTTTTTCAAGCCACAATTGCGTTGAGACGCAGGGTTTTAGAAGGACGCATAACAAGAAGTAATTTCCATCGTTCCAAGAAAGACACTCCTCAGTCGTAGTAAGAAATGAGTGCACGGCTAGCGCCAGCGTCATTATTCTTGGCTACGCTGCATGCTTTCGCAAACAGCCTCTGAAATGCTGCACACGACTTATTGTTATGAAGACGCGCACTGTGAAGACATACAATGATCTTACACCCATGAATTTCAATGAGGAGCGCAGTTATCTTAAGTTATGATGCATCACCGCAGAATATTTATTCTTGTGCACACGCAAGCAAGGTATACGATCTACATATTTCTGCATAAGCTCAAGTATTAACTAAGCCCGTACTGAAAAAGGAAATAAAAAATCATGTCGAAAGTTATAAGTAAAAAACATATCCGAGTGGGGCGGCAACGGAAATACAATATATTTTTTTTTATGATCAGAGGGAAAACAGAAAATGCATACAAAAAATGTGCATCGTGCAAAGTCAGTAATACGTAATCTTGACAACACAATACGCACGCGAAGCACCCTCACATAGTGCACGGGGCGATATTGCTTTTACATAGACGGAGGGCGGTAGGAAGCTCGTTCCTTCAGCTTATTCTTCATATTACACTTCTTAAGGAAGGCGGGTTTTCACAGTACAGTCTGTTTCGTTTCATCTCGCTGAAGAACAGCTTCGTGCACGACCGCGAGGCCGACCTGCTTCCCGTCTGTTCTTCGAACTTTCACCCAAATGCACAATTCACCTCTCGGTTTTTTTCTGTCTCTCTCTATATCTCTCTCCATCCCCCACGGCGACACAGTGGCGCTGTTGAGCATAAGGTCGCCAGTTCAGTCTTTCCACTTTATATTTAAATAAAGTGAACAGAACCCATGAGATGACTGTGATCAGAGTGAAGCGACGACTCTAGGTAACAGTCAAGAGGTACTGAGATAAGCTGCTGGGACACTTATCCGTTCTCTATTGGCTAATGCCTACAGGTGTGTGTGGGTGCTGTGGCATGTAAGCACGTCATAGTGTATTTGGCCGGTAGCGTTCGCGTCACCATGGGACGCGAACGCGGGGGTATTCTCTTTTCCTGCACCTATGATATGCCGCACCGTGGGATATGCCGCGACCAGCCACTTATGATGCGTAACCCAGTTCTCCAAAGTGTTTTTATTGCGGTAGCAACTATATATATATATATACTCCAGACGCACTTCCGCCGTCGTTGCCACCGTGATGCTGCGAATAAAGTCCAAATGCGATAACACCGTGGCCGCGTACCATGTGCTGCAATTGCGAGTGAACGTGTGCGAGGGTGAGCGGAGGAAGGTGCCTTAATTTCGCGCGCGCAAGGGAGGAACGCGGGGAGGAAGCACGCCGTCTTCCATCGCACGCAAGGCACCGGGGGGAGGTATACTCTGGTGGCCGTCACGTATGGCGAGGCTGAGCGTGACCATGCGAGCCATATCTTTAAAGCGATCTGCAATGAGTAGAGTCAGCCGCGCAGGCCCAATCTTCTGGAAAGCAATCTGCGATAAGTACAAAATCTAGGTACGAAGATAAGTACAAAGTCGAGGGCTCATAGCTTCCTGTGGTCTGTGTTCTCGCCGCTTACTTCGCCTTGAAGTGAGAGACAGCACAAAGGACAATTCCCTTGCTGCTGCTACTGCTGCGCTTCCATACGCCAGCGTTTCGACAGCGACTTTTCGCGGTCATCGAGTGGGATGTTTTCCTGTTTGCCTGTGCGCGCATGACCATGCTTGCTAATTTAGTTACTAAAGGAATGTCTACAAGTTTATGCGGTCGACAAAACCACCATCCTTACCTCGTATAGCTGTCTATTAATTTGCTATTGCAATCGATGCTTGGACTTTTGGGCAAAACTGCGACTTTTTTTCTTGATTTTGCGGTCACGTGCAGCTCTCCAACATGGCGTGCCGTGATCGACAGAATGCTCTTTGTGGTGTACGCGGAACGCCCATTCTGCGTTCGCCGTCACCACCCGAAGTGAGATGCATGTGGCCGGGACAACGCATATACATATATATACATCCAGAACGCTACAACGGCTCCGCAAATGCAGCTGATGTGTCTGTATAATTACTATTGCAACAATATAAACATTTCTATGGTGGGTATTTAAACATACACATCCAAGACGTGTACCACCTGAAGACAAGGATGTGATGAAAGGTTGTTTTTTTACGACTAATGAAGAATTATCCTCAGCGAGTACATCAATGGCTTTCGCCATTAAAGTACGTAATTCCATTGAAATATGCGCAACTGCTCATCAAAGCAGGGCAACGGAATGTCGCGACTGCAATGTCGGTGTTTATTTTCCAGTAACAAAAAACACCCTAAAGCGTGCTTCTCTGCATGCGGAAATAACTTCTTGCAGAGAAGAGAAATACGAAACTTCACAAAGTCATTATGCAAAAAAGAGGTGAGGCGTGCAGACAGGACACGAGAGTAGAAAAGTGAAAAGCATTGTCCACTTTTCTACTCTTGTGTCTTGTGTCTGCACGCCTCACCTCTTTCTCGCATAATGAATCCTTACCAACTAGCTCAGCTTTCTGTCGTTCTAAGCTTCACAAAGTCGTGGCCCTGTGAAGCTCCGTATTATTTTGTCGGTGACAGCCACTGTAAAGGGCACTTTGCTGCACATATATCCTTGATGTGGCGAAGCATTACGGCAATGATGGGAAATCTCAATTTTAGAGCGCAGCTCTTTGGCGTCCGTTCCTGGGTTTCGCGTCGTCGTCGGCGTTGTCGTCGGCCTCGTAACCAGCTCCGCCCCCCATTCATCCCCCCAGCGCTAGCAGCGACCGACTGATACCGCTGGATGCCGCTGACGCCGCTAGAGAGTCAAGATAACGTGACTGCATAGAACACCGTCGCCGCCATGCAGAAAGAGGAGGAAAGGGTCCCCCCCCCCCCCCTGTTCTTGTGTGGCGGATAGGGTGCTCTTCAGTTGCCGACGCGCCGGTTATTTCACGTAGGCCCCGGCACGTCGACGAATACGTGACCACCTTCCCACGGCTAGACCTGGTTCTTAGCGCTGCGGAAGCGAGGGTATCATATTGTTTGTGTCGGCATCGGCGGCGTTGTCCCTGAAACCAACTCCGCAGCTGGGGTTGACTCACTATCGGCGTCAGCGGCATCAGTCAGTCGCTGCTATCTCTTCCCTCCTCCCTTTATCGTGTTGTCCGCTTGCTGCGCGCGCTTCTGCCCCCATCGTTTGCCGCTGGGTGTACACGCCGCCCCCCTCCCCCCTCTTCCTGCGAGTCTCCGGTTGTCAAAGCGCCGGCTCGAACTTAATTCCTTTCTTCGCTCCTCCTCCAATGCAACCCCTGTGCGGTGGCAATCAGAGAGCCAGATCGGTGGCGGCGGATCTGTATATGTGCACCGCTCGAGCCGAAATTGCCGCTGCCGTTCGCCCTGTGCGGTGGCAATCAGAGAGCCAGATCGGTGGCGGCGGATCTGCATATGTGCACCGCCCGAGCCGAAATTGCCGCTGCCGTTAGACAAACAGCAATTTCCTAACACTTATGCGGGAGAACATCCCGTTCCTCTCGCTCGTAACGCGTCCCACGGCTGTGACAACCTCGCGAGGCACTTGTATAGATCTCGTCTTTGAGAATCAAGCATTGGTGTACCAAGTCGAACATATATCAGTCTATTTCTCCGACCACAAAGCTTCCTTCATGACTGTCAAGAACTGTTAGTGGAGTCTTTGTTAAAGGAATACGTGTGAAAAATAAAAAAAAAATTCTGTGATAGCGCATACATGTGTTGCTCGATTTCTTTGCCTCAATCTATCGAAAAGGTGAAACAGGTTATTTGCTGCGCTCAAATTTCGCATTAGGAAGTAACGTAATCGTCGGTAATTTTTTACAACACCCGTCACGGTATGCCACTGTTACAATCGGCTAGCGGGGTCAGTGACCTTCGAGCCTCCCGTGCTTTCCTGCACCGAATAAGTTTTGTGAAGCTCACAATTCGCCCCACCAGCATCGACCAGACCGCGACGAGGCCCGATATATATGCTGCGATGGGTCAACAAGGAAACTCCCTTCAGACTGACCATCACGTAGAGCCCACTAATTGATGCAAGGGACCAACGTCTTCCATGGGAACGGCGTCGACATCAGGTTCTACAGATTACCACGTGGTTGCGCCTTATGCGGGGGTGATAGCGCAACATTGGAGACGGAGTCCGGCGGAACGGTGCGACGTCATTGGTGGGATTTGGGGAACGATTCGACGATTACGATTGGCCGACACGCAGTGATCCGATTTCCCTAGTCTAGTCACCTAGGAGAGACGACTGTTTTGAAAGCGGACAGCTTCGATGCAGTGAGTGTGCGCTGACGTGCTCTCCCTGAAAGATGTCTGGTCTGACCTGTGGCTCATGCTACGAGAACGATGTACTGCGCTCCGCGCTCCAGCCGGTACCAGTATCCCTTGTTCGGTATATCAGTCTGCCTCTGCTACGTGAAGGACCCCCCGTTACGTTTATCCAACCTCTCGACCTGGTACTCTTCACGAAAGAAGCAACCCTCGTCAAGAAGGCTCGGACAACGCTGTGGGCCCGCTAAGCCTCCGTGTGACGCCCCGGTAGCGTAGGCCACCTACCCGTCACGAGACGCACCGACGGCGTAGGCTAGAGGGCGACCCTCTGTGTGACGCCAGACTACGAGGCCACGACCTCCGAATCTTACACCAGTGGCTACGGCAGTCCGCTGCTGGGCCCGAGGTCGCCGGTGAGAGTCCCTCGAT
This sequence comes from Dermacentor albipictus, assembly GCF_038994185.2. Classification (NCBI taxonomy): domain Eukaryota; kingdom Metazoa; phylum Arthropoda; class Arachnida; order Ixodida; family Ixodidae; genus Dermacentor; species Dermacentor albipictus. The sequence continues at coordinate 107,456,476 of NC_091822.1, read as the reverse complement.
AAGACGTGCCTCATAATCAGATTGTGCTTTCGCCACGTAGCACACCGGAATTATATCTTTTTTTTTTCAGTTGCAGAATGATTTTAAACACCTGAATGGGGAAAAAATATTGAAGGAATAACTCAGTGGACATTCTCTTCTGTAAGCGAAGATAACATTTTATAAAACAGAAATCAGTAGTGAGAAGGCCGAGGGTAATAAATTATACGATGTATAATGTTATATATTAGGAAAACGTATAACACGAAGATACTGTATGATGGTGTTTTTTTTAGATATATATACATATAGTCACTATGACACACGCCGAAGATGAGGCCGAACTACGGCATATAGTATAAGTAAGCAGAGAGGACGTAGAATTCATAAAATATAGCCCAGTGGTTTTCGAGAATAAATTTCTTTAAGGGAACGTATTAAAGCCACAGCCATAACTTACGCCTGGCATTAGGGGTGGTTTATTACAGTGCGTCCGCTCTCCAATCTGCTAAATTATTAACTGCAAAACTGCGCTTGCGTTGTTGCGGTTAAAATGGAAGCCGCCGAAGTTTTATCTCGCGGAAACTGCCATTTTTTTTTCCTGACCAGGCAGTACAGATACCCGTAAGAAGAAGAAGCAGAAAAAAAAAAAAAGAAAACGCTCCGACCTGTAAAATCAAAGAACTAAAAGGCTTAATAATTACAAATTCATTGTTACCGTATTTGTTGCTGTAGCTGCTCATTAAATGATGTTAACATTAAAAGGCCGGAAAGAGAGCACGCGACTTTCCGTGCCGTACTATGAGGCTGCGAAACCCCGCTGATGAACACAGACGGCGGCGCACGCCTGTTAAACGAAATTAACGAGAAGACTGAATAGCCCGAGCATATTTTGAGTGTCTTTAAAATCACATTAAGGGCAACGCTGCCTCCTGTTTTCGCTAAACATTAAAAAAAAATCGTAAGAACGGACAGACTGAGCAGTTCATAACGAAAAAGTGAAGTAAGAAAGGAGCGAGTGATGAGGTCTATACAAGACGCGTCGACCCGAAAATGGAGCCGCATCGGGAGAGCGCGTTGTCTACGCATATTTTTTTTTCTGGAATTTTTGCGGGCGCGTTTCCGGATTCTCCAACTTAAGTGCGCATCCAGTTCGCCCAACTGAGATAATATATATATGTATATATGTATATATATATATATATCCAAAAGCTGAAGCCGAGCACAAATGCCAGATGCATGGCTCATGCATCTCACAGCTCTTACGACGTCCTGGCGCCCCGTAGAAATAAAAATGAGGAGAAAAAAAAAAGAGCTTCCCGAATTTTGGGAGGCGGCGCTGGAAAACACGTCGAGAACCAAATTTGCGCGCGCGCGCGCTTATTAAAACGTACTGCGCGCCCGAATGCTCAGAACGCCTGCCCGCGTCCATGGGGCGTATGAGAATCGTTGCACAAAAGATAACGAGGACAAAAAAAAATCGCGGCTTCACATCTCTGGCGCTCCCAGCGGCGAGACGGAAGAACCGGTCCACCTTCGTCCACGGATGACAGCGCGGCAATCTTCCTTCGTCGAGGCAGCCACACACCAGGAGAGCGCGTTCCAGAGTTGGCCCATCTAGGAAATGTCTTGAGCCCTCTTCGATTTGGAGGACCAGAGGAGTAGAATGATTTTGGTTACGGCGCTTCAGAACTCGGCACGCGAGCAAGAGCAACTTGAGCTGTGGCCGATTTCCAGGTTCTTAATGCAATTTATTTGCATATTTTTCCCAAAGGCAGTAGTAAGTGTCGTGGTCTCGCACATCATGACAGAGCGCCGCCGCTGTCTTTGAAGTCAAGCGGACTGAGCGACCGTCTGTTAAGCGCTAAGAGTGCGATTAAGCCCGCTACTCGAGCACAAGTATCCATCCGTCCGTCAGTCCATCCGTCGAAGGCATTACATCGAAAAAACGTTCCTAAATAGATGGATATCAGTCACTTGCTTTAATCAACCTTTCACGTTGCTATTCGGCGCTGCGATAAACATGCGACTCATTGTCCTTGCAAGACATATTTTCACGGTCTTACCGCATGGACGGTGTTGAAGTTCACCGTCTCATTTGTGTAGCAATAACGACGTTGAAGCAACGCCTAAAAGAGGTCTCTGAATCCGGGATCCTCGCACAGCGTCATCATGTGTACGCGCTTTCCACTCGCTTCTGGTGCATTTCCTTAGGACACCAAGATTAAATAATATTGACGTTTTCTTTTTCTTTCTAGATTCTGTCCTTACATAGTCAAGATGCGAAACTGCGTTTGGAACGAAAATAAATGGGCGTTATAAAACGCAACGACTTAAACTTGCCGAGGTTCTCGGTAGCGCCCGATACCGACGGAATGGAGCGCAGCATTAAAGTCCAAGGGGAAGGCGTTTGCGTGGAACCGTGGCTTCGATAAGGATGCAAATCGCGTGGTTATTATAGTGCCAACGAAAAAGCGAAGTGTAAGCCTTAAAGCACAGAACGAACGAGCCTCCCCCCCCCCCCCCCCCGCCACCCGGCCACCCGTATCCATATGTTCAATAAAGTTGACTTGATCTAACGGAATAGTAGCGCACAGAAAAAAACTACGTTCCTGATAAGGCGAGGCTCTTCAGAACCGCGCGGAGAAACAGGAGCAGGAATATATCTGCACTTCGTCTCATCCCGCCATCTTGCGATTTGATGCGTGAATTTTCCTCCCATCGGAATTCGCAGTCCCCGAGCAGAACTGCAACTGCGAACGTCGGCGACCCTTATCTCCGAAGCAGAAGCAAGAAGGAACTTCAAAAATTAAACAGACACACACTTGCAAATGTCACTCCGCGAAATCCCGAAAGGACGTTAATAAAAGAAGAAAAAAAGGAAAGGAAACGGGCCAGAAATGCTGTTAGGAGGTTTATTCCGCGATACTGCATGCATAATAAAGCGGACGCCGTAATGGTACTCCTCTTGCCGAGCGGAAAATACAGACCACGACGAACGCCAAAAAAAAATAAATAAATAAAAGAGAACGAAAGCCCTGACGTTGGCGCAGGCTTCCAACTTGCGTTGCTTCTCGCCCCGTCTATTTACATTGCTTTCGTCGCTTCCATTGCACCGAGGCAAACTAAAAGCGTTTGTCTTGGCCTAAACAGTGCAGATGATATGCGCAAAGGTTATTCCGAACCTCGATGCCCGTTCGAGGCAGCGTCACGGGATAGCGGCAAAAAAAAAAAAGTGCGCGGCTTGATCGAGTCCCCTCCCAAAGCGTTTACTTTAAGCGAACGCTTATATATATATAGTATTAAAAGCTGGCTTCTTTTCCTATGTCTATCCCGAAAACCGGTCTGGCTGTTTCACGCCCGTCGCTAAGCCTTTGAGCGCATTACAGGTCACGTCGTTAGGTCCTCTGAATGACAGAGCAGCGGCCTCTAGTGGCCTATAGTGGCATATAACCTCTCTAGCTGACCTGCTCTGTTTTTTTTTCTTTTTCTTTTTTTTTTACTGTCTGCCTAGACCTCATCTACGCGACCGTTGACTAAAGGCCTCGGTCTTCTTTTAGGATTCCGAAGAAGAATAGGGAAGTCCTTTCCTCTGAATTAAAGAACAACCGCTGTCTCATTCTATTTCCAGCTTTCCGTTGAATGAACGTGAACCTCTGAGCTTCGTCTCGGGAAAAATAAGAAGAAAGAAGCCCGTTAAGCAGCTTTACAACGCGAGCTTTCTGGAAACCATTGAAAAACTAACGAACAAACAAGAATACTAACGCTCTTCGTAAAGGTCGTGACGAATGCTCGAGCTTGCGCTTGACCATTCGCAATGCATTGTCCGTGAATTATATATGTCGAACGCGTAAACGAAGGAGCGTGGCAGAACAAACGCGGGCGTGCAAGAAAACGAATGGCACGTGTCCGAGTCGCTTCAGCGCACAGTGTTAGGCACCCCACAGAGCGCAAGAAATGACAGCATGCAGAACGACCGTTGTAAACAGTGGGAGGTGGTCATTTGTTTAGGTTAACTTCCGCATGCGTGCACTAGCGCGGGTTGTTCGTGAATAGTGTATTGTGTCAAGCTTGAGTTCCACAAACCATGACTGCAAGAACAGGATGTGCAGAAGAGGGTCCCAAGGTCAGCAAACCGCACCAGGACATTGCATACGTAATCGAAGGAAATGAGAAACATGCAGAAAAAGTACAGCAAGATCCAAGCAAGATAAACAAATCGAGAGTAAGAATGCAAGTATACAAGCAAAGTTGCCTTGTCAATAAAACCAGAAATTTAGGCGAGATTCAGAAACGCCAAATAACGGTGAATAACGACAAGAAAATATTATTAAAGTTCAGAAATAATAACCTTTTTCAATATTATGGGGTTTTAAGTGCTAATACCACTTTCTGATTACGAGGCACGTCGTAGTGGGGGGCTCCGGGAATTTCGAGCACCTGCGGTTCTTTACGTTGCAACAGAACTGCTTGTTGGCCTAGTTGGCCATGTTCTTTACGAGCACCTAAGTCTAAGTACACGGGTGTTTTCGTAGTCCCCTCCCCATTTAAATGCGGCTGCGGTGGCCGGGATTCGATCCCGCGACCTCGTGCTAAGCAGCCTAACATAGAAATAATAACTCATAATAATAATATTTGGGGTTTTACGTGCCAAAACCACTTTCTGATTATGAGGCACGCCGTAGTGGAGGACTCCGGAAATTTTGACCACCTGGGGTTCTTTAACGTGCACCTAAATCTAAGTACACGGGTGTTTTCGCATTTCGCCCCCATCGAAATGCGGCCGCCGTGGCCGGGATTCGATCCCGCGACCTCGTGCTGAGCAGCCCAACACCATAGCCACTGAGCAACCACGGCGGGTAATAATAACTCAAACGGAAATGTAATGTAAAGGGAGATTTGCCTACCCGCCGTGGTTGCTTAGTGGCTATGGTGTTGGGCCGCTAAGCATGGAGGTCGCGGTATCGAATCTCGGCCACGGCAGCCGCATTTCGGTGGGGGCGAAATGCGAAAACACCCGTGTACTTAAGATTTAGGTGCACGTTAAGGAACCGCCGGTGGTCGAAATTAATACGGAGTCTCTCACTACGGCGTGCCTCATAATCAAAAAGTGGTTCTGGCATGTCAAATCCCCTAATTTATTTTGGTACTCTCTTAAAGTATGGTATTACTCAAGGCACTCGGTAAACTATAAGCACGTCTAAAAGCGTATTTGGGCAAGATTGTGCACGGGAATAAGCAGAGAAGTCGTTAGGGTCCCCAGTATTCTTTTTTTATGTTCATATGCTTAGCTTTATGCGGACGTTAAAGAACCACAGGTCACCGAAATTTATAGCTGCCGTGTCACACAGAGCCCGCGCTTTACTTTGGAACACCTAAATGATTAATTTAGAGTATGCTTCCCTTCGTGATTTTTTTGTAAAACAGCAAGATTGTAAGTGACTGACTGCGAATCTCCGCGAAATAAACGCCTCAGTATTGCACTAAATGCCTAAACGTTTACAGCATTCCAAAAAAAAAAAAGAGAAAATGCTGGCTAATGCTTTTAAAGCTTGTTTAGTAGTGGCACCAGCAAAAAAAAACCAAAATGAAGAAACATCGTGACAAATAGGAATATGGCGCCACCAGCCTTGTTAGGGGAGCAGCGACGGAGTTAAAGATACCAGAGGGAAAAAAGATAACAGAAGCGCCCAGGGAGTTCTGCTCCCGCGTGCGCAGCGGCGGCTTTCCATCTCCTGCACGGCTGATACCAGGGAGAAAGGCCTCGCGAGTGAGAATGCTTAGAAGTGCTGAGATAAGAATAGGCATGCTTGCAGACTTCGACTGTTTAATTATGGATGTTAATGCCCATAGGACTCCGTGCAGCATGTTTACTACGAGGAAGACCTGCACGTACTCAGTTAACTACGAGACCGCGTGTGGTAACCCATCAGGACAAAAAAAAAGAGAAAGGTGTCTGGTGTCAGCTCCGTTCACTTTGTTTTAACTGTCAGACGTAGTTTATGTGACGCTGCCATACTGTAACCATTGGTTCGCTTCGTAGTTGGCAATTGAGATGCTGCCGCGTAGCAGGATAGTAAGCAAAGCCAGCTGTAACTAAGCGCTCACCAACACACGCACGCACGTACACAGACGCACACACACTCACGCACACAGACACGCACACACACACACACGCACACACAAACACACACACACACACACACAAACAAACACACAAACACACACGCGCACGCACGCAGACACACACGCACACACACACACACACACACACACACACACACACACGCACGCACACACACACACACGCGCACGCACGCACACGCACACGCACACACACACACACTCACACACACACACACACACACACACACACACACACACACACACACACACACACACACACACACACACACACACTTCATATAACACCAATCAAACTCTGGCAAGCAACGCAGTTGCGCTAAAGTTCACTACGTCGGGTGTGGATGAATGCTCCTCTTCCGAGCCCGAGTCCAGGGGACCGTCAAGCCCGCACCAACGCAACCCCTGCAGCCTTCCTCGAATGGTTCCCACCGACGTCGCTGCCCGGAGACGAAATGACATCGCGGAGGCTTCTGGATTGGCCGGTTGAAGGCCTTGCAGGCCGGAGCCCACCTAGCCCTACGAGCGCGCACCTTCGCACGCCAAGCCGTCTTCCACCGATTCCAACTGCCGACGTCGTTTGCTTTTCAACTTGACACAAACACACCAGAGTAATCAACAATACAAATAAGAAATTAAATGAGATTAATAAAGGTAGCAATAAAAAAACGAACTGAAAGAAAATAACATTTAAAGGAAAAAAATTTCCCTCTCCCGTAATCGAGAGTAGATGTGAGCACGAAATAGCTACCGGCAAAGCAGATTGGTTGACGATAATACTAGCCGCAATCTCAAAATGAGTGCAGCGCATGACCGCAAGGGCACACCCCACCGCACCGCACCATGCCATACGGTGCACTGGTCCATATGGATGCAATAGTTTCCTGTCACGGACAGAAAGAACTCATCGCAAGTCTCGTCTCGGTCAAACAGCCATGCGCGGCGCGCCGGACGTTGTTGCGGACCTCACGGACTGCGGGCGCTGAAAGGAGCACAGGGAACTCTGTCTCAGCATCAAAAGATGACAGTCAAGTGTATAGTGCCCTGTATCTGCTTTTGAACGTCGCCACCTGTTGGAAATGACAAATAAAACTTCAGCGTTCTAGAAGTTACAGCTTGAGTGATATTGTCAACAAACATTGGGAAGAAGTCGGAAGCAATACTTTTTTTGTAATTTATTTGGCGAGTAATTAGCGTATGTAATGCGGTCTCGAATGGTTGCCCGGATGATCTCGTTTCATTCTCGCAACGATGCTCGGATGTTCTCGTTTCGTTCTCACTCCGTTCTCGTCTTGAGTGCCCGGATAACGGCTCTGGCTTTTGGCTCAAGATCTCTCGAAGGTCACCGACAACGGGAGCTGAAAAGCAATTCATGCTTAAAGAGACATCGTGGGTCTTCTTGCGTTCTGCCCTTCTTCTAGTCACGCGTGGTCTTTGGAATGAAGATTTCTTTTGTAGCGTTGCTATTGCGACGCTCCGCTCTCGCGCCGAACTCCCGCGGCACGTCGGTGTCTTCATTGCGTAAAAAGCTCGCGCGGCGCCCTGGCCTCACCATCGCCCTCTACCACGCACTCGCTTTAGGTTTGCGTGCAATCCGTATACGCATTCAATATTCACGAGACTGACAATAACGGAGTCGCGACTACTAGATTGCCAAGAACAAATCCTGGCGCGTAAGAAAAAAACGCGCTTTAGAATTCATTTGCTTCGAAACCACGTTCTCGCAGTGGCGTTCCGATATGCGCAATCTTGCATTGAAAACGCCAACAAGGCGACGCTACCAACTCGCCGTGTAGCCTTCTCGGAATTGAATCCCGTTTAATACGTCAAGACAACAGTCCTAGACAAGTCTACTACCTTTGATGAGATATAGGCGCCCAAGAGTATTGGAAATAAGCCGCAGAGATTGCAAAAATATCGCAGTTTCACCATAAGGGCAAATCAATGATTACCATAGCAAGATGTTAGAATATTACGCGACGTGTAAGAATCGTAGCTGTAGTGGCAGCATGAATTGAAGTGAACGCAAGCTAAGTAAAAATTACGTGTTGTTCTAGGGGTCGTATTTTTGAATCTTGCCATGGGACGATTTCATTTATGTTTATGAATTAAAGCCAACCTATTTCTTAGAGAATTCACCCACACTTTTCCGCGTCCGGTATATTACAAACCTTTTTCCTGGGCCGATGCCGGAGGTAGTGCACTGTCGTGCAAATAAATTTACATAACTTTTATACTTGAGTTCTGTTATTGTTTCCCACATTTAATATTTAAGTCTGAGAAGATTTCAAATGAAAGGCATGCACTGTCGGTGCTTTGTTTCATGACATTTGTTTGTAGGCTGCCATTCTCCAGCTTCTGAGGAATAATTACGGCACGAATGTAAGACCTGGTATGATCAACTTTGGGGACAGAATGGTGTGGCAATGTAACCCTCATTTACCGCGTGTCATACAGCATGGCATGGAATATAGCATCATATGCCTAAATACATAGGGAATCTCATGGCGACGGTCGCAACGACGGCAACAATTCGCTTTTTCTGTCCACATTAACTGCTATTGCGATAAAACAAATAAAATAACATATTCGCAACGTATACATGGCACAAGATAAACCCTCAAACAACATATGACATCGGCCTTCACAGTGCCGCTTTAGACGAAGTCACTTGCATTATAACGCTCGTATATCATATGTCTAACAGCCCTGCAGGAGACGCGTCCCAAACAGATGCCAATTCGCTTCCCTCGCACGGTATCCGTAGGGTATTGCGTTCACAACGGCGGAAAGGCTAGAGGTTCACCGTGGCCCGATCCAGAGGGCGCGGAAGCTTCGAAACTGAGAGGACGGCGTGATACGCGGTACTCATTTTACTACGCGACGTTTTCTCTCTCTTCCGCATCCTTCACGTGCGCCTGAAACACGAATGCGTTCGCATTAAACTCGGCCCGAAATAAGTCCTTTTTTTTTTCTTCTGCGCTCTCTCTCACACTATGGCTCGCGCGCACCGCTGGAGAGATGCAAAGCGGATTCGCGAAACAACGTCCTCGGGGCACGCGGGGGCCACGATGGAAGCTAGAAGCAAGCACGCGCGCCCAGGTCGGTGCTGCCCTGTTAAGACTGCGACGTCGTCGAGGCGCCCCCGGGCGAACCAGTACAGATAGCTTGCCCCCACCCCCGAAAACACCTGCGCACGCGAAGCGCAAATAGCGACCGTAGCGCGCTCGCTAGAGAGCGCAGGTATACGCTTGTTTCATATAGGCGCGCCATACAGAGTTTCCTACGAAGATTGCCACATTCGAGGACAGCTTTCTGTGGCAGCGAAGGAAAAGCTGCGGAGGCGAAGCGCGCACGAGTAGGAAAGAGGGCTCCTGAAATGAATTCCTACATTTACATTACATTAAGCTGGCGAAGAGTAAGCACATAGACAGCTAGTTGACAACAGCCAAATAAGACAAATATATACCCCCGAGTGCTAAATTTGACTTATTTGACTTCTTTTTTTCTCTCCCGCGTTCTAGCAAACGCGCAGCCGTAGCGCGTGGGAGTTACGCTGATTCAGTATCTGCTCCTACAAACGGAAAGCGCGGTCAAACTTTGCTGGACTATACCCGGCGCAGTAACACGTGCGAGTGCGGAGGCTCCGCCCCTTGAAGCTGTCCTTTCATTGCCTCGGAAAGTTGTCAGGGAGTGTATGTAATCCGGTTCGAAACCAACTTGCAATGCAGAGCAAGTTACACGAGGCGTGCACACTGTCTGGTCGTCGAACGCCGCCGTTACGTGTCGCGTATACGCGTACACCACCGTGGCTTCACGTGTACTGCATACGGTTCGCAGTAGAACGTGGCCCCCTGCTCCGGCGCCGGTTATATTGCAGACGCAGTTGTTCAGTATAGTGAGGCGCTACGCGAGTGTTTGTCTACTTTCTAACTTCCAAAATAAGCGCCTGTAATATGCGCTTCTTGTCGTGCGTGAAAGTGACAGCGGCGTGGCACAGGCGCGGATTGACGTGTCGCGGGGATGCCACCATTTGCACGTTGGCTCCTCAGACTCGCTCGCGTGCCCCGTAGCTGCCGATACACTGCAAAGAGATTGCGAGACAGATCGTAGAAGGAACCCTGGTGGCAGTGACTACGGGATCCGCAAGTACGGTGGTTCAGCCGGCGTTGGAATGAATAGTATGCACGGATTTGCCATAAACTTCGCCCTTCTGGCTTCGAACGGCTTTGCGAGATGTCCAAGCTATCGTATTCAACAAAATATCCGGTCATAAATGCAACAATCCGGAATTATTAGGCTCGCGTGGGCTGAGACTATGTGCGTTGATGCTCAAGGAAAGCTGAGTGACTGGAAATTTCCGAAATATGAAGCGCGATTAACAACGTCACAAGAACGAGAAAAACCACAAGCATGAAAATTAGACAAATCTGTGTACTAACCACCGTTCCCATGGAAAATAAATGATTGTGGCCCCAGAACCACCGCCTGCAAATTTTTTAAATCGATAGTTTGAAGGGCCACATGGCGCAGAAAATCTGGTGGCATCGGCGTTGTTCGTGAGTTGACCGTGTGCTGACCGCGAGCGAAAGTTTTCTACCAGTCATAGCGCGGCACTAGTTTCTTGCAGCATCACCAGATGGCGCTCGCCTCTGCGCATCTGCGGCAGCGGTGGCACCGGCCGTACGAGGGAAAGAACGAAGAGAACCCGAAAGCTCACCTTCGCGCATAGCGTTTCCCGGTAAAGATTATGGTTGCATAAGCTGCACTTGCCAGGAAGCGTTGTGCTCTTAAATGCTATCGCGCTGTACACTTAAACGCGTAGCTTAAGTGTCTCCCAAGTAAGCTCTGTGTCCTGTTTGTCGTACGATGCATTACTCAACGTACACGTTCTCAATCTTGCGCCAAGTACTAGATGGTGTACCACGATCGAAGTGCACGCTGTTTTTGTGCGCAACACGGGCTTATAAGCAAAACATCACGTGAACAGCCAAGCCAGTAACTGGTGCGCTACCTTCAAACGAATGGCGTGTGGGAAATCTTTGCAACATTGCATTACAGCGCGTTCCTTACTTTTAAATCGAGAACTGTTTATGGGCTCGCCTCAAATTGTTGAGAGTCGTCCTAGTCTGACGTAACACTTCACACAGATTTTGAAGTAAATCATCAGGCAGATACAACGCAGATGTTAGAAGCTGTGTGAAGCGAAGCTGTCAGGAAACGGTTGACTAGATGCAATAAAGCTAAAAGCGATTATGTTATCCTATGCAACGTGTAATCCCACGCAATGTTTAGGCACCGCACAGGTCACAACTGCGATATCAAGTAATATTTTCGCAGCGTATACGCAATTACGTTCGCAAGCTCTGCAAGAATACAAAACAGCAGTTCAGGCGAATGCACTTTTGTACGCACAGACGGCGTCACGAGGACGAAGGCGATGGTTGGCGTTTGTCAGGAGAAGACTAGTGAGATGTGTATGCATAAGTAACGATGTATACGACGCGAAAGACAGTGCTAAGGTTTATCGTTATTGGTCCGTTTCATTCCTGCGTCGCTGGCCCAATGGAAACCGGCGTACTGTATTCGACAAGGCAGCAACAGCAATGGCCAGCGAAGTCCGGGAGAGTTCGCAAAGAAAGCTCGTCGCTTTGGAACAGCACTGGTTTCGCAGCCTGAAGCCGCGAAAGTGTGCGGTGGTGCCAGTGTACAAGCGTACAGGCTAATCTATAGGACGGACAAAGCTTTCCGCCATTACGAAGCAGTAATACACCGCAACGCATGTCGACCGTCAATACTATACATCGTAGCTATACTGGAGAATCAACACTACTGTTGAATGAGCAGCGCGCCCTCTATAAACGCCTTGCGCCTCCTTAGAATTAAATCACTTCAGGATCACGCTTAAGGCTTGCGGGCTACACGCTTCTCTGGGTCCACGCATTCTATTTATGACGAATGCGCAGAATGGCTGTTAAGGACCAATAAAAGCAGGGGGCGCGTGCGGCTGATATATCGCTTCAAATCGCCAGACGTCTTCGCTAGGCCTAATCCGTGTACAAGGTTTGCGATTCTGCGAAAAGCCAGGAGCGCGCGGCCTGGAAGGTGCTCTCGGCGTGAATACACAACCGGAAGTCTGGCTGCCCACGTTCGGTTGTGCGACGTACTTAGAGGAATCCGTTTTCTTTTTTAGAGCGACAGCTCTACTACTGCAGGTACAAATTCAGAAAACGCCTGGTTCCGTAAATCTGACCTTCAAGCTCAGCCAAGGCCAAACTGGGACTTAGCCTGCAGAGTTTGGGTACGGGCTAGTTGGCATTCCACTGCGAATTTGATTACAGTGCGTACATAGACAAAAGGGCCGAAAGAACGACGACGCGCATGTCGTCGTCGTTCTTTCGGTCCTTTCGTCTATGTACGCGCTGTAGCCAAGTTTGCACTCAGTCTGCCACTACCGCTGGCTGCTGCGTACGCCGCGTGGGCGCCCATATCTTGAAAGCGATCTGCAATGTGGACAAATCGGGCCGAGTGCTGGTAGCTTCGTATGCGCTGTGTTTTCGACGCTTAGTTCGTGCTGAAACGAGACGCAGCATGGACGTTAATCCGTTCGCTGCTGCTACCGCACCGAGCAGTGTTTGTGTGTCGTCTTGTGGTGCAATTGTTCCTATCATACAGTAGATTGTTAGCAGGCACGTTCATAGGAGCCCGGAGGCACAGGAAAGAAAAGAAGGAATGTGAGCAGAATAGCGATACAACCGGGAACACTCGATGTGACGACGGCTTGGGCGGCACGACATCGTGGCAACAGAGAGACGTGCGCAAAATAGCAGGAGGGTGGCTGCAACCGTGTTTAGTCCTTTACGTAATGCCGCAACTTCGCGGCAATGTACAAAAATCGTTGCTGCGACAACAATCTCACGTGCTAAACGAAGAACTTCGCACAAACGAGCAAAATGAACTGTTGACAAAAGCTCCTCTTCGACTGCGGAGACTTATAAATAATATACGGTTCTTGAGTGACAGGAAGCAGTTGGACGCACTCCATTGCTGTGGCAAAGCGAATCTCCCTTGGTTGGTCGTTTCATAAGACACTGCACCTAACTACAAACGGACATCCCGTATGTAGGAAAACCCCTTTCCTGTTGCTTGGCGATAGCTTTCTCTGGCAGCGCAGCCAGAGCTAAGCGCACGCGCTCGCACGTGAGGAGCTTCTGCTTTTGTGTTACTGCGTCAAACAGCGCCGATGTTCAGCTGGTGGTCTCGGTTTCAGTTTTACTAGCTCGTTCAGCTCACGAGTTTTATTTATTTAAGTGTTTTCATGGGAGCACGCTCGGTGCATCATTACTATCCGTGAATTAGTGCCAAGGTAAATTGGATATGTGTATCGGTTTCGAGAAGCGAACATAAATATTGATATAAGTTATGAATGCCACACTGAATGCAAAACCACGGACCATCCAGGAACTGAGCAGTCACAAATGCCAAGTATAGGAAACAATCCATTTCACATTTTCCATGGCGTAAAGCGTCGGTGTTCACTGTTCTCGGGTTGTTCACTTTAGGAGATACAAAAACTTTCGATTTCACACGGCGGGCAGGGAACTCATTAGCGTCTACGGGCAGGCCAAGCACGCTGTCTTTCGCACAGCGGAAGCGACGCTGTCGCTCGTATAATAGACATCGACGCGTCTGTTGCTACAGGTGGAACTTTGCGAGGGAGACTGCATCCCCGAAGTTGAACGCTGTCGTCACTCTGCGCTGTCATCGCGAATTGCCGGGAACACTTTCACCGACAGACGCTGATGCCTCCGATGCTGCGCTGCCACACGCGAAGTCTTCCCAAAGTAATTTCATCCGCGGCAGCGAACAACTTACCATAGCAACCCTGTATGCGATGAGATTATTGAATTGCACATATTGTTTTTACGCACTCCTAATTGCACAGTTGTGATTCCACACCTGGCGAACTCGCCCTATACGGACAGGGTGCGTGAGTCGAGGGAGAGGTCGCCTGTGCATCGGACCCGCGACGCACTTGCTCTGGTGGTGTCATCTTCATGTAACATAGCGCCTTTCTTCACAATCGCATGCAGCCAAACAAAAACACGCCTCAACACAGCACCGCCTTCGTTCGCTCCCTGATGAGTTTAGATCTGCTTACTCAAACTCTCTCACACTTGCTGCAATACAACGACTCTGTCTTTGTTCACGGGACCAGGAAAAGAAGACATGGACACCAGAAGGTAGGAACACTAGGAAAAAGAAGAAATTAAAATCGTTTTCTTAAGCAAGCTTGTTTGTTATGAAATAAATATTGAAGAAAACAATACAAAACATAATTGGTAGGTTTTGTTTTACGCTACGTAGCTTTTAGGTGCTTACATTCGCCGTATAAATGCAGATGCGTAGTAACGAAATGTGTGTTCCAGCTTCGTAGCTTTGGCCGCCCTGCCTAAGGAAGGTAACGCCATTATACTTCCATTTCGCGCACGTGTCTAAGATTTCTTTAGTGAGTTTTCATTTAAATACGAGGGGCGGAAAATGCATCGCCACGTGTCGTTATGACGTCCGCCTTTTTCGTCCCCCTCCTTCCGAAGTTGAAAGGAAGCCAGCAGTTATACCGTTTTTCGTCGCCAGCTAGAACAGAGAGCGGCGAAAGCTGCAAATATGGATTCGTCAAGGGAGAATTAATAGCGGTGCCTACGAGTAATTTCATCTCCAGAAACAAAGGGACGCGGGGGTAGGGGAGGGTGCAGAAGCACAATTACAAGGTGATATGGACCGTGAACTGCGTGCAATTTATTTCCGGTTCGAGGCATATTTCGTCGTTGTATGGCGGGCATTAGAGTTTCGCACAGGTCGAAGAGTGAAAAGGGAGGCGGGGAATGCCGCAGTAGCTTTGAGCTTTTTGGCCTCATGAAACGGCTCCTGACAATGAGCACTTCAGTGAAGACATCCAAGCAGCTCGATTTTTTCGTTTGTCGCCACCGCACGAAGAAACAGGCAATGATGCCAGATACAGCGTAAGAGACACACTGATTACACTAATTGGGAATTCGCAATTAATAAGTTGAAAGGAAACAAATGTTGAGGAAAAGATAAGAGCGCTTATTCTGCACAATGGAAGTGGGTGTGTTCATGCTGCTTTCTTTTTTTTTTTTTTTGGTGCCACCACTCCAATTGCAGCTCTTTCGCTGCGTCGTGGCCTGAAGGCGGGCAGGTTGTACTCAGCTAGACGTAAACAAGCGAGTCGGCAGCTTGAATGAGCTGACATAAAACGTACCATCGATGAAGGTAAAATCATGGGCAATATGCGAGAGAAAACCGAAATTAACTTTTAAGATATACAATTACTCGTCACGTTGGGATTCGAAGGCAACATTTCCGAACGCATGCGCTTCCGCCTGTCATTGTCATCAGCCAATTTTTATGCCCACTGCAGGACGAATACGTCTCCCAGTGATCCCTAATTATCCATGTTTTGCGTTAGCTGATTCCAACTTGCGCCTGAAACTTTCCTTGCTTCATCACCCCGCCTAATTTTCTGCCGGCATCGACTGCGCTCCCTTCCATTGGTACCCATTCTGTAACCCAATTGGTCCACCGCTTATCTGACCCACGCATAACATAGCCTGTGCAGTTGAATTCTTTAGAGCGCAGCTCCTAGGTGCCCGTTCATGAGGCGAGCGTCCGCGTCCGACCTATAGCAACCGAGCGAACGAGCACAGCGAAAGGTCAGCGCGATCGCGGAGCGCAGCGGGGCATGAAAATGTGGAATGACGATGATGGGGAAGCAAGCGAAGGCCGGCATAACACACAAGTCACGAGTGCACTGACGTCGTACTGGCTCCGCTCTCATTTCACAGGCGTGAGAAAGGACTTTAGGGACTGACGAAGGGTGTCGCTGGGTGTGAGTAAAAACGACAGTGAGTGCCGGTAAATGCGAGCGCGGAGCAAAGTCGGTGACGGTTATTTCGAGTGACCACGTGACTGTCGGTGAGCGCGAGCATGAGCATGGGTGGGTGCAGCAGGCGAGTGTTAATGGAAGAGATTGTGGGCGCGAGTGAACGTTGGTGAGTACGAAGGAACGTGAACGAGTGCTGAGCAATGTGAACGCACGCACGCACGCACACACGCACACACACACACACACACACACGCACACACGCACACACGCACACACGCACACACGCACACGCACGCACGCACGCACGCACGCACGCACGCACGCACGCACGCACGCACGCACACACACACACACACACACACACACACACACACACACACACACGCGCGCGCGCGCGCGAGCGCGAGCGTGAGTGAGTGAGTACACAGCCGGCGAACATATTGGCGAGTGAGCGTTCGCCCATTCTGCCGACCTATGTAGGTAAGTATAATGGCGGGGGGGGGGGGCTATAAGCGCTAAAAATGTCGGCAGTGGATTGCACCAGGCCACTGCAAACGCTGCTGTCACAGCGACAAAGCGTGCGCTAATATATGCTAGACAAGTAAGCTAATGGCATCCCTTTTCGATTCAGACTTCGTGTATCGCATTCGCGAGAAATTATTTTGCTTATGATCTGCCACCTCAGTTCGCTGCGGTGTCTGCGGAATGCAAACTGCTTTTGGACATTGAGCATGTGCTGCGTCATTGCCGGCTTTACACCATCGCGTGGTCAACAGCAAGGACGTCACTTGAAATACGCCGACACGTAGAGAAAGAAAAAAAATATTTTCCAGTGCCCAGAAACAAAATTGGGGGCGCTATACGAGCCACGAAGGCCGCATTGCTTTACTTACAAGTCTGGACTTGCAGTCAAGCTTTCGCTTTGAAATATCTGTACTCGATTTACTTTGTTTCTTCCTGTACTATTTCAATTTCGCTTGCAACGTTGGGTGTCCCCTTCATGTCTTTTCAATCACCATATCTGAAGTAGCAAGCCCTGCACGCAGCAGGGCGACGTCCTTAGTTTCCAATAAACTCTGGGCCTCTCCGATAGTTGAGGAACAGTGCGCGCGGTTGTTATCCGATGCGAAATAAAATAAGAGGAACAGAGACTGGTTCTTCCCGAGAGTACGTCTGTACTCAGGCGACTTTAACTTGCTCTTCTCTCCAGGCATTTGCATGCATAATTCGCGCGGGACAGTGTACGTAGCAGCTCGACGACCCCGCCGGAGATACTTGCGTAAGCACAGTCCAACTACACTGGAACTCCACACGAACCCTCCCCAGTGTGCACCGAGGGGAACGTCCTGACCGAGGGAATTCTTTCCGCGTGAATGTCTGTCCCCTCTGACTTCGTCCGTGGCCGCGCGCGCAAGGGCGCGAGAAGAGTTCTTCAATCAGTTCCACCGGTTCGAGCCAGCGCGCATGCCGAATTAATGCTGTTTGCGAAATGCCGTCGAGGCACAGTGACGCAAAGAGCTGGCAAAGTGTCCCCCGCCATCTATAAGCCCGCCGCTTCGGAGAGGTCGGTGCGAAGGTCGCGGCGGAACAAGTGCGAAAAGTGTTTATCCGGTGTCGCTAAAGCTTTTTTTTTTTGCTGTTTGCAGAAAACCTGACTCGTACCGCTGGCGAACGAGCCCACGTGCCGATGCCACTCTCGCGCGTCGCGCAGGAGTTGTTCGTTGCCAAAAACACTTTAGAAGCTCCTCGGGGTTCACTCGTTGACAGAACGAACTTATCCTTCTTACGCGATCTTTTAGTCATCATTTTCTAAACATAACAAACTGGCGCGCTAAGTCGCATAAATGGCAGCTAAAGTCCCAGATCGCTATAAAAGCAGTCGGCTTATGCAACGGGTTGTAGAAAATAGACTCACTTTGTTTAATCTGAAGTCCAATGGTGTACTCGATGTTGTGTTTTTGTCTAAGTAATAGCGTTACATTTCTTGCTTTATTTTAGAAGTGCGCGAGGTGAAGAGACAGAGTTAGGTTAATGTTAAAGAATAAAATAAACCAAATGACCCGGTAAGATGACGAGTGAAAACGTTAATTGGGAGGCCAGCTGCAAATTTTTTTTTTTGCGCACATCAGAAACATTGTCTGGCGCAACCTAATAGTGTGGGAACGAAGACATCAAATACACGCTAATGTCACGAAAACAGCATACAATATTCGTTATATATATTGTTTTAAAATTGAAGGATGGATGCAACTGAAATGAGACAAATGAGAAGAATTCCAAGGAAGCATTCTAAACCTCAGATTCCGCTGGAAAAACGTGAATCACACTTTGAGAACCAAGGCAGTGCTGAAAGCGTATCCGTCTGCTTCGTATCTCTCCGTCTGTCCGTCGAGTATTGGGCCATTTTATGGTCGACTATGATCGACGTGTGACAACTATAGACCAGCCCATCTGGAGTATGGCATGGCTTTGCGCACAGGATTCCCTCACTGTTTTACTTTAAAGGGACAACTGGCGCTTGTCCACCGCTGTATGCATGGGAATGCTGGAACGGGACGCAGGGCTTCAGATCGGCATAGTTCTCGCAGAGCTACAGGACACATTGAAGGCGCGCCTGGCCAGCACCATTTCATCTGTAAAAATGGTTCATTCTCTGCTAAAACAGTACTTGAAGCGCGTAGCTTATCTAACATTACAGAGAAACTTTTTTTCTTTTCATTCATTCATAATCAGCCACGGTGACGAAGTGGCTAGGACGTTCCACTGTTAAGCCCGCGGGCGCGGCAACAAATCTCGGCCGCTGCGGCCGCATTTCGATGGGGGCGAACTGAACAAAACGCGCGTGTACCGTGCAATGGGTGCACGTTAAAGAATCCCAAGTGGCGAAATTAACTTAACACTATATATATATATATATATATATATATATATATATATATATATATATATATATATATATATATATATATATATATATAAACGAGAAGAAAGGGGGTTAACCGAGGGACACTCCCAGGGTTCTACTAGTACACTTGAATACTCAAGAAAGTGGATGGGGAAACGCCGCCGCGGTAGCTCAATTGGTAGAGCATCGCACGCGACATGCGAAGGTTGTGGGTTCGGTTCCCACCTGCGGCAAGTTGTTTTTTCATCCACTTTAATTTCCATTCATTTATCGTTACTTTATTTCATTTATTAAGCGCATGCAATTTCTCCTATGTTGTCCTTGGTGTCAGTGTTTGTTGGCTTCGCATTATATATATATATATATATATATATATATATATATATATATATATATATATATATATATATATATATATATATATATATATATATATATATATATATATATATTTTGGAAGTTAAGCGCTCGTCTTTGTCGTCATCAAAATAATTTAACATTGCATTTTGCAGTGGAAATTTCCAAGGTGTCAAATGTGGCGCGACTTGACATAAAACATAGTTCTGCACGGCATGCTTTTCACGTCGTTTGGTAGAAATCCATATATATATATATACGTAACCCAGGTGTACGTAACCCATCTTTGCAACCTCTCTGCTATGGTGGCAAGGAATAGATCACGCCTATGGTGAATTGAGCCCTCTGACTGCACAGACTAAACCCGTCACTTCAACTCAGACCTCCGGCCGGTCTGCACCGACGCGAAGCGTCTCTTCTGTGTCGGTTGTGGTTTGGAGTTGTCTTCACGAATGCCTACTCAACACTAATTGGAATGGCTGGTAGTCCTACGTGTGATGTTTGCGGATGCGAGGAGAACATTGACCACTTATTGTGCCATTGTCCTCAATTTCAAGCACAAAGACAATCTTTGTCCAACGCATTGAGGAAATTCGATGTTCGTCCTCTGAGTGAACAGACAGTACTAGAGCACCGTCCCCACCGATCATCGGCTCAGAAGGCAGTGAAAGCACTTTTGTGCTTTCTCAGAACGTCTGGTTTGCGAGAGCGGCTTTAACTCAAGTACTGTCCGTACAGGTATCTACACCTCCTCTCTCCCTTCTCTCTCTTCCCCTTCTCCCTTACCCAAGCGTAGAGTAGTTGACCAGACTCTTGACTGGTTAACATCCCTGCCTTCCTATATTCCTCTCTCTCTCTCTCTCTCTGTCTGACTGCCTAAACTACCGTCATTTTACTTCTGAGTGAAATCTATCAGTACAGACAACCGCTTCGGTGAAGGCACATTCGAGTTTGACAGGACGCTTGACGTGGATCATTTCGGTAGCAAGTACGAAATAATTTTCTTTCCCTTCTGGTAATGCTGGCAGCCAACTAAGTTTTGCACGTAATTCGAGCGTGTTATTCAATTAGTTTTAACTGGAAAGGTAGCACGACTGTCTGGTAATAGATAGATGTTTAATTAGACTGTGATTATGACGAATCACTATAAAATACACAAAGAGTGATTCTACCTGCTTGATGTGCTCGTAATGGAGTCTATAGCACCTTGGCATAAAATTAGGTAAATTTCACACACCTATAGGCAGCCGATCATAAACTGTGACTGCAGGGGTTAAGGAGGCTTTATCGGCGCAGCCAGGACCACGTTTTACGCCAAGCCACATTCGAGACAAAGCCTCGAACATACATATCCCAGCACTCCTAAGGTGGCGCAGCACCCGTATAGGAAACTCGCATAGACAGACGGTGGCGCCCGCTTTCCCTCTATAGGCAGTATTTGGAGAAACTCTATACGGATAGCCTTGTTACTCCAGATGGATACGACGAAAACGGCATGCCGGTAGATGGGCATGGCGACAAGAATTAAGTGACATGAAATGAAACGGTCAGTTGGCATTCCTCGACTCCGGAAGACGACAACGAAGTCGAGGAATGCGAGCTGGGTGTATAATGAGTGATCGATCTCCAAATCGGTGGCGCTCAATCATCCCGGACTGGGTTGCTCGATAGAAACAATCCCGCTCGGTAGTATGCCACCAGGCAAACCTCGCTGGGGTCTGGACAATGTGGTGATTTTATTCCAATGAAATCGAAACAAATCGCTACGTCACACCATTTCAGGATTCATTAAAGCTTTCCATGCCGAGGAGAAGTTTCACTCGTCCAGCGGTTTCCTTTTGTCTCGCGAGTGCGTCATGGACGAGTGGAAGTCGCTTCGTCATTTCGACACGAATGCTGCTCTATTGAATGGCACCAGTTTCCTAGAAAGCAAATTTTTTTGAAGGCGCAGTTGACAAGGTTTTAAAAATGGCGGCGCGGAGTGAGGAAGGCCGCAGCGATGACGGCCACCTTTTTGAATGCAAGCATTATCATGTCTTTGGAGGCGTCTTCATTTCAAGTAAACAGTTAGGCCATGAAAGAGCTCTAGCGAGTCGTGTTCGCAGTCTCACCTTAGTGCTCACAATTGCGATAGAGATTTAAAGCATCTGCCCGTCTCTCTCACGTGGACGCGACTCGACAAAAACACTTTGTCTCCCGGCACGGGCAGCAAAGTGTGTTTTTTTTTCCCACGTTGCGCCAGCAATAATGCGTCGCATGGAGCATGACAAAAGCGTCCCTGCCTTCTATTTCAACAAATATCGAGCTTAATATAGATTGTTTCTGTGGTCCAGCCTATCTACGATTCCAGAACATGAAAAAAGTAATTGACAGTAAAAGACAACAGAAAATAACCAATTAACCACTGATATTGAAATAATGAAAGCGGTTCACAATAAGTAAGCCATAAAAAACAATTCCGGAAGAATTAATCTCACGATGAATGTCGACGTTAATGAGATTAGCACTGAAGCAATGTAGCCACAAACCGCTTGTTGCTGCCACGGAAACGCGTCATGTATGAGGCGTGTACTGCAGCCGGGCTCCACTCTCCCGTTTGCTACTGAACACGCTGCGTCATCTAGCAGCGCCGCCGCGAAAACCGCATGTCGGGCCTGTGTGATTATACACGGTGTCCCAACTATAATGCACCAAGATTAAAAAAAAAGATACAAATGCCACGTAGCTGGACAGAACCAAGGTAACGCTGTTTACCATCGCTTGGAGATACTCAGATAGCTTTTTACTGCATTCCGCCGAATTAGGTTACTAGTTTTAAATTAATTAATCTTCTCAATTTTTATAATTAGGTAAGAATTGTCCATGACAAAATTGTAGAGCAATATGACAAACTCCCGATACAGCTTTCTGCTGCTCAATACGTGCTACATAAAAGTGTTCTTCCGAGGGTGAAAGAAGCCCGCGAATACACGCAAAATTGCCGCGCGACTGGCGGCTCGAGGCGCTTCTATTCCCTCTCTCTTTCTCACTCTCTCAGAATGAATATACATCGCCTTTACGAACAGTTCAACGCGACACACTTCTGCTGGGTTTAGAGTAGCCGCCCTGTATGCAGGAAAAACAGCGCTAAATATTACTCGTCACACGGCTGTCCCGCAGAATACCTGCAATATGACACACTGTCGGCGCTTCTAAGTGTCAACACGAGGCAAAGAAATTCATCATCATCATCATCATCATCATCATCATCATCCTGGCTACGCCCACTGCAGGGCAAAGGCCTCTCCAATACTTCTCCAACTGCCCCGGTCATGGGATGATTGTGGCCGTGTTGTCCCTGCAAACTTCTTAATCTCATCCGCCCACTTAACTTTCTGCCGCCCGCTGCTACGCTTCCCTTCTCTTGGAATCCAGTCCGTAACCCTTAATAACCATCGGTTATCTTCCCTCCTCATTACATGCATTGCCCATGCCATTTCTTTTTCTTGATTTCAACTAAGACGTCATTAATTCGCGTTTGCTCCCTCACCCAATCTGCTCCCTTCTTATCCCTTAACGTTACACCCATCATTCCTCTTTCCATAGCTCGATGCGTCGTCCTCAATTGAAGTAGAACCCTTTTCGTAAGCCTCCAGGTTTCTGCCCCGTACGTGAGTTCTGGTAAGACACAGCTGTTATACACTTTTCTCTTGAGGGATAATGGTAACGTGCTGTTCATGATTTAAGAATGCCTGCCAAACGCACCCCAGGCCATTCTTATTCGTATGATTATTTCAGCCTCATGATCCGGATCGGCGGTCACTACCTGCCCTAAGTAGATGTATTCCGTTGCCACTTCCAGTTCCTCGCTTCCTATCGTAAACTGCTGTTCTCTTCCGAGACTGTTAAACATTACCTTAGTTTTCTGCAGATTAATTTTTAGACCCCCCCTTCTGCTTTGCCTGTAAAGGTCAGTGAACATACATTGCAATTGGTGCCCTGAGTTACTAAGCAAGGCAATATTATCAGCGAAGCGCAAGTTACTAAGATGTTCTCCATTAACTCTTATCCCCAATTCTTCCCAATCCAGGTCTGTGAATACCTCCTGTAAACACGCTGTGAATAGCATTGGAGAGATCGTATCTCCCTGCCTGATGCCTTTCTTTGTTGGGATTTTGTTGCTTTCTTTATGGAGGACTGCGCTGGCTGGGGAGCCGCTATAGATATCTTTCAGTAGCTTTACATACGGCTCGTCTGCACACTGATTCCGTAATACCTGCATGACTGCTGCGGTTTCTACTGAATCAAACGCTTTCTCGTAATCAATAAAATATATTATCCAAAGAAATTACCCCCTCTCAAAGGTAATTAACAGGCTTAAATTGAAATGCGAGAAAACCGAAGTCGACTAGCATGCGTCTTAGCGTAAGTTCACACATGTTTTCTACGGGGGCTTATTTTAGGTTTCGACGCCCGCTTCGGATCTGCGTGCTCCATGTTTCGACACTGGGTCTATATACATCGATCGCGCGTGCGGCACTTTTGCAGAAGTCAAGCGTAGGAGGTGTTCCATATTTATTTTATCCTGTTCGTGTTTCAATATGTGCCGACATACGTAAGTTTCGTGTATGCCAACGGAAAGCACGAGAGAGCATTGGCTGCTTTTTCCACGCGTTCTCTCAATTCGCTCGGAGGACCTGCTGTCGCGATGCGTTTCAGCCTTCAACAAATAGGGTGCGCTGTATTTGGGGTGAATTATCTTGTTTCGTCCAACGAAGAAAGCCTGCGTCTACATTATTCCCAATCTAGAGAATGCAGTGGCTCATTTCTGCTAACCTCACTGAGTGATACTATAGTTTGAACGAGTTGCATTAATTAGTTTGCACGTCGCGTATCGTGCCACATTCACTTCACGTCATCATCCCTATACCATTTAATGTCTCATCCTTCTCGCATGGCGTAGCCAGCCAGCTAGGCCTTGGAAATCTCTCTCAGAATCACCAAATAATCTTTCTCTCTCTCTCTTTTCCTTATGTTCAGTATGTTAACTCTGGATGGAGGAAGGATTTGCCGCTGACAAGAATAGCTTTAAATTGGCTATTTTCAGCCACATCGACGCATTTCAGCAACTGAGTCGCTTTTAAACGCTGCGCCCGCCGCGAATGCAAAGTTGCCCTATGCGCGTGCGATGGCATCGTTCCTTGATGCAGCGCCTCGGAAAAAAAATCAACAACAACAAAAAAAAAAACATGGCGAACTTAACGTGGTTTGCCGAAAGCAATCTTGACCCTCCACGAACGCTCCGGAGTGCGCGCGCATGCAGGAGCCAACGCCCGGAAGGGCAGTAAACTTGGACGAGTCCATCTGCTTAGAGACAGGCGGGGAGAGGGAGGGTGGGGGGTGACTGATGAAGGAAGAAAGGACGCGGCTCAAGGGCTCAAGCTGGATGTTCAAACGGCTCGGCGTCGGTTATACGAATAAACTAGAAAATAATTCCGAGCCGTGCCAAAAGTCGGTGTTAGCATGCAGGATGCACGATAAGCGGCTATCGCGAATGCCGCACAAAAAATGAGGCGTCCTTGTGCGCAGTGCACGCTTGACTAAATCTTGCCAAACGGGCAATACGTATTATGCACTCATTTTCTCTAGCTGCTCAGGAAAAGGAGATTGTTAGGCCAACAATAAAACAATTCCGAGTCTCACGTCATTCAATTCAGTCGTTCTTTTACGATGGCCGAACGGGGGGCAAGAAAATGAGAATATGTATAAAGAACACATAAAAAAGCGCTTGTAGACCTTTCCGTAAAAACGACATGACTGTAATAGACAAACCTAAAAGGCACATTTTTCATCATTAGCAACTGGCTCGCAAGCAGAAGATAATAATCACGAAGACATGAATAATAATAAAAAAAAAACACGGCACAAACGCCACCAATGAATGGATGGGGTTGCGGGATGTAAAGAAAAAGGAAAGTACACACTAATTAAGGACTAATGCAAACTTTTACGTATTACCAACGTCACAGATTAGCGAGCACAAAAGTGACAACATTTCTTTTCGCTTTTATATGCCGCGTTAATAGTGAAATAGAATAATTGATGAGGAGCAGAACTCTGCCAACGCTTCACGTTTTGCGCGTAATTTTAGCATTAATAACAAGATAAATGAGTTTTCTGCGGTGCATCTAAAATTAGGCGCTTGTACAGCTGATGGAACACGACTCACTCTATAGAACAACGGTGCACGGCGGCTCTAGACGCGAGACACCGGCGCTATCGCCAAGCTGAAAACGGGAAAAGAAAAAAAAATGACTTTCCACGAGGTCGAAGCTGTAGTCTCACAAAAGTTGATTATGGCCAGCCTACACAACGTTAGACTTTTAGGATGGTGTTCTCTGTTGTGTTGTAACGCGCGCGTGCGTGTCTAAACGAAACAAAGAGAATGTAGATAATGGAAAGAAGCGAACACGATGTAATATATCCTTACGTACATTTATTATTCAAGAAAATGAAAAGAAAGAGCAACCGGTCATTTCTTTTTCGCAAGCACCCACATTTTATAAGCCGGCTAACTTCTTTCTCGCGGATTTGCGCTGCCCGAATGAATAGCGAAATACGTTATTGAAAGTGTTCTTATTTTTTTATTCAGCGAATGATAATGGCACGGCACGCCTCCTCAGAGCATGCCGCCCCAGAGTCCCAAGCACTGCTAAAGAAAGGAATAAAAATGAGAAAAGAGAAAGCAAATAAAAATGACAAGAAACACTGTACACATTATGGGAGAAATCACAGAGCAAGGGTGATAGAGAGCTCTTTATTGGAAAGCAGAGAACTCTGCCGGTGTTTGTGAAGTCATTTGTGTGCTACTCTGCATGGGAGAGGGGATGAGGGATCGAAAGGCCGTAAGAAAGAGAGTGAGAGGGCGAAGGCACATGAGTAACGTATAATATATATATATATATATATATATATATATATATATATATATATATATATATATATATATATATATATATATATATATATATATAATATTACACTATATAGTATATATAGTATATAGTAACATATCAATAAGCTTTAACAGGTGCAATATTCGTGCGTTAAGCCGTACCCTTAAGATCCAGGAAGCAAACAGCGACAGAACAGAACATCTACCGCGAGCCAGAGGAGCACTTTCCAGAGGAGTTCTCTGCACGGTCCTACAATGTTAAGGCATTGGAAAAAAAAAAAAAAACCTGTCAAACTGCGTGAGCCAAAAGAGAAGTGTTTTTTTTTTTTGGATGCCCAATGTTAGATCTACATGTCTTAAGTAATAAAACATTCACGAAGCACTCATTATAGGTAAGTGTTCGATGCAACGTCCGCAGGTTTGGCGCTTTTACTAAATCAATGTAAGGACTCAGTGAAGCCTTATTGAATGAACACGGCGTCTAAATTATATTACGGGATTCAACGTCCCGAAGCAACGCATGGGCTACGAGTTAAGTACTCCGTGGTGAGGGAGCTCCGATTTAGTTTTGATCGCCTGGGGTATCTTTTTTTACCGTGCACGAAAAGCAAGGAAAAAGTAATTTTGCCTGCCATCTCTATCAGATTGCGGTCGCCGTGGTTGGCAGTCGAACCAGCGACTTCAAGAAGCTCAGTATCAGAGCACCATAGCGCCTAGGCCAATGGAAGATAAGTGCGCGCAGGCTATGCAAGGAATTCAACTCAACAGGATAAAAAAATTTAAAAAAAGCTCTCACGAAGGCGAGTTCAAGCCTGTGGACAAACCGTCGACGAGGCTGGTGGTCAACGTGACCGACTAGCCGAGCGCTTAGACAAAGCTATTCGTTTTTGTTAAAGGAACGTTACCCTTGAAGGTGTATATTTGCCGCAGCGAGGACATCTAGGTAGCGGGCCTTTAAGTAGAGAACTGAGCCGTTAACCAGCACATCTGTGGTGGTAGCGCACAGTATAGAATTGTATAGTATAGAGTATATAGAGTTGCGCATAACTTTTCCGGCACTGCTCGCACCGCTATTCGCCTGGCACGATCACGTGGTGCAAAATGACGTCAAATGACCAACTGCCCGCTCCGAAGCCAACTTTGCGGAAATGGCGCCGACTCGTTTCTGTCAGTGCCATCGAAATTGCAATGAGCGGACCGTCGAGCGTGGGTAGCAACGATCGGCTCCGGGTTGCGGGTACGGTATTCGAGGATATTAAGCTAATGACTTTGGTGAAGTGCTACGAAGCAGATCATTTTGACAGTTGTGTTCCAGTATGACGAGTTGCAGCGCACCAAACTGCGCAAATCGCACGGAAGGTGGCAAAGCTCCTTACGCGGTGCCGTGCGGACGGACGAGACCAGCCGGCTCCGAAAGGGACCAGGATATGTGAGGTCTGTTCGCCTTGTTTACAGATGTGAGTTCGGATTGTTCACACTAAAGCGGCATTTATCTCGAGTAACACTCCTGTACACGCTGAAATGCGTGCGCCTGGCATGAGAGGTTGTTCACTTGTGCAATTTTTGGTGTATACGTGCAGCGCGACACAGACACGGCACAAAGAAAGGACGACACGTCTGTGTCGCGCTGCACATATACGCCAAGAATGTTAACTTACCCACTCGCTCAATTCGCTTTGTTGCTTGTACGATTGTTGTGACTATGCGGCTCCAGAAAAGTGTGTTCAGAGCAGAGTAAGTACTACCAGGTACAATTTGCCCGCTGAACCCTGGCTTTTCTCTGCTCCGTTTCTTAAATGTTTTTTTTTTTTGTCGGCGTTCTGATTTTTCATGTAAAGTCCATTGATGTGCTGGTGTTCATTGTTTTGTAGTAGGCACCCGCTCATGAGACGGCTGCGATAGCTTCAGCATTTACCACCCGCAATATGTTGCTTGTTCGATCAGCCTTTGAGGAATGTGAAATTATTTTCGCATGTTTAATAAGCGCCGTGTTATAGTAAATTAACCTGTGTAGCATGAAGAGATAAAGCAAAATGTGCTTATCGTTCCAATCCAATCCAATCGTTCGAGCTTATCCTGCATTAAAAAGTGTCATCTTGCTCAGCGCTTGCGAACAGTTGCCGCGCATAGCTCGCGACCAGCTGACAAAAAAAGCAAATGGAACACCGCGTGGCATTTGCCTCCTGGGCGCGAAAGGAGTGGCTCCACTGCAGAGCTGGATCATAAACCTGACGAATGCGCAACTCTGCTCCCCGCGTGGTAGGCCACCGCCTTGCTCCTCTCCCACAGACGTCACGTGGGGGAGAGGGCGGTCGGAGACGAGGAGTGCTGTCTGTCCCGAGCGCTCTGCCACAAACCTCAAAGGTATCGCGCGACAGGTCGGGCGTGACAAAGAACTACGAAACGAGACCCGCAACTCGAAGGGCTGGCACGAGAACACGTGCCTTTGTATCGCTGGGGAACGTCTGACCACCACCAGACACCACGAAAAAAAAAAAAGCCCTAGCTTCTTAGCTTTAAGAAAAATGCAGCTGAACTTAAGGGGCAACGATAATTGACTACACACACACACACACACACACACACACACACACACACACACACACACATATATATATATATATATATTGACACGTGTACTTATCTTTATCGGGCGACCACGTTTCGCCGCTTAACAACTGTAATCGCACAGCGAGGGACGCGCCTGAATGTATCCGATGTTTCTGGAAAGTTATCGATGCTTCTACCTGGCTGTCTGTTGTCGCCGAACCTTGTGTTATCTGATTTCATCCCATAACGCGAAAGGTGTAGAACTTTGTGGAAGGCGCACGGGTCCGAACGATTAGTCTGGAACGTTCGACGACTAATCGTTCGGACCCGTGCGCCTTCCACAAAGTTCTACACCTTTCGCGTTATGGGATGAAATCAGATAACACAAGGTTCGGCGACAACAGACAGCCAGGTAGAAGCATCGATAACTTTCCAGAAACATCGGATACATTCAGGCGCGTCCCTCGCTGTGCGATTACAGTTGTTAAGTGGCGAAACGTGGTCGCCCGATAAAGATAAGTACACGTGTCAACTTCAGTTCAACACGACGCATTGGATCGGCTCTGCAACGCTAAGTACTTCTCCTCGATGGACCTCAAGTCTGGCTATTGGCAAATAGAAGTCGACGAAAGAGACCGCGAAAAGACCGCCTTCATCACCCCAGACGGCCTCTACGAGTTCAAGGTTATGCCATTTGGACTGTGCTCGGCGCCTGCAACGTTCCAGCGCGTGATGGACACGGTTTTAGCGGGATTGAAATGGCAGACCTGTCTCGTTTACTTGGATGACGTCGTTGTATTCGCCGGAAATTTCGACGATCACCTTAGGCGGCTTGCCACAGTACTAGAGGCCATCAAGTCATCAGGGCTCACTCTGAAGCCAGAAAAATGCCGCTTCGCTTACGACGAGCTTCTGTTCCTAGGCCACGTCATCAGTAAATCCGGAGTACGCCCCGACCCCCAGAAAACAGCTGCCATCGCAAAGTTCCCGCAGCCCACCGACAAGAAGGCAGTGCGTAGATTCCTTGGCATGTGTGCCTACTACAGGCGCTTTGTCAAGGACTTTTCACGCATCGCCGAGCCGTTGACACATCTAACTAAATGTGATGTTGAGTTCAAGTGGGAAACGCCGCAGGCCGACGCATTTGAAGAACTCAAACGACGCATGCAGTCGCCGCCGGTACTTGCGCACTTCGACGAGTACGCCGATACAGAAATCCATACTGACGCCAGTAGCCTAGGCCTCGGTGCCGTTCTAGTCCAGAGGAAAAACGGAGTCGAACAGGTGATATCTTACGCTAGCCGGTCACTGTCAAAAGCAGAAGGCAACTATTCTACGACCGAAAAAGAATGCCTCGCCATCGTTTGGGCTACAGCTAAATTTCGCCCTTATCTTTATGGCAGGCCATTCAAAGTCGTCAGTGACCATCACGCGTTGTGTTGGCTAGCGAATATAAAGGATCCTTCAGGACGACTGGCACGATGGAGCCTCAGACTACAAGAATACGACATCACTGTAACCTACAAGTCCGGACGAAAACACTCCGATGCCGATTGCCTATCACGCGCCCCCATTGACCCGCCGCCGCAAGATGAAGATGACGACGCCTTCCTTGGCATGATAAGCGCCGAAGACTTCGCTGAACAGCAACGGGCAGACCCGGAGCTAAAAGGCCTGGTGGAATACTTGGAAGGGCACACCGACGTTGTCCCCAGGGCATTTAAGCGCGGATTATCTTCCTTCACGCTTCAAAACAGTCTCCTCGTGAAGAAGAACTTTTCACCAGTTCGCGCCAACTACCTTCTTGTTGTCCCGTCAGGACTTCGTCCAGAAGTACTGCATGCCCTACATGACGATCCGACCGCTGGACACCTCGGTTTTTCCCGGACACTATCGAGGATACAAGAAAAGTATTATTGGCCGCGCCTGACCGCCGACGTCGCCCATTATGTCAGAACATGCCGAGACTGTCAGCGACGTAAGACACCGCCGACAAGGCCAGCCGGATTACTACACCCAATCGAGCCTCCTTGCCGACCATTCCAGCAGATCGGGATGGACTTGCTGGGACCCTTTCCGACGTCAACAACCGGAAACAAGTGGATCGTCGTGGCGACAGACTACCTCACCCGCTTCGCTGAAACTAAAGCACTGCCGAAAGGTAGCGCAGCCGAAGTGGCGAAATTTTTTGTCGAAAACATCCTGCTTCGACATGGCGCCCCAGAAGTCCTCATCACCGACAGAGGAACGGCCTTTACAGCGGAGCTCACCCAAGCCATTCTGAAATACAGTCAGACAAGGCACAGGAGGACCACGGCCTACCACCCGCAGACGAATGGCCTTACGGAGCGGCTGAATAAGACCCTCGCCGACATGCTAGCGATGTACGTCGACGTCGAACACAAGACCTGGGATGTCGTCCTGCCGTACGTAACATTTGCTTACAACACGGCGGTGCAAGAAACAACACAGATCACGCCGTTTAAGCTGGTTTACGGCAGGAACCCGACGACGACGCTCGACGCCATGCTGCCCCACGTCACTGACGAAGAGAATGTTGACGTCGCTAGCTATCTCCAGCGCGCCGAAGAAGCCCGACAGCTCGCCCGCCTACGGATCAAGAACCAACAGAGGACTGACAGCCGACGCTACAACCTCCGACGACGCTTTGTTGAGTACCAGCCAGGCGACCGTGTTTGGGTTTGGACACCGATACGCCGACGAGGACTCAGTGAGAAACTACTCCGACGCTATTTCGGACCCTACAAGGTCATCCGACGTATTGGCGCTCTGGACTATGAGGTCGTGCCAGACGGCATTTCGCATTCACAGCGGCGCCGCGCACGATCTGAAGTGGTCCACGTGGTGCGCCTTAAACCCTTTTACGGACGCTGACGAAATTCCTTATTTTTTGTTTTTGTTTTCTTTGCTATGGGTGTTTTTATTTCGCTTGTATGTAGCATCGGGTCGATGCTTTTTAAGAGGGGGGTATTGACACGTGTACTTATCTTTATCGGGCGACCACGTTTCGCCGCTTAACAACTGTAATCGCACAGCGAGGGACGCGCCTGAATGTATCCGATGTTTCTGGAAAGTTATCGATGCTTCTACCTGGCTGTCTGTTGTCGCCGAACCTTGTGTTATCTGATTTCATCCCATAACGCGAAAGGTGTAGAACTTTGTGGAAGGCGCACGGGTCCGAACGATTAGTCTGGAACGTTCGACGACTGCTCTATAAAAGCCGACGCACTTGACCCGCTGATCAGATTTTCGACGATCGCCGACTGTGTTCGCCGCTATCGTTGTGCTTTAAGTGTAGCCTGTTTTGTGGGCACAGGTTCGCCCAATAAAAGCTAGTTTTGTCTTTCACAGTACTGCTACTGTGTTCTCTCTTTACCGTCACTACCACGTGACAATATATATATATATATAT
Source organism: Dermacentor albipictus (assembly GCF_038994185.2). Lineage (NCBI taxonomy): Eukaryota > Metazoa > Arthropoda > Arachnida > Ixodida > Ixodidae > Dermacentor > Dermacentor albipictus. Next base: position 107,424,267 of record NC_091822.1, on the reverse strand, counting down.
ATATATATATATATATATATATATATATATATATATATATATATATATATATATATATATATATATATATATATATATATATATATATATATGGGATCGAAGCACTACAACGGAAAGAATGAAAGGCTATAGCGGCAGCACACGTCGCACATACACAAAGAGTGGTGTACCCGGCTTCTCTGTGCTCGGACATGGAGGAGGCTTCTCGAGAAAACAAAAACAAAAAATAAAAAAATAAAAACTTTATCAGGAACGTGGACCGGACATCATCCGGTGCACGTAGATCAGCCCCTGTATTCGATTTCCTCGTTTACAGCCTTTTTTTTTCTTTTGTATTTCCTTTTTCTGCACCTTGTGCCGAAAACGAACGTTTTCGACCTTTTTCGAGCTGTCTCCGCTTCAAACCGTGCCATTCCGCAAGCTCGACACACGTGTCTCCGCAGGAGAACTGTTCCTGCGTCTCTTTATTCTATTTATCAACATTTCTTTGAATGGCACAAAAGAAAAGTGCAAAAAGAACTTCTCGCCCTCAACCTTTCCTGTCTTACAGTTCTTGTCTCGTTGCCGCCAGTTCCTAGCTTTTTTTGTTGTTGTTTAATCTTCCTTTTCTTACGACTTGCGTCGTGGAAGAACCGGAGACTCCGCGCCGCCGACTGAAGCTGTTTACCCGGCAGGAAAAGACAAGGACCGGATTATCGGGCGGATTGAACGGATTACCTCCGCTGCCGGGATGAAACAAATCTGCTTGTTACGGCACACCCAGTACCGCGACTTCATCCCGCTTCAAAGAGCGAAGCCGCCACACGTACGAGACAAGAAAACACAGGCGAACAAACAGAGAGAGAGAGAGAGAGAGGATGGCTAGAGAGTGGTACCGTTCTCGTCAATTTGTTCCTTTGCTTTCCGTCTGCACTCAGGGCCGTCGCTCGGTTTACGGTGGGCCCTCGTCCCATCACCGCTGGGGAACCTTACTGTTCCTATGAGCTGCGCGCTTTTCTTGCTCGTTCTTAAATTCTTCTTTCTAAGATTATTTTTTTTTTCAGAGCTCTTCCCAATGCGGCGGCGGTAACAATGAAATTGCATCAACTTCGGTATAAAGCCTACGCTCATCGGTGCAGCGAGCGCAACAACTGGAAGACAGAAACGATGTTTTGCAGCCCCCGCACTGCTGCGCAGAACGATAGAAACGCACGCTATCCAGAGGGAAGCGATGCGAACGCTCTTATCATTGCAGCGAGGTTCAGCCAGAGAGCCGAACTTCGTGATGGAAAAAAAAAAACGAAGACTACGAATCACGGGGAAGTATATCCTGAAGAAAGAAAGAAAGAAAGAAAGAAAGAAAGAAAGAAAGAAAGAAAGAAAGAAAGAAAGAAAGAAAGAAAGGAACAAAGAGACAGCAAAGGCAATGATTTTCGTCGAACACGGATTAATAAAGGGCTGCTCCGGAGGCAAGATACAAATTCCATGAATGCGAAGCGCTCGTGGCGGCAATCTCCCTTCGGGCGTCAATAATAAATGTGTCTGCGCGAAGAACGGCCTCCCCGATCTTGATCCAGCTGCATAGCCTCTACACTATAGGCGCGCACGCATGAGCGAGCCGGCCACGTTGATATCGCGATGTTGAACGCCCCCGAGGATTCTGCTTTCTTCCCTTTTTTTCTCCCCTCCTTTTCTTGCTCTTTTTTTTTCCTGCACGCTGTTCTCTCTTGCCTGCGCTGTTGGCTGCCTCGTTGACGTCAATTTATTCGCCAGGGCTAGACGTTCGACGAAATGCGCCGACAGCCTAGCGAGCCCGTCTGAGCACCGATCTCAGTATGGCATATGCCACCATGTGTGGGTTGGCGGTGGCGTTTAAAAAATCTCGAGACGCGCAATCGCCGACTACAAAATTAAGCCTCCCCAGTGCACGTTTTGCTTGGTCGGTGAGCTGATGGATAGGCGGATAGGTTAGGCCCTGCTAGCTCGCCAGGAGGTGGACAGATTTCAAAAAGAGTGAATTAAGTAATGTTCGGCGTAACGAAATGTTAGGCGTAACTGCAAGAGACAATCAGAGAGCGGTGTGTGTCAGGGAGCAAACGGGGACAGCCGGTATTCTGGTTGGCACTAAGAGGAAAAAAAATGCGCGTGGATGGGCCATGTAATGCGTAGGGTAGATAATCGGTGGACCGTTGTAGCTACAGAATGGGTGCCAAGGTAAGGGTAGTGAAACGCAGTCGAGCACGGCGGGAAACTAGGTGGGGTGATGAAATTAGGAAATTAGCAGGCGGAATTTGGAATCGGCTAACGGGGTAAGTAGAGATCCTGTTTCCTGTTAAATATTGTCTTCCTGTTAGATCCTGTTAGATCCTGTCTTCCTGTTAAAAACGTCACTGGAATCGCTTTAGGCAACACTGATGTACGCATGCGCATTTGTTCATTCTCCCTGTCCTGCTGCAAGAATAAAATCAGTTGCAAGTTCAGCGCTCAATCTGTCGTTTCGTACTCTTCCTTCCCGAGTCTTTATTTTCCTTTTTTGGCGCAACGATGTATTCTTAGATCCCAACCAACTCACCCAGCAACAAGTTCTATTCGTCTTACAGTGGACATAAAATAGGCTGCTGATGCTACTGCTGACTGTGTTGTTGTTGTTGTTGTTGTTGTTGATGATGATGATGATGATGATGATGTTGATGATGATGAATTAAGGATGAGACGAAAGAATGTGAATCTTGAAAGTATGCAACTCTGGAGGCTAGTGTAGTTTCATACTGTCTCTTCCTGTTGTTAATGTTAGGTTAACTTGGGAACGCAAGATTAAAAAAAAAAAATCTGTCCAAGATGAAGACGCCAAATCGTGGGAATTAAATAGCACCGATTTTTAGCCCCTTAGATTCTCTTGGCGCAGAAGATAGAGTTCAACAAGAACATTTAAAGTTTAATTCACGAGAATGCGTTGCCGAATACCCATGCGTATTTCCACAGGTCTGGTATGGCACCTTCCACTCAATGTGTTTATTGCGATGAATCTGAAACCATCAAACATTTCTTTACAGAATATATCCGGTTCGACGAGCAGAGAACGACTTCTAGAAAGTTCCCTTGGCCACCTTAGATTGGTCATTGTGCTTGGTTAAAACACGTTGGCGGGCTAGTTGGTTAGAATCCATGATAGAGTGTATAAGCGCTACTGAACGAGGACCTAGCAAGAAATAGACGCACAGAGACAGCGCTTCCCAGTGTATCTGTTTCTTGCTACGTCCTCGTTCAGTCGCGCTTATGCACTCTATGATTGTGCTTCCTGTGATACTGTCTCTTGGGGCGTCGGTACTAGTACACTACAATAGGAACGTATGTGATGCCATATTCAATTTTGTAAGTGAAACAAACATTAATTTTCCTCAACATAAGAACAAAAATATTATCTTCAAATTTTAAAATAATATAGTCTGAAAATTGAGATTAACGATCAGTATCCATTTAATATCTTGCTCTTAAATTACAAAATCCTAGTTCAGTATTCCTCCTTTCTTACCTACTGCCACCCAATTCATGACCGATCCCCCGTAGTGGGTTGAGCTATACCCATGGGTACCAAACTAAACCTAACTAAACCAAACCTAACCACACCAACGATATATATATGGAAGGCGAGAACTTATTAGCTCCATCTCTGCTCTAACAAAAAGACAGAAAGGGGGGGTGGGATAGATCGACACCTACAATTAACCTAAATTCTGGGATTCTTATGAGCCAAAATAACAATCTCATTACGAGTAACGCAGTAGTGTGGAACTCCGGGTTAATTTTGACCACATAAGGTTCTTTAACTTGCATCTTAGGCACAGTCACACGAAAGTTTTTTGCATTTCACCACCATAGAAGTGCGGCTGCCGCGGCAATCCAACCCTCGAGCTACAGAGCAACACCACACATAGCCACTGGGCTAGCGGGTCGTGTGAGATCGGCCCCTTCAACTTCATGATGCGATGAGAAATGCAGTGGACGAATTGGCCTTGCACTCGTGTTGAAAACCGTTCGTGCTTTGCACAGCGCTGGTATCGCCGTCGTAGACGTAACATATCATCTGGAGCCGTTCGTGCTGCGTTTCATAGCGAGCGTGTATAGATAGAAAACGTCCATTGTCAGCAACCAAAGCGTGTGTGTTTTTCGTTTACGCCCTCTGATTGCTTTCATCGCTCGTCTTTACTGAGTTTCAATTATTTTTTTGTTTGCTCACTAAAAGCTGTTTTTTAAGCGGTCTCACTAAGGGAAACTGATGTGTCTTAACCTGGCGTTTACGCATCATCATTACAGCGCTAATTGAGACGCAAAGGTGGGAATCCGTTGGATGCAGAGTTGAACCATAATGTACACCACAAAGGTCCTTGAGTTGCCCGACTTTTCAAGGCGACAAAGAGAATGATAGTGCAAAAAAAAGCACGTGTTTTCCCTCGCACTACGTATCTACCGACGTTTTGACATCAGCACGCAAAACAAACATTGCGCGACATCAGCCTAAGTGTTGTAGCCAGTTTGATTGAACACAGCGTCACAAGGTCGGGGGTATACGCAAGCGCTCATGTTCTTTCCTGAGTCTTAAGTATCACGGTAATGGCAACACGTACTTCCTCGAGCCTATACGACAGTTAACACTTAAATTGTCGTAGTGGCTTAACACACATGCCCCACATGAAAGTGCCCAGTAAGACTAAATATTCGCCGCTAAAGTTGGTTGTTGAGTATTGACATGCCAGATTCGCCTCCTCCAATTACGAGCAACTGTTGATTAAAGCAAATTAGGTGTTCGCTTTCATATTGAGCACGCCTGTTTCAGCTTAAATCTTTCCCAGTTTCTGAAAGTTCTACAAATATGAGTGTTTTGTAGGTATTATTATGGCGAAACAGAGCAGACGATGGGACGTGTGAAAAATACAAACAGGACAATGCGATGACTATCGACTGATTGCTTATCGGAACCAACATAGCAGTATGAGGCAGAGGACACAAAGGGCACAAAGCTATCTCTAAATGACTCGGCCGGCCGGCGCGGAAAATAAATTAGAAATCAACGAACGAGTCATACTTCATACTAAAGACGACTTGACAGGTGCAAAACTCAGAACAGCAACAAATGTAAACAATTGCAACAAAAATCAAACAAAATAAATTGATAACATACTAAAACGGGATTCAATAAAAGATCTATAGAGGTATATATGGATGAATGTAATGTAGGCGTGTTCATGAAGAGGGTATACTTGTCCAGCCAAATTTCGAAGGGAGTGCTTTTCTTGCAGTTACCAACCCCGTTTCAGTTGGTTGCTGAGGTGGACATGTCGTCAGTGGCATTCATTATGAAGAAATTACATATATATATATATATATATATATATATATATATATATATATATATATATATATATTGCCGCAAGGTGTCTCGCGCCAGCGCTGAAAAAGAAGTGACTTGAACGCGCGCTCGGCAAGAGGTGGGCGCTGAAGAAGAAGAAGCAGAGGCTGAGGACGCCAGCTTGAGTTTTTGGTGTACGCCATCTTGGACAACTGTCTGTCTCGCCGACGCCGGGGACATCTTCAATTGTCTTTTCGTGACAAAACTGGTGGAGGTGCGGGGTACGGTTCATCCGATGCCACAAACTCCTCCTGGTAGCAGGAGTACCAGCCCTATACTAGTGGACACCCCTGTTCACCGGGCCAGCAGGAGAATCCGAGGATTACCTCCGGAGCTTGATCACATCTCCGCAACAACATCGACGCCCCCACGGACCAGTATGGAAGGAACATCGACGTCTCCATCGACCATTATGCAAGGTACGGCCACAACGGCAACTCAGTACCTGCTCCAGAATCTCAGAGTGCCGAAAGTGTTCCACGGGGATGTCTTCGAGGATGTTGAAGACTGGTTAGCCCAGTTTGAGCGCGTTGCTGAGATAAACCAATGGAGTGACGCGGCGAAGCTGAGAAACGTGTACTTCAGCTTGGAGGACGGTGCTCGCACTTGGTACGAGAACCGAGAAGGGCTCCTGAAATCGTGGCTCGAGTTCCGCCATGCCTTGCTGGAGACATACACAAATCCTGATCGCCGCGAACGAGCCGAACGGGCGCTCCAATCCCGCATTCATCTGCCGAATGAGAGCGTGACGTCGTACGTAGAGGACATGACGCGCCTCTTCCGTCGGGTGGACCCTAACATGTCAGAGGAAAAGAAGCTGCGCCATCTAATGCGGGGAGTTAAAGAACAGCTATTTGCTGGCCTGGTTCGAAGCCCGCCCAAGACCGTGGGTGAATTCTTAACCGAAGCCACCACGATGGAAAAGATGCTGCACCATCGCTCAGCGTTCTATGAGAGGCAAATGAACGCTGATTCACCTTCGGACCAGCGCTCAGCTACGTATGACAGACACGCGAATGCTGCTTCACTGACGGACGCGGTTGCCTTTGGAAACCTGGACGTTCTCCGAGACCTTATCCGCTCTGTGGTTCGTGAGGAGCTTCAACGGCTCAGCTGCCCACCTCAGCCCACGCTGGGTTCCATTTCTGCCCTCGTGAGAAGTGAAGTGCAGCAAGCGATCCAAGGTCCCGTCGCAAGCAACAATGCGCCGCCTGTGACAGCACAGTTGCAACGGCCGTCGTATGCGGAGGTTTTGGGGCGAGTCCCTGTCCGCGCTCCGACCCATTTCATCCCCGCCACGTCTTACGCCGCGTCATACGTCCCGCCGCTCCCATCAGTGCAACCGATCCAACGTATGGAGGATCGGCGCCCGCTCGAAAGGAAATCCGACGTCTGGCGTACCCCGGACAGAAGACCTCTGTGCTATCACTGTGGAGAAGCCGGTCACGTATACCGCGAATGCCCATACCGCCGCCTTGGACTGCAAGGTTTCGCCGCGAATTCACCAAGGCCCAGATATGGCGAAAAGCCTAGGGCGATTGAAGAGTACTTGAACCAGCAGGGTATGCCACTGTTCCCACGGCGGCAGTCGCGCTCGCCGTCCCCCAGGCGATCTTCCCCAGCTCCTAGAAGCCCTCCAATGGCAGCGCAGGGACGATCGCCAAGCCCTCGCCGGGAAAACTAAGAGCAGCGACCTTCGGGGGCGAGGCCGCTGATAATCGCCCTTCCGAAGACCTCCCATCGACGCGAGCACGGTCTATTCAGCACGATTCAGCGACGACAGCAGCCGAACTCAGTGACAGACTCTCGCTAGACATACCTGTTGTGCTCGACGGCCGCCACGTTAGTGCGTTATTGGATACGGGTGCCGACTACTCGATCTTGTGCGGCAAACTAGCGACGGAACTTAGAAAAGTTATCACGCCTTGGTCTGGAACGCAAATTCGTACTGCTGGCGGGCATACCGTAACACCGTTGGGCATGTGCACGGTCAGGGTACAAATTCGTGGGTCCACGTTTCCAGCCAGCTGCCTTATACTCCGCGATTGTTCTCGGGACCTCATCTTGGGCGTCGACTTTCTGCGCGAGTATAGTGCCGTGATAGACCTCCGGGCACGCACAGTGACTTTTTCGACAGAGAGAGCAGCGAACAGCCGCGCCAATTGCCGACGTAACGCGCTTCGGGTTTACGCCGACAGTGTAACTTTACCACCACGCGCAAGTGTCCTGGTAGCGGTCGTATGCGATGATCTGCGGGACGGCGAAGCTGTTGCAGAGGGCAATACCTCCCTTATGCTGACTCACGGTGTATGTGCAGCCCGCAGTCTCATTATGCTTCGAGGTGGACATTCTGCGCTCCTCGTGACGAACTTCAGCCAGGAACATCGGCACCTGTTTCGCCGTACTACTATCGCTTTTGCTGAGCCCATAGCAGACGTTGCTGAATGCTTTGCGTCTATGACAAAGAACAACCCAGCTCAGACGCTCAGCAACATCGACATCAATTCAGGCCTTTCGGAGGACAAGCAAAAAGCGCTGCGCGAGTTGCTATTTCGGTTCAAGGAGTGCTTCGCATCTACTTCTAAGGTACGCCAGACGCCCATCACGAGACACCGAATAATCACGTATGACGATTCTCGTCCCATACGACAACTGCCTTATCGCGTATCGGCGAAAGAGCGCAACGTGATTAATGCACAAGTGCAAGAAATGCTTCACGATGACGTCATACAACCATCCCAAAGCCCTTGGTCGTCGCCGGTGGTCCTTGTCAAAAAGAAAGACGGAACGCTTAGGTTCTGTGTTGACTATAGAAAGTTGAATAACGTCACAAAAAAAGACGTTTATCCGCTTCCGCGGATCGATGATTCGTTGGATCGGCTGCGGCGAACCAAGTATTTTTCATCAATAGATTTGAAGAGTGGATATTGGCAAATCGAAGTTGACGAACGAGATCGCGAAAAAACTGCCTTTGTTACCCCGGATGGACTGTACGAATTTAAAGTACTTCCATTCGGCCTGTGTTCTGCACCGGCCACATTCCAGAGAATGATGGACACTGTTCTTACGGGTCTGAAGTGGCACAGTTGTTTAGTATACTTAGATGACGTCGTCGTGTTTGCGGCTACCTTCGAAGAACATCTGAAGCGTTTAGAGGCGGTACTTGAGGCGCTCCGCTCCGCTAATCTCACACTAAAGCCAGAAAAGTGCCACTTCGGTTACGAAGAGTTGAAGTTTCTCGGTCATGTCGTGAACGCCGACGGTGTCCAGCCTGACCCAGACAAAACATCCGCTGTTGCTGCTTTTCCGACTCCTCGTGACAAGAAAGCAGTACGCCGCTTTCTCGGTCTGTGTGCGTACTATCGTCGCTTCATCGCAAATTTCTCCCGGATAGCCGAACCACTCACATGGCTCACGCGAGACGACACACCCTTCGTTTGGAAGGACGAGCAGGACGCAGCTTTCACCGAGTTACGGCAGCGCCTGCAGGAATCACCCGTGCTCGCTCACTTTGACGAGGACGCTGACACCGAGGTGCATACCGACGCAAGCAACATCGGTCTTGGCGCTGTTCTCGTTCAACACCAGGAAGGCATCGAGCGAGTGATCGCTTACGCCAGTCGCACCCTTTCACGTGCCGAAATTAACTATTCCACTTCCGAGAAAGAGTGTCTAGCGGTTGTGTGGGCCATCATGAAATTTCGGCCTTATCTCTACGGTCGCCCTTTCAAGGTGGTGACAGACCACCATTCCTTGTGTTGGCTAGCCAACCTACGAGACCCGTCCGGGCGACTTGCTCGATGGAGTCTCCGTCTGCAGGAGTTCGATGTTACCATCGTCTACAAATCGGGCCGCAAACACGAAGATGCCGACGCGTTGTCGCGCGCTCCCGTCAAAACTTGCGATAAGGACATGGACGAAGACGGCGCATTCCTTGGGGCCCTCACAGCATCTGACCTGATCACACGACAGCGCGAGGACGCCGATATACGCCCTCTCATCGATCACCTAGAAGGCAAGAATGTTACAATTCCACGACACCTTTTTCGCAGTCTCTCGACCTTCTGCCTCCGAAAGGGTGTCCTCTACAAGAAAAACTCGAGTGCCAGCGACAAAGAGTATCTATTGGTCGTACCTGCCACCCTCCGTGATGACATTCTTCTAGCCTGCCATGATGAGCCCACGTCTGGACACTTGGGATTTTCCCGCACTCTTGCAAGAGTTCGCCAGACGTACTACTGGCCCAGACTTTCTACCACGGTGAAGCGTTACGTGCAAACCTGCCGTGCATGTCAACGCAGGAAATCGCCGTCTTTGAAGCCCGGGGGGTTACTGCAACCCATCGCACCACCTAGCGCACCGTTTGATCAAATCGGTATGGATCTTCTGGGACCCTTTCCCTTGTCAGCCAGCGGAAACAAGTGGATTATAGTCGCCACAGACTATCTAACACGCTACGCCGAGACGAAAGCTGTCCAACGTGCCACCGCCTACGAAGTTGCCCAGTTCTTTATCGATCAGATAGTCCTAAGACATGGTGCCCCATCACATGTCATCACCGACAGAGGAACTGCCTTTACGGCCCAACTGATAGAGGACATATTCGAGCTGAGCTGCACGCAGCATCGCAAGGCCACTGCCTATCATCCGCAGACCAACGGACTGACGGAACGGCTAAACAAAACCATCGCTGACATGCTGTCTATGTATGTAGACGTCCACCATAAAACATGGGATCAAGTCCTGCCGTACGTTACATTCGCGTACAACACCGCCATTCAGGAAACAACTCGCTTCACACCGTTCCGTCTTGTCTACGGGCGCGAAGTCCAGACCACGCTAGACGCAATGCTCCCGCACGACACCGACGCATCACTTACTTCCGACGCCGAGCAACTTACTCAACACGCAGAGGAAGCTCGTCAACTCGCGCGCATACACATCACGACGCAGCAGAGTGCAGACGCGCGACGCTACAACCTTCGACATCGGCAAGTCGAGTACCAGCCAGGTGACCAAGTTTGGGTGTGGACTCCCACTCGTCGCCAGGGGTTGTCTGAGAAGCTGCTGAGTAGATACTTTGGACCCTACAAAGTGATACGCCGCATCAGTGAAGTGAACTATGAGGTCATTCCCGACGGTGCCGCGTCGCCTCGGCGTCGACAGCACCACTCAGAGATAGTGCATGTTGTTCGCCTCAAACCGTATTTCGCGCGTTAAGGCGGCGCCATCCTGATCTCATACAACTTCCACACTGCCCCTTTTTCAGTAGGCATCGTAGTTTCGTAAGCATCGGGTCGATGCTTTTCTTTTGGCGGGGGGATAATGCCGCAAGGTGTCTCGCGCCAGCGCTGAAAAAGAAGTGACTTGAACGCGCGCTCGGCAAGAGGTGGGCGCTGAAGAAGAAGAAGCAGAGGCTGAGGACGCCAGCTTGAGTTTTTGGTGTACGCCATCTTGGACAACTGTCTGTCTCGCCGACGCCGGGGACATCTTCAATTGTCTTTTCGTGACAATATATATATGCATACATTAGATTTGGTTTAACTAATGAAAAGTAAGACAGCAATTTCACACTAGGAGGAGCACTTTTCAGCTCGTGTCTTAGGAAACCGAGTTTACGGAAAGGTGAAGAGCAAATATCATTACCATGAACGTTCCACGGCAATGTGGAAGTGAAGGTGACGCCTGAATATTTGTAGTTGTTAGTCTCACGCAGTGCTGAAGAACCTACAGTATAAGAAAAAGTTTATGGAGTTTTTCTGCAAAATAAATACGAATTTATCAGCGTTAATAAACATCCCCCATTCCTTACACCACTTAGATGTGCTGTTTAAATCCCTTTCGAGGACAATCTGATCATTCTGACAAGTTATATGACTGTACAAGATACAATAATTGGCAAACAGTCAAATTTGCACACCGGGAGTTATGATTTTAACGATATCATTTATATACACTAGACACGAACTTGCGGCACCCTTGACGTGACTTGAAGAGTGGCGTAGCTGTGTTTGCCAATTGTAACGTACTGAGGTAAGCAATATTACAGTTTATGAAAATGTCAGGTGTACCAATAATTCCAAGTTTGAAGCTTATATTAGTCGCGCGGAACTTTATCGAAGATATATATATATATATATATATATATATGGCTGGGGAAATCACGCTGGTCCCGGTAGTAAAATGAAGAAAAGGAGTACCACGCGTTGAATAAGCACAGTATATTGCACTGACGTTGATGTTCTTTGTCTTGTGAGGTGCAGTGGCCGCTGCTTCCTAAAACGCACCAATGTCTCCTTGAAGTTCTTATAACTAAAGTTAAGAAAAAAGTGTTCTTATTTTTGACAAATGTGGTGATGTATAAAACCATTATTGTTAGGAAACAAACCTAGGTTCTACGACTTGCTTTGATGAGATACAAGGAAAGACTAAAATATAGAATAAAAAGAACCTGTAATTATCATGCGGTTGCGAAATATTTACGCTCTCTGCTAAACAGAACGCTGTTGAACGAACTGAGTTCCTCCAACGTTGGGTGAAACAAACATAGATGTCTGGTTAAACAGTAAATGTTACTAGAAACGACTAGCCGAAAATTCAGTCATGTTCTGGAAGGCCATGGCACCACACTTATCGGCCGACTGTTCAATAGAGAATAACAAATGTTTAACGTCCTTATTTCTCATGGTTGCATTCTATAAAATCAATAAATTCTTCCAACTTCTTTGCAATTAATGGGTCTCAGCGCATCAAAACACCAAGCATGCATTTACAAACAGTGCAGTTGGTCCCTGCCAATTGTCATTTTCTGAAATAATTAAAATAGTTACATTAAAGTCACGTCTGCTTTGCGAGTTCCGGCAGAGAAAAAAAAAAGCAGATATGCAGATGCAACGCAAATGGTGCGGATCTATCAAAGCGAATATTTCGTGACGCGATCAATGAAATGACATGGAACTAATTGCGATGCACACAACGGTCTTTATTTTCATCCCATGCAACGTCTTATCTCGTGCACTTTACGCACCGCAGAAGTCCTAACTTCAATATCAAGCAACGTTTCCGTTTACGCACCGCACCATTCACAAGGTGTGCCGAAACGCAAACACCAACTCAAAATAATGTTTGCCTGAGCTCGTTGGCTGCACAAATGAAACGGGCGCACACCGTGAGACATCAACGCAGCGAAGTCACGTGTACTGAGTCGATGTGTGACGTTTCTCGAGAAGTGAATAGCGATGACAGGTATGCACACACAGAAATATGGCACACATGTCACATATATAAACGCCTTGAAAGCCTTTGTACCCCCTGTGTCACAATGAGACACATCCACTCCAGGGGACTGGCCAAGGGAGGGCACAAAGCTTGTGGCACATACTCAAGAACGACCCAAGACGGACGCTTCGCAAATACCATCATCAGCTCATTTATGCCCCTTTGCAGGAAGAAGGCCTCTTCCAACGATCTGCACGAAGTCACTCCATCTTTGCACCAGCTGACTTCACCTTATGCCTTCAAACTTGCCTAAATTCATCACACGACCTACAGTTATCGCCATCCTCGACTGCGCTTCCTTTTCATTGGCACATTCTATGTCTAATTGACCCCCAGTTATCTGCCCTATGCATCACATGGTCTGCTAAGCTATATTTTTGTGTTTTTAGTTCTATGGCTCGTACCTCAATCTTCAGCTTCTTCTCATGACTCGCGTCCGTAGCCCAGTGATTATGCTTATTATGACTGTGCTTATTATGATTATGATTATGATTATGACTGAGCTCGAGGTTGCGAGTTCGATCCAGGGCGCGGCGGCCGCATACCGATGGCGGCGGTATGCAAAAACGCCCATTTACTGTGCATTGTAGGCACGTTAAGGAACCCCAAATGACCGAAGTTATTCCCGAGCCCGCCACTACGGCATGCCTCATTATCAGGTCGTGCTTTTGGCACGTAAAGCGCCCGCATTCCATTTTTAGTTTCTTCTCAACCTTCTTTTTTAGCCTCAAAGTTTCTGCGCCACGTGTAATAACTCGTATGGTGCATTGATTGCACACTCTCAACGATAACGGCAAGCAGTCAGTCACGACTTGGTAATGCCTAAGTCAAGCGCTCCAAACCATTGTTATTCTTCTCTAAATTTCCTTATTATGGTCCTGTCCAAATATAAGAAATTCAAGAAAACCAATGAACTTGTTTAATGATATGCGGTATTCAATTCCAGCCCGTGTGCTTTAGGGATACTTATTATCCGACGTCATATGTAGAGGCAAACTTACTTTAGAAGCTCGAAGTGATCAGGCCTACTCTTTTCAGTAGCCTTCTACAGTTGATGAGGAGAGAGAGACAAAAGGGAAGGAAAGACAGGGAGGGAGAGCGAGAGAAAGGAGAAGAAAGGCGGGGAGGTCGACCAGACGAGCACCCGGTTTGCTACCCTGCACTGTGGATGAGGGGGAACAAAAAGAGGAAAAGAGGGAGAGAGTGAGCACTGGGTGCGTGTGGGAGGATGCACGGGGACACTGTACACTCTTAAACGGTTGCACCCTTTGGGGTGTATATTTGTCCCACAACAATAATCGTCATCTGCCTTGCTTGCGTTTCCTTTCCTGAAAACTCGGCGCTCGCTACTTTCCTGTCGAGAATGCTGCGTCACACTGATAAGGCGCATGCCGTTCGTGACTGGAAAGTACTGTGCTCGCAGAGTTAAAGAAAGGAAACGCGGGCAGCACGGATGACGATTATTGTTGTGGGACAAGATACGCCCCAAAGGGTGTAAATTTTTCTAAGAGTGTAAGCGAGCTCTTGAGCCGGTGCAGTTCAAGCAGTGTACTAGTGCACGAATCACTTTTCATGTCAGTGACGGGTGCGGCTACGGTCCGAGTATCTCTGACTCGGAGAACGGTCTCGAGTCCAGTCGGTTTAAAGTTGTCCGAAGAGAGAGGCGTTGTATGTCGCAGCGGGGGCAGGTACACAATAGGTGCTCGATGATTTCCTCGCACCTACAAAAGTCGCACATCGGGCTGTCGGCCATTCTCATACGATAGGAATAAGCGTTCGTGAACGCAACTCCCAGCCACAAGCGCCAAACAAGGTTGTTTCGCCGCGGGAAAGGCTTGTTGGCAGTTGTAGCCGTAGCGTGGGGTCCAGCTTATTCAATCATCAATTGAAGGCACTTGAAATCCAGAAAGGTCGTGGCTTTTTGTGTGTAAGCAGGCGAAGTTCCCTGACAGTGTCCGTCCTCGCCAAAGGTATTGGACGCACCTGGGTGACTTCGTGGGCAGGCCGGGCAGCCCTGTCAGCATAGTCGTTGTCGACGATGCTACAGTGAGCAGGAATCCACTGAAATATAATTTTGTGCCCTTTTTCCAGAGCACGGTAGTGTATTTTCCTGATGTCCGATATCACCTGCTCCTAAGTTATGTGATGTAAGATAAAGTTGATACTGTGAAGAGTTGCCTTAGAGTCACAAAATATGACGCATTTCTGTGCCGGCTCTTCGCTGACGTATGTCATAGCGGCATGTAGGGCTGCAAGTACTGCCGACGTAGATGTAGTCATGTCTGACAATTTTGAATTTAACTGTAACATGCTTAGTTGAAACGACGAATGCAGCAGTTGAACTGGTAGGTGAGGTCAAACTGTCGGTATATGTATGCATGTGGCCACGATGCGTCTGGTGCAGTAATAGGAGCGTCAGTTCTTTCAGAGCCCGATACGGATAATTGGCCTTGTTGGTAATTTTGGCAATAGCAAAATTCACTTGAGGCTGTCGCAAGTACCACGAGGGAGATGAAGGGTTCACCGGTGGTGTATAAGATAATGGTATACACACTTGACGAGCGCTAATCAGTCTTGAAAAGGTTGCTTGAGATCTCTCGGCTGGTAGGGAAGATCAGTATTGGTCAGAATACAGCAAGATTAGCCATTGTAACTGTTGGCTGGCTACCCTGTGCTGCAGATAGGGGTAAAGGGAATAACAAGTGGAAGAAGGAACAAATAAAAAAATATCTAAAGTGAGAAAAATTCACACACTAACGCGATGCTTTGCTTGTATACTGTGCGACCAACTTTGATGAAAGTTATATCGCATCGTAGTGGGTGAAGAGATGTCGCCGCCAGCACTATATGTTCCTCCACAGGCTCCAATATATTGTTATTCATTATGGTGGTGGCTATCATGGACAGACTAGACTCGCCCCGACCTCCATGAGCCCATGCCACGCGTTTCTCGCTCCCGAGTGTCTCGCCACCCGATTTGCGTCCAGACGTGCTTCCTCAGAGTCAATGAAGGGGAGGACGCTGATACTCTGGGGGCGCGCTGAGGGGATAGAAACGGAAGCAAGTGCAGTCGCCTATAGCAGGCTCTCTTTTCGGCCGGATGCCTGCGCGTTTCGACGCTGCCATTGGCGACGGGGTCGCTGACCCAGCCGACGAGCGAGTGTCCGAGGGCAACCCTCCCAGTCTGCAGGCGAGGCGAGCCAACTGCGGTACCCATCCAACTAAAAGCGTGCACGGACGTGGAGGCTAGAACTGGTGTCAGGCGTACGAACAAAGCTGACTGTCTCAGTTTCTGTCGACGAGTCGGCATGATCACATTACCCGCTTGGTAAATTCAAGTGAGTGCGCGGCATAGTGAAGTGAATGATTAACAGACAGCTGCGTACAACTTGTTAAAAAGAGTCACAAGGTATGCACTGGCCGTTACACTGAGAAACTCCTGAGGTAACAGTCTCCTTCAAATGTATAGGCTGTCAGCTAGCCTACTGGCGTTCCAACGCGGCTACGAATTTCAACACCTTTCGCTATATACGCGTACATTTGTAGCTTTGTAGACATTTTCAGGCTCCTGGGCACCTATTCGACTGTGCGCACGTACAGCCGCTTCCAGACTTCAACCGAACAATGAACACATGGTTAGGATATGTGGTGTTTCATGGCGCAAGGGCCAGTGATGAACAATGAATACACATCTGCAGTGGCTGAACTTTCACAAAGAAGCGCTGTGAAGAGCAAACAACGAATGCTCAGAAGTAAGAGGCATGAAGTTATCACATCAAACATACCACATTAACCAGAAATATCTAACTTCCGCAGGAGATGCAAAAAGGCGCTTAAGGTGTGTACATGGGTCGAGTACGACGTTGAGAGTATACCTGCTCAAAAGCAGTAGGGCAGCGACGATATACCCCTTCTTCATCTACGTGTCGAACTTCAATAATCAAGTGCTCTGATATCTGATTGCGAGCAGCGAAATCTGCATAAAGGAGGCACATGTTTTATCAGATCAATACTCGGATAAGGCTTGCCCTGTCATCTTCTGTTCTGTCTTCGTCTCCCTTGCGCTGTTAGGCCAATCACGCATTCGTACAAATTTTCGCACAGCGTTCAGTTCTTGCAAGCAGCCATTCGGGAGTCTATCTCGAAACCGATGCACGCTTTTGCAGTAGAGGATACTGGGGGCGAGAGTAAAGAGGGCAGAGGACGAAGCGAAAGCATCCGACGTGTTGCCGGTACCGACGAAGCCAACGGGAAAACCGGCAAATTTGTACAAATAGCCGAGAGCCTTCGAATTGGTCGCCGCACGCGTAGCGGGAAGCAACCACCGACCGCTGACGCCGGTTGGGTTAAGAGTGAAAGAAGGGGTCAAATCCGACCGGAAGCTGTGGCATCTGAGACGCTCACGCAGGAAAGCAACGCCTCTGTTGCTGCTAGCTCGGACGTCAGCCAGTCTCCGGTGCCGCCAATGCTGTGGAGAGACTGTCAATGCTGGCAGGATCAAAGAGCAGCTTCGTTCTCGGGGCACACCGCAATTCAAGGAGTAAGCCCACGGAGGATGCGAAGCTGGCATGACTTCCGACTGCCTGTCGCTGCACGGAGGTACTAACAGCGTGCTGGCCCTTCTTTTTATTAATAATTATTTTTTATACTAGCATCTTACGCATCCACAGTAAACGTGGCACGTCAAACAAACTCGCACGGAAGCTAAGTTGTGAAATACTTCTATTAGCGGTTCTACTGGTGTTCTTGTTCTTTAGGACCTCAGCAGCGGCACGGAATAGCTTTAAGTGGGTTCTGGCGCTGATTGATCCCTATGCAAGGACCCGTGTGTACCACATCAAAGGATCCTGACGGTGACCTTGGCTGGAGTGACGCGTTCAGTCATGCCACCGCCCACTGAAGCGGCGATCGTCCTTCCCAAGCGGAGTTGCGCTCTTGGTGACCGAACACTCGACAAACGCCTGAAAATGGGTCCCGCAATCTCCGGCAGGTCGACAAAAACAAATAAATAGAACGAGGCGCGCCTTGCTTCGGTGGCGCCTTACACATCTTCACCAATGACGCGGAAGGCCACAGAAAACTGCGTGCTGTTACGAAAGAACAAAATTATCTCGGCGAAGGCGACAGAGAAAATTGGCGCTGACAGCGTCGCGCCGCGAAAGAACATTTATGGTCTTCGAGAGACGCCCGGCTAAAAAAAGTTGAAAGCTTAAAGTTATGTGTAGTTTAAGAAGACGGAGTAGAAATGTTTCCGAGAAAGTCTGAAGCGCCGGATATGGCTCCCTATCCCTTGTAGAGCCGTCCATTCTTCAAAGTGATGAACTAGCGGGGCGCGCCATCACTGGTGCCCAAAGGCGAGCAGCAGATATTGCCAGCTATATAAGCCACTCGGAGAATGTTACTTCTTGCGTAGCCGATGCAAATGGCGTGATTGAAATGAGTCGCGGGGCGTCGAGTGTGCTTCGAGGCAGTATGGTCTCTTCCGCTGTAGAGAGAGAGAGAGAGAAAGAGAGAGGAAAGAGATTGTGGATAGAAAGAGACACCATTTTCTTCAGCTCTTTAGGTAGCATGACTCAGTGTTTAAACGCTGTACTCGGTGCGACTGTCGTTTTGAGTGGCCGTGTCGATGAAATTGATAGCGTGCACAATAAACGGCGACTGGAAAATGCGCCCCTTTTGCGAAGTATACGAGAATTCCACTACGCATGAACGGAACCTCAAGCATCTCCTCCTAGCTTAAACTCGTAGTTGTAGCGAGCGCAGCCTAGCGTTGGCGCATAAAAAAGTGAGAAAGACAAATACGCTGCGCACACGTTATTTTCCAGCCCGCCACTGAACAGACGGATCGGAACTCATTTTCAGAGCACCACAAGCAATAGTAAAACCTCAGAACTCTGTTCTTAACTAAGACCAGAGTGGGCATTTTGTACTTTTAGGCCTACGGACCATGGTAATACCAGTACGTAAAGTAATGCGCTGCACTCCGTCCGGCTACTCCACTCATTCCGACATGGGAGCTATACTTGTATTTCAGCAAACAGAAAGTTGGGGCTATGGCGTTGACAGTCGCAAGTTCACTGTGCTAGAGCTTTCGCAGAAAGCACGCTTTAACGAGGCGTCGTCCACGCATGCGCAACTGCATCGGCGCGCGTACTTTGCTCTTCAAGGTGTCCCGCGGTGGTCGCAAGCCTTGCATAGCGCAAAGCGGAATCGCTCAATTGCTTAAAAACTGATTTGTCACTGACATAGGGTTGTGAAACTGCCGGCCACTAATTTGTGTAACCCCGATGGCTGACATGTTGCTCTCTAAGAATTTTCTTTTCATGTATGGCACAGTTCTCGTATAGAAGCAGGGGCTAGAAGAAGAGCAGAGAATTCATAAATTGTTCCTCATGAGCGTCGAAGAACTTGCTTGCAATCTCAAAGCACAAGTGTAATGGAGAATGAGCGCCAATGCCGTGCACTGTGTCATTCTGTTATTAGGCTTATTCGGAAGAAAAAAAAAATCAACAAGCGTATGTAAGCCTGTGCAGAACTCGCAGACTATGAGAATAAGCTTACGAATTACGTAAAACTTTTGCGTAAGAGTGAAAGTAATAAATGTTAATACTGGCACTTTGATATCACCTTGCGTTAAAAAAAAAACTTACAAACGGCGAGGCCAACCAATTTCTGAGACCTTTCGGCGTTTCAAGCGTCCGTAAGATGACGAGACACGTCCAATGTTAGTATATAGAACCAGCTTGCACGTCAGCACTGAAACGGCAAGTTGAGTGCGAATGGAGTTCTTTTTTTTTTTTTGGCTTGGACAGGTTCGACATCAGGAACTGGATGGTGCCATGTACACGTACGTTTTCTATTGTTATTTTTTTAGAATGGCTCTGTATGCCACCCTAGCGCTAAGCTGTGGCATTCCTTAGCTTACACATATTGCCACATCTACAGGAGCACGTTGAATGCACGCACTCGATGGCGGCATATTACAAGATGCTCTGACGTATGTCGAACAGCGTACGCATGCATGTAGTGAAAAGTAATACGTGCGTATACTGTGTGGTCACGGATGTGATGGTACATACGTGACGTATGCTGGACAGCATACAGATGTAATATATACATAAGCGACATCACTAACGAAGTTTCTAATCCTGTTCAAGTTAGACTATTTGCTGACGATTGTGTGTTGTTCAACGAGGTTACTTGCCACGAAGATCAATTAATGCTTAACTCTGACCTTCAAGATGGAAGACGACGAAGTGTCTTCTTGGCAGAACGCTTGTTTCTGTGCTCTGTGAATTTTTGGGTGAAATCTTCGCTATTCGAGGTGCCTCGCCTCCCCGTCTTGCGGCCATGGACGCGGAGCATGCCAGAGACTCGCCTGGCCAGAAGTCATCACGGCCGTCAACCGCAAGGAAGCGAGTTGGCTCCCCCAGTGACACCGAAGACACCGAGCTGTACTCTATGTCGGAAGACGACTCATCCGACGACGGCTTCATACCCGTCCGGAGTAAGAGGGCGAGGAGAAAAATCGCCAACACAGCGCCGTCAACTCCTGCGAGCACAACGACTGTGAAGACAAGGCCTGCGCGCTGGCCACACGTCATCATCTTTATGCCGACAGAACCGTCAAGCAACCTACGATTGCTGAACAGGCAAGCCCTATCCATTTTTCTGGAATGTGCGGTGCCGGATCAAATTAAAGACATAAGAATAAATCCACGCAAGAATATACTCGCCATAGACGTGTACAACGCGAGTGCGCTTGGAAAACTCCAAGAAATCACAGAGCTAGACGGAATCAAAATGCGCCCCTTTATCCCGATCGACGACACATCCATAGCCGGTGTGATTTACGACATTGACATTGCCATTCCCAATGATGACTTACCTAGCCTCATCAAGCCGGCATACGAAGGCACGATCATTACGCAAGTGCGCCGTCTTGGGAATACGCGCTGCGTAAAAGTAATATTCAAGGGGGATTGTATCCCATCCCACGTTAAAGTCGGACATTTCCGTCATCCGGTTCGACCATTCATCCAGAAGCCGCTTCAATGCCATCAGTGTTTCAGGCTAGGACACGTCAAAGGCGTGTGTCCCAACTCGCTACTGTGTCCCCGTTGCGCTGAACCTCATGCAGAACAGACCTGCGGTGCCATGGTCCTGAAGTGCGTCAACTGTAGCGGCCCTCACGCGGCCTCCTCGAAGGACTGTCCCCGCATCAAGAGGGAGCGCGCGGTTCTTAAGCAAATGGCCAGAGACAATTCTGCCCACAGGGAGGCAGCCGAAGTAGTCCGGCGTCGGCAAAGACGTAGGCGCCATCGTACGTCTTCGAAGAAGGCGCATGCGCGAAGTGACAGTACCCACTCCACTGCGGTGCCAGTTAGTCACGCCGCGACAAGGCCCACCACTTCCACGAAGGAAGCAGAAAAGACTATCTTTAGAGGAATGGCCTACGCTACCAAGCCGCTCCCTTGCGAAGGAACCTCAGAAGGTCGGGGTCCCACCTGATCCTTCTCCGGCCATGGACGATTCACCTAAAACAGACCGCCAAGTCATCTCGGTGCTACGTTCTCTCATGGAGGCCATTCGAGCAATTTTAGTGGACATCGGGACACCCTGTGCTCAAAACGCCCTTAAAGTGCTGGACGCCTTAGGCCCAGTGCTTGCATCCCTCAACTAGAAAGATGGCTACCCATACCCCATCCTTCCGGAAAGAAGTCAAGGCTGCGTCCATCTTCCAATGGAACGCCAGAGGGCTAAAATCACGAATTTCAGATTTTCGGCAGTTTGTGTACACCAATCTGTTTCCCCTCATCGTCATTTGTGAGCCCAACTTGTCGAAATCAATAAGACTGTCAGGATACGAATTTATCATGTCATCAACAAATGGTGCATGCAGCAAAATCGCCATTTTTGTTCGTCGTGAACTCACCTATGTTTTGCAACCAATTGCTCCCCACGACGACAATCAATATATATGCATCACAGTTAAAAGGAACAAACTCTTGTTTACTCTCATAGGCGTGTATATATCGCCTTCCTGCAATTTAGATACCAAAAGATTTGCGGATATCTTGAGTGTTTGTCCCGCCCCATGGGTCATCATAGGAGATTTCAATGCACACCATCCAGCATGGGGAAGTGCACGGACAAATGCAAGAGGACGAAGATTAGCAAGCATCGCCCACAACTATGGCCTTACTCTCCTGAACGATGGTAGCCCCACCTTTCTTCGCGGCGTGACATACGGCAGCTGCCTCGATCTTGCTTTCGTCTCCAACTCTCTCGCCAGATGTGTGAAGTGGTTTCCAGACATTGAGACACATGGGAGTGACCACATTCCCACCTATCTGAACATCAAAGGCTTGTCGTCTAGATCAGGCTTACGGAATACCATTCGGACGATTCAATGGGCCAACTTCAAATCTGAGATGGAAGATGCCTGCCGCGAGGGCCTACCATCAGGGTTAGAGCAAACGATTAAAATGACAATGCAAAACGCCACTCGCATGATGACGACCTCTTCCACGCGGAATGACTTCGACATAGAATTAGAGCTCCTTCGAGCGCTTCGTCGCCGGGCGGAACGTCGATATCGGCATACAAAATCAATTCATGACCTTAGGGCAGCCAGGAGGATGCAAAAGAAGATTCAGCGTCGTATGGATAGATTAGCGTCGGAACGTTGGGCAACGTTTTGCCAGAAACTCGACCCCCGCAAGCCACTGTCTCACATATGGAAAACGGTGCAAGGTCTGCGTTGCCTTCCGGAACGGCGTTTCCCATTCAAGGCGCTAGCGCTTTTCCAAGGGCGGCAAGACATCGATGTCGCAGAAGACTTTTGTGCGCGGATCGCAGACCAAGCTACTCGTCCAGATCCTCCAGCCCGAGCTGACGTCCCCAATTCACGTGATGGCCGCATGGACCTTCCTTTTACAATGGAGGAGCTCGAAGAGGCTCTAGCTCTCTGCAGGCGCTCATCATCTCCGGGTCCGGATGGTATATCATACCGGGCCTTGTGCTATCTCGGAGAGTCCGCACGGATAGAGTTGTTGAGCCTTTACAACTCCTCATGGCAGGAGGGAAATGTTCCTGACGAATGGAAAGTAAGCCGCCTGGTGCCACTCTTAAAGCAGGGCAAATCCCCATTAGAACTCACCTCTTACCGCCCAATAGCGCTGGCCAGCTGTGTAGGAAAGATAATGGAACGGATGATCCTTGGCCGCCTGGAATGGTACCTTGAATACTACAAGATTTATCCGATTTCCATGGCTGGTTTCCGACGTGACCGCTCTTCTGTCGACAATGTAGTGGATCTCGTTTCCTATGTCCAGCACGAAAAGTCCCGTAAGCGTTTATCTGCAGCTTTATTCCTAGATGTGAAAGGGGCATACGATAACGTATTACATGAGGCCATTATCGACGCCCTTGCGACGGTTGGCCTAGGTGGTCGAGTTTTTTTGTGGATTGCAAGCTACCTATCTGCCAGGTCATTCTTTGTGTTAACTGGCGATGGCCCAACTACGCGACGCTATACGAGCAGGGGCGTTCCTCAAGGCGGTGCTCTCAGCCCGACGCTATTCAACCTCGCTCTTGTTGGACTAGCTGAGTACTTGCCAACTACCATCAAAATTTCAATATACGCTGACGACATCTGTGTCTGGACTTCGGCAGTCACACGTCCTCAGATACGTGCGCGACTTCAAAGAGCGACCACTTTGACAGCGAACTACTTGTGTAAACAGGGTCTCAGCATATCACCAGAAAAATGCGCACTAGTAGCATTTACTCGCAAACCGATGACGCCTTATATCATCTCAATCAATGGGCGGACTATTTCCTATGTACGAACCCACAGATTCCTTGGCGTAATAATTGACCGAGACCTCTGTTGGAGCCCGCACGTGGCCTACATGAAACGGCGCCTGACAGCAACTTCCCAGTTGTTTCAATACTTGGCAGGAAAGACGTGGGGGATGTCAGTAGACGCAATGCTTAAACTCTACAGAGCTCTCTTTCTCGGTTTTCTAAGATATAGTCTACCTGTACTGACCAACACCTGCAAGACAAATATTCGTGTTCTGCAGGCAGCACAAGCTCAAGCACTCAGAGTCTGCCTTGATTTGCCCAGATGCACCTCAACAGAGGCAACTATTGCGATTGCTCGGGACCATCCAATGCGAACTCACATTACGGTGGAAGCCCTGAGAACGCACATCAGACATTTTGCACGTGCCACCTATCACCACCTTGCAGCACTACCTTCGGACAGGCACCAATCATCATTCGCTAAAACTTTCATCAAATACAACGACAAACTGCCATCGGGCCTCACCGCTGCATCTAAACCATCGATACCCCCTTGGTGTCTTATCAGCCCTACAGTCCATCTCAGTGTACCAGGAATCGGAAAAAAGTCTGAACTGTCGTCGCCTGTGCTCAAACAACTGTCTCTGCTTCTTCTGCACGAGAGGTACGCGGACAGGGAACACATTTATACCGATGGTTCCACAAACATCCAGTGTTCGTCCGGTGCTGTGGTTGTCCCAGCAAAAGCTATTACCATCAGCTTTAGGACTGACCACCCAACAACATCGACATCTGCTGAACTAGCTGCTCTTCGCGCTGCACTTCGTGTCGTCAATCGGGAGCCACCTCGGCAATGGTCAATCTTCAGCGATTCAAAGGCAGCCCTACAATCTGTACTATCAGCTCTGCATCGCGGACCATTCGAACAGCTCGTATTCGATATTAGATGCCTACTCCATACATCACAGGAGAAAGGATACCATGTGACGTTTCAGTGGCTGCCAAGTCACTGCGGCATCACTGGAAATGAAGACGCCGATAATGCCGCTCGGGCAGCTCTTGAAGACGCACAAGAAGAGGCCATACCGCTTTCACGATCCGACGCAGCTAGCAGACTTCGAGTGCTTGCACATGAGATCACGCTATCTCTATGGTGCACACCAAACAGCCAGACCACCCAGAGCAACCGTCAATACCACCTGCCCTCTTTGATGCATGTCTATATGCCAACTGGACTGCGTCGAAGAGAGGCGACCCTGCTTTATCGCTTATGGCTGGGGGTGGCTTTCACCAAATCTTACTCCTTCCGCATTGGAATGGCCGACAACGATCTCTGTAATGCCTGTCTTTGCGAGGAGACGCTGGAACATGTTCTGTGCGACTGTCCTGACTATAACGTTCAGCGACAGTCCCTGGCATCTGTTCTAGCGCGCCTTGACAGTAGACCATTGTCGCTCGACACGATTTTCACATGCCGCCGACAGAAGATATCGCAGGTGAAGGCGACAAAGGGACTACTTCGGTTTTTGAAAGAGACGGGATTGGACAAGCGGCTGTGAGAGTGACGTAGCGTACCATGCCAGAATGATGGACTCTAACGGACGATGTGTGTGTGCTGTGATATGTGCTCTCTCTCCCTCTCCCCCTTCCCCATCTTTAATCTCCCCCATCCCTCTCCCATGTGTAGGGTAGCAAACCGGTTAAGCCATACTGGTTAACCTCCCTACCTTTCCTTCTCCACTTTTTCCTTCCTTCCTTCCTTCCTGACCTTCAAAACATTCTTTCCTGGTGCAGTCGGTGGGGCATGGAATTGAACGGAGAAAAAAAAACTGTTTACATGTTCATAACAAAAAAATATGTCGGTTGTCTATAACCTCGGCTCTGAACCACTAACCAAAGCCAGCCAATATAAGTATCCTGGTATCATAATAACCAGTGACCTCAGCTGTAATAGCCACCTTTCTAACGTATGTAACTCGTCTTTCAGGAATCTGCCTCCTCAGGCACAAACTAAAGCATGCTCCTTCTTGTACTAGATTACTGGCTTACATTTCACTCATCCGACCGAAACAACAATATGCATGCATTGTGTTGGATCCCTCTAAGAAAATTAATAATAATGCTTTAGAGATGGTTCAACGTAAAGCTCTCAGGTTTATTTTTTCTAAATATAGGCTGAGTGACTATGGATGAACATAATATTCAAAAGCTACAGCTACGTAGGAAAATACGTCTGAAATTTATCTTCTTGCTTAAAAACAGTTTGTCCCTCCACCCACAGGCTTATGTTAAACCACTTATAGCGCGTCGAACACGGCATCGTCACGCTGATTCTTTAACACCTTATAACACCCTAACTAACCTCTTTAAGTTTTCCTTCTTCCCGCGCACTGTAACAGATTGGAACAGCCTGCCATTATCACAATTGATAAACATCGATTCTATTGAACGCATGTGTCTTTAACGTTAACGGTATTGCTATGTTGGCAAGCCTTGTTACTGTATTCTTTTTCTTTTTTTTACATGTGAAATTTGTTTGATAAGTTACACATCTTCCTTATTCTATTATTTTCAGTATTTTGCAATGGTCGCTCTTTCAACTTCTGGTACTTTTTTTTCCCTCTCGCGATAATGGTGGCAAGTGCTCATATATGCGTCTGACACGGTTCTAATTTTTGTCATGTTGTGTTCCTTCAGTGTACCTTCTATTAATCTTATTTAGTCGTCGCTCTCGTTTATTTAATTACATATGTGATTGCTTTTGTATTTCTTCCTCATGTGTGCATGTCCCCCATTTGGGTCTGCAGTATTGCATAAATAAATAAAATAAATTCACAGTAGCACGGATGTAGTGTTAAATCAGTGAAATCTTTCTGAGCAGCACACGGATGAAATGAGCAGTAATAATAGTAGTAACAGTAGGCTGCACAGTCACGGATGTAGTGTTATATCCGTGGCGTATGCTGAACAGCATACGGACGTAGTGAACACTCATACTGGACAGTCACGGATACTTTGTTACACCTTCGTAAATTTTGTTACTCAATTGCAACACAGATCGCGGATGTATGCTATTTAGTGTAGTGACTGATGTAACATTACATGCGTGACACCCAAAGTTCTTGCCGAGCCATTTCCCCACAATTCTGTTAAGAAAGCAAGGCCACAACGAAACGAAACACTACAATCCAAGAAGGAGAGGAAGACAAAAACAAATAAACTAAAAAAAGCGAGGTGCTGGCTGCTGTGGGGCTTGATGCGCTGTGCGCACTTTATCAACATAATGGCTTTCTGCTGGAGGGCTGAAGATAAAAGGGTGAGGAGGGAGACGGGGACGGGTCGGTGAAGAATGCGCGCACCGAGGTCAACGCCGCGAGGGTAGCGCCGCAGTGGCGCACACACGTACAAAACGGGTCAATTCGAAAGTTTGGCCACCAAGCTCCACAAAATCAATAACCGCTGGGTCAATATATTCTCGCTTCTTCGGCGGTGTATTTTCGCTCGCGACGATCGACAAACAACAAGGTCCCATCAGCTTTATTAGCTAAGTGATGGATTTCAAAACAGGTTAAGTGAATCCTGGCTAACGAACTCCGCGTGCTCTTGCGGCAGTTCTACGTGCATTGTACATGGCATCGGCTCAAAAGACTTTGTTAACCCGCGCAAAAAAAAAATGAAGGAAAAAAGAAGGAAAGAAAGAAAGAAAAGTACAGGCACGCTCTATACACATGCTAGTTTTTAGCACAGGCCAGGTTGGTGGACCATTCCATTACAGAGAAATGAAGGCGAAGTGCAGTCTTTGTGGCATGAAAGCAGCGCACCTCAGCGAATCCCTCATCGGGGGTAAACACGCCAAATTTCCTGGGCAGCAATAACAGCACGTGTAGGTGCCTCGACGCCGCAAACCACATGCTTGTATTAAGCCCAGTTGTGAAGAAAGTGTGGTCCAAAGCACTTTTTGCGAAAACCTGTGTGACAAGCCTGTTTTGTCTCTGCAAGGCCTACCGAAGAGGGAAAGAAAGACAATGTGAGAAAATAAGAAGCAGGAAAACCAAATGAGTGCGAAAGGCTACGAGACTAGGATAAAGCGCACTTTAGGACAAGAGCGTAGTTTTATATGCGTGAAGAGTTTCACACTTACCCAATGTCTACACACAATTAAAGTGCTCTTTGTAAAAAAGGCATAAAAATAGAAATAAGAATAGCCCATTGATCAATAACGAAATAATGAAGTCTAGCTGTGTTAAGAGCAAACTTCTTTTAAAACAATGTTAAGATAAGCCCGAGGAGACTCTTGCAAGAGAAGAACTCAGGCAAATGAGAAACGAAGTGAACGCTAAAATAAGACTAGCTAGAAAGCATTAGCGAACAGGCATGTTTCGTGCTTGCAGTCATAACGCTGGTAAAGCGAGGAACTTGGTCAACTCTATAACAGACAGGTTTACAAAGAAGAATGTAGATAATATTCTTACGGACATCTCCACAGTTCCCCGCTGTGCAGATAGCGAATGATTTTAACAGCCGCTTTATTTAGTTGGTAAACAACTTCACAAATGGGTGCGCACCAGCACATCTCCGAAACAACCCCACACTCTCAAACGCTCATTGTGCTTTTCTGCCTACTAATACATAATACGATCCAGGAGCGTAACAATATCTCCAGGTTTCGATAAAATTAGGATGAGAGACACAGCTGCGATTTTCGATGTGCTGAAAACAACGCTGCTTTCTATCATAAATGAAAATATTAGAAACCGGTCACACACATGAGAACATGAAAGTCAGCACTGTAAGACCATAGTGCAAGAAAATAGCAAGGAGTTTTACGCGAATTATCGTCAAATTTCAATTCTGTCATCTTTGGCAAGCTTACTCTAAAAAACAGTGCATGATAATATGACCTCATATTGTGAGAAATTTATTGTTATTAGCCCTGCACAGTTTGGTTTTCGCTCAGGATAGAGTACTATAAGCCGGTTAGAAGGTTTTAATGACCACGCCTGTAACAAAATTGATAAAGACAATGTTGTATTGGCTCTTTGACTTAAAAACAGCATTTGACACGTGATAGCATGAACTGTTGCTCTAAAAACTGAGCAGCTGTGGTTATAGAGGTCCACATTACTCATTTTCTTGCAATTATTTAACACGCAGACAGAAGTGTGCCCATGAAGCAGAGTCCTATAGCTCTTTGCAGTGTGTCAAAACAAGTGTGTCGCAAATGTCTGTTTCGGGACCACTTTTGTTTAACATTTATATCAGAGATCTTGCCCGCTTACAAATAAAATCGCAAATTTATTTATACGCTGATCACACGGCTTTGGTTATACTGAACAAATGTTTAGAACAAAGCCACTCGAGTATTATAGTATGATGTGTCCAAACAAACTACTAGATTGGTTCCTTGATAACAAATTTTTCAATAATAAATCGAATACAAAGACGATGTTGTTTCACAGCCCATGTAAAGTAGTTGAGGATATTTCACCGGTGCGTCTCCATATCAGTGACTCTGATGCGTGCTCATGTTTTCTGATAATTTTGGTAAGAAACACAAAATACCTAGGTCTGCGCTTGGACGACCCGCTGTCATGAAATATCCGCGTTGAAGAGCTCGCAAGGTCTCTCCATGAAGTATGCGCTCATTTGTAAGCCCTAAAACACTTGTGTGATGCAACCGTTAGTGAAATGGTTTACAAATCACTAAACGAATCGACAGAAAGGTAGGAAATAAAAATTTGAGCATTCGCGTTGAGTTCAAATAATTAACCGCATACCAAAAAAAACAAAAAAACGGCACACCTGTCCATGGGCAGGATGTCTTGAGCATGTGTCTGTCCGACATGCTG
The DNA here is from genome assembly GCF_038994185.2 of Dermacentor albipictus. Classification (NCBI taxonomy): domain Eukaryota; kingdom Metazoa; phylum Arthropoda; class Arachnida; order Ixodida; family Ixodidae; genus Dermacentor; species Dermacentor albipictus. Next base: position 107,394,942 of record NC_091822.1, on the reverse strand, counting down.
CGTATCGAGCAGCAAGTACTTTTTGACGTCCTGTGTAACAATGACTTCTTTACTGATTACAAGAAATTGAACGGGAAATCTCGTTACTTACGTCGTATGGAAAAATGTGCGGTGCCTCGTGATGACAAAGGGACTATTACAAGAGGACTCATGCTTTCTACGTGCCTGCTAATTTTATAATAGGAAGGGCCGTGAGTTCTAGAGATCATTTATACAAACAAAATCGTTCTTAAGGTTATGGCTGATATTCAATGCCCTGATTTGTTAAACTTTTTTAAAAGAAATTTCTAAGCACGTATACAGATGACGGAGCGCTTTTAGAACAGGGCTATTTGCTGTGTAACTTTCTCGCATTTTCTTTTTACTTATCGCAGCCTATTGTTGCTACACCGGTTTTGAAGTCATCTGTGCTGCCAATGTGTTTCTTTTAAACCTAGCTTGTACACATACGTGCATGCATTTACAATATCACAGTAATCAATCTTTTATTATGTGCCCATAAAGTGTTTTCGTTTTTTCATTATTTTAAATGAAATATTCATCGTATGTGTACACGTATTCATACTACCTGCCGACTGCCCAGCCTCGCACACAAGCAATGTTGCTTATATGGGCTGGATATGTAACTGACACATGCGCGTTGTTGATGATGATGTTGATGTTGTTCTTGATGTTGATCTTGTTGTTCTTGATGTTGTTCTTGATGTTCTTGATGTTGTTCTTGATGTTGTTGATGTTCTTGATCTTGATCTTGATGATCTTGATCTTGATCTTGATGATCTTGATCTTGATCTTGATGATCTTGATCTTGATCTTGATGATCTTGATCTTGATCTTGATGATCTTGATCTTGATGATCTTGATCTTGATCTTGATGATCTTGATCTTGATCTTGATGATCTTGATCTTGATCTTGATGATCTTGATCTTGATCTTGATGATCTTGATCTTGATCTTGATCTTGATGATCTTGATCTTGATCTTGATCTTGATGATGTTGTTGATGTCGATGATGATGTTGTTGATGTCGATGATGATGTTGTTGATGTCGATGATGATGTTGTTGATGTCGATGATGTTGTTGTTGTCGATGATGTTGTTGTTGTCGTTGTCGTTGTCGTTGTCGTTGTTGTTGTTGTTGTTGTTGTTGTTGTTGTTGTTGTTGTTGTTGTTGTTGTTGTTGTTGTTGTTGTTGTTCACTCCTGAAGGTAAGACATATATATCTTCTTTCTTATATAACCTAGCAGAGACGCTTCTTTGGGGGAGAAAATGCACAGCATAAAACATCACTAAGAAACTTGCATATGTGGAGCATTCTGTATGTGCTTGTCACTTACATGAAGCAAGACCGACGTGCAGAACGTTGACGGCCTGAAGGATTATCATGATGGCGTGCACCTATTGAAACAAGAAAAAAATAAGGAAAGGGCGGTGGAGGGGAGGGGGGTGAATGCGTGAGCACTACTTGTATTAATTTATTTTGTTGTACTGCACCACGGTGTTAGGCCTGGTGCGCTTTTGCCACACCCTGTATTTTATTGCTTGGGACCTCGGGCGTGTAACAAGGATGTTGCCCTGAAAGCTTGACCCCAATTTCAAAAGTTTACTAGAGGACCACATAGGGTAGCCGAATAAGGTCATGTTCCTAACCACAAACGTCCTAAACGGCCTGACTTAACTAAGCTACGTTGCCCGTGTCCATGCCCTCTTCCAAAAATACAACTCTGAATACGTGCGTGGTCATGGCCACACCTTTTTCTTTTGAGGCCCCTAGAAACACAAGAAACAAAGGCAATTTTTTGTGCTCGGAAACTCGAGGGTAACACGGGACTGCGTAGGGTTTCATGCCTTTGCTATCTAGGAATGATTTCTGCATCCTTAACCATGTGATGGTGTATACCACGTGAATCAAACCGAAAGGTTACACTTCTTAAAGTGCAGTGAAAACAATACCCTTTCTTTAAATGAGTAGGAATGATGCATTTCGGCGATGTAGTCGTGAATTCACGCAATCATGCTCTTCGTTATAATAAAAAATTCGATTGCTAAAAACACTGGACGTAGAAAAAGAAATACACACCACACGTTCTGTATGTTTTTTAGCCCTCGAAGTTTTTATTATAATGCATTACCAAATAGCCCACTTATCAATCCTTTTGCAGTGTTCTCCGTTAACTGGTGCATGGCTCAGCTGTCGTTCTAGTGCCATTTTATTGCGAAGCGCAGTACAGCGGGAGATGTTACGCTATAAGTGTTGACAAGCGTAAGCAAGCGGCGGCAAATACTCCGACGTCTAAATTAAAGCGAATTTGTATAAATGCGCCAGCTAACCACACTCGCTCCTCTCAGTGACGTCACCGAATGAATTTCAATATCAACGTCTCTGAGGGAACTGTGTATGTTTTGCAGCGCGGAGGCATAGAGCACAGGTGCAGTGCGGTTTTGTTGGCAGAACTCGCGCTGAATTTTATATTGTCAGCCAGTGCACTGTAAAGCGCTTCGACGACCACTAGAATGAAGGGTGATTCGTCTTTCCAATCTCCAACGTCCCTGGTAGAGCCTCCGTGTAACAACTTTTCGACCCTTCGAAGCCGATTTGCCACCAGAACGCTTTGTTTGAAAGCGACGAGAAAAATATGACCTTCGAGTTCCACATTCCACTAAGGCGCTTTCGGCACACCGGATAAGAAATATTTGTTTGCAAAATAAAAAAAAATGGTTTACCCATGATAAGCGTTACTTTCACCTTATGCCAATATACTATAGAATTTAGTGGCACAGGCACTCTAAGCAATCGCCGTTTACTCACCCAGCGGAAATTCCGTGATCGAAAATCGAATTAATGGCACCCGTCGAGCACTCGGCTGCGACAAATGAACGTTGTGGTGCCAAGCAGACTGATAAGTTGAGCCTCAGAGAACATTACAAGATAGTCTGAAGGAACTATTCACTTTTAGCACTACACGTTGCAAAAGCACTCACCAGGTAACGGTAGCCCTGAGAGGTGTTGTCAGTCACCAGGCAGTCGAACGTGGCGAGCGTACCGACCCACAGAATCTGTCAAGTAATAATAAAGAGCCAACAGTAAATTCTCACTCAGAATTACCTCAACGGCAGCTCAAGAGGTAAACTTTCAGAATATTTCAAAGCAAAATGACGCGCATTACCTTAACTATAGCGCTGGTTGACTAAACGTGATGAACACAGCACGCCGTCTGTGTGCGTTTCTCGATGACATGTAGAGAGCGCGCGCGCACACACATACACACAAACGCGCGCAAGCGCTTGTAATATTTTCTATTTCCATATTTTCTTTCGCGATTAATTCAAATAACCATTACCGGAAAGAGCTTATTAGGTTTTGGAAATATGGATAATGTGAATAACGGATAATATGAATGCGCCATACATGGAAGCAATGAACATTATTAGCCGTGCCGCTTATGTTCAAGTCAGCCCGTTAACGGGAAACCATCATTGTTTCTGCTGCACTATACTTTCAAGAGCGTGAGGTGCATGTCTCTACGAGTAAATGTAACTGAATCTCGCAAGAATAAACAATTCAGCGACACCCGCTTTACTTACAACCACATTTACGTGAGAGTTGCCTCGATGTGCACGGCAAAGGTCAAACCTGTGACACATACCTAGCAAATGAGCAACAGTCTTGCATCTACCGACGTGGCACGATGTTTTTCCCAGTTACTGTAAATGGCCTTGACCCAAATCTCCGAACAAGTGACCACGAATGTATAGCAGTCTCGTTGCCTCGAAAGCTGTAGGAAGTAGTCCGCGCCACGCTGGGTAGTTCAGCCCTCTAGTGGTCAGCGAAGCTAATTAGCACTAGGCTATGGTAGCCCCTCAATTAAGACGGCGTGCGCACTATACTGCGAGTCGCGAAGGTCACAGCGACCAAATTAGCCGCTGAGCGACGGTGTCACAATGCTCGGTTGAAAAGCGACCGTTTCGGCTCAGTCGCTCGCTGCACGACTTTTCAGCTCCGCTAATGCAGTCGCAACGCTGCTGAACGAGCCAGCAGCACAGCAGGAAGACGTCGTAATACGCGGTTCACTATTTTGGCGTGAGGTTGGCCGTGCGAGCAGAGGAGAACGGCACCAATCACGAGACATTGCGATCTGGTGACGGGCAGCTCGCATTTGACGTTGTGAACTCCGTTTGCTGCGAGTCGCCAGTCGTGATTGGTCGCGCGACCTCTGTCTATCGCCGGTGTGAATGCCGCCTGTTAAAGACCGCTCAAGAAAGTCCGGCCCCCTCCGCGGCCGAGAAATAGTTCAGGTTTTCGCCTCGAGTGAGCCAGGTTAAAGCGTCCGCCGGTAGCGGAGCTGCTTCCGCACTTTACCTCTGGTAGAGCATACTAGAGTACGGTACACTCTACCCCTAGCAACAGCCCGTCCACTAAAACTTTTGCACAACGCAACACCGCATTAACATACTCTTCGAAAGAAAATTACGCCGAAACACTTTCAGCGCTTTCACTTCTTTATATAGTGTAATCTAGTTCGAACTTTGTTTGTAATTACACGTTAAGCTCTCTAGTTTGGTAAACTAGCAGCCAATGGCTAAGGCGCGGTTTCCAAACCTTCGGAGACGAGGAAAGGTTAAGCCTGTAACGTTCTTTGCATGCAGATTCAGCTAGGTGCGCTCGTAAAATCACAAAGAAAAAAAGGTTTTGAGGGGCAGGTACGCACAATAGCTCCCAGAATAAAGCCGTCATTTGCATGCGACAAGTTTACGCAAGACGCGTACATTATAAGCGCGGCTTACAGCTGGCTCTAGCAGCAAACACAAAAACGAAAATCGAGCCTCCCAGCGGCCCCAGCTGATCTGAGTGCGCCGCACCACACTGGCGCAACGGTCGATGTCGATTGAGACGTGTCCGCGGGAGTGCGATCAATCACTAGGCTCATTAGGGTCGCGTTAAACAGCCAGGCGGTGGCGGTGGTGGCGAAGTGGCCGTGGACAAGTACGTTCACTGCAAAGATGCCCTTCTCGCGAGAAAAAGATGTTCCGGTCTTTCCGACCAAGTAAGAAGAAACCGAAAACCATTAACCGCAGTTCAGTACTCGGTGAGCCGTCGTACGCCTCTCGAATGTCGGGAGAATGCGTACGCCACCTTCAGCTGCCGTTCGCATAAGGCTTCTTCGCAGTGGCGGTGAAACTGCGCTCCCATATCTGTTACGTGATCCGAAGCAAAGAATGCATCCGCTAGTCGTCCCTTGCCCTTTGCCGTTGTTTTCTGTGCAAGTTTCTTCAAAAATAAACTTAGTTGTTAGTTAGTGTTAACGTAGTGTTAAGTGTTAGTGTCCACTTCGATTCTCTTGTGTACGCATCTTTTTCGCTCATATTTGCTCATCTACAAGTACCTACCAGTGCGCCGAGCTAGGAACTCGGCATAATTACGCTGAGAGAGACCGAGAGAAAGAGAAAGGCAAAGGAAAGACAGGGAGGTTAACCAGAAATTATCTCCGGTTGGCAGCCCTGTACCGGTGGAGGGGGAAAGGGATGCGATAGATGAGAGAAAAATGATATGAAAGAAAAGACACCCTATACGCACACAAAACAGAACTGTTTCTGTGGCAGCTGTCACGCAGTCTACATGGCGTCCCACTAATACATTCTATTGCCCACAGTGTACGGTCACACTTTGTCACAAAGTCTGGTGTCTTTTAAATAACGCAGCGGTGCCTTCATAGCGACTCGCGCTGATGTTCGCGTAGGTCAGTTTCCAAAGATCTTGTTTTCCGTTATTGGGCGCTTGTACAGTTGGTCTAGGGTGGCTGAGAGGGCTGCTCTTTGCGGGTTGAAACGAGGGCACTGGCCAAGAAGGTGGGCTACCATTTCTCTCCAGCCGCAGAAGACAGAAAGTGGGCTATTGGCCATCCCAATAAGAGAGTAGTATGCGTTTGCTACTCCAAGCCATAGACGGACTAGAAGGGTGCAGTGATGCCCTGGAAGGTCGGACGGAATACAGAGCTTAAGTTATGGTCGAATGTATGAAGGCGTGCATGTGGGAAGGCGGATGGATTCTATTGAACAGATGTTAGATTACATGCAACCGCGGAAACTTTCTTCGTTGCGTCGACTCTCGAAAAAAGGAACAGCAACGCAGTTGACGCCGTCGCGGGCAGACCGGGCAGCTGCGTCCCCTTGACCACTACCATGTATGCCGCAGTGACTAGGCAACCACTGATATAGTATGAGAGACAATTTGCAGTAGTGGCGTCGTGAATGAATCACACGGATATTGGACCACGCACTGAAACGTCACCAAAAAGACGCGTGTGCAATAGTCTGTGTTCCGGTTTGCACTTTTCTGCTAGAGAGGCAAGGTTATTCTCAGAACTAAAGTTCAACCCTGCCTGTTGAACACTATAAGTCATTGGACCTTGACCACTGGCCGGCGATACTAGCTCGTCGATCCTTGGACGTCGATTCTCTGCCGCCAATCACAGGCTGTCCATTTTTGACCGTTCGACTTTGGCGATTCAACCTCGGGCATATTGCCTTGTCCATTGAATCTCGGCCGTTGAATGTCTGAGACAGAATCTTGAACATTAGATAATTAATATGGTGCAGAATCTGTTGATTTTTATTTCATATCGAATTGCGGTACTTCCTGGTACTTGAAGGCGTTCTAGCACTGGGCCAACCGCAATTTTCTTATTTATATACATGTAAAGAGCAGAAATGCTCTCATGAGAAAAACCATTGCACCAACTTGAATGAAATCTGGTGCATTTGAGAGATACTATCAAGTGCTAAGAACTGCAGAAAGCAGAATCTTGATTTAGAAGGTCATCGCTTTACAAAATTTGCCAAAATTTTGTGAGTGTGAAAAGGATTGTCACTCCATTACTTAAGATGACCCACATGTCGAAAAGAAAGAAAAAAAGAAATGTGGGGGTAAGTCCACACCCCCGTACAGGTATAACGGTCATTAAATGCCCGTTACAATATAAATGAAAAAAAAGGTTGTCATAACTGACATCCCTAAATAAATTTAGTGAACCAAACCAATTAAAAGAGAAAAGATTAGGGGCATAGGAGCTGAAACGTGCCAAATGAATAGATGAAATCAACCGGAAAAACCAATGTACACTCAGTACGAAGATACCCGGGTATCAAGCTACATTTTGCAGTTACAACGCGTCTAAACGGCAGTGATCCACTGTCATAATGATCATGTAAATTTATTACAGGTTAAACTAAGGGGGTGAGAGCTGCTCCAAAAGAAAACGTCTGTAGAGGTCACGCAGCTTAGCTGAGTGCACTCTTCACCCGCCACGAATTTATTTATTTATTTATTTATTTATTTATTTATTTATTTATTTATTTATTTATTTATTTATTTATTTATTTATTTATTTATTTATTTATACATACTGCAGCGCAATTTGCGCTATAGCAGAAGTGGGTTCAGAAAAGGTACAGAAAATGCAGTGGAGTATAGAGCGGTAAACACAAGTGAACACTTTTACAAAAGAGTACTGATGAAAGAAAATTACACAAATAAACACAAGTGAACACTTTCACAAAAGAGCACTAATGAAAGGAAAATACACAAGAAGTTATACAAATGCTGCCGGGCATGGGTGAGCCCGATTATGCATCTAGGATGGCGGTTGTGCAAATCTGGGATGAACATGAGCGAATGGACCCAGGTAAGGAATTCCAGTCTTCGATTGAGCGGAGAAAAAAGTTGAATTTGAACATGTTAGTACGTGCATAGTAGGGAATCAAGTTTAGGTCATGAGGTCTTCTCGTTGATGATCCCGGCGCGCCGGGATCATCAACGCAGCAGCAGTCGCAGAAGCAGTCACCATCAACAGCAGCAGTCGTAAAGCCAGAGCACAGAGAATCGTAGTGCATCCGACAAGCCGTAGGCTGCGAGCAGGCTATACACATTAGCATAAAACAAAAAGGCGTTAGTCTAGGAATGAAGAAAGTAAGGAAAGGGAGAAAGGAGACAGTGAGAATGAAGCATGCAATTAGAGCCATTCGGCACAAGGTAAACCCCGCCATAGTTGGCTTGAGCAGGGCAAATGCCAAGTAATAGACATGCAAAAGTAAAACGAAGAAGGTGAGAGAGGACAAGGTGATGCGGGACAAAGAAATGTATTGAGGAGCACCAAAAAAAAAGCGAGGAGGAGCGGAAGAAGCGTCAGTAGGCATCCGGAAGCGAGGAAGCACCGAAGTAGGTACACCAGCTGGTACACAATCTGGTGTAGCAGCTGCAAAAGCGTGGCGTGCACGCGATTGCTGCCAGTAAGTACACCACAGGAAGCCGGTGAAATGTCAGTAATATGCGAGACGGCACGCAACTGGGCGACAACGTGCTCAGTGCGCGGTGTTACGTTTCGCCTCCGACGCGCGGTACAGCCGGCGCGGATGCAACGGACGCCGGGGCTTCGTTCAAAGCGGCGGACATCTTGGCCCATTCAGTGCTGCCGCAACGCCTCTCGCCAAGCGCGTCCAGGCATGTTTCAATGCCACGTGTCTTCGTGTCTTCGTGTGTGTGTGTGTACATGTTGGTGCCCACGCTTGTCTAAGCGCGGCAGACGGGGAGAGGAGCTCCCCAACTGTGAAGCGAGGAGGTCTGACCGGCGCCGGCCCGGCGGATGCGTCACCTTCTAGTCTCAACGTGTCCGCGCGGCGCCGTCACGTGGCCTCATCCAGAGCCGTTCCCTCTTGCCCTCGACTCCGAGAGTATAAAAGCAGCTGCCCCCGGACGCCAAGAGAGAGGCTCCGATTTCTTCTGTCGAGTAACGTGCTCTCCCGTCTTTCCACTTCGGTCGACCTGACCGGCCGCTCTTTTGCGATGCTAGAATAAACAAGTTGTTCTGTTAGCAGTCGACTCATGCTTTGCCAGGACCTTCGGATGCTTCCAGTTGTGCCCCAGGCCGCCAGGCCAACGGTACCCTTGGGGCTTGCGACCCATATGCAACAGCGGACATGAGGTGAAGCTCAATGTGTCTCATCCTGACACACCACACCACACGCGCAAAGGTTTGTATCGCACAGGTTAATACGGTAAAGGTGGTATGATAAATGGCCATGGCAAGTAAAGAGGTGTCTAAGAAGCCGATTGGGAGGGCACCAGCGCGGCATTTCATGGACACTTCGTATCCACTGATATAAAAGGTTACTCTTCCCCTCACGCTGCCAATAACGGTGCCGTTGGTTATGTGCAATTTTGTAGACGCGCGTTGGAATCTATTTTACCGATGAAAGACTTTCCCGGAGCATTCCAGTAGTTCCAGCAGATGATGCAGCCGTGTCGGCGAGCTCGTTGCCTACCACGCCCCTGCGTCCCGGGACACGGAGCAGCTAGACGCGCCACCAGCAGCGAGAGGCAATCGGTGTAGATATCTGCTGAGACCGCGCCGCGCAAGGTGTCAACAAACGCGAGCACTTCGGTGAACGAGATTACCTAAGCACTATACGGGCTGGTTGCGTTCATCAGCCGAAACTTGCGTACGCTAGTCAGGTGGCCAAATCGGTCGAACACGACAAATGCTGCTCCCGCCGCGGTGCCAGCAAAGGTACCGTCCACGTATAAATCATACACAGGAGTGCGAGCAGGAGTCAATCTGACAAAGCGGAAACGGAACCTCTCCCAAGGGCAGTCCAGCCGCGGTTCGCAAGGGAAATCTATTGGGCTTGGATAGAACGTGTCCTGGCCGGAGTGCGCCACCTGACGAAGTGTGAACAGCGAGAATCCTGCTGCCAATCTGTCCAGCTCCACTGTGAGCGGAGGGCAGTTGGCCAGGACATGAAGCGCCGTTGTTCTGGTAGTGTGATATTCGACTGTGAACGCAACGAGGATGAATCGTTGCACAGACAGTACGCAAGTGGCGAGATGCGTCGTGAAGAAAGTGGGCCGCCACACAGGGGACGCGGATGCAATCGCAGGCAACAGGACTTGCCTGTACAGACGACGGATAATTGAGGGATCAAGCGTGTAGTGCAATCGAATGAATTTTTGTAATCGCGCAGCCAGTACCTCGGCTTTAGTCTTCATATAATCAACATGGGCATACAAATTGAGTTTGTCATTAAAGGCCACACCAAATGGCTTACTATGGTTTTTGTGTCCAACCATCCAACCGAATGGAAGGGCGCCGCTTTCAATTACCAATGTGACAACTGTTGAAGACGAAAGAAAAAAATGGCTGTGGCTTAGCTAAGGTTAAGCCCCGGATGCGAAGCATACTAGCCTTTATTTTAACGCGACAGCGTTAAAGAGCTCGTGTCGCAGAAAAGCCGGTGTCGTCGGCGTCGGCTCAGGCGTGCGGCGCTTGCTCAGGCGCACATTTCGTTGCCGCGCCGAACGCTGCGTTGCTCGACGCTCACCGCGTCCGATGCGGGGGGCGACGCCGCGAGCGACGGCGCGAGTTGGAGCCCCGTTTCTCCTCTGTCGTGACGTCACGGTGTCACGTGGTATTGAAGGCGACACCGCCGCGCCTGAGGAGCTGGGTTGAGCTCTCGAGCGACGGCGCGAGTTGGAGCCCCCTTTCTCCTCTGTCGTGACGTCACGGTGTCACGTGGTATTGCAGGCGACACCGCCGCGCCTGAGGAGCTGGGTTTAGCTCTAGTAATATGCTTCGCATAAAAAAACAATTGCGATGACTAATTTTGACCTTATTTCGACGGGCCCAATGGCAGACCAAGGTGAGGGCAGAGTTCGCCAAAGCCCGCAGTTGCAAACGCGACGAGCCTGTGATAATTACGACAGTCTCGTCCGCGTAGGCTTGGAGGTGAACGCCCTCAGGAAGATCTAGGTCAAGGAGTGAGAGAACAACCACGTTCCACAATAGTGGGCTGATAGGTGAGCCCCGCGGACTGCATGTGGACGGGCGGGCGGACAACTCAACCGCGTTCGATCGAGACGGAGCTTTGCGGATCGTTGAGAACAATATCAGTACATGGCAAAGACTCGCGGGGCACCTGTGAAAAAGCAAAAGTGCAGCGTCAGGTCACACACTATCGAATGCGGCGGTAAACTGTTTCGCCGCAGGAGAACGTTTGTTTTTGTATTCTCATTATAACTATGATTATTCGTTGCATTCATCGTTAGCTCTACTACGCTCGCAAGAATATTTTCCTCATTGCTGCAAAGAGGCCGCCGAGCAACGTTGCACCGAAATGAGATATCGCAGTCCTGTAAACTGCATCCGACAGAGCATCTAAAGTAGAGCACTGCACGGGCCCGAACCAAATGCCGTCAGGCTTAAAGCCGCGGGCCTGGGCCAGGGCCGGCGCCAGGCCCGTTCACTGATGAAGCTAGGTCGGACCTTCGAACACACACAGGTGTACTGCATAGATCCAAGACATTCTGTGCTAATCTCAAGAGAAAGGTTGGAAAAGCTAGCTCTGAATTACCTTAGCAAACCAAATAAGAAAGGGTTGTAAATTTTATGTGGGGTTGTAATTTATCACTTTTAAGGGTTGTAATTTTATTTTTATGTTTTATGTAAAAATTGCTCTAATTATTTTTGTTTCTACAGAAACAAGTTTTGTGATCACAAAAGAAAAGAAATATGCTACAAAATGATCTCGATATGGTCTGATTGCTGTTGCCTTTTATTTATTTATTTATTTATTGGAACACCTTTAGGGCCCCTAGGGCATCATAGAAGGGAATGGTAACAATAAGTAAAAAAACACAAAGCAAACATTAGGTAACATATTCAAGCGTATTTTTTAAGTCGCTGGGGTCCGTAATAGATACAATGGAGGTGGGCAAGTTGTTCTAGTCATTACAAGTTTGAAGCATGAAAGAATGATAGTGTTGTTTAGTGTGACGACGAGGAACAAACACTTTATAACGATGGTCAATAGAGATGATATGAATGAAGTATGGGAAATTAATTCTTGCTTAAGACGAGGGTTATGGTAATAAATCTTATGAAATATGGAGAGACGTGCTATTTTCCTGCGTAAGAAAATGGACAGAAGCCGTAACGCTGCTTTCATAGATGAAACACTGGAAAGACGGGAGGAGTTTGAAAAATTGAAGCTCGTGCTACGATTCTGTACAGCTTCAAGGTGACTAAGATGACTTTCAGTAAACGGTTCCCACACAGCTGATGCATATTCTTGTTTGGGACGAACAAAAATTTTATGAAGAAGGGGTTTTAGAGAAGAAGGGGCCAGTGAAATATTAGGAGCGCTGCTACCCAAGCATGCGGTTAGCATTACTGACAATATAATTAATGTGGTTGCCAAGACACGTCAGAATTAATGTAGACCCCTAAGTATTTGCAAGCAATCACTTCTTCGAGAGGGGAACCATTTATGTTGTATTTACAAGCGTTAGTGGAAAGTTTACCAGAAATTTTCATTAGTTTGCACTTCGTCGCGTTGGGTTTCATTTTTCATGTGTTACACCAATCAGAAATATTGTCAAGGTCAGCCTGTAGTAGTGATGTATTATTATCGGAGGAAATCACGCGATATGCAACACAATGGTCTGCAAAAAGACTAATAGAGGAGCTAATCACTCAGGATACTCGTTTATGTCAATTAGAAAAAGAAGTGGCCCAAGGACAGAATCTTGGGGTACTCCTGAAAGGACAGGACAGAGAGAAGAATCGTAGCCATTAGCAGTTACAAATTGCTGTCGGTTCAATAAAAAGTTTTTTATCCAAGCAAGAATGTTAGGGTCAATATTTACTTTAGTGAGCTTAAGATAAAGTAGTTCATGGCAGACAGGGCCAGAAGCTTTAGAGAAATCTGAGAATACACAATAAATATACTATCCCACGTCTAGAGCTACTAATAGTTCATTAGTAGATGAAATTAATTGCGTTTCACAGGAGAATGTCCTCCTGAAGCTATGCTGACGAGGGCTGGAAAGAGAACTAGCTTCCAGAAAGTTAACTAGGTAATAATAAATGACATGTTCAAAGATATTACAAGGGACACTGGTCAATGAAATTGGCCTACAATTTACTGCAGAATGAGTGTCACCAGATTTAAACAATGGCACCACTTTTCCCACCTTCCAATCACAAGGCATCATACCACAATTTAAAGAATGAGTGAAAAGTTCACGAAAAAAATGAACGAGTAAGCAACCGTGCTTTTCATTTCGCGTGCACGCTTAACAAAACTCCCGAACTTTTCGGGGTCGTCTTTTAACAAAGCAGGTAAAATAGTGCCAAAGAAAGTTTGCTAAGCGTCATTAATCGCATTTTTAGTTTTGCGGGCGATATGTTGACACGTTCTCCAGTCACCGTGACCATTACTGAATGTTACGTTTCGAAGAAAGCGTTTTTTCCGATTCCGAAGGCGCTTCAAGGACACAATAAACCAAGGTGACCTTCGCTTGCAACGGATGACCCGCAGAGGTAAACATTTGCTTGTTAGGCAGTTAACTTTTTTTAAACATTGACCCGCTTTCCTCGACAGTGCTTTGATAAAAGCTGGCCATGCAGCCTTCCAAGAAGGCTGCTGGTTCACTATCAATAACTGAAAAATCAGCCTCCCTATAATCTCTGATGGATCTGCGGTCGCACTTGTATATCGCTCTCGATGCAATTATTTTATAGCAATTGCATCAATTTACCGCTTTTTTATTTGTTGCACCCCATCGAAGATCGCTTTATGGTCACCGCAGTGCACATAAAGTTTTTACCTTAAGAGCATTCGCACTGTTTTACGAGGGCTTTAAATTGATACGTGAACATTTCTTTGTCGTGGGCTGTACATGCTTGGTATGGCAGTGCATTTCCCACTTTGATATTCATTTATTTCGTGCACATTAAAATTTTCAGGTGCTGTTGCACCAAATATAATTTTAAGCGCTTTTTCACCCTGTAAGATTCATTTTCTTTTGCGATAGCAATTAGGACACTAAAGAGGGTGCTCACGTCGGCGCCGCCATGCTGTTACGCTTGTTGACGCGCATGGCACAGCCCGCATGTGTAGAGTTAGAACGGTCACGTAGCGACAGGGAGCGGCGTTTAGCTGCAAACACGTCAAAGCCAAGTGACCCTCACGGAGTGTACGAGACTCGCCCAGCTCGTGTTCCGTCTCATTCAACGCTGTGTAACGGAATGACTCACTCGCGCTCCACTTAAACTGCTCTGTCGGCACCGGGGCAGTGCTCTGGATTCGCCCGCTGCCACCAGCTTTGTGCGCACGCACACATTAACGTGCCTACTGAGAAGCCGCGCACTCATCACACCGCGGTGAATACACTGGTCTGGGCTGAACGGACTACGAGTAAACGCCTAGCCAAATCTAGCGCTGCCAAGCGCCAAAAGGCTTTAATGCGATAGCGTCCAGGTGTCGCATAAAGTCCGGCATCGGCGCCATCGTCCGGCGGAGTTGTTCGTGAGCGTTAATTGCCGCATATATATTTAGGAATACTGAAGAGGTTACAGAGGCTTGTTTCATAACTAGCGATGAATTTAGAAGGGCATTGTAAGACATGAAAGCGTGAAAGCGGCAGGAGAAGATGGAATAACAGTCGATTTAATCAAAGATGGAGGAGAGATAATGCTTGGAAAACTGGCGGCTCTCGGTACGATAAGATAAAGAGAGAAAGCAAGGACAAGAAAGGCAGGGAGGTCAACCAGAAGAGTGTCCGGTTTGCTACCCTGCACTGGGGGTGGGGAAAGGGGAATAGAAAAAAGGAGAAGGGGAGAGAGTGAGCACTGAGTACGTGTGGGCGGGACACTATGCACAGGGACACTATAAACGGTCTCTTAAACCGGTGTACCTCAAGTATTGCAGTAATGCACGATTCGCTTTTCGTGCCAGTGACGGGTGTGGCCATGGTCCGAGTATCTTCGACTCGGTGAAAGGTTGTAAGTCTAGTCGGTGCAAAGTTTCCTGCAGAGAGAGGCGTTGTACATCGTAGCGAAGTGTCTATCGACTGCAAGGATCCCAGAAAACTGTAAGAATGCAAATATTATACTAATCCACAGACATGGAGACGTTAAAGAATTGAAAAAATATAGGCCCATTAGTTTACTTCCAATATTATATAAAATATTCACGAAGATAATTTTCAATAGAATACGGACAGCACTGGACTTTAGTCAACCAAGGGAAGAGGCAGGTTTCAAAATGGTATACTATACAATGCATCACATCCATGTCATCAATCAGGTAATCGAGAAATCCGCAGAGTACAATCAGCCTCTATATATGGCTCTCATAGATTACGAAAAGGCAGTTGATTCAGTCGAGATACCAGCACTCATCGAGGTGTTACGTAATCAAAGAGTACTGGACGCTGACGTAAATATCTTGGAAGATATATACAGAGATTCCACAGCTACCTTAATTCTGCACAAGTAGGAAGATACGTACAAAGAAAGGGGACCGACAAGGAGACACAATCTCTCCAAAGCTACCCACCGCATGCTTGGAAGATGTATTCAAGCTATTAAACTGGGAAGGCTTAGGAGTAAGGATCAACGGTGAATATCTCAGCCACCTTCAGTCGGCAGATGACATTGTCCTGTTCAGCAACACTG
Organism: Dermacentor albipictus; assembly: GCF_038994185.2. Lineage (NCBI taxonomy): Eukaryota > Metazoa > Arthropoda > Arachnida > Ixodida > Ixodidae > Dermacentor > Dermacentor albipictus. The sequence goes on along the minus strand of NC_091822.1, from coordinate 107,379,430 downwards.
GAGACGAGTTACAACAAATGATTGATGACCTTAACAGAAAGAGTGTAAGAGTGGGATTGAACATCAATATGCAGAAGACAAAAATAATGATCAATAGCCGGGAAAAGGAACAAGAGTTCAGGATCGCCAGTCAGCCTCTACAGTCTGTGAAGGAGTACGTTTACCTAGGACACATTATCACTGGGAATCCTGATCATGAGAAGGAATTTTACAGAAGAATAAAGATGGGTTCGAGCCCATTCAGCAGACATTATCAGATTCCGACTGGACGCTTACCATTATCATTAAAACAAAAGATGTACAATCAATGCATTCTACCGGCACTGACATAGGGCGCAGAAACGTGGAGACTGACAAAGAAGCTTGAGAACAAGTTAAGGACCATGCAAAGAGCGATGGAACGAAGAATGTTAGGCATAACGTTAAGAGACAGGAAGAGAGCGGTGTAGATCAGAGAGGGAACAGGGATAGCCGATATTCTAATTGACATTAAGAGAAAGAAATGGAGCTGGGTAGGCCACGTAATGAGTAGGTTAGATAACCAGTGGACCATTAGGGTTACAGAATGGGTGCCAAGAGAAGGGAAGTGCAGTCGAGGACGGTATAAGACTAGTTGGGGTGATGAAATTAAGAAATTCGCAGGCGCTGGCTGGTATAGCTTGGCGCAGGGCAGGCGTCCTGCAGTATACGTAAGATAGGCTGGTCATAACGATATGCCACGCGTCGCTATATATGGCATGCGGTACATGCGGGTCATATTCCCACACCATTTTGTCACTAAGGTTGCTCATACTTTGTCTTATATTCTTGACAAAGTTAGTCCTCGGAACTTTGAGAATGACAGCCCACAAACAAGTGTCATGTAACAAAACACCGACACTGCATGCCCTTTGTGTTAAATGCTCTTAGAGCGAACTATTAAAAGTGCGAAAGAGTAACAGAAACCAGAAAAAAATATTATTTTTTTTTTTTGGCGCGGCTTTGCGCGACCTCTGGGACTGGCCTACACAAGAAGCCGCGTTTCTACGAGAAAGCTCGCCTTCGTGCATAGAGTTCGCTTTCAGGGTTTCCCGGTAAAATACTACTCTTACTTAAGCTCCGGGAAACGTGAGAAACAGTCAGGGATCTTTAAATGCTGTCCACTCTTCAGGGAAGCTTCGGCTCAGACGCGGCCTATTCGAATACATGCAAAACGCCAAAACGCTTTTATGAGATGACCCCTGGACCGAATTTAAAGAAATTCGTTGCATTTCAGAGACAGAGCTAAATTATAGTGACTGTTGGAAGCGACATTTCGATTTAGGGCCTGAATTTTGTTGGAGAAGTTTCAGAAATTGGAAAGTTCGAAAAAATTAGAAGCACGAAGTTTACACATTATTAGCTCTTCCTCAAGAACAGATATCGAGGTTCTGTAAACGGCATCCATTAGATTATTCAAAGTAGACGAATTCGATATGTTAATCTATATATTACGTGAATTTGTTACATTGTGCAGAATGGTTCTGCAAAAGCTCTTTTTACACATTACTAATGTTTTTGATAGTTAATCATGATGATGAATGAATGAATGTTTATTTTTCATGTTGAATACACTTTCAAGAAAGGTGCAGGGGCAAAAGGCGCACAGCGCCTGACAGGGGCCCCTGTACCCCCAATACAAGCTTTTATTATACATTATTTAGTGGTAGTTCATTGGCAGTGAGCGGACACACACAACGTTACACATTTTAACACATTATACACGAGTTTACACAAACTGAGAACAGAAATAACAAAAAAAAATTTTGGGTTACAGTTTGTTTACTAATATAGATAATATAGATAGTAATATATAGTTCACAGTCAATAACGTAAAGGGTATACAGGTAAATTACCATAGTACACTAAAGTAACCATGAACATGTACGTATCCACGTAAAACAGAAAAAAACAGAAAAAAAAGAAAAAAAGAAAAAAAAGAAAGAAAACATAGTTATATGTAACATGTCAATGTTGTCCGCTTTAGATGTACTATTAGGTGCAATTCACAGAATTTTGATATCGTTTTTCATTGTTGAGTTGCGGAGTTGTAAACTTGATAGTGTTGTTTTCTGAATATTCGTGATTTTCGCAAATTTTTAGTAATATATTGACGACACAAATAAAAAAATTCGAGGCAACAGTCACTAGATTTTAAGTTTTTCTTTTAAATGAATTAAGCCTCGTCAAGTTTCCCGCAGTGGTTGCCGAGAAAAACGAATTCAACTGTCACCCGTACTAAGATAGGAGCACACGAGCTAAAGCTTCCTCCTAAAGGCGAATCTTAAGCCCCATCCACATTTTTTTTTTTCAGTTTCCTGTCCGTCTCCTCTCGTGCCTCAACGAGGTGTGACACCAGTAACGTTGTTGCCGAAATTCCACGCGCCACAGCGCAGTAACACGGCAGGTATATGTCGGGGCGATGTTCTTGCTGCGCAGGAGCAATAGTCTATTGACGTGCTGCGTCGCGCCTTGTCACCTCCACGTGTTGTTAGATCACCGTACGAGGAGCTCCAGCGCAATGCTCAATCTCATTATCGCTGCCAATGTTTTGTGTTCGGGTGAAAACGTCACTCGTTTTACCAGTGTGTATAATTCTTGGGGCTTACAACATGAGGTGCACTCTAGAGTTTTAAATAAGATGCCCTGCCAGAAATTTTTAACCCAGGTTTTGCCTCCGTCGGCCTTCTCATGTTAGCTGTACACTCACTCTGTCGCTAAAAGCTTTTCACAATGTTTTATTAACGGTGCATGTCGTTTGTTCTAACGTTTCACGGCGTAAAGCTGTTATGGGATAATTTTAAAAGGATTTCAAATTACAAGCAGACCTTTCACTACATGACGCAACACTGCTGTGTCGGCTGTGTGCAGGAGTAGCATTCACTAACTCCTACAGCTATCATATTGGAATAGCGGACTCACCAATATGCGCTAAGTGCAAGTGTGAACAGACCATCAGTGATCTTGTGTGTCACTGTTCTCGCTTTATTAACCAACGTCCGACTCTCCAGCGTGCCTTGAATAGACTGGACGACAGGCTATTCAAAGAAGCAAAGACATTGAGAGCTTAGCCTCACAGTTCATTAGTCCAGATAACCATTCGAGCGGTTCTTCCCTACATGAAGGCAACAGGCTTGAGCTCCCGACGGTAGACATCCTGCACCTAACTTAGTGCACGTGAATATGCGTTGTAGACTCATGCCTTCTCTCTCTTTTTTCGCTCCCCCGTCCCCATCCCCACGCGTAGGGTAGCAAATTGGACTCAGTCTGGTTAACCTCTCTGCCGTTCCTCGATCCTCTCTCTCTTCAAAAGCCGTTTCGGTTGGAGATGTTGTCCACCGTCGCAGCTGCAGCTGATCTGCGTCACAGCTATCGCCAGAAATTAGAAGAAGAAAAAAAAACACCAGGTTCTTGATGGAATTGAACCCGGGCACTCTGCGCGGGAGTAAGCTAGTCTACCACTGCGCCACGCCAGCGCCTGCTAGCTGCAGCGGAAACATGCCCTATACACGTGTCCTAGCGTGCGAGTAGTCACGCGATGTGAGACGGGCGCCGCCTAGCGTCGATGCGCGCACACTTTGCATTGCAGTTGCACATTATTGTACCAGGTGACACAGCATATACCAGTTGCATAGGTAAGGTTACAAGGTAGACAGAGAAGTTTTGAGGAAGAAAAAGATTAAGGACATGTATACGAAAATGCTTGAATGAAAAACTTGTACAACATACGTGATCAAATAAAGCAGGCTATGCGACTAATTTTTCAAAGGGGATGGCAATAAATCATCATCATCGTCATCATCAACATCATCATCACCATCAGCAGTAGCAGCAGCATGTTTCCGCAGCGATCGCTGACTTCTGCGAAAACATTCCCTATCACGCTTCCTAGTGCGCGTGTAGTCACGCGATGTCAGATACGCGCCGCGTACCGTCGATACGTACAAACTTTGCATTGCAATTACGTTGTATTGCACCGCGTGTCACGACATGTAGCACTTGAATCGTATCGTGCGAGGTGCCAAGGGATGTGACATGCGCGCCGCGCAGTCTCTGTCCCTGTGCTTACTCTTCGGCACACGTTATGGCGCCTCCTCGCAAGGCACGAACCGCTGCTGAAGAAGCGAATCGTAGAGCTACGCGCGCGGCTGCAACCAGGCGACATCAAGCTCAGCGGACCACTGTGCACAGAGCAGGACGAGCCACAGCTCGCCGACGATTGCAGGCGGACAGTTCAGTCCGCTCTCATGAAAACGACGGAAAGAGACTTCACCGCGAAAACCCTCTAGTGCATGATGCAGCCGAAAATGCAGTTGTCATGAAGCTGCTCCTCCAGCCTACGCTGTGACTGTACTGCGCTGCCGCGCAGGCCTCGCTTTTTAGAATACGCCATTTAAGCAATGATGGTTTTAAGGTACGTATGGATTAGTTTCCTCCGGCCGGCCAAGCTGGAATGGGCTTGGATAGGACACGGGTTTGGATAGGCGGACCGGGGCTGGACCCATTCTGAAAATTTTGGTCCGCGCAGGTCTTAAATCTAGCAGAAAAGGTTTATACAAAAGTTTACGCGAAATTGTTAAAATGCTTACGCGGCTTTTTCAAACGTCTCACTCACAAATTAGCGGTATATTTGAAAGCGGTATATGATGCATTAATGTTGTTCGCTTTAGATGCCTTAATACGTGCGGCTTAGAGGATCATTTCACTCTCTGTTAGTGTCTTAGAGTCGTAAACTTGGTACTTAAACTTTTTTCCCGATGTTGATTTTCCTGATTCCAGATTTCGATTTCACAATTTTCGTAAAACAGGTTCACTGAAAAAGCAACGAAATTCGCTTCCTACAGTGACTAGACTTTAACCTTTTCCTTTAAATCCAACAAACGTCATCAAATTAGACCCAGCTGTTGCCGAGAAAAATGGTTTCTCCGCTTCCACGTACTTCACTAAGAGCCCCCGAGCTAAAGCTTTTTCAGAAGCATACCCGTTGAACCTAGCACCGCATGCCTGGTGGAGTTAACTTAGCGGCCCTTAGGCTCATGCGATAGGCTTAAGATACCCGAGGACGGTATGTTTTCTATCTATCAGTCCAAGGGTACCATTTCCAGTGCGCTTTGAAATTGGGCAGGCTACCACGAATGATTACGACTATGGAAGGAGACACGTCTCAGAACAATTTTTCTGGCGCGATGATCGCATGCATTGAAAAGATGCACATCGATCTATTTAGGCTTACCGATAGAAGTTACCTGTGCTGAGTATTTCCCAATGTGATTGGGACAATTTATTTGATTCTACTGATGGACTTTGAAGCACTGAATGTTGGACAAGTTGATATTCCATACTGACGAAAAAATAGCGCAAAAATAAAGAAGAAGCAAGGGACGAGAAAGCAGCATGATACGAGCGAAGACTAGCAACTGCGGTTTATTGTCAGAGGCAGCAATATATGCCATGGCACAAACACGTCTAGAAGCTGAAAGGTTAGCGGCTAAATAATCAATTCCTATTTTATGCAGCATCGCAGAAGGCCTCGCAATGTACATGTCACCGGACTTGTGAATAAAGAATGAGAGTCTCCTTGGAGGAGGGCTCTGCATAATTATTGGACAACTAGTTTTCCTTTTTTTTTTTAACCTGCGCTCAACGTTCGGTGCACCAGCGTTCTTCCACTCAACCGTTACGGGAATGCGGCTATTGCGATCGGCCATCGGAATGAGATCGCTCAGCGAAACAACTCGACTTACTTAATGAGTTATCTTCTGTTTCAGCACTAAAGTGCGTTGTGGTTGCTCCAATCTCACGTGACGCAAGCCTTTCTACTCGCACGCACATGTGGTGAAGATCAACAACACAAACGCTGCCGTCACCTCTGGCTTCCTTTCTTTTTACAAACAGTTTCTGACTCGAGCATAACTTCTTTGAGAGGAAGAAGCTCAACAACTCCGCCATTCGCTTTGCGACGAACAGAAAAAGAAAAGAAAGAAAAAAGAACTTGCAGTAGGCACTCTTTACCTGGGTATCGCCATACAGCGCATCATGGGCCCAAACGAAAACAACACAAAACAATATACAGCTACTAAATACAAGAACGCCCATAGCCTTTCTACACAGATAGACGAAAAGTGTAAGAGTGAGACTACAAGAAGGCAAATACTAAGAAAAAAAGAAGGAATACGGGAGCTCCCATTGGACCAGAGGACGAGCACCCGCGCCCGCCTAAACCAATTCCGGCGCTGTTATTCTAAAAGCAAACTTATTCCGGAACGCTCGACGCCGCGCGGACTTCACTCAACTCTTATTCGCGGGCACACACTCGCAGAGGAGCCGCCATACGTTTACGAAGGCAAAAAAGGAAGGATAAGAAAAGACGAGAGAGAGAGTTGCTTTTGTGTGTGTGTTTTTTTTCTTCGTTCTACATGTGCACTCTCCATCTGGCGTCATTTTCGGTTCTTTGCCTACGGAGTTTTCTTGAGCGTTAGCTCTGGAATTCGAACACTAAGCTACCGCCGGCCGCTCGGGTATACAGGTCGGTAGGTTTCCCAAGAACCCTCTGTCCTTAAAAGCGGCCCGGGCCTGAACTCGGCGGCGCATCGGCTTATTGAGCGGTTTAGGGCAGAAGCGGCAGCAACAACCCAGAAAGCTCTGTCGCTTCACCGCGGCCGGGGTCCTGAGAGAGCTTCAAATTTCTCGATGCGCCGCGCGGATCGAGGGGCCCGAGCAGCCACGAGCTTTTTCAGAGCCAAAAACCCGGTCTCCCGAACTCGGCCACACTCACAAGAACGACCAAAGGGCGGAGGAAGACAGAGCATAAATAAAATAACCGACGCCATTCTAGCAGTGAAGTGGACGAACTTGTGGGTCATTTTTTTTTATCTCGCCTCCTCTGCCCCAAGCGGTCGATTGAAATTTGTAAGTGCAACACTTCTACCATCACCATCACTCACCCCCCCCCCTCTGCCTCCCCCCCTCCCCGCCCTATATATATTTTTTATTATCCTCAACGGCCTCTTCTTCGATTACTCATTTTTCCCTGGCGCCGCGTGGCCGAAGAGCGGGAAAGGGTGTCTGACCAGTTTGTTAGAATGCTCATTTTTCGTTCTATCTATCCACACGAAGCGAGTCGCACAATTACTAATAACGATAAGGTTGTTTCACCGCGCTATTTGTCTTTATGCGGCGAAGCCAATTTGCTGTTACAAGAGCGGCGTTACGAGTATGCGCAGTAGCTTGACCTCACACATAGGCCCCGATTTGGGGAGGCGGTGGGAGGCCGACGACGACGACAACGACGACGACGATGACGACGACGACGACGACGACTCGGAGGCCTGAGCGTCCCACTCAAACTTTTCCTCCGAAAAGCGTCTTTGCTAGAAATACTTTAAGCAGGTGCTCGAATGCGTTTAATGGCAATTATCAGCTATGTTTACCAGTGTCCCGAAAGAACTCTAGGTGCCACCAAGTTTATATTTGGTGGAAATAGGGTGAATGCTAGGCGTAATGTGCGGCCAAACGTTTGCGTTTCTGACATAACTGATATTTGCAAAAAAAGAAAACCAACCCTCACTTTATTCATATTCTACATGTCACACGATGTTCGTATATAGTCGGTTTCCCCTGTGTCTTTGGAGACTTGAACGAGGTATACTTTGCGTTTTATGCAAATACGGGAAATGTTAGAGGTAATGTTTAGGTAAAGAAGAAATTATGTGGGTCAGTCACAGCTTTTGCCGTAAATTAGATATTCAGAAACTATGGAGTGTTATAGGTGCGTTATACAAATGGCGCACTATTTATTCTACCGAAAGGACAATGATAACCAAAGAAATCACCTTTGGTGAAAGTAGGAGAAAAGCTATGGCCAACCAGCACGCGAAGGTAGCTAAATGTGTGTTCTTAAATTATAGTCATTGTAAAAATTGCTTCACCAGATGCTCGAAAACGCGAATAAGCCGTTATCCGTTGTTGCCTGATGCCTTCAGATAATGGTGCAAGCGACCGAAATTCCCTTCAGTGGACATATGTACTAGGCGTGATGTATGAGAAATGTTTTTGACGTTTCTGGCCTAGTTAGAATCATTGCAAGTAATTAATATGTACTCGATTATTTTCTGCCAATTTCCACCCGTTCCACAAGGCACGATATGTTTACCTGATGATGTCGGCGAACTAAACGAGGGACTCGTTTTGTATTTATGCAAGTGCTCTGGAACATTATGAGTTTCGTTTACGAATGGCACAAAATTACGCCGTCCTATAAGTGTCGACCAGATACCAGACAACATTTATTAAAACAATGACGGGGGGGGGGGCAGTCGCATCATAGCCAACGTACATGCGCAGTTATATGTGCGTTCGTAAACTGCAGCCAATATAATTTATCGAGTGCTCGGATGCGGTAGGCGGCTGTAATTTGCTACGCCCCCCAATGTGCCGGGAAGAGTCTACGTCACATCGTGTTCATGCTCGGTGAAAATGCGGGGGGGGGGGGGGGTCGGGGGGTCGGCTGTGTTAGGTGCAATGTGTGGCGAAACTTAACGTTTCTGGAATAATTAGGAGTTTTGGAAATAATTCGCCCTGACGTTTCCTCCCTACTATAACGCGCTATGTGAGGGGCCTGTGGTGCCCTTGATGAAGTGAACGAAACACCATGCTGATATTTCGTGGATATAAGGCAAAGTTTAAAGCGAGTCGTTCAATTACAGCGTAGAATTTAGCCTATCTTCCCAGAAGAACTCAACAAATTTTTTCACAGCGTATCTTCAAGTGTCTCGAACCATGTACCCTTCACCCGTACCCCTTGTTATGTTGATGCTGCTGTTATATCGACGACTGGTGTGGTTTCTATGCTGCTAAATTTTAAAACGAAATCGTCACCAGGACCGGATAACATCCCAAATGCCTTTTTGCGCCGCTATGCAGAAATGGTTGCGCGTTTTCTAGTGCGCATTTTTAGTGTATCTTTATCTTCCGCCACCCTTCCCAAAGACTGACGAGCGGCTCGGGTTGTACCGGTGCTTAAGAAAGGCGAAGCGACATTAATAACGAACTATCGGACGATTTCCCTTACTTCATCTTGCTGCAAATTATTGGAAAATATTATAGCTAACCAGATAAAATAATTCTTAAGTGACAACAGCATCCTCACACCGGTACAGCATGGCTTTAGGAAGGGGTTTTCCACCGTCACTCAGTTAGCTTCAGTCATCCACAGCTTTGCTAGCATTCTTGATAAATCTGGTCAGATTGATGTTGTATTCCAGGATTACAGAAAAGCATTTGACCTTGCTTGTCACCATAAACTAATTGAGAAGCTCGAAATCATAAAACTGCCGCCATACTTAATTAGCTGGATCTCTGCATACTTAACTAAGCGCACACAGTTCGTCAGCATAAGCGACTACCCTTCAGATGAAGTGCCAGTTACTTCCGGTGTTCCTCAAGGAAGCGTGCTTGGCCCCTTGTTATTTTTAATATATATTAATGATGTTGTAGAAGTAATCGCTCACCCCGTTCAATTAAGATTGTTTGCTGATGATTGTGCTTTATTTAATGAAATTAAATGCCACGAAAATCAAGTCCTCTTAAATTCTACCCTTCAGAGCATTCATTCCTGGTGCCAGCAGTGGAACATGGAGCTCAACAGTAATAAAACAGTTTCTATGAGAATTACTAAAAAAAAGCACCCTTTACCGTTTACTTGTGATCTTGCATCTCAACCCTTATCCGAAGTCGAGGAATATAGGTACCGGAGGGTTATCATAACACATGATCTTTCCTGGAATAACCATATCTCTGCTACATGTGCTTCAGCTTTAAGAAAACTTGGTCTGCTCAGGTATAAATTAAGAATGGCACCTCCGGAAACCAAGCTGTTGGCTTACAACTCTATTATAAGGCCTACACTAGAATATGCGGCAATTGTTTGGGACCCGTACACGAAACGCAACATCGATGCATTAGAAAAAATTCAGCGAAAAGCTGTGCGCTTTACATTTTCTAAATACCGTCCAACTGACTCTTCCTCAAACTTATTGAGAATGAATAATATACAAACACTAAGATTGCGAAGGAAAATTGAAAGGATTAAGTTCCTCTATCTGCTTCATAATAATACGCAGCAATACATACAACCACTAACAGGGCGATTAACAAGGCACCGGCACGCCAAGTCATTAACTCCGTATTTTGCCAGGGCCAACACCGTTACATATTCCTTGTTTCCTCGCACAATACCCGTATGGAATTACTTGCCCATATCGCTTCTTATTAACACTGACAGCATTGAATGCGTTGACAGCTGAACATGCCACAGTTGCCAAGTGTTGTTTGCTTCTTTTTATCTTGTTTTGTTGCAGTGTTTCTGAAATTGTTTATTTTTTATTTTCCTGCAATCATTCTAATTTAATAAATTGTTATTTCTGTTTTGCTACACATGTATTCTTGCATTTCCTTGTTGTTTTTTTGCTGTACTTCTGCCCCTCCTACAAGGGCCACTAGAAGGCCTGCAGTATTTTCTAAATAAATAATAAATAAATCTGTTTTCCGCAACTCCACAGATGCAGCATCTTGGTGTACTGGGGGCGGCTTCTTCTGCGGCTCTTCTGCCGGTCGTGTATGTGGAAGTGGCGGCCATTCCTTTGTAGAGAGAGATCTGGCAGTTTTCTCCCTTCCGACATCGGTGTTTGGGGTGCTGGAGACTTCCGCTGATGGTGCTGCATGACGAGTTGACTTTTCTTGAAAAGTTGATATTCTCCGTCATAAAGTCCTTCGACGCTGACGTCATCTTCACCGCACTTTCACCGCGGCCTCTTTGGGGTAGAGCTGTCTCTTACCATTTGTTTAAGAATGGTGACCTCTTTCTTGATCTGGGGACAGTCTTTGGAAGAGGCGCAGTGATCGCCCTGACAGTTAGGACACTTCTAAGTAGTAGCGCTGCAGTTGTCTTCAGAGTGGGGTTCGGCGCATCGAGGGCACACGGCGGAATTTCTGCAGACACCCTTCACATGGCCAATCTTCTGACAATTGAAGCATTGCACTGGTCTTGGAATAAATGGTCGAACCTGGTGGCGAATGTGGCCAACCTTCAAGTAGGGTGGAAGGCAGTCACATTTGAACGTTATCCTCACACAACGTATGCTACCGAGGCGACCAACATGCACAATGACGTTGTGTTCACTTGCTGGTTTTATGATAATTGGGAGGTCTGCGTTAGGTATTTCATTGTCAATGTCATAGATGACTCCTGTTATTGTGGCACCATTCGCTGGCACGATGGAGCGGACCTTGATGCTACCCAGCTGTGTTACATGTTGTAGTATGTTCAGCGCGCTCGGGTTCATAACATCGATTGCCAGGATGTTTCGCCTAGTGTTTATCCTGACATGCTTGATCTCGTTCGGCACGGTGTTTTCTAGATACACGGAGAGTGCTTGCCTGTTTACGACGCGTAGGTTGTCAGTAGCGTTCTGTGGCACAAACAGGATGGAGTGAGGCCATCGTTGAGGTGCAGTTTTCACGGTGTTCGAGCTGGACGCCGAAGATCCGTTGAGAATTCTTCGTTTGGCCTTGCGGTACTGGACAAGTCGAAAACTGTCTTCCGAGGACTTGTCACCTGATGCGGAGAACAGCTCTGTGTCTTCGCTACCACTCGATGTATTTCCTCGATTCCTCGAACCGATGTCCGTGGGTGAACGGGCATCGTGAGGGTCCTCGGGGTGATGTACATCCATCACCGCGATGTATGGGGTGGTAGACCCCACAAGTGCAGTGAGAAGTCTAGAAAAGCAAAGTTTGGTTTGGTTTGGTGCCTGTAGATATAGCACAACCCCCTACGGGGGATTGGCCATGAATAAGGCGGCAGTGGGTGGAAAAGGAATAAAGATCTAAATAGGATTTATTTTACTGAAAATGAGATATTAAATGAATTCTAATCGTTAATAATAATTTCCATGCTATAGTTTCTTAAAGTTAGAAGTTAATATTCTTGGTTTCTTGTTGTGGAAAATAAAACAGTAAAATTAGCATGGAAGTCTCCTTGTTTCCATCACAAAACTATATATGGCATCACATACGCACCTATTACAGTGCCCTAGTGCCGACGCCCCCAGAGACAGAATGAAAGAGACGGGCGAGATGTTTTCTACAAGAGAAGCACTTCGTCTTCCTCATGGAGGTGAAAAAGAAATACCTTATTCGAACAGCGTGATTCGAAGCATGCTCTGAGTAGTGGGCAAAGAAATACTTGTGCGAAGTTGTGTTCTAACCAGAAATCATTGAATTTCAAGTGCGCCGAAGCTTAGCATACGCGTATTTTTCACTGCCTCCCACTTTGTGGAACTGCAGACGACGATGTGACCGGACACTGAGTGCAAAAGATGATGATGATCATGATGATGATGATGACGACGAGGACGACGACGACGACGACGACGACGACTACGATGATGATGATGATGATGATGATGATGATGATGATGATTTCGTGCCAAAGCGCAACGGTCGGAAGACTCAGCGCAAACGACCTAAATATACGGGGAACTTCAGTCTTATCACGGTTGATGTTTACTGAACCTATACGATACTAACTCTTGAAGGAGAAGAAAGAAAAATTACTGACATGAAGACAACGCAGGTGGAAATGTACATTTGATTAATATTCACACTAGAGGAAGTCCTAAACCTGCCCAGAACGAAACAGGAAAGTAGAGCAGGAAAGGTAAGCCGCTCTGAACCACGCTCCAACGGTGTTAAAAGAAAATATAGCCGATTATAGCAGTTGCTCGTTCCGCACTAACGTACCCTTCCGTGGATAAACACACTGATTTCCATCCCGAAAACCCTGGCTAGATGCTACAGTATAAGGATCTCCCTCATGCGAAACAAAGAATATACTTTTTCTAGGCAACACCGTATCGAACCGTCTGCCCACAGGTGCTTTTATTACATCAAAGACGAATCGCTAGCACAAACTACCGCGACGTGGTTTCAAACATTTCGCCTCTCTTCGTTCCTTAAGCCGACTCTTATACCCTCTATTCTGCATCGGAATCTTTACGGCTGTCTGCATTTTACTTATACATTCAGACCGGAGCTCGCAAGCAGAGCTACACCCTTAGACACAGCCGGACAAACACAAGCTTTGGCGCGAATTCCCACAGTCCGCGCTTGCCTGCATGCCCGCCCGCTTGCCTGCATGTACGCCCACGCTCCGGACGCCAGCAGCCAGCCTTTGCCAGCGGCTCCAAAAATATCTTCGCCATACAGCGCCCGCTCTAGACAACACACCCACTCGCCCCGGGGCTAGCGCACCATCTGTTGTCCGGCCCAGATACCGGTGCAGTCCCTGTTTTGAAATAGCCGTTTTACGGGGGGAAGAGGAGGGGAAGGTGCGAGAGGAAGTTTAAAGGAATCGAAAAACAGCAAGGACGCCGTCGTCACCTCGTTTTCTCCTCCTCGTCGTCGTGCTTGTGTATTGCCACTGCTTTTTTTCCTTCTTTTTTGGGGGATATTCTCGTTGTCCACGCTGCAAGCTTGGCCCGGATTCTGATTCTGCTGCTCCATTTTTCCGCACCAAGTCTCTTCATATAAGCTCCGTGCTGAATTTTGAAAGCGCGGACGAAGCCGATCTATAAGCTTTGGGGACATCGCTTTTCAATGGGCCGCGGTGGCGGCGACCAGTGCCGGCGTTTTTTCGAGGCGCCTGAAAAGGTTGCCGCTCGGGTTGGGACACGGCGACGTACAAAAGGAACCCGCTCGCCGCACACAAGCCATCGCTAACACGGACCGCTGCGATCGCACTTTCAATTGTGATCCCGGCTGATTGAGAGTGGGGCGAAGGAATTCCGGACCGGAGCTGGGGATCGAAGACGGAGAAAGCGTTCGCCGATGGCAAGGCGAAAATGATCGGAGTCCGTAGAGAGGGGGAAATGACAAGACTCTGCTTCGACATAGAGAAGCGAGAATCAAAGAAAAGAAATCCTTACAAATTCTTTCGGAAGTAGTTCTGCCGTAACTCGATTGAAGGGCTAAGTTTAAGGATGAAATTTAATATTTCGTAAAAAAAATCACGTCGGGACGAGGATTTTTATAACATACAAAAATAATCAGAAAGCTGATTTACTAGCAGTTGTTCTCGGGCTATAGTCGGTTCAAACCGGTGCGACAAAAACTGGACGTTTTCAAGAAAATGTTTGTTCATCCAGGCGCCCTAGAGGAAAGAGGCGGAAGTCTGAACATCCCGCTCGCCCAATTTGTTCCCAAGAAGCAGCAGCCAGTCGTTCCAGTTAAGCACTCAGTACTCGCGCACTACGTCCATATCGCCGAACCACGGCCGTTGAATCAACTGGTTGCAGATCGAGATGTTCTCCATGGTGTGCTCCAAGGTCCACTTCCATGCAAGCAGGCCTAAGTACAGCGCTCATTATCTCGGATGTTATGGTTACGGGACGCTCACGTGCAGGGTGTATCACGTAATATGAGCCAAACAATAAAAATATGCACATACCATGTAGCTGGATTCCAAGGTAAGGGAAGCGTAGCAGGCGGCGGCAGAAAGTTAGGTGGCCGGATGAGATTAAGAAGTTTGCAGGGACAACATGGCCACAATTAGTACATGACCGGGGTAGTTGTAGAAGTATAGGAGAGGCCTTTGACCTGCAGTGGGCGTAACCAGGCCGATGATGATGATGATGATGATGATGATGATGATGATGTAGCTGGACCAAACCAAGGTAATCTTGTATGCTGCTGCTTGGATATACTCAGATTATATTTTGCATTCCGCCTAATTAGATAATCGGTATTAATAATTAATCAACTTCTCAATTACTACAATTGGATTAAAAGTGTCAACGACAAAATTGCAGAGCAACATGTAAGATCCCCAATGCAGCTTTCTGTTGCTCAATACGTGCCACACAAAGTTGTTTTTCCGAGCGAGAAAGAAGCCCACGATATGCGCAAAATTGCAGTGTGACTGACCGCTCAAGGCACAGTTTAAGAAGAGCGGACGGAGACAGCTGCACGTTTGCTGCATGTCGAAGTCTTATTTTTTTTCATTCAGTAACCGGAGGCTTAGAGACACCGGACGGGGATCTTTGTTGCCAGAAAAAAAAAAAGAAAACATTGAAGCACAGTCTATCCTGGTGGACATGTGGGAGGCCAAACGATCGCTTCAAGCCAGGTGGCAGAAACAAAGACACAATAGGAAGTTGAGGAAACGCATAGCGTTACTCAACAAACAAATAGAAGGACATTGCAGAACTCTTCGTAAACAACAATGGGATGAGATCTGCAACGCGATGGACTGACGGATTGGCACAGGTCACACATGGCGCATGCTCAGACACCTGCTAGACACGACCAAGACCAAAGCAACATACAGGGACACCATGCGCAAGCTAATACACACACACGTCAAGGACGAGGAAGAAATCTTTTCCGAACTGTGCGACAGATACGCCCCGCAGAGCCCGACTATTCAACACGGGGAATACACGGGAAAACCCAATTTTCCTCTTGACAGAGACTTTGGCGATGCGGAAATCCGGGCCGCTTTGCAAAAGCTCAACAGCAAGTCGGTCCCGGGGCTGGACGGCGAAACTAATAAGACCCTTCGTGTAACTTGGACAACGAGACCATCTCCGAACTGACCAAGTACATTAAGCATTGCTGGACCCGAGGATGCATCCCCGACCAGTGGAAAAGGGCAAAAATAGCGCTCATCCCCAAACCAGGGAAACCTCCAGATCTAGCCAACCTTCAACAAATATCCCTTTCGTCGTGCGTCGGTAAGTTGATGGAGCACGCCTTCCTCACCCGGATCAACGCACACTTGGACGACGTGGAAACATATCCGGACACCATGCTCGGGTTTCGAGATCATCTCTCCACGCAGGATGCAATGTTGCAAATCAAACACCAGACACTCGACTACAAGACAAGAGGTGCCAGAGTCATTCTAGAATTAGACCTCAAAAAAGCCTTCGACAACGCAGCTCACGCAGGCATAATACGCAGCATTGCCGCACTCAATCTAGGAAACCGAGCGTACAGCTATGTTCAGAATTTCCTCACAAACAGGAAAGTCTCCTTAACGCTGAGCAAACTCGCATCCGAAGACAGGAACATGGGTAGCGTCGGCACCCCGCAAGGCTCGGTCATCTCGCCAATGCTCTTTAATCTCATCAGGATCGGCCTCCCCGAGCGCCTCAACGCCATCGAGGGAGTGCATCACACAATATACGCAGACGACATTATGATCTGGGTGTGCGAGGGTAGTGACGGAGAAATCGAACAGTGGTTACAGACTGCGGTCGAGGTGGTGCAAGAGTACCTCGTCGGAACCGGAACTCCTCTACCGCCCGACACTTAGGGGAAGACACCCCAACGCTTACATGCAGCATGCTGCACACGAAGAAATTTGCATACGCTTTAAAGACGGGCAAGAAATACCCAGGGTGAGGCAGATTACGGTGCTCGGACTCATCATAGAATCAAACGGCAACAACGGAGAAACGGTCAGGCATTTGGAGATTAAGATCACGAACACGATGAGGCTCATCAGAAGAATCACCAACAGACATCAGGGTATGAGGGAGGCCAGCGTCGTCAGACTAATACACTCCTTCGTTATTAGCCACATTACCTATGCGGCCGCCTACCACAACTGGTACACGGCCGAATATGCCAAACTGAACACCCTCATTAGAAGAACTCACAAGATGGCACTGGGCCTTCCAGATAGCACAAACACGGAACTTCTGCTACAGCTAGGTGTCCACAACACGCTCGAAGAGTTAGCTGAGGCACACCAGATCTCGCAACTCGAGAGACTAGCGAAGAAACGAACGGGCAGGAGCATCCCGGACAAACTCGGGATAAGTTATCACAAGCAGCACGCCGACAAGACATCCCTTCCAAGCGCGATCAGGGAAAAGCTGCCGGTGGCTACTCTACCCAAGAACATGAGCCCCGAATTCAATCAGGGTTGAAGAGAGAGTAGAGCCAAGGCTTTACTTCAAGCCTTCGGTAGTGACAAGGAAGCGCTGTTCGTTGACGCTGCAGAATACGAGGATCGACGTGCTTTCGCAGTGGCCGTCCTCAAACCCGACAAACAATTGGTCAGTTTTTGTAGTATACGTGACAAAAACCCCGAAGTAGCGGAAGAGGTGGCGATAGCCCTAGCCATCGTTAACCCCAGTTGCAGATACATACTCAGTGACTAGCAGACGGCGGTCAGAAACTATGCACAAGGCAGAATTTCGCCGAAGGCTGAGGCTATACTCAAAGCCAACGTGAACTATGTCACCTCCGAGGAGACGGAGGAACGTCATATTATATGGTTCCCGGTTCGCACGTCCCCCGACACCTCCGTACCCAACCTAGACAAGGAAGTCCACTGCGTAGCGCGAGTTTTCACATTCCGCGCCCGCGTAGAAGGATCCTCTCTTGGGGTTGGAAATCCAACCGAGGCATGGACAGAGAGGGGCAGGATGACCAGGTACTGTGATATTACAAAATTTTATCAATACTACAGGCGTGTTTATCCACCCCCTAACCCCAAGCTCGACAGGGCCCAAGCGGTAGACTGGAGGCAGTTACAAACCAAGACCTTCCCCGACCCCATCCATCTCAGGAGGATATATCCAGACATCTACTGAGACGATAACCGCAAACTATGAGGCAAGTAAGGTTCACGCATCCCTTAAACACATTCTCTGGGAATGTGAGGTTATATGCAGAGAAAATGCAGTTTCCCCAGATAAAGCTGCGGCGCGATGGACGGCCGCGTTGTGCAGCTCAAACCTCCAAAATCAAATATGGGCCATCCAGCAAGCCCGTGAGGCGGCGAGGAGACAGGATCTCCGGACATACTCGGCGGCGGCCTAGGCCACGAATTTTGCCTGATTGTCAATAAAGTTGTTACCACCACCACCACCACCACCATCACCTGTTTATCTGAAGGTGGTCGCCGGCAAGTGCTGCGCCAATGCGTGCGAGCCGGCAATATCTACTTTGGCAATGCTGTCCCACATTCGCGACAATCTGTGGATGCTTCTTTCATTTTGTTTTATAAATCGCTTCTTTCACTTTATTTTGTTAACTTAAGGACCTCTGCAATGAGGGCATAAGGATTGGGTCCGACGTAACTCAGTCAGCACCACATGACTTCATAAAGAAAGATAAGCAGTTACAGAGTACAAAAATGTTGTTAGGCAAGTGAAGGCATTGATGTGGTGGGGAAGATGCCCCAGTTCTTGGCAGCTCGGTAGAGGAACGAAGCTTCGGCTACGGCCTTTCAGTTGCCTTGCATGCTGTGACGCTTTAGCTACTGTGCCCTGTAACTGGATGGTCCTGCCGCACCGAAAAGTCGGTCGCCAAGACTAGCGGATGTTAACCGTCACAAGTCTGGCGTACTGACCTTTAGACTCGTAAGAATTTTCTAGGAATTTAGAGGGAATACATGAGGATTTAGACAGGGTATTAGGAAAAGATTAGAGTGTTACATTAGTTATCGAAAGCACTTTCCTAGTGAACTGAATCACCATGAAACCAAAAAATGCAGTCATGCCTTTATTCGCTTTATGCTTGCGCAGCACTGAATAGTATACGGCCCTTACTTCAAGTGCTTCCGTGACGGAACTTTCGCAAGTAGTGCCACAGATTGGGGCGGCCGTTCTCGTTGAACTTAGAACGATCGAATCATCTCGGATCGAATCGAGAAATGTCAGGAGAGTATCCTCACCGTTCGCCTACCCTGCTTCCATTTTTTTTGCATGTGAAAAATGAAAGGACCGTAAATTGCATTGCAAGGAAACTTGCATTTCTCAGACGTTTTATTACGCAAAGATTACTTCAAACTTTCCGTCTCCGCCAGTGTACAGGTGGCCTGCAAACTGCGTTCACATTCGTTTTCCTCGCTTCTTTCTTGAAGTCGGCTCCAGTGAAGCTAGATTCGAGAGTACACATGCCTCGACCATTAGTCGTAACAAAGCCAATTGCAACGAAGCTTTTGTCATTACTGCGCGCTCGTTGAAGCGAGGGGGACTCCGGCAAAAATAAAGAAACCTCGCGGACCTGACGAGCCATTGAAAAGAAGGGACCGCGGGAAGACGACCTGCGGAAAGGGAGAAAGCAAGAAAGGGAGAAAAGCAAGAAAGACAAGACAGAAGTATGCAGAGCCAGTCGGAAACTCAGGTGTAGTCGCGGGGGAAATAAAAGAAAGGGAGAGAGGGCTATGTCGAGCGCTTACGGTGAACTAAACATCCGCGAGTCCTGGGCTCGCTGTCATGACAACGGCACACAACCGCGGGGAATGACCCGACTGCCGGCCAGGTCGGCCGTCCCCGCCCGTGGTCGAGAACGGTTGAGGCTACTTTGGGGGATGGCGCACAATTTCACGTTGCCACACAACACAATGCGAGAGGAACGCCAGCGTAGCGAAGAAACGTTCCCGACGAGGCGATCGCCAAACAACGGTGGGGTCCGGTGGCTGTGGCTATCGTCTGCGTCACGTGCCGGCTTGACGTCAGTTTGAAAAACCTTCTTCTGCATACTGACGCTGTTTAGGTAGCTACAACTATAACGACAAGCCGTTGTGACCAGTTTTGCTTAAAGAGACACTGAAAATAAACATTAACTCAGCTTAGACTGCTGGAAGATTATTTGAAAACTTTCTTTTTCGTAAATTTCGCAATAATAGGTTGATCTTGTTAAAACTGAAAATGAAGAAGAACCGTCTAATTCTATATTTTTTTCGCCGCAGAACTCAAGCGCCGGTGCGTACATCACTGTGACGTCACGAATTTCAACGTTTTTCCTTTCCATGGACTGTCGTGGCTCAGTGAAAATTCTCCAAGCTCGCTAAACTCGGTCGTTGGCTGTTTGCGAACTCAATGTAGTCTATCTTTACGGATAACAAATTAACTAGGCCCGACCTGACGCCGTAGAAATCCGTGACGTCATTGCGAGCTGGCACGGGCACATCGAGGTGGTGTTGCCGGCTGTCCTTCCCTTTTTGTGCCTTTTCTGCCTTACCAGGTCTCCTTTCACGTCATGGGAGAAGATTATTTTTCCTGTGTAGGCCGAAGTGTAATTTACTAGTACAACTGAAATAATTTTTTGCTTCCGTGTCCCCTCCCGGTGCGCGTCCATATAAAAGTGCTTGAATCACTTCTCGCATTTTCATTTCTTTTTAATGTGTAAGCATTCTTTGGCGATCTGCCCAGGCCTGTCACGCCAAAAGTGTAATGCCTTGTATGTGCACAAAATTTGTAATTTCCAAAGACATTTAATCGTTATGATAGTGTAAATGTATATGATTGGAAACTTTTAAACGATAAGGAAGAAATTAAAGCAAAAAATAAAATTAATTGATAGTACCCATGGAGGTCCTAGGCTGCTGAGAAAATGCATGAAGAGGGGAGGAGGAAGACGAAGTGATTCTCGTAGGGACCACTGTTCCTTCGCGCTGCAGTATTTTCGGTTTTTTCCCGTGTTTTACTGGGTGACGCCGTTCCCATTGCCACGGCAATGGAAGTGGAGTCGGCAGAATGCCGCCGCGACGTGACTGCTTCGGCAGGTACCGGCCCGAGGAAGAGAAATTGCCCACCGAGTCAAGCTGACAGCGAGGACACTGCGCTGTACTCCTGCTCAAGTGATGACGCCTCAGATGACGAAGGCTTCGAAAGAGTGGTACATCGCAAGGCCAAGAGAAGAAACATCAGCGGACGGTCATCGTCAAGTAAGTCTACCGTCATGCCACAGCGAAGGCCATCTGCGCACACTATTCTTTTTGTGCCGGACACACCCGCCGACAACCTCAACCGCCCTAATAGACAAGCGATTTCCGTTTCTCTGGAGGCTCTTGTACCAGGAGAAATCAAGGATATCAGAATTAACACTCGAAAGAACGTCCTGGCTATTGATGTCTATAACCAAAGCGCAATCAATGCTTTGATGGCAGTAAAGCTCCTGGGCAACATCAACGTCCACTACCTCATTCCACAGGACAACGAAACCACGGCTGGTGTCGTTTATGATATTGACACATCGATTAGCGACAGCGACCTGCCAATTTTAATCAAACCTGCCACTGATGGTGTTGCCTTACTACAAGCTCGGCGCCTCGGCAAGTCGACCTGTGTAAGGCTCGTGTTTAAAGGTGACTGTCTACCATCACATGTAAAGGTCGGACACTTTCGGCATGTGGTACGACCTTTCGTACCCAAACCACTTATGTGCAGAAGGTGTCAAAGAATTGGACATGTGAGCGCTGTCTGCCGAAATACAGCGACATGCCCACGATGTTCCAAACAACACGACTCGGACACCTGCCGTGCAACAAAGCTCAAGTGCCCTAATTGTCAAGGCCCACACGTCGCATCCTCAAAAGACTGTCCACGCCTAAAGAAAGAGCAGAAAATCTTGCGGAAAATGGCCAGAGACGGATCATCACACAGAGATGCTTCTGCAGCGATAAGGCGACACCACTCTCGGAAACGAAAGTCTACGACACCCTCTTTCGGTTCAAGGGAAAAGTCTCGTCTGGCAACGCCACCTCCTGTTCCATCTGTCTCCGGTAACAGCACGAATGTCAACGATAAAAGCGGCCCTGCTATTCCTGCTTCATCAAGTGAGGTGTGGCCAGCACTGCCGAAGACATGCCACGCGCCAGAGCCACAGCACATGACTCGCCACTTAACGTCAAATGTCACTTCAGTTGACCAAGTGCGAGACAAGGATTCACAAGTGATTGCTATGCTCAAATCCCTCACGAATGTCATGCGTCTACTACTGACAAACATGGACACTCCGGCTGCTCGTAGCGCACTGCAAGTGCTGGACGCGCTGACTCCAGTACTTGAAAGCATCGCATAGCACCATGGCCCGCCCCTCGCTGCCCTTCCACAAGGAAGTCAAGAAAGCATCTTTACTGCAGTGGAATGCCCGTGGTCTCAAATCGAGAATTTCAGATTTCAGACACTACGTTTTCGAAAACCGATTTCCCATACTTGTGATTTGCGAACCGAACGTGCAGAATGTTATACGCATTTCTGGCTATGAGGCATTCATGTCCTCTACCTGTGGTGATGTAAGCAAGGTAATTGTATATATTAGATGTGATCTGACATACGTGTTGCACCCAGTCCCGCCACACGACGACAACCAGTACGTTTGTTTAATTGTGAAAACGAACCAGTTTACGTTCACACTCGTTGCTGTTTACCTTGCTCCTTCACGCGGATTCGACCCTAAACGACTGCACGACGTGCTATCAGCGACACCCCACCCTACGATTCTCACCGGAGATTTTAATGCTCACCATCCGCTTTGGGGGAGCTTGAAGATGGACTCCAGGGGAAGGAGACTAGCATCCTTTGCCACACAGCACGACCTTCACTGCCTCAATAATGGTAGCCCAACATATTTACGCGGGCTTACATACAGCAGCTGCCTAGACTTGACCCTGGTTTCTCGGCGTCTTGAAAGAAACGTGCAATGGTTTCCAGACATCGAATCCCGTGGAAGCGACCACATTCCGACGTACCTGAAGATCAAGGGACTTTTTAAATGCCCCGCCACGTCACTCCGGAGAATGGACTGGTCGGCGTTTCGGTCGCACATGGAGGAAGTATGTCAGCGAGGGAACCATTCAAGTCTGGAAAACGAAATTAAAAAAGCCATGCAAGATACTACGCGTGCTTTTCAGCCTTTCCCGAAATACGAAGAATTTGAAGCCGAACTGCAGCGACTACGAGCAGTTCGCCGGCGGGCTGAAAGAAGATACAGGAGAACCAAATCCATCCATGATCTCAGAGAGGCAAGGCGGATGCAAAAGAAGATTCAACGCCGCATTGATGCACTTCAATCTCAAAGATGGAAACGTTTCTGCGAGTCGTTGGATCCACGTCAGCGATTATCTCAAATATGGAGAACTGTGCGTGGACTTCGTGTATCACCGCAACAGCGTGTTCCATTTAAGTCCCTCGCTTTACAACAACGTCGCAGCGAATTAGACGTTGCCGAAGAATTTTGCTCAAGACTTGCCAGCTCGCAGCCTCAACGCGCCCTTACACCATGTGCCACTCCTGTGCCACGGGACTCCCGCATGGATGTAATGTTTTCGGTGGAGGAGCTTGAAGCGGCACTAGCGACTTGCAGGCGCTCTTCGTCACCTGGGCCGGACGGCGTTACCTATGCGGCGCTCGCCAATCTTGGGCAGAAAGCACGACTCATGCTGCTAAACCTCTACAACGAGTCTTGGCGCAACGGTTTGGTTCCACGTGAATGGAAATGCAGCCGCTTGGTTCCACTTCTCAAACCTGGTAAATCACCGTTAAACTTGTCATCGTACCGCCCCATCGCTCTGGCCAGCTGCATAGGGAAAATAATGGAACGAATGATTTTGACGCGCCTGGAATGGTACCTGGAAAGCTACAACGTGTACCCAGATGCTATGGCTGGCTTCCGGCGTGGGCGCTCATCCATAGATAATGTCATCGATTTGGTCGCGTATGTTCAACATCAAAAACGGATGAAACGACTCACTGCGGCATTATTCCTTGACATAAAAGGCGCCTATGACAATGTAGCACATTATGCCATTATAGAGACTCTGATTAAAGCAGGAATCGGTGGCCGTACTTTTCAGTGGCTGTGCAGTTATTTGACTGACAGGCATTTCTTCGTGATGACCGAGGAAGGCGCCACGACTCAACACCAAACGTTCTGTGGAGTACCGCAAGGCGGAGTGTTGAGCCCGACGCTATTCAACCTAGTGCTCGTTGGCCTAGTCAGATGCTTGCCCAACACAGTTCAAGTATCAATCTATGCCGACGACATCTGCATTTGGGCGTCTGCTGTAACACGAGTGCAGGTACGAGCGCGGCTACAAAAGGCAGCTACCGTAACATCACTGTACTTGCGAAAACACAACTTAGAGCTGTCTTCAGAGAAATGCTGCCTTGTTACTTTCACTCGGAAGGAAATGAAGCGTTATTCTGTAAGTGTCAACGGCCAAGCAGTTGCACATGCACGTAAACACCGCTTTTTAGGGGTAATTATCGACCGCGACCTGTCATGGAGCCCTCACGTTTCGTACCTAAAGAAGAGGTTGCTGACAATAATACATCTCCTCAAGTTTCTCGGCGGAAAGTCATGGGGCACATCGGTGCGATCAATGCTGCAGCTTTATAACGCCTTGTTCCTCGGCTTCGCAAGATACAGCCTCCCTGTGCTTGGAAACACCTGCAAAACAAACCTGCGTGTACTCCAGGGACTACAAGCTCAAGCCCTAAGGACGTGTCTCGGCCTTCCGAGGTGTGCGTCTACAGCGGCAACGATTGTCATAGCTCGAGATCACCCAATAACAACGTACTTGGTAACCGACGCTCTCAGAGCGCATATTCGCCACGTTGCCCGGCTACCTTCTCACCACCTTGCCGCTCTACCCGCAGAAAGGCCACACGCAGCTATCAGTCGTATGATTGTTGCCAATCGCACCTCATTGCCAATGAACTACATGCCTGCAGCAAGACCATCCACACCTTTATGGTGCCTGCACAGACCTGAATTACGCCTCACCATCCCAGGAATCACTAAAAAGGCTAACATGCCGTCGTTTGCCCTGAAGCAGGCCACATTACAGCTTATACATGAGGTTCACAGCGGCCGCGTACACGTTTACATCGATGGCTCAGTCACATCTGCAAGTTCAGCTGCTGCTGTGGTGATACCAACAAGATCCATCGAAATACAGCTAAAAACGTCGCATGTATCATCAACGACAGCTGCTGAACTGGTAGCCTTGCGTGCGGCTCTCCATTTCATTCAGGAGGAACCACCGCATGCATGGTCAGTCTTCTGTGATTCCAAGGCAGCCCTACAGAGTGTACTCTCAGCACTGCGCCATGGATCACATGAACAGCTCGTCGCAGAGATCAGAGAAGTACACCATCGCATAGTTGACAAAGGACACGATATCATATATCAGTGGTTGCCTAGTCACTGTGGCATACACGGCAATGATCGAGCAGACGCAGCTGCCCGATCTGCCCATGACGGCGTCAGGTGCGTTGCCATTCCTCTTTCGAGAGCCGACGCAGAGAAAAAACTTGCCGTACTGGCAAACGACCTGACATTAGCTCAGTGGAATTCATCCGATTTCACAAGTGCACGACTTCATACCCTGGACCCTACTTTACAACTCCGTATTCCGCCCGAACTTCCACGACGCGACTGTACCCTTCTAGTTCGTCTATGGCTTGGAGTAGCATTTTCAAATGCGTACTCCTTTCTTATCGGAATGTCCGACAACCCACTTTGTGACTTCTGCGGGTGCAATGAAACAATCGCGCACCTTCTTTGTGAGTGCTCTCGTTTCAACCCGCAAAGAGCAGTCCTCTCAGCCACCCTAGACAAACTGGACAAGCGCCCACTGTCAGAACACAAGATCCTTGGACACTGGCCTACGCGAACATCAGCGCGATCGGCTATGAAGGCACTGCTGCGGTATTTAAAAGACACTGGACTTTCTGACAGATTGTGACTTCACTGTGTGACTCAGGATTGTACGGTGCACTACATCACAGTAGGAACGCCTTTGCGGGCTCCGTGACAGTGCCCACAGAAACAGTTTGTGTGTACGTGAGTGTGTGTGTAGTTTCTTTTTTTTTAATCCTTCTCCCTCTCACCTATCGCTTCCCCTTTCCCCTCCCCCAGTACAGGGTAGCCAACCGGAGATAATCTCTGGTTAACCTCCCTGTCTTTCCTTTGCCTTTCTCTCTCTCTCTCTCTCTCTCATGAAGAGGCGTATAGCGGGGTGAGCAAACTGAAATTTGGGGTCGGGTCAACTGGAAATTTGGGGGTGCGCCAACTTGAAATTCGGGTGTG
The DNA here is from genome assembly GCF_038994185.2 of Dermacentor albipictus. Classification (NCBI taxonomy): domain Eukaryota; kingdom Metazoa; phylum Arthropoda; class Arachnida; order Ixodida; family Ixodidae; genus Dermacentor; species Dermacentor albipictus. The sequence continues at coordinate 107,353,516 of NC_091822.1, read as the reverse complement.
GGCCAACTTGAGATTTTGGGGTGGCCCAACGTCCAATTGAACGCTGCTGAGCGTCCGTCGAGGTATGAACACCTCGCGGGCAAGCGAGCGCGTTGAGAAGATTGGGGCATTTAAATTGGACCTTACCGAGGCGCAGTCGGAACGCAGGCGAGAGTTTGCGTGGTCAAAGAACGCGCGCATAACACAGGCTTGCGAGTGCGAGGGTGACGTGGCGTCGCGGCGATGCACTCTCCCCTCACGCAATGCCTCACGCCATACTGCGGCAGCTGGGGTTCCCTTTCGACCACGCCGTACCGTTTAGATGGGCTTGTGTCCGGCGTTCCGGCTCAATTGGTACGATTGCATCGAAGGGTAGGATGGGGCGAGAAAATCTGACAATTGTCAACTAAAGCCTAAGTATATTGTAAGGACGATGAGGAACGTGCGCGCAGTCAGCAGCATCGGCAGCATCAAGCGCGCAGCAGAGGCTCGAGCTCGGGGACTGTGCTCGGTGCATCGTAGAACCGGCGGTCGCTACGAACCCCAATAAACCTCCTTTATAAGTGGTGGAGGTGCGGGGTACTACTATGCGGTTGTACTATGCGGTTGTATGCGGGTGCGGGTTTTGTACTATGATTACATTGTCACATGGTAGCGGCAGCAAAGAATGACACAGTGTCGAAACTGTGACTTATAAATTTGACTATTTATTGGACATAGTCGTGCCCAGAAAAACAAATAACACTGAAGCATAACCATAGCGGGGAGCAGAGTCAGCGATTTTCAGAAATCTGATCTGCGGGTTAAGCGCGTCGGCTTTTATACGTGACTCGTCGAAGGTTCCAGGGTATTGGCTGGTGCCCGCGTGGCGTTCAGGAAGTACTAAACATTGCGCATGGCGCATACAATCAGATAACAAAAATCGCGAACTAATTCAATCGCCAACGAGCGCGAACGACACCAAACCGAGGAAACCAAACAAGCGCGAGCGGGAGCTGACGCGAGCAGACGATAGTACGAAGCGAGCAGTCGGGCGGCTCCGCATGACACGAGCTTACCGCGCGCACGTCACTCAAGGGGCTGCTGCCACTGGTCTCTGTCGTTCGCGGCTCGCGTCTTTCATCTTCCGCTCCGTGTTCGCTCTTTCATCTGTCGCTGTGTTCGTTCCCTCGGTTGCTCCAGGGACGCCAACGTTCGCCGCAGGAACGGGCGCCTAAGAGCTGCACTCTAAAAAATTTTGGCCGACGATTACGATACACCCTAGTGCGAATTTCGAGAGCACCTTATAGTTGTTTTAAATTCACGATATATTGTGGCAAAGAATTTGATTCTGAAGAACAAGGTGTTCTTGGCGGCGGCGTTGAGCCTCTGCTCGGGCAGCTCGTTTAGCAGCAGCGGCAGACGAAGCATTTCCACCGGTTGCGTCGCTCACTGTTCAGAAAGAAAGCGTGGACACGGGAATGCGTGGCTCGTGCACAGCGCATTCTCTAGGGGCGGCGCCACCGTAGGTTAAGTATATTCATGCGCAGAGGGTTTGAAGCCCGCGCCAGCACTTCGTTTCCGCGCTAGCTGGCCGCATGCCTGATCTTGCTGGCACTGAGTTTTCCCTGTCGTTCCTGGTCCTGTTTACTGCCTCGGTGTTTCGTCGCTAGCACAGTTTAGGTTCACGAAACTCGTCACCCTCTTCGCCATGCCCTCCTCCGCTTTCGGCCTCCTGGTTGTGCTGAGCCCTCCCCTCCGCTTTTCTCCTCACGTCTTTCATCTCCCGCTCCGCTCCGCGTTCGCTCTCATCTTTCGCTGTGCTCATTCGCTCGGGTACGCCGAGGCCGACGGGGACGCTCGCCACAGGAAGGGGTGGCGAAGAGCCGTGCTCTACGAAAGATCTGCATGAATTTATTTGTCGATAATACTGTTACGGGGCAATCTATGTGCAGAGGATATATTTATGAGGGGTGGTACACAACGCTGCAGCAATGGTAGGGCTAGCGCGTGTTCTTGTTCTTGTTTCCCACTGAAATGGTGCAAACCCCTCTTGGGGATCGGCCATGAATCGTGCAGGGAAGGAACTGCTTGCATTTTTAAAAGTAAATTTGGGTGAAATTAGGTAAGTGTCTTGCAAATGGGATTGAAAGTGTCTACTGTGACAGGTATGAGTAATCAATTATCTAGATATTTTGTTAATTTTGTGAACATTATAAGTATTTAGAAAACTCTAGCATGCAATTCGTTTTGTCTGACGCAGAAGAAAGCAGAGGGCTTCACAAACGTTCCTGTGGCTGTAACCCAATGCGGTAGCCCCAAGCGAAAGGGTTACACGAAGAGTGAAATTCAAGTCAATGCTTCTGGAAGGGTTCTTCTTAAAATTTTTCCCGTTAAATCATGAAACGGCGGCATGTCAAAAAAGTGTTCCAGAGATTCACTTTCATTGCATAAAGAACACAAGGGTGATATAGCCAGAACAGACCTGTGGAGGTAAAAGTTCAGTGGAGGGACTCAGCACCGTAGTCTTGTAATCGTTACTTAACTTTTTCTAGAGGAGCACCATTTGAGATGCGGCAAATCAGATGTTGTCAATGATGATTGCGCGAACTTATGTGTAGTACTATATTTTCTGAATCGCGCCGCAGTGATGAAAGCTAACGAAGTTCAAATGGGGATTATAGGACCATCGTGGGACATTGCTACTGCCAGTGAATCTGCATATCCGTTTAAGGATAGACCTTTGTCACCTGGGACCCACACTAAACGAACGAGACGTAAATGTCTTGGGAGAAGAGAATAGAAAGTTTTTAATGAATCTGACAATTTTGGTGTGGATAGTGAAGACCAGACAGACAGGCAGTCAGTTAAAATTATGGCTGATGACATAGATGGTCGTAATTTGCATAAAGCTAGAAGAGAGAGAGGGAGAAAAAAATTTTATTGTCAGACCAGGCTTCTTGAGCCCAAATGTGGGTGGTCTCCCCAGTCCAGGTAGCCATGGCTCGCTGCCGCCGCCAGAGCCCTGTTCACCAACCGTAGCTGGTTGTCAGGGTCTTGCGTCACCAGCAGAGCCTCCCACTGGTCTTCCAATTCTTCATCCGAATCCGCTTCTTCACCAGGCAAGTTATCGCCTGGTGGTGATGATGACGGTGGTACTTCTCGATTATTCCTGCACCCCAGCACCATATGGCGCAAGGTGTTGGGCGTATCCGGCGGGCACAACTTGCAGTCTCGCCCGTAGGTGCCCGGATACATGGCATGCAGCAGTGTTTCATGATGGTAGGTTCGAGTCTCGTGTCTTCTCCAATTTAACGTTTGTTCCCTACTCATCATATTATGCGCGGGCGGGCTAAGACAATTGCCAAAAATCCAGCCTGGTAGATAGGCGTGAAGTGAGGTAGCCGAACCGAAAAAGACCAATTTAGGTGTGGTGATACAATGCTCACACCTGCCTTTTCTTCACAGACGGAAGCATCAGTTGCTACAATGGTCTTTGTATCGAGGTGTGCAACGAGGTCTTCAGGAGTACTATTCAGATATTGATAAGGTAGATGTTTAGCATTATTTGGAAAACATCATCAAATTCAATTTCAGCATCCTGAACCGAGGAATTTATTAAGATCACCTCGCATAGGTACACCGGATATCCACATCGTCGTCTTCGACATCGTTCGAACACCAACCAGACGATCGCCGCCCGTGACAGTATGTTGTGTGGCAACCATGTGGTCAAGAAAATTTGGTAATTTATTGACATTACATAGCGAAAAGGATGGTTCCATAAGAAGGCAGAATACACGACGCCAGTTGCCTGGTTTGTAGCAATTTTCGCTACCCACATCCTGTCTGCGACTAGGTGGGAGAATCCTTCGTCAGAACCAGAACGGGATGTACAGTTGAGTTCGATATTAGTTGCAAGAGACCGTCTGTAGTCGAAAGGGCTTAAAGGCTGCGGTGTGGCGCCGATGCAATGTTGATTCAATAAATACCAGTAATTTGAGTGGCGCTTGGTTCTTCAATTCCTCGTTTTTCGGTGCCGGCATGCATTTTTCGAGCCTCTTCGACTGCGAGTTCCGTGTTACAGCTCACACTGAAAGCGACTGTGCTCCTGTTCTTTTCCCAGATTCTTTAACGTTGCACAAATGTGGAGATGCGAACGAGATAAAGAGCACGATTCCGATGAAGTCACTGGGGTGGAAAATATTCTTTGCAGGCGAGGGGTCCACTTCTCTCCCGAAGAAAGAAAAGGAAGTCGCTACGCCGTATATTGGACAATGACACATTGCGTATAAAGTTCGCGAAGCGCGGCTCACCCAGACTTCACTGGGTAATTCGTTTTCTGCGCTTAAAGGCCACTGCGTTTGTGTATGCGAAACGGATGAATATGGAATAGCAAAACACGATGTTTTATTTTCCTGTCTCTCTGTCCAGTCCATACGTTTCTCTGTAATGTGCCGCCACTGCTGAAAATTGCATCTTTCGGAAGCGGTGCATACTACCAAACCGTACAAATTTTATAGAAATTCTGTTGCCATTTTGTTGACTCTTGGTTGCCTTCAGTATATGTTCTGTTGCGATGCACCAAAATATTATGCAATATCCTTGCAAGAAGAAGCTTGCCTAATGGACGTAAGAAGTCACATAACAATTTGTCCACAAAAAAAAGAGGTCTTCTGGGGCGTTCTATGCATGCCTGATCACTACGGTCTCACTCTAACGTCTCTAATGTTCAAACTTCTAATGAGAAGCCTGAATGACGCTAATGGGGGCTACACCTGAGAGTGTGCTTCTAGAAACAGCACGCGTTGTTACAAATACCACAGCCGCCTGCTATACGACACAGAGTCGGCACGTTGCAAGTGGAGTATAAGAGACGCAATTAAGGTGTTTCGTTGAACGATTATGCGTTAGAATGCCTTGCACTAAGAAAAAATACTGTCTCTAAAAGGATTTTATTCATGCATCCCAAGGCGGCGTTAGGTAAGTTCAGGTTCTGTCTGCTTTGTTAATGCTGGAAAAATTGGGAAATTCTACACAATTGAATCGAAACCGTTCGCAAATGAATGAATGAAAGCTGAGAAATCAATTATTTTAATTCCCTAGTTAAACGTTGGGATTGGTAATGCATGACATGTAGGGCTTTGGAAGTGGGAGGGCAGGAGGAGCTACCAGCTTAGTCTTTCGCCCTGTGGAAATCACTGCGCCGGATTGATTGATTGATTGATTGATTGATTGATTGATTGATTGATTGATTGATTGATTGATTGATTGATTGATTGATTGATTGATTGATTGATTGATTGATTGATTCATGTGGTTAGACGCACTAGAGGAACACGAGCAGTATGAGGAACGTTTCAGTGCAGGGCTCTAGCTTTGACCACCTCTCTCGATCGATTCATATACGAGTGTTTTTGCATTCACTCCTCATCCAAATGTGGCCCCCACGTCTGGCAATCGAAGGTGCTCAACAGCAGAACGAGTGGAAGGAGCTGTGATCGTTGGTCTAGATATGTCATGTTTCTTAATGTTATGAGGGTATGTACACTTTCGATTCAGTGATCATTACCGCTTCAAGATAGCACTTTCAGTTTGTGTGCAGCTTCTCACTCTGTCCTGTTTCTTACACAACGCCCAATTTGTGTGCATTCAGAATAGTGGCTAGCTGGGCTTGTTGGTACGAACATATACTTCAGCAAATAGCGCAAATAACGGGACACAGAAAGGCTCGAGAGACCTGAGCAGCTCACCCTTGTCCGAAGAACCGCATCAAAAGCAAAACCACGCGAGGTGACCAGGTGCATTTTGGAAGGGCTCGAAGCGTTGCCAGCTCGATCCAAAATAGACCGACATGTAAAACCCGCGCAACTGGATACTACCCTCAGGAAGGCCAAGTTGAAGCTCCTTGTATCCGACAGGAAAGGTGGCTTCGTCGTCATGCCTTAGGGCGTTTACAAAGCAAAATCTGAGGCCGCCGTTAGAACCGAGTTACATGAAATCGAAGGGAAGCTTCCAAGAAGGGTGAAGAAAAAAGCAATGATGATGCGCTTATAACCTGGACTGGAAAAGCTTGTTGCAGCGGTCAAAAAAAATGTTGGCAGAACCTTGAAATCTTTTTCTTGGCAAAAACGCACACGCCCGACTGCCCTTCCAGAGTGATTGTGTCAGAACGAGGAGCTTGGCAAAAGCCGCTTGTTATCTCCCTGTAGGAATGCATTGGTCTACTCGAGGTGATCGACCTTTTCTCAGTTCGCAGATCAGCAGCTGTATCTGAGTACTTGAACTCCTCCAGAACAGTCGGGATGTTAGCCTTCTCCATCGATGTAAAGCTTCTTTATTTCTCGTTGCCCCCCTCTCTTCTCCTTGAAATCGCAAACGGAGGCATTGATGCATACGGGGACGTGCGCTTCCAAAACGAGTGCGGAAAAAATGTAGGCATATTTCTCGACTAGCTAGGGCTGTACCTGCGCTCTGCGGTGGTCCTGTTCACAGGGAAGATTTCCTTCCGAAATGAAGGAGCGTGCATCGGCTTCTGCCACGGGGTGTCCCGTGGCTAGCAACAGGTCACGGAGTTACCGGCTGCTAGCCCGCCACGACCGTGACATTGAAGGGAACCTCCCAACCGTCCGCGCCAAGATGGTGTTCAGGTACGTCGACGACCACCTCGTCCTCGTCGAGGTGACTGATGACGATCTTGCTTCAGTGGTACAAGTCGTCCACAAAAGCTTTGTAGATATTATGAATGACATCACGCTGACAGAGGAGCTACCAGAGGACACTTTGCGTTTTCTGGACTTTCCTCTTTTGTTCAAGAAAGAACATGTATGCTGGAGGTATGCGCCCTGCTCAGCAAAAAGCCTCTTGATTTTGTCGTCGGCTCACTCAAGGTTAGTGAAGAGGGGAATCGCAAAAGCCACCTTCCGTAATGCACTGCAAAGATCGTGCGTACACGAGATTGAAATGACCTTTGAAGGCCAGGTACAGTGGCTTTTGCGGGCTGGTTTCCCGAGCGTCCTCCTGGTACGCTAGTGGAAGACATGTTAGCGGAAATGCACCAAAGGAAAAAGCCGCGCAAAACCTAGATCAATAATTCTAAAATGGCTGTCATTCCCTATGTGCACGGGGTGTCCCATAGATTGAAGAAGGCCGCGGCAAGGATGGGTGTTTCGGTTGTGTTTTTCAACCCCAGGCAAGTTGAACGTGTTATGCATGAGGGTCAACTGAGACGACGCCCCCCCCCCCCCCCCCCACCCCATTTCTATTCAAAAAAGAAGTTGCGACAAGAAGCATTAGGAGCCCCTCAACAGCTGCATTAATGGATTTGTTTATGAAATACCCTTGAAGTGCGGGCGCTCCTACGTAGGACAAACTCAATTATCACTTCCGGGAGCACGCCAACAACGCAAAACAAGAATACAGCAGCAATCTTGCTTTGCATTGCAGGTCGTGTAAATGCATTCCGTATTTAAGAAACGTCACTGTCATCCAGAAGCACGCTGACCAGCGCACACGTGAAATTATCGAGGCATTTGCATTTGCCATCGTCCGACGCGGCCCTTCATGCATCAGTTCGCCATCCATCCAGTTATTAGACAAGGAAATCTCGTATCGGTAAATTTAACACATCTCCGCCAACTCGCAATCTCAAACCATTCTTTTCTGACCGGCGATACCCTGGCGGGACAAGAAGCTCTCGTCGAGCAAGCACGTCGAGCAGCCATGGCCAGTGGAGTCCTGGAATGAGGGCACCACCCACTCGAGCTCAAGAGCAACCACCTCGATGGTCCGAATAAATGCTCTCTCTCTCTCTCTCTCTCTCTCTCACACACACACACACACACACACACACACGCACACGCACACACACACATACACAACACACACACACACACAAACACGCGCGCACACACACACATACACATACACACACACACACACACACACACACATTTTTCACGCCATTTATGTTTCCGCTCTTGCTTCTCTGCCTATATATTCCGCGCTCGCGCAATGAACGTACTTGTTCGAAGCCAGCGCCCGTGTCGTGTGCCCCTTTTCTGTGTCCCGTTATTTGCACTGCTTGCTAAAGTGTGTGTTCATTGCAGAATTCATTTCGTGCGAGTTTGCGCTGTCTCCTCGTGGATCGGCTCTTTTAACTAACGATGTAAGTAATGAAAAATGTTTTTGAGGCAGCCTTGATTTCTTTTCCCGCGTTGTTGCGGGAGCAGCAGCTGTCAAAGGATACGCGGTCCAGCACCAAGACCGGCGGCGGAGAGTTATAGCCAAGAGTTACAGCAGTGGTTAACGGAAAGCACGAAAGCGGGCGATCTCAGCCGTAAGTTCTGTGGTTCCGTTTTGCGGGAGCAACGTCGTTGTTTTGGAGTCACATCGTCGCTGCTTCACTGCAACTTTACCGAAACATTCCGTGAATGGCCCAGACGTCCCGACGAGCTCGGGAATTCTCTCCTTTGAGTAATGCGTCTCGCGAGGAGCTGAAACAAAAGGCGCGGTGCGCGGCGACGTTTTACGACAGCGACCTCCCTGTCTTTCCTTTGCCTTACACGCACACACGCACACAGGCACACACACACACACACACACACACACACACACACACACACACACACACACACACACACACACACACACACACACACACACACACACACACACACACACGCACGCACGCACGCACACACTCTCTCTCTCTCTCTCTCTTCAAGCCTCCTTGTGTGTATACAATGATCGCGTCGCAGTATGATTGGATGGGGAGAACGCAATATATCGGGGATACCTTTTAAGTAGTGCCGGGGCCTTGGAAGAAAGGTGCGGATTGCCTTAGAAATCGGAAAACGGCCGCTATCTCTGCTCGTAGTCTTCAGAAATATATGCAAAAACGTTTCCTTTCTCTGCCTTGTTACTCGGTAACAATTATGAACAGTTAACCACTTCCAATCAACGTCATTGTCTCGCCTCCTGTAATGCGACCTCGCGACATTCACCGAGCCTTCAATCTTTCCTCGCCGACATCGAGAGGAACACAGCGGTTGGAGTACTGCTGCCTCTATTAGTGGGCACAGTGCCAGAGAAGAGGCAGGCGAGGACAAGAATAAGGAATTCACCTTTCCCCAAATAATATGTTTAACTCGGCGTACATTTTTTCGTTAGTGTCCATTTAAAGAGAAAGGAATAGGAAGCATGCAGGGCGGGGGCTAACCCTGTATTCTCACTGCAATGTTAGCACCCGCCATGTATCCGTTATGTCGCCGTCTTCTAAAGTCTGTTCCCTCGTCGCTCTAGTGTGTGTCTCTTAACATTCAACCAACCCGCCTGGCAACAAATTTTACTGGATTCATTATTATTGTTTCCGGTGCGACAGAAAGTGAAAGGACAAGAACAAGTGAACACTCAGAGTGCTGCTTTTGATTTACGATTGCTTGCGAATAACCCTACCTCCTTGTAACTCGTTTTTGTCACTTGTATTTCCGTCGCGTGGTAGTTAACAACGAATCCACATAAACTCGTCCGGCTTCCAGTTCTTATGTCAGAAAGTTTACTGGTTTACAATCACTGACCTGCACGAATGCGACGATGGGCAGCTGGAAGCGAACGAAGTAATGGGCACCCCGGGTTGTCTGCTTCACGAGCGACGGGCTCTGGGCACTGGCACGCAGCAGCGCCTCGCGCAGGGTGGCCGCCAGGTCCTCGAGCTTGAGCGCCAGCTCGTCCAAAGACTCGACCTCGCGTCGTAGATTGGCATCCTCGGAGGACATCGGGTCGGCGTCGCCGCCTACGTCGTCGGCGTCTTCAGCCTCCGTGGTGGCGTCGCCGCCGAAGCCCAGTTTCTGGCGTAGGCTGCGTGGGAAACCGAAGGCAACACGTGATAGTTTAGTAACACGTGTTCCCGCTTTAGTGAGCTATTATTTTTTTTTTCTATGGGGGGGGGGGGGTCTAAGAGAAGCTCATACTCGGTGTAACCAAGTACAGACATTGTCTGGACAAAGACTTAAGGCACATCCTGTCACGTGTCTGTTCTTTTCACTCTTGTTTTTGTTCTAGCTAAAAAGGCAATGCGTCGTCGGAAGCTTTAGGTTTCGGCGCATTTGCGTTTCAGCCGCGGCGACGTGGGGCAGTGTTGTGATAAGAATTCGGCGTACACTACTTGTTGGTAAGAGAAGGGAGCGATGGAAAGTGTCATGGAGCACTACACTACGCCTCATTTGTGAACCTGTTCACCGGGACACGCAGTCGTACTGTTCTGGCAACTCCTCTTCTTCCTCTCTTCGCCCCATTCGTCGCTGGCTACTCCTCCTTTCCGCCAGTGCATGCGAGAAGTGAACTCGTGCGCTCGCAAACATGGAGGAAGGAAATGCACGATAGGAGAGAGCACTGCTTCACGCGGCCAGCGTTGGCAAGCGAGCTCTCACTGAAGCCTTTTCCTTCGCTTTTTCTCTCGCAGTCTTGGATCAACATGTGCTCTCCGAGTATTGGCCGGGTATGTTTCAGTCCCAGGAGTTTTTAACCAATGCGAACTTGTTCGCCTGCTTTGCTGTAGCTCTGCCTGCTCAGAGCGGAACAATAAATCCTACCGCGCGCTCTGCCGTGACAATATCACGTGTTTGTACAATTCGTTTGACTTCAATCGTGTTGCGAAATTATTGTTTGCTTCATGAAAGTAAGAGTGACACGTGCCAGAGATACCAGATCTGACGGGGGCACGCCGTCCAAAAATGACGGCTACGTTCCACCACACTGTCCCCTCCGCGTGCAATGCAGGCAAGTTCACGGCCGCGTTCCTGCCTTTGGTTGATGAACAATAAACAAGCAGGGCGAGTTCCGCTGGAGAACTCAAGGGTATGATTAAACAACGCACTTAAAAGCAGCACTGTTTATTCAATTGACGAGAGGAGAAAATAGTAAGGGCACGAGAATTCGCGAACGAGAGAAAGCAGCAGAAGCGCACAAGCGCCCTTCCGTGGGGATCAATTCGGTGAGCTTTGTTCCCTTTGTCATCCCCTCGCGGTGCCTCCTATAGGCTTAACACGTTGCCCTTCCTCCTGGGGGCGGCCCGGGGTTCGTTTTTCAACTGACGCCTGCACGCTGAAGCTCAGCGGATTGCAGGAATTACATGTCCTGGCAGCAAAGAGACGCCCGTAAGCTCGAGGCTTTCCCACCGCCCCTGTGGCACTGCAGCTACGTCAAGCATTTAGCCTGTCGCTGCTAAACCCGGGGGAGCGGGATCAAATTCCGGCGGCCGCGGCCGCATTCGGATGGTGTCGAAATGCGGCACTGAATGGAATTATGGGGTTTTATACGCGCCAAAAGCACCTTCTGATTATGAGGCGCGCCGTAGTGTGGGATTCCGGAATAATCTGGACCACCTCGTGTTCTTTAACGTGCACCTAAGTCTAAGTACACGGGTGGTTTCGCATTTCGCGCCCATCGAAATGCGACCGCTATGGCCGGGATTCGATCCCGCGACCCCGCGCTTAGCAGCCCAACACCGTAGCCACTATGCAACCATGGAGGGTCGAAATGCGGCTTTACTCGTCATTACTTTTCTGTACATAAAAAAAAACAAAAAAAAAAACAAAAGAGCGGACGCAAGGGAAGAAACTGCGTGTAGCGGAGAGTGAGAGCCCCCTTACCCCCCACATAACAACAGTTTGCGAGGAACAGTCTAGTTTGCGTGTTGCAAGCATTTGAAACACGCGACCAATTAGTGCGAAAATGCTACGTGGCAAAAACGAAAAGAAAAAAGACGGCGCTGACAAAAAACGCAGAACGAACAGACAAGGAAGTATATAGTAGTTTACATAGAGACACGTATGTAGGCGCGCACGCACGCACGCACGCACGCACGCGCGCACGCACGCACGCACGCACGCACACACACACACGCACGCACGTGCACACGCACGCACGCGCACATGCGCAGACTGACTAAATGAACATCTGATAATAAAGAACACTAAGGAAAAAAGGCAGTGGTTCACATAGCGGGATAAATGACAGATATAATGAAAAACATGACAGATTACGCTGAAATTGCAATTCATAGACAATTCCATGGATGCATTGCAATATTCGTCCGCTGGATCAAATATAACTTCAAATCAACTTAGTTGCATCAAAAGCGCTGCTAGTTTTCGTCAGTGCGATTCATTCTAAGCTTCCTTTAAGATGTCAAATCACCGAGCCCCTGCCGTGGAAGTGTTTCCTGTGCTAATCGAGCACTGATTCCTTCTCCTCTGCTCAAACGTCACGTTTCAAGAGCTGCAGCTTAACAATAAGCCCTGTTCGTCATCGAAAGTTCGAAACAAGTGGAGTTGCAGTGCCGCCCGAGTTATGCCGGCAGCCTTGTTATAGGAGCTTATACCTGTAAGGTGCAGCGCCGGTTTTTTAAAAAAATTTAAAAAAAAGCCAGGAGACAAATTCTGCACCGTCATTCCCCATAACGACTCCGTTCTCTTGAAAGAACGGTGTACTGTAACGCGCCAACGAGCCTAAGCTTCCAATTCACGGAGATAAACGACTCCCCGTGTGATCCAACGCTCTGACGGTAAAGCCGCCGGGGTACGCAGACAAATATAGTATCTCTAGATGTATGAGCCTTCTTTGGCACTGAGAGAAGGCGCGCTTGAATCCTTTGCAGATCTATCAATCATCACCACATCCACCCGTCACATCGGAGCGCTGCCTCGAAATTGCTGCGAAACCAGGTTTCAAAGGAAGGGAAGAAAACATATCAACCTCGTAAATGTATAACGTATAACTGCATAAACGCATAATGCGCAAACGTACGCTCCGAGTATCGTTCCACAGTAGTTCCACTACACGTTCCAATTGGCTGAATCTACGTGGAGGGAGGCTACAAAGAGTGTTTTAAGCGTAGGAATGCGAACACAAATGTGTAAATGCATATATAAACGCATACACCTCGCTGCAGCGCATATTGCCAGCTTTCTCTACCTCACCCAACGGTCGACCGTGGGTGCCTACTAAACACCCGCTTTGCAGTCTCGTCCTTACAGCGTCGGATTAATTTCAGCACCGCCCGCATGTCGCCGACGCTCGAGTGCACGCTCGTACCCAAACACGACGCGTCCTGCAGGGTCTCCAGGTGTACCTGCGTGTACCGGCGGTATATACCTCTACTACTCGTTCAGTTTTAATTTCTCCCCCCCCCCCTTTTTTTTTTGAAAGAAGCGTCTCTTACACATTCCTCATCGCGCGCAAGTCGCCCTTCTCCATCGCCTCTTCCCGAAGCTTGCGCATGGCAGCTTCTAGAGCGCGTCGTCATTCGGTCGGTTGAGCCGCTTCGAAAAAAAAAAGAGAAAAAACTTTCCTTCCCTCTGGCGTCATTCCCGGGTAATACAAAGCCGACGGCGTCAGTGGGAAACGAGATCGTCCCTCGTCTCGGCTTCACGGCTCCGGAGGATTTCGATTACGGGTGTGAAGCATTCACACACTGCGGAGAGAGAGAGGCCGCGCCGCCGCGCGCGGAGTTGTCGAAACGCCGCTCGACGCTCTCTTGTTTGTTTGCTTGTCCTTCTCGCATTTCTATCCGACTGGCGGGTCCTTCCTGCCGTTTCTTCTGGCTTTCAATCACCCGGCAGCAGCCTCTTAAACGCCGCTCCGTTGCGCCGGTTCTATCGCTATTTCCCCAGGAAGATGGCGTAATAGTAGGATTCTTGTTGGATTCGTACTACATTCCGCCATACTGGCGAACGCTGAAGTTTCGCAGAAGTAATACCGGCGGCTGGACTCGAGGTGAGGGCTGGAAGCAGTACACACACATTTGGTCTTTTAAGCGTCGACCGTAGAATCACTAGCAAAGATTCCAAACCATGGATGTGGTAAAAAATTACTATATATATATATATATATATATATATATATATATATATATATGTTTCTTTTGACGGGAGACGTGGGGTCATTTGCGAAAACATCAGGCAATGAAAACATGTTATAGTTTATTGCTTATATCTTTGCTACCGATACTACCCACGCGCCTTGCCTTGGTATGGTTGAGTCGAGGATCGAAAGAAGCTATCACTCCACGGCACAAGTATACACATACGTAACGTAAAAAAGAGAGACAAGGAATGAGGTCGAAATGGGACCTTGAATTGAATTATGGGGTTTTACACTGTCTGATTATGACGCACGCCGCAGTGGGGGACTCCGAAAATTTGGACCACCTGGGGTTCTTTGAGACAGCTCGTCGCCATCTGTGTCGCGTGCAGAGATGACGACGAGCTAAATTTAGCCTCTATCTCGGCGTTCAGAGAGGTATGGCTCGGCAGTACGTTTGCCGATCGCAGCAGGTGTAGTCGGGTTTTAGAGAACTTACTCAGCCATCGTGTATGGATAATCCACCAAACTCAAACCGGTGCACATCAGGAGTTATAACGCTTACAAGTGTGCAAGCTGTTGCAGAAATGTGGTGGTTGCCTGGCTATGCCCACCCCGCGTTTGACACGTATATGGTCCAGAAATAGCGTGAAAAGGCTCGGGCAGCAAGACAGAGGGATGACAATTCGCACCCACTACGTAGAGGGAGCGAGCACGACTGCAAGATTAGACAGTACGATTCCCTATACGATCTCATAAACTTTATTTATTTATTTATTTATTTATTTATTTATTTATTTATTTATTTATTTATTTATTTATTTATTTGATAACACCGCAATTTGTTTCAGGAATTGTACGCTTGCTCGGCTATGGTTCCAATGCGTTCGACACGCATACGGTCCAGAAACGGCGGAAGGAGCCTCGGGCGCCTCCGGTATACAGGGGTCATTTATTCACCGTACACTGCCCAAACACCCTCTGAAAAACAGAGTGAGTGAGTAAAGACTTTATTGAAAAACAAGGTATTGACGGATGACCTTGTTGTTAGGCAAATGGGCCAACTATGAATAGGGCTGACACCCTTCTTATGTCGCACCCTTCCGACATAAATAGGGAGCGAGCGCGGTTGCAAACTTATGCCGTAACATGCCCGCTAGCTCTAACGTAAGTTAGGCACGTAAGCACTTCTAGCGCGCAAATAACTGCAGCAGATGAAGTTATGAAGATGAAGATGAAGTTATGAAGCACACACAAGGCATTTCGCGTATACCCCACTGCGATTGCGTCACTGGTATACGTCTTCTTCGAAAAATGTTTTTTTTTTGTTGTTGTTGTTGTCGCAGCGTACTTACGCAGTCTGAGAGGAGGGGGTAGATGTGCGTATACACTTAGACCAATGCAATACACTACCCGCCTATGGCCGCCGCGGCAGATTAGCAGCAATATGCCGTCGCGGTGCTGAGCTCGACGTCGCGGGTGCCAATCAGGCCGCGGCGGCCCTGCTTCGATGGGAATGAAATGCAGAAGGGGGCTCGTGTACTCACATTTGGGTGTACC
Source organism: Dermacentor albipictus (assembly GCF_038994185.2). Lineage (NCBI taxonomy): Eukaryota > Metazoa > Arthropoda > Arachnida > Ixodida > Ixodidae > Dermacentor > Dermacentor albipictus. The sequence continues at coordinate 107,338,135 of NC_091822.1, read as the reverse complement.
TTAAAGAATCCCAGTTGGTCAAAATAATTCTGGAGTCACTCACTACGATGCGTTTCATAATCAAATTGTGGTTCGGATAAGTAAAACCCCGGACGTCGATTAACCTTAACGACCCCGATTCCCGGTGGCGCCAGGCGTGCCACAGTTTCCTGCTGCGATATTTTTCTTTTTCTTTTTTTCGTCGCTGCTGTTGCCAGTAATCTTCTGCTCGCGATGGCACACATCTCAGAGGTAGTAGGAGAAAGTGGAAATAGAACGCAGTGAGAACGCAGTGAGAACGCAGTGAGAACGCAGTGAGAACGCAGTGAGAACGCAATGTACAGGCCCGCACGACATATACGTGGCGGGGACAGAACGACGCCTTGACTATATTCTGCGCTGCGGTGACGTCAGGGGCAACCACGCGGTTAAAATCGAGATAAAAAGACACTCGGCAGTCTTATATTCCCCACCACATCGGTCGAGATTTGATACGTGGAATTGATCGCTGCACTAACCCCAATTAATTTTTTTTAAATACTCATTATGCCGCATTTACCTATTTCTTTTTTTTTCTGGTACAGTAGTTCATATTGATGACACCAGAGTGGGGACGCTTGTTGAAACAAAGCGTCCTATACCATCGCACGCGCTCAAGACACAATGTTTCACCGCGAAGATGAGCAATATCAGACGAATCTCTCAAAAGGTATGTTACCCCCAAAAGTAAACGATAGAGAATGCCATTCCGTGCTAAAGGTGTACGTACCACGCACATGCGCAGACATACGAGCTCCACTTTCGTGCTCTCACAAGAACACAATCTGCCCTCTCGAAATCTCGCGATGCTGCCAGTACATCACGCTTCTGTTCGGTCGTGATTTTTGATGTATGCTTCGAACGAGCACGACCTTGAGGAAGCAAGACAACGGACAACAAAAGCGCTCACTCACGGCCGCAGTACTTGTTTCGCACAGGCCAGCATGCGTTTATTTGACACCGCCCCTCCTTGTTTTTTCATGCTTTTTTTTCACATTTCGCAGTGCATGTATAGCCAGCGACGAATCCTCTTGAATAAGAACGAAAAGGAAGAGAGCGGTTCCCTGCTATGTGAGAGCAGGGAACCGCTCTCTTTCTTTCTCTTTGATTTCCTCTAAGAAGGAAGTGGGAAAGCATCGCAGCATGTCGCAGTGCCACTGCTGCGCTCTGGGAGAAATTAACTTGATATCCACGTATATCGGTTAACTACTTAATTCTTGTTCTCCAGAGAATGTGCGCTGCGAGCGGAGGATGGATCCCATAGAGAGATCGAGGAGGGCTAGCAATGAGCCGGAAATAATGAACATACAACCGACAACAGAGAATATAAGTAGCTATGAGCATAAGAAAGCCTGCAGGATCAACAAAAGCAGCGCGGGAAGAAATGACGCGTAACGGCCTGGATTAAAGATAGGCAGGCGGGACTAGCCCTCCTGTTATGTCGGCGATTGCTCCGGCTGACCAACGCAGTAAAGGTAGGCATACGAGTTAACTAACTTAACTAACATATCAACAACGTTGACTGCTGGCCGAGGAAACAAAGCGAAGGGTGGTTGAACTACGCGGGCGCATGATGGCGACCATAAGGTATTCGTATAGCATAGAAAAAACACGAGGTTTAGGTCACGCCCCAACTCATACACAGCGGAAAAGCCGAGTGTGACGCTATCGAAAGGCAGCAGATCCCACGCACTCATGCTCGTCCGACTGGAAAAATAGAAAATTTGCTGCTGGCCGGTCATAGGCTCGCGAATAAAGAGAAGAAAATTGATCGGCTCGATCGAACGTAAGGCAGAGTAACCGCAAGGTACGGCTTCAGCAAATACCCAAGAGAGTGCGCAATAAAAGGCGCTAAGAAGAAGTGCTTCTTAAGGGGCTTACTAAGTCAAAATTAGAGAAGAATAAAGGTAGTGGTGGTTGGCGCGAAAGAAGTTTAGACCACAGGATCTAACCAGTGCTGGCAAGCGTGGCTAATACGCAAGGAACTGCCTTCTAAATGTGGCCCCTTGTGCATGCAAAATCCCAGCATGTGCATACGAAGTTTTCCCTGTTCCTTCTTTACGTGCTCTGGCATAACGCGAACTGGAACTTGCGACATACTAAGCAGGTTCATATGAAGGTGTCTTTTCTTTTTTAACGCTTGGTGTAACTAGGTAACTTGACTACCAAGGGTACTATGGTTTAGAAGAAGAACAGTGCCGAACAAAGCACAATCGCTAGATTGACCCCGCGAGATCAAAAAAAAAAAAAGAAAAGCCACAGGCCTGCACGGCACACATTTCACAGTCTTCCTCCAGCAAGCTAAAGGAGCGTCTCCATAGGACACCGTCGTAAACTGAATGAACACGACAACTGCAAGTAATGTGTATATTTAAAGTCGTGTTTTTATTTGCATACATTTATCGATACACACTCAGGTGTGTTTTACGGTCGGAAAAGTAGGTCGAGAAGGGCACGCAGCGGGGAAATAAGGGCGCTTTGATGTCTTTAAATACAAAGTCCAAACAAGAACTGGTGCGGCAAGAGCTGCAGCGTGCATATGAGACAAATTGCATGCCGAGGGCTTCTTGCACACAATGTACGAACTAGACGTTGTCGGGATCCTTCGTGTTTACGTTGAAATCCCCCGTAAAAGAATTCACCGACGATTACGATACTCCCTAATTGGAAATTTGAGCGAAGCTCTATACGTGTTTTCATTGTTTTCATCTCGCGCATCAATATTTTGTACTATGATTATATAGCTGCAAAGTTTATATCAGGAAGAGAACGCTGTGAGTAGCGCGCTTTGTTTTCATGCAGACGACGCGCGCTACTCTGGCGCCTTATCGTAGACATCGTCGCCATAGAGTTTCGTTCAATAATTAGTAAAGGAAACTGGCACTGCAGTCGGGTTCAATGAAGGGAAGTACATGAATTTGTCTAATCCTAATGCTTGTGGATTCAGGCGTTCTTGTGGCTTTGCTTAATACGCTTTATATGTCTTCATCGCCGTAAATTTACGAGCAATCTATACTTCTCGAAGTGCAGAAGATGCTGCGAACGCACACAATCGCTACAAATTGCAACGATTCAGCTTGTCGATGTGGCCAAATCGAAACGCGCGAAGCATCTCAAGGCAAAGGCTTGCCCGCGCTAAATTTGTAAGGGTGTTTCATGTCGCTTGTCGATGCAGGCGTCCGTGGCGCAATCGTTTCAATACGGGCTTTGCCCGCGTGGGTTCGATCCCATCTTGGTCGCCACTGTCACGATCCGCTCGGGTTCGTGAACGAGAGAGGGCTCGAGGCGCCCTCCGTTAGACGGAGGCTCCGCAGCGTGGTGGTGACGAACGATCACGTTTGTGTTGACGGTTATGATACACGGTGAAACTCTCGGGCCTCATTTTCGGCTGCTCACATGTAGGGGGTGTGCGCGACGGTGCTCCCGGGCCTCACTTTCTGCTGCACGCACACGAGGGTCTTCGCGGTGAAGCTGTCGTACCTGATTTTCGGCAGCACTCACTTGACTGTACTTGCAGCCTGCATGTAGCTTCCGGACGGCATTTTCGGCAGCGCGCACTTGAGGGTCTCGGCAGCGAACATGTCGGGCCGCATTTTCAACAGTACGCACTATAGACCTTTGCACCGGAAGCCTCGAACCAGAGACTCGGAAACGGATATTAGGCCCCCGGTAGCGAGAGTAGCTAGCGTCTCATAGTTGCCCTCTCTTGCTGGACTGTCGTGCACGCTGCATGCACGTTGTTCCCGCATTGACTGCACCAAGTTCTCGCGATTTTAAGCTTATCCGCACAGGCTATGCAAACGTCCGGGCAGCACTGCGCTGTGTACGGTTGTTCGAACAACCAAAAGAAGCGCAATGCAGCAAGAAAAGTACAGTGCAGCACGCACAATGTTCTGCAAGAGGACTGCGGCTGCAACATGTACCTGTTGCATCGGTTTCCTGCCGACGCGGTACTGAAGCATCGCTGGATTAGCGCTGTAAATCGTAAGGGATTCGTCCCTACGGAGTCGTCGCGCGTCTGCTCGGTTCATTTTGTCGACGGGAAGCGGACATCTGAGAATCCAGAGCCAATGCTTCAGCTCGGATACGCGAGGAAGGTAAGATGCGCTGTGTGGGTCTCCATCGTCAGCCCCTAACGTTTAGATGGGCTATAAATATGCAAATATGAGCCAACAAGGTCAAGTTATGGGCAAGCGCGATGACAGTGGTCGTTTTTTAATTAATCGTAGGTCTTGAAGGGGCGGCGGCGCATCACGAAACAAGACGTCCAAGTGCCGAAGAAGGTAGGCTCGCACGTTGTGTTCGCGATAACATCGGTAATAAGCGTTCCCCTTTCATTTCCAGAGAGCAAAAGAAAACCTTGTGCCACAGGCGGCCCCGTCTCCCAGTCCTCCTCTGACGAATGTATGCACGACTGTCAGACTGATTTTTCGAAACGCGCCGAAGCGCGTTTGATATCTGTTTATGTTCATCTTCAAGTACTACACATATCGAAATGCATTTTTCGCAGGTACAACACAGCAATGACAGTTGCAATGCCGGCTTGCAACTGCTTTGCTCTGCTGCTTTATCCGAGGTATGTGCCCACAGTTTATTAACAATGCTGTAAAATTCAAATGGCTTCTGTGCCACTGGACTCGCCGAGGTGACTAACTGGCCATGTCGTTTGACTGCTGTGCCCAAGGACGTGGAATCGAATCTCGTCCGTAGCGGCCGCGTATCGATGGAGGCCACTGTTGTGCTAAGTCGTATGGTAGAAATAAACCACATCCCTCCGCTATGACGTCCCTCGCAATGCATGCGCGGTTTTGGGACGTTAAACCGCTCATAAGATCTGCGCTGCTGCCTGCACCGAGAATTTTCCTAAACAAGGCAGGCCAAACTTTGCTCTGTACAGCGCTTGCACGTACTAAGATTTTGTAATGGGATCTAAAGTGAATGCCCTAGCTAATTTATGACTTGCCATATTGTACACAATCGCCTGAGTTCATACTCTGTTTAATTCATTTCTGAGGACTACATTAATGACGTTGACTTTGGCTCCAGTGATTTTTTTAATTGCCACAGATAAAATCGTTGAGGATGTTGTTACTGTATCTGCACTGCAGCTAATAGTTTGCTCAACTACAATAACATGACGCTTGAAAAAAAAAAAGGATGACCAATGAAGCCATGCAATTGGTTCTTATTGTATGGCTCAAAGCTGCATTACTTTTCTACCTCAAAGCAGAAACCAGTCCTTATCGTTAAGTGCTGTGTACTTGTTTGTTGTTTTTACCATTATGAAGTGTGCTAATTAGCACATGAAAGCATGAGTATCCACAACAGCTGCACCGGTAGTCACCGTAGTCGTCCACAAAGAAAGTCACAAAATTCCACAAAAAAAAGCAGGGTATCAGGCAGAGAGGTGTACAAAATATTCCCAATTTTTTATACATGTTTACCAGACATATTTAAATGCTTGGGCTAGGGATAAAAGTAATGGAGAATGATTTAGTAATCTATGATATTGCCAATTACATTGCCTTGCTAAGTAATGCAGAAGATGAATTGCAAAGCACGATTGACGACACAGGCAAAGCAGAATGATCGGTATAAATATACAGAAAATTGGTGTTCCGCAGCCCCAGCAGGAAATGAGTTTACGGTGGCTAGCGAAAGCATTGGAAGTGACAAGGGTGATTTAATTAGGGCAGGATGTGTCTGCAGGTCCAAATCATGACAGCAAAATTGAAGACTACGAGTGGGCTGGAGTGCATATGGCAGGTGCTATCCGATCATGAATGGCACTAGAGGAAATTATGTAACAGGTGTACCTTACCGGTACTCACCTATGGGGCAGAAACATTGAGGCTAACGGAGCGTTGTTGCACCCAAACTGAGAACAATGCTCTGAGCTATGGAAAGGAAAATGATACATGCAGCCTTAAGAGACAGGATGAGAGCAGAGTGATCAAGAACTAATGCAAGTTAATGACATCCTAGTTAATCAAAAATCAAGACTAAGAAATGGGTGTGGGTAGGGCATGTAATGCGAAGGTAAGAAACTGTTCGTCATTACGAGTATCGCCCTGGATTTCAAGATAAGCAATGCATGCATGGCAGGGGGCAGCAGAAAGTCAGGTGGGCAGATGACACTGAGAAGCTTATGGGTACGAGTTTGCCATAGCTGGCACAGTACAGTGTTAAGTGGAGAGAAGTTGGAAAGGTCTGTGCCCTGCAGGAAGTGTAGTTTGGCTGGGCAAGATAATGATGATGATCGAACAAGTGTGGCAAAAATATATATTTATTACCATTGCACTTTACAGGGATATGAAGACAGGTTGAAAGAAAAAAAGAAAGGAGCAGCCATGGTCAGAACTGTCAGTGTATAACAGTAACTGCAGTTAAACATGTGAATCTGCATGACTTCATTACACTATGGTAGTACGCAAACATACAATACTTCGTCTCCTGAGGAAGGACCTGAGTAGGCACAGCTTAACACACAGCATACTTAATGCCGACTTGACAGTCTAGAATCCGCAGAATTTTTATCCTTACACTGTACTATGAAAAGCAATTTTTTTTTTACTGCAAGGTCCTCATATCATGCTGATTACTTTCAGGTTACACAGACAAAGGGCAGTTCTGTTGCCTGTGTACCACAGACAAAGGCGTGCTTCGAGGCAGCCAGAGTGAGTTCAGTAATGGCTGCATGAATCCACTTGCACTCCCAGATTTGGGGGCTATATTTCACATGGGCCATATTTCTGTGTTGTGACAGTAATAACAAGTTCTCTGTTCCTACAGACGAAAAACTCGCTGTTTTACTTATTTCAGATGGTACAAACACCTAGTACCAGCATTAGTGCTGAAGCAGGATTGCCACCAACACACCATGACAAGGTGAGGGGGAAAATTGCACCATTTCATTCATATTTGTTTGTTTTATAATGGTGGTTAAGCATTCATGTATCAAATGTGACTTCAGACAACACAGACCATGGCTGCTGCTGACTCCAATATCACCGCAAGACCTCAAGTACAGTGTACAAGCAGTGTGAGTGAAACATTGCTTGCCACACTTAACTGACATCATTTAGATAATGTAGTGTCTTCACAACCATTTTTGTTAATGGTCCCATCTGCTAAATGTAAAAGTGACCGACTGTTACATTTAACACTTTTCAACAGTAATGTGGTGCGCAAAAGCTCGTGCAACTTTTGTCCGATTTCAGTGCAGCCTACATGTACCAAAAACAAAAACTTTGCACAATTCCTTTGTCACACACACTGGTTCCTAAGAACCATGCCTGCTGCTTGCAAAAAAAAATTTGCTGTAAAAAGTAAACATTTCAATGTACCGTGTTTATTTGCCCTTAACATTGAACTAAAATTTCCTAAGTTGGGGAATGGATGTGGAGTAACACACCAAAATATGCCATGTGCGTATAGCCATTTCAGAACTGATTTACTTCAGGTTGTAGTGCGAGAGACCACACAAACATTAAAGACCACCTGGCTTAGAACACAAGTGCATGCGTTTCAACCATGCTCCGATTTACTGTTCACTAAGATTCTAATCGCTTGCATTCAGCTCTTCTGAGTATGGTTGAACGACTCAAAACACAAAGCTTGGTGCCTTGACTCTGACATCCTACCTTTTATTTTTTTAGGTTCAAAAACACAAGTCAACACAGTGGGAGAATGTGAACTATGAGGACCACTGTTATGCGCAACTTCCCAAGATTGCGCTACACAAAACTTCATTTGTGGAGAAGCTTTCTGCTGATGACATTTTGTTTTATACGGGCATCTCGCAAACAGCTTTCAACAACCTTGTGAAAGCAGTGTCGACATTGGCCAAAAAGGCAAGCATATTGTCACGTGCTGACCAGCTAATGATGTGCCTTATGAGGCTTCGTCTTGGTCTTCTGTACGGACATTTAGGGAGAATTTTCCAGATGTCAGTTTCTGCTGTGGGGAACAACATTCGCTACATGTTTCAAGTGCTGTGCAAAGTAATGAAGTGGGTTGTCAATTGGTTGCCAAGAGAAGACATCAAGGACAGCATGCCAGCGTCCTTCACGGAGAGTGGATATGGTTCCACAACGTGCATTCTTGATTGCACTGAAGTTATGTTGCAGCGCCCAAAGAAGCTAATGGCCAGGGCACAGACGTTTAGTAGCTATAAAGCACACAACACTATAAAGTTCCTCGTGGCTATTGCCCCTAACGGGCACATCATGTTCGTATCTAAGGCATATGGTGGACGTGCTTCGGACAAGCTCATCACAAGGGAGAGTGGCATTGGAGATTACTTCATGAGAGGTGATGAAGTAATGGCGGACCGAGGTTTCTCCCTTGACGACGAGCTACTTGTGCAAGGTGTCCGGCTAAACACGCCAGCCTTCACGAAAGGTATTTTTTGATGCAACTGGCATAGTTTTCAGCAAATACAATGTCACATTTTGTTTTGCAGGAAAAAAGCAGTTGACTGAAAAGGAGGTCACCACCACAAGGCGCATTGCATCTGTCCGCATTCATGTGGAACGTGCAATTAACCGGATCAAGACCTACAGAATCTTCAAACAGGCACTCCCAATCAAATCAAAACAAACAATTAGCGATATGGTTTTTATTTGTGCAGGGTTATGCAACCTTAAACCTGCTCTCATTCAACAGGGTGTCAGTAACCAGAAAACATAAAATAGACAAGGAAATCAAGGAATTGTGAACGCAGTGGCACCGCCTATGAGCAGCGCCATACTGGCTTGGGTGAAAGCGGTCTTTCGCATGGCAGGTATACGCTCGGCGGCAGGTTCTGGCGTTTGTTTTCGCGGTCATGCGGTCTGTTTAGTATAACGTGCGTTTTCTACGTGGTAAATGGTTCTGTGAGACGTGCTGAAGTGGTTTAATGCGTCATGGCCGGAGTTTATGCTGGCGTTGAGGTGAGCGGAACACGCAGCGCCATGTGTGCGCCCATATTTGAGCCTACAATCAGCCTCGGAGATCAATTGTGTATTTCTGAATGTTCCAGTCACTAACGTGACCTTATTGTAGTATTATCCTCTATTTCTATGCTGCACTTTAGGAGCCATGAAACATACGCGACGATCGTAACGGCGTGAGCGTGGACACCGTTCTACTACGATAGGAGCTGTGATGTTATACTTTGACAAGCGTTCAAACTGTTCGCTGCAGGTTACATTGCGTGATTACTTGGTTCGATGAATGAGGTTTCCGCCCTGAATAAAATAGTTTTGGCAAGTGATAGCAACATACCTTACAGTCCGCATTACGCTTGTCCAGCAAAGGGACTGTTTACGAACTGCACGAGCGTCTCAAGCAGTGGTAGGTGCTGGATTACATATATCTTTTTTCTATATACCGAATGGTCCAAGCATATCGCATCAGCGGTTATATATAAACGTTGTGCGGCGTGACTATGCGAGGCCCTATTGCGGCGTTAGCCCGTTTTCTCTTGCTTTTTCGAGAAAGAGGATGATAACCGAGTTTTTTTTTCGGTTGTGTTCATTCCTTTCTCAACGATGCACTCACACGCATTACGGAAATTTTGTCCTCAAAAATAGGCATCGCATTCTTTTTATGCGATCCCTCATATATTATGGCTGTATGCAGGCCAAAAAGGCAATGTCGAAGCGCACAGCTTACATATGTACTGTGCTGGTTCACCAACCGCAGTGATCGCTGTCTTGAGCAGCGCCATCGGCCTCATGCAGGAAGGCTAGCGTAGACATATGGTAATTTGAAGCGTACTAGACTTGAAATGCGCGAGAACGATGCCGGTGCATCACAAATATTTGATTGCGCCCGCCGCTTAGATGTTTCGTGGTTGCCTTAGGTTGGCCGTGCACGAGCATGCGCTCTTATAAGCTTTATGTTTTACTCCCTACTCCAAGCGATCAGATATTGAACAGATTTACCATTTCATGCGGCTAATACAGAGACACCGGTTCTCTTTGTCGAATTTAAACCGATATATGCAAAATAGTTCACAACACATACACACTCCGCGACTGATAATGTGCGTACACCGCAGCTGATAAAACGCGTCAGATTTTTGTGCCCCGAAAAGATATTTCAGCCTACTGTAGTTACCGATGCGCGGAAAATCTCCTCTGACGAGCTCATATGAACGGACATGGCGTAAATTTCACAAAGTAAGATCTAAAACATCTCGAAATCGTTCCGCAGCACGCGACAGCAATACTTTCAAGCAGCGCCGCGCCGGATCACCCAAGCCAGAGAGGAGGAAAGGCCCTCCGCGCGCCCTATCCTCCTCGCCCGATGAAATGGCCTATAGAATACCAATAAAAAGCATAACTTTCTGTACATGACTTCCTGCTGGATCAACTGAAGTATAGGGTCTGTTATCGTTGGTTGCAATGGTTTTTTTTGCCCTTCACTTGCAAAGAAATTTCCATTGGCACCCGGGCTATGCACGACGCTGAAGGCTGAATTCGATGCGAGGTTGCCGTACGCAGAGAAAGAGAGGTAAGGGGAACGGTCACTTTGTTCAAATTGCGGCAAAGCTTCTCACTAATAATAGGAATGTCGATAAGTGCGTGAATTCAACTATAATGAGCAAATATGCTTATATCGATGAAGTATATCCATTTTGCCACTGGTGTGTGAATCTAACAAGCGAGGAAGTAGCTCTGAAAAATAGAATTTTTTCAGCCGTGGTAAAGTCTGCGACACATACTTGGGATCAAAAGGCACTTGAACAATGACATCATTTTCCACACTCCATACATAAAGAAAGCATATCTGGGTCTTGGTGCAGAGCATCTGAAACTGGACCTGGCTGTAATAGCCATTTGGCCCACTCTCTTGAAGTACAAGTTCGGCATCTTTGTTTAGCCGCACATCATACTTGCCACTACTGATAAGTGGCACACAGTCATTCATGTTGGGACACTTGATTTCAAGAATGGCATCCATTCCTTCAATAATTCCATCCGGACTAGCTGAAAGCCACGGCAGCTCAGTGTTCACCACTGTTCCTATTTGGTTTACAGTAAGCCCAGTCTTTTTTGAAAACTGCTTTCGGGCAACAGGCTCCATCTGTTTGCCATACTTGGTGGCAGCATTGCCAGAAAAGCTGGTGGAAAGCATCCTCATGGCTGCTTTCTCGCATCCCGTAGTCTCTCTTTTCGGTACCTTGTTGACATTTGAGGCAGTCAAACGTAGCTTCCGCGAAAAAAACCACAGTGGCGTTGCTTGGCTTGCAGTTTCTGACTGAAGCACCTCAGCACCACGGGGTGACAATGCCACATACTTTTCATAAAATGTAGTGCACACCGCACAGCTTTCGTTTCCGTGGTCGCCATGCTCATTCCCATCATTGGCTGGTGGTGGAGGCACTTGCCGCTGCATGCTTGGATGGAACGTCTCATAGAGAAGAGTGCCTGCATAAAATATAAGACATCACAAATCAATTATGTACAACATGTTTCATCCCCTTGCAGGTTAAGCCTTAAAACAAACGAAAGGTGAGCTAGGATTGATTGGTTGGCTTATGGGGTTTAACGTCCCAAAGCGACTCAGGCTATGAGAGGCGCCATAGTGGAGGGCTCCGGATAATTTCGGCCACCTGGGGTTCTTTAACGTGTACTGACATCGCACAGTACATGGGCCTCAACATTTCGCATCTATCGAAATGCAGCTGGGATCGAACCCGCATATTTTGGGTCAGCAGCCGAGTACCATAACCACTGAGCCACCGCGGCAGGGCGCAAACCGCAATTGTAAAAAGGCACCTATGTGCTATGCATTGTTCATGCACATAAACATATCTGTGTGGCTGAAATTATTCTGCAGCCTTACACTACAGCCCCCTTTCTGTCTTCCTTTCCCTCCCTCTCCATCCTGTCTCTCAAGGCACGGGACAGTGAACTAGTTTGAGTGTCTTTCCCCCGAAACTAATTTTTAATGAACCAACGCTTCAGGCTTAATTCACACCTTTTACACATTGTTCTACTAGTGTTTTGTACTTCTTAGCTTGCAGTGAAGTGCATGTTTCTCCTGCCGTATTACGTTAAAATGAAACTAGTGGAAGCATTCATTTACATAACAGTCCTGAAAGAAGCTTAACTGTTTTCACACCACAGACATCGGTCTAGAACTGAACCAGCAACTCTACCAAAGCTTAGCGTGCTGTCAGTGTTCAGCTTCAGTGATGGAGGAAATACACCAGGAGCTCAAAACATGGATCTAAGGTCTAATGCTTGCACTTTTGTCTTTTTGAGCATCACTCAGCAGTGCTCTAGCCTTTTATTTGTAGGACTGTCTAGAGACATGCCAAAGAATGATAGTAATTTGAGGAAGTGTTAAAGCTATTTAGGATATAGTCAATTCTATTTACCTGGGGTATCAAATAGGTATGGAAATGGTGACTCAGCATGAAATTTGCGGATTTCTTCTCGGGTCATTGGCACAAATGATGGTCTTTGCCGCTTTGGGAGGGGATCATCCACAATCTGCTTCTGCACCTTGAAAGTTATTTCTTCAAGCGTGGCTGGTTCAACATTGCGTTTTGTGCCACTGTTCCACAATGCAGCCCTGTCTGTGCAAGAAGTTGTAGTATAGCCTTTTGCCACAGCCATTTCTATTTTCCATAAGATTGCACCGACGTGGCTACAGGCTTTTCCTAGCCCGGCCATGCAAGTGCATCCGGCTGTGACAACTTCTCCGCATTGTTTCACGCACGCCCAAGCAGTCCTTGGTGTTGCATTCAGGGACTGAGAAGGGCTTACCGTGCCCTTCACGTAACATAAGTCACTCGAGATCTTGTGAGTGAAAACTTTCCCCACCCACCCACTTTGCACGTAGTTATAGGACTCGAGGGCCCTGAAGTTTTTGATCTGTTGAAAATCACATGCCTTGGAGTTCACGAGGTAAAATATAATATCTGCCGCATTCACATTTGGCCACTCCCGCATGTCTTCACACCAAGCAGTGACTCCATTTGGGTGGCTGTATGTGCTATTGTCTGAAACAAACCAAAACAAATGTATGCAATTTTAGTCGGTTTCAGTCTTTAATACAAGAATACACAAAAGAGTGCTCATAGAGAAGCCAATTTGGATGCAGGGAAGCACGCGCACGCATGCAAACGTGCACACTAGCACACAAAAACAATCGAGTGATAATTCGGCTGACGTTAACATCTAAGAATCTCATCTGCGTGCCCTTAAAAGTAACAGTACATCATGCCTTATGAAGGAAGGCATATACGCCAGGTAACTGTACTCGACGTTTCCCTGCGTTGGCAGTTTACCTTGAGTAAGCGCGTATGCTATCCGGTCAGCGGTGTTCGGGAGAACTTGCATCCACAGCCTGAATACAGTTTCGCGCGCTCTCTGCACATAAGCGAGGAATGGACGGCCGATCGACATTAAACGCATAAGTGTGTTTTTATAGCTTTGGTGAATTACCTTACAGCACGGAAATGCATCCGGTACGTAATGTACGTAATCGGCTACCTAGAAACCAAGCACTTATCCCGTAGGCACAAGCTAGCGTTTTCGCTAGCGAATGCACACCTTCGCTTTTCCCTGTATTTAAACCACCAAGTAATTTGTAACATACAACAAATTAGAGCAGTTTCCTTAGGCGCCACACACAGTGGGCAAAACAGGATCCTGATCGCTTTTTGCGAGCATAGATTCCAGCAGCTCATCGCGAATGAGTATCATGCAATGACAAAGCTTCGAAAGCCAGTCGTTACTGTCTCGCACAAATTTAAAAGATCCTCGGTGCACTATCCGCATTTCGAATGGTACCATTGCACGGCACGATGTTGACTGCATTCAACGTCATGAACTGCGCACACTTAGCCGTGACTAGGTGGCCTAAACAATTACTTACCTCCGATATCGACGGGTGCTTGAGAATCTGGCGGCAAGCCGACAGTGGCTGATGTCGACGCCATTCCGCAATCGCACGGACTGATTCACAGCCACGGGTGCTCACAACAGGAATGTATTCGCCTTAATAATGCTAAACCGACACCTCTCAACACTGGTGATACTTGGACGCTGAGCGAGGAGCGACGCTGAGGAGAATTAAGCCACAGAGAATCGTCGGTGAAAGCAGCAGCGCTGAGCTGACGCTTGCCGGCGCCATCCGGCAGTCGCGCGTAGTCGTACCGCCGCTGTCAGCAGGAACGTTTTCGTCTCGATGTGTAGCCGATGCCTCTCGACACTGATCGGAATAGCACGAAAGTGGCAAGACGACTCTGTGAAAGCCGAAGACACGGAGAGACACGGAGAAACACAGATGTGGAAAGCAACAAACGTTTTTAGCCCTGCTCGTTGATCGCAACAGCAGCGATACGCCGGCGGAGGCTGATCAACGACAGTCCAATATGGCGTCGCCGCCAAGCAGACGCTAGACGGCGCTAGTAGTCTAAATATGGTGGCGCCCATGGAAGCCTCAGTGCAAAGGTCTATAGGGTCTTCGTGGCGAAGTCATTCAACGTCGTTTTCTCGAAAACGAACTAAACTGTTCGCCCGGCGTCCACGGCGACCTGCGGCTACTGCTGCTCTCTGCACAGTGGTCTGATGAGCCCGACGTTGCCTGGTTGTAGCCGCGAGACGAGTCGCTTCCTGAGCAGCACTTAGTAAGTTGGAAGGAGGCCCCATGACGCGTTGGGAACAGGTAACACAGAGCAACGAGATTACGCGGCCCACGTGTCCCATCCCTTGATACGTGTCACGGTACACGAGGCAAGTGGAAGACGGAGTGCTCAAAGCACTTAGTCCGCAGAAACACTAACAAGAACGGACGGCTTATTACCACGCTCCAGTCACTTCTCCTTGTTTGCTGCGTTTCTTTTACATTGCCATACGTCTTATTTTTGTCATTGTCCTTGCGCTGCACTACAGACGCGGCGTTGTCCTCCCTTTCAAAGGATGCATCGTCCCGATGTGAAATTTAAGCGTGCACATGCATGAAAACAGGAATCGATTGTATACATATACTCTAACACGCGCCACAATATGTAACTGCAGTGCAAAGTGAGCACGCATCGACGCTACGCGGCGCGCCTGTGAGACCGCGTGACTTGCCGCGCGCAAGGCGATAGCTGCGACGGACACCGGCGGCGGCGGGCACCATCGCCAACCGAAACGGCCGTCGGAATTAGCCGATAACAGCTCACGCTGTAAACCTGTTTCTAGCAAAGCATCTCGTCGTGCAGAGTCTTCGCGAACGATTGTAGGTATTGACCAGTAAGCGAGATAACGGGCTTTGACCAAGGGTCTTTCGTTGACTAGTCCCATCAAGTCCATTTCAATATAGCGCACTTCTTGAACGGAAATATTTCTGCCTTCTGGCTCATCGTACCAACAATCTCGTCACGTCCACTGCACTAGCTACTACCGATTCTAGCTCGTCGACGCTAAGTGCTCGTCAGTGAGTGCGTGCAAATATGCATGTCAGTGCATATGAAACGTCAGTCCATGGGTAGAAGCCTATTTAGGAACCTGAGCAGGGCGAATGGAGGCGTGCGTGTGAGTGTGTGTGTTGCGCAGCATATGTAATATTCAGGGTGGATATTCTCGAGCGATCCCTTTCAGGCTTCATATTACCTTCACGAGATTTCATGCGAATCAACGTCGGACGCCGGGAATTAGACGGCCGATAATGCGCTGGGCGTATACATAGCAAGCTTGGCACAGTTGCAGGAACGCTGTCGGCCGTGTACGCCGACGCGTCCGGTACCGAGTCACGTGAAACGTTGCCATAGTGATCGCGTCCCCGACAGTGGGGTGGCTGAAGTAGTCACAGCGAGTGTGTCAAAGCGACCCGGAACCGAACGGGAACCGTGCGAAACCGATAGTCTTTCGCCATCTTGGAACCGAACCGCATGTGAACTGAAACATTCAGGAAGAACCATTCCGAACCGGTTCGACGACAGGTTCAGCCCAAGGTCATCGTAGCTGAATTTCTACAACAGTGCATAGCTTGCTGTGCTGACGATAACAGACGACGCACCTTACGTCAATTCGGGGTCACGTGCGGCCCTCCACAGCGACCTCCATTGACTCACTCAATCCCCAGTTTTCAGTTTGCCAAATGCGCACTGTTTTATCGCCCTCTTTTCCACGTCTGGGACTGCATATCGTATCGGAAGACATAGATAGGGTTCCGTCATGGCGTCAACGCATAGTCGGTTGATAATTTTCCGTAGTTTCATCAGATAAGTGCAACTACGTAAATACCGTAGGTAGGTGTTCCAGGGCACACCACTCGAAGAAAATGTCCGCGCAGTCTCCAAGTTCTTGGCGTACCTTTCCGCGCACAAATAATCGTCGTTCCTGACCGCAGTATACCTCGTTTCCTTTTGAGCTGCGTCAGGCGTACCTGTATTACAGCCATACAAAGTGAGTGAAATAGTGCAGTAGTAAAGCTAGCTGAGACAGCATCAAATAGTAAAACAACTGAGATGAGCCCGTCATCGATGTCCTTGAGGATGTGCTTCACCTTGTCCTCTTCACTCATGGTGGAATCGACGCAGGCGCAAATACCCACGACATCCTCTATGTAGCTGGTGTAAGTCTCGCCGGGCTGTTGAGCGCGCTCACGTAGGCGCTGTTCAGCACGGAGTTTTCGCAAGGCTGGGCGACCGAAGACTTCCGCGAATGCTGTTTTTAAAGCGGACCAGGTTTGCAGTTCCCGTTAATGATTGTGGAACCAGAGGTTCGCTACGTCAGCAAGATAGAAGATGACTGTACGTAGCTTCGTTGGGCCATCCCACTTGTTGTGATCACTGACGCGCTCGTAGGTAGAGAGCCAATCTTCCACGTCAGTCTCACCTGATCCGCTAAAAACAAGAGGGTGCCACTGCCGCTTGACGGCGCCACACATGATAGGAGCGGCGGATGCTCCAAGCGGTTTGTTTGGAGCCTCGTTCATGGTAGCGCCTGGAGCAGCTGTCAAAGTTTGGCTGCGAAGTTCCAGGGTGAGGTCGGGGAGTGTAGCACCTTCCACCAAACGGAACATGGATTTATTACGAGGCACTATGCACAGTCTAGTAGCACCGGCAGTACACGAACGCTGATCGCGCGCACAGCCGACACACGAGCCGTCTTCTTCGTCCTCCTCTTCACTACACTATTACTACTATTACTATTATTACTGATATTGCTATTAGGAGTCAATGATATGGACACGATTCGAACATCCACTGCTACTTTATTTGGCCATTGGTCTGCTTACAAGCTTGCTACCTTCCCGTACAGATTCAGTTGGGTGTAGTGGGTATAGAAATACGTTCCCTCTATCCACAGTGACCGACCGGATGTAGAGACTAGGCTACATATAGCGTATATAGGGCCCTACAGCTGGCATCTGCTCTTATGAGCATTTCCAGCGTAAGAACGTTTGGTATTAAGTATGAGCTTAGAATTGTAACCCGCGAGTGCCCAGACGACACTCGGGAAACGTTCCTTTAACTGCACTGGAGACAGTGCTTGATTGATCCTGTAAAGCATAACGTATAATTTTTGTCACGTTGTTTGGCATAATATAACGCCTCGAAATGCTTAGTTAAGCGCGGAAAACGTAACGCGACGCCCAGGTTGCGTTTTTTATGTGCTGTAATGAAGTTCCAGCTACGGATAGTTCAAAAATATTTACTAATAATTATTTACTACACTAAAATGCTTTTTTTGCTGAGATACCATTTCATTGCCTTTTCTTCATTTTTTTTACGTATGTACTTGCGTAGCCCTAAATAAAATCGAACAATTCGTTCCGGTTTTCCTTTCTGTGGAAATGTGCCTAGGCATTGCAAGGTTAAAATTCGAGGTCAATGGAGGTAACGAAATGTCACTAAGTAGAAGCACACGGAACGTTCGTCTGACCTTTACTAGCAACTAATATCGTAAGTGTCTTGAATAATGAAGAGAACTAGAATAATAAAAAAAGAAAAAAGGACACTTTCAGTGGCTATGAACGTAAAGTAGCAGTAAGCAGATTCCACCTGATGAGAAACAAACTAAATGTACCTCGGGCCGACCTCTCTACATTTCGTATCATTAAACTTCCCTCTCTCTCTCTCTCTCTCTCTCTCTCTCTCTCTCTCTCTCTCTCTCTCTCTCAACGCGCCGGTTTCGCCTTGGGCATGCGGACTTCCATTCCATGCGTTAGCTCCGTCAGCTGCATTAACTGATTAGCCGCCGCCTTCAGCCGTGCTCCAGTTCACACGAATGAACTCTCCTGGAAAGAAAGTTTCTAGCGGTACGTTGCAAAGACCGCGCGCGAAGCCATCGCTTGATTCTCGTGTTTCGCGAATAACGAACAAAAATTAGGTGCGCATAATAAGAAACGAAACAAAAAAGAACGGAGGAACTATAAGTGAAGATCACTGACTGACAGCGCTTAATCCCGAGACCTCTAGGAAGTAACACAAGTAACTCGCACGAGACAGCCTAAAAGCCTCGCTCTTACTTGACTCGCGCTCTTGGAAACTCCATAGATCAATCCTTCCCATTCAAAAACAAAACAAAATCCCCAAGAAGAAACTCACGTATAGGAGCGTCGATATCGAGTATATGTACATACGATATATAAAACAAGTAGAGAGACGAGTCGAGGCGGCTGCCCGCACCGCCCGCGAATCATAAGCCTGAGTGATCAGCGATCCCATTTTCCGCGGCCCACTTCTTTGTGCCGAGAGACGATGGACAAGTAATGTACAGGAATAAGGGGAAAAAAAAAGAAGGCGGAACGGGGAAAAACGAAACAATGCCTCTGACTTAGAGCGCGGGCATTGTCTGACTTCGCGTTCCCTCTGTTCTCTATCACCTCCCGTGGAGCCGACATGAGTACATCTGAAAAAGCAGACGAGACGTATGTAGACGTATTCTTTGTAGAAGAAAAGAGCAAGTCTACACATAGCGAATAGCACAACGTTTTTATCCTTCTTTGAATGCGATAAGAACACTGCGTTACACGAGACAGAGAGAGAGAGAGAAGGGAAGGGAAGGATGTTTTACGAAAGGTCTGGGCAAGTCTGGAAAGGAAGTTCTCGAAGTACACCCGAAACACCGACCAAGACAAAGGCTAGAAATAAGACGAGAAGAAATACGACGAGAAAAATAAAGACGAGAAAAGAAATACGACGAGAACAGATGTCACTTAAAAAAAGTTTTTCATCTGCCTTCGTATCTGTCTTTTTTTTGTATGCTTTTTAACTATGCGGCATATAGAGAGGGAGACGCTTTCTCATATGGCTCGTCGATGGGGTTTCCTTCTTTTTTTTCTCCCTCTCCCACCTCAGCACAACTACGAGTGAGTTTGATTGCGCGGCTCGACACCTCTTTCCCAGAGTCAATTTTCAGCTTGACTGCATCGGGTCCCTCCTCATACTTAAACTTTATACTCCCACCACAGGGGAGATGTAAGAAAGATAAATGACACAAAAATGATAAATGTGCGGTAAACGAGCCCAATTTTTAAATCGCCAAAACTCTGCGAAATGATCACGGAACGAATGATCTCTGCGAACTCAGCCGTATACTCATACACGATGGCCAATTATACGAAGTTCAACCATGGGCGGTGACTATGAAGAGCGTCTTCTGAGCATTGGAAGCTGTATACGCAGAAACACAGAAGAACCAACTTTAGTGATCATGCTGATAAGAGAGATTTTGTGCTACTATACTTGATGTTTGCAGTACTGCAGTGTTTGCAGTGTTTGCAGTGTTGTACTGCTCTCGATCACATTTATCATGTGAGAGCAGAGGCGCAGCTCGTGCTGCTTTGAACACAATCAATCAACCAATTTATAAGTTAACCTATCAATACCTTATTTAATGTGCACAGGAACAGCACTGAGTTGTGAGTGTTCGTGCACAGAGAAAGAAAAATAAAGGTCGAAATGGAAAGCAACTAAGCCCAACAGTTATTAGATGAAACAATTAGAAGAAATAAAAAGAAAACTGAACAACGATAGAGCAACAATAGAGCAATAACACACAATTCACAGGTGTAATAATAATAATAATAATAATAATAATAATAATAATAATAATAATAATAATAATAATAATAATAATAATAATAATAATAATAATAATAATAATAATTTATTTACCGTGTCCATGAGCAACAATTAGGTCTGAGTAGTGGTGGACGAATACACACAAAAAAAGAAAATGAACAGCAGGGGAATAAAAATTAAAAACAGTGAATAGAAAAAACTCGGTGCCCTTGCACTCTGCGTCCTTGTGTGGTGTTCTGATTTTTTCTGGTTTTTTGGACATTTAGGGTCAGCACTGACGACGATTGACTAACAAGACGTCGTGTGATGATTCAGTGGAGCCAGGCGCCTTACAGGTACGACGTTTTCTTTTCGAGGACCTGGATATTACCGCATTGCCATTTGTTGGGCGTGTTGGTAAACTGAAAGCATATTTAGCGCCAGCAAACAAGGACGGAAGGGAGACGACACCCCAGTGCGCTAACTTCAACAGCTTGAATCTCAGGACCCATGCACAGTGGCGCCACCTCATCCAAAAAAGCCATCTCCTTATCTAACAAATCGACCGAAGGGGCACTAACACACGTATCACTATGCCGCCAGATAGCCTGAGTCTCAATAATCTCTCGCACGTCTTTATCTTTGTGCTTCGCAAGAACCCGGCAGGATCCATGCACCGGCGCACAGCCGCATGCCTGACAGTGAGTTGACAGATGACCGTATTGCTTATTTTTCACGTTTAGCCTAAGTTCC
The DNA here is from genome assembly GCF_038994185.2 of Dermacentor albipictus. Taxonomy (NCBI): domain Eukaryota; kingdom Metazoa; phylum Arthropoda; class Arachnida; order Ixodida; family Ixodidae; genus Dermacentor; species Dermacentor albipictus. The sequence goes on along the minus strand of NC_091822.1, from coordinate 107,317,362 downwards.
CCTAATCGGTCATTAAGACATTTCCCTGTCTGTCCGATGTATTTTTCCCACAGGACAGCGGAAGCTCATATAGAACAGCTTCTACGCAACCCACTGGTGTTTTCCATGATTCGTAGAGCATCCGGCAGCTGGCTTACGGTACGGGTCCGTTAGTCGGCATATTTTTGCCAGCTTTTCCGGTGCTGAAAAGATCACTTTTGTGTCCACCCGGCTAGCCATTTTCTTAAGATTATGTGCCGTTTTATGCAGGTAGGGCACTACTGCTACCTTCCTTCTGCGTTCCATCCGTCGATTTGCCGCGTCCCGAATTGTGCTATCTGACCTGCACTTTTTTAGCAGCCCCTCTACGACCGAAACTTGCACTGATTCCGGAAACCCTGCTGCTGATGACCTTCCCGACTGATCCATATGACTCGTATAGATCTTATGTTGGCAAGACTTCTTTAAAGCATTTCCAAAGCATAAGTTGGCAATGCTCCTCTTGACGAGCGTCGAGTGGGCTGACTGAAACGAGAACAGGGGCTTATTAGCTGTAGGTTTATACTCCCAACACGTGTGCCGTTCCATGAACTCGAGCTGACTATCTAAGAATCGCAGCACGTTATCGGTGGGCTTTTCAATCGTGAGAGTAAGTGGGAGTTACCCTGCCGCTACGGTGGTCGAAAGCCGAGAACATCGTGACAAACCTTATGCTCGTCCAAGCGTAGCAAGACATATGAATGATGCCACAGGCCGTAATGAAAAGCCTGGGGCCTTGAAGGCGTCACAAAGCTTCATAAAGCCGGCACGTTTGTTTCTACACAACTCGGAATCAACTTCGGTGACTTCAGGAATAACGGCTGACGGTGAAGCTGAGAGCAAGAAACCTTTCCTAGAGAAGAGCAAGTATGATGATACAACATCGAATTATGAGCTAAGTGATGAAGAAGAGATGTGTAAGGATGCACCATTTAGTTTGGTCACGCAGAAGAAAAAACGTGCAAAAGGCATCCCGGTTGTCTTTCGCCCAACAAGCAAAGGTACTACTTTTTGGCAAGTGAATCCAAACCGAGTGTCTGCCGAAACAGTTTCTGCTGCCAAAGAAAAAGTACAGTCTTTTAGGACGACCAGAGATGGAAGTTTGAGTGTCAGCGTTGCTTCCTTAGCATCCGCAAAATGCATTTTGATGCTCTAAAGTGTAGGTGGCCTGGAAGTCAAGCACTTCATCCCAGCGTCCTACACGCGAAACGTTGGGACGGTAAGACGTGCTTCTGCAGTATACAAACGAGCAACTCCCAGACCTCTTGAAAGATGCAGGAGTTATATCAGCACGCAGACAGATAAGGTATTACCCCCAGAAGATGGAGCAGTAAAGCCACTTTACACAGTAATTCTGACTTGACGATCGCCCTATTCCAGGAAGAATTTACTTTCGTTTCACCAGTCATCCTGTCGAGGAATAGCTAAGACCAGCACTTCGCTGCTATAATTGCCAGAGATTTGCGCATATGGCGAAAAACTGCCGCAGCATACGTATATGCAAAATCTGCTCAGAATAGATTGACGACAAGGAGTGCAAGTCAACCTTCAACCTAAATGTGGGAACTGTGTGGCGAACCATGCCGCCTCCTACTCAGGCTGCCCTCAGAATAAAGCAGCGGCACAAATGCGTCCACATGAACTTATCCATGGAAGACAACCGCGAGGCAATCAACCCGCCCCAAACCTTGAGATTGTTCATCCAGTGCAAGGTCAACCAGCGCAGCAGGCGCCGGAACCACTAGAGCCAAGAGAACCAACAAGCTATTCCTCCTCAAGAGAATAACCAACAGTGCAATCAAGAGAATAATGAAAATGATCACAGTCAAGCGCCCGGTATTATGCATCAATGCTACGGAAACCCAGGCGACAACAGGCAGAGAGTAATAGACCAGAAAGCTCCAATATTCGCACACATTATTCTCAGCGACCTGACGCACCTACTGCAGAAGTAACGCCAGCTAATAGCGAACATAGCACCGCATCGGTGACACAACTGATTTTGCCAATGCTTTTCGCAGCTCTTAAGGCAATCCTATCTGCTCTACCGGAAGCAAATAACCTACCAGAAGTGAAAGCCTTGTTGCCTCTGGAATCCCCATTGTGTCAACAATGCGGGTCAAACCTGCGACAAGCATTACATAACTAACAGCCACAAAAATTTCTCCATATTTCAGTGGAATGCCAACAGTCTTCGAATGAAGTGTGCTGACTTTCGTAAACTGCTTGTACAATACAATTTTCCATACTTTGCATTCAAGAGGCGGGAATCCATCACGACTTTCGCCTCCCGAATTATGTGATAAACAAGGCTTCTCGTCAAGGTGATGTTAGCAGAGTACTCCTGTGCGTCAGAAAGGGCCTACAATCTTATCAAATTCTGTCCAGTGATTCAGACTTCTGGAATTCATCGCATGCAAAGTATCCTTTGGTAAGCTCTGCATAACAGTGATGTATCTATATCTACAACCTTCAAACCGGAGTTGAGTAGAAGCGCTAGTGGATATCCTCAAAATAGCTCATTCTAATGTATTTATATGTGGAGACTTCAATGCACAGAACATTATCTGGGACAGTCATCATTGTGATGCTCGTGGTAACATTATTGAGTGCGCCATAGATAAATGCAACTTGACTGTTTTAAATGATGGGTCGCCAACATTCCTTCGTGGATATAATTATACAAGCAGCATAGATGTTACCCTGTGTTCACATAATCTAGCGAATGGTGTGGGATGGACAACAGACATGGAAACACGTGGAAGTGATCACTTTCCCATCTTTGTAAATCCCCCTAGCATGCACTATGATATCAGGCGTTACAGCAAATTAACATGCAATGGTGGAAAGATTTACAGAATTTTTGCAGGATAATATGAAGATATGCACAAAGAAGGTCTCAATTCTAAAAGATTCTGTTGCAGTTAACGGAGAGTATGAACGCCTAAGGGTCATCAGACGCCGATGCGAAAGCTCGTACCGATTGAGTGGAAGTTTAGAAGCATACAAAAACGCACAGAAAATTCACAATCTCATGCGCAGACGCATGGAAAGTTTAGGCATTTAGCATTTAGGCATTTAGGCATTTAGGCATTTAGCATTTAGGCATTTAGGCATTTAGCAAATTCGAGAAAATCCTCACATATTGCCAAGAAATAAATTTTGGAACTCAGACGTCCAATATCCTCTATTGCTGCTTACATTTCCGAAAATCGAATTGTCAGTAGACGGGATATTCAGAAAAAGAGATATGCTCATTCAAACCGCTCAACAGCTAGCACTTTACCAGATATATATGCGGTATTCAGGATACACACACGTCTATACAGATGGCTCCAGCACCGCAACGTCTTAAACCTCAGCATTCATTATACCGCGCCTCAACAAGCAAGAATCATTTGAGTTATCTCGTACGACTTCGTGCACAACGGCTCAACTGTTCGCAATCCTATGTGCGATAAAATTTATATTGTCAGTAAGGGATACGCAAAAATGGGTAATTTTCAGCGATTCACAGGCAGCTCTAACATCACTCTGCAGCACAAAAGGAAAAACAGTAAACGATAGTATAATATACGAAACACTTATAGACCTCACAAAGGCAAGCGAAGAGAGACATGAAATAGCATTCCAGTGGAAACCAGGTCATTGTAACACTCCAGGCACCACAGCAGCCGATGAAGCAGCACGATAAGCACACCTCAAAGATTATGTGGTTCCGCTCCCAATATCAAAGAATGAGTTACATTGCATTATAAGGACGTGTTTCAATATGTGTAGAAACACTTGGTTTGACCAGAATTCCAAGAGCTCGGACTTATACCATATTGATCCGTTCATTGAATTCAAATTTTCATTATCATTACACAGAGCTATAGAAACCCTTATTCATCGATTAAGGCTAGGCACTGCCTACACAAAGCGTTTCTTACGCAGAATTGGCTGTGCGGAAACCCCCGAATGTGATTGTGGATTTGTAGATGAAGATATATATCACCTCCTTCTAGATTGTCCACCGCACGACACTATAAGACGCCGACCTAAATCAACGATAACTAGGCTAGACCGCAGACATTTCTATTTAAAGAAACTTTTGCGTCCTTGGCCAACAACGTCCTTGAAGAAGAGTGGTTTAAAAGCACTAAAGACTTTTCTTAAAGACAGCGGCATGATTGGCTGTTATTAACGCTTTTATTGTTCCTTTCATTTCAATGCCGCTGTATAATATGTATATTTGTACACTGTGCTATGTTGACTGTTTTGTTGTGACTATATGTGATAATGCATTTACACGATGTATGTACCACCCACTGACTAGAGACTTATTAGACGGCAGTATCATTTGTATTTTTGAGACTTTTTCTGCATAACTGTGCAGACACTTAACTTGTATATTGGATGTACCATGTGTTTCTTACGTCGTAATGTTACTGTGAAAACGGTGCGTGACAAGCCCTGGTGCTTGTGAAAAGGTTATTTAATATGTAATATTGAACCCTTTATGTTGTGAGATAGAACCATTCAAGAGATGAGGAGTAGTCGGCGCCTTCAATTGTGGGTCAACATCTTCCTATATCATGTCTATAAATAAATAAGGGGGAAAAAAGAAGGCGGAACGGGGAAAAACGAAACAATGCCTCTGAGTTAGAGCGCGGGCATTGTCTGACTTCGCGTTCCCTCTGTTCTCTATCACCTGCAGTGGAGCCGACATGAGCACCTCTGAAAGAGCCGACGAGAAGTATGTAGACTTAATCCTTGTAGAAGAAAACAGGAGGTCTAAGCATAGCGAATGGCACAATGTTTTTATCCTTCTTTCAATGCGATAAGAACGCTGTGTTACACGAGAGAGAGAGAGAGAGAGAGAGAGAGAAAATGGAAGCATGTTTTATGAAAGGTCAGGGCAAGTCTGGAAAGGAAGTTCTCGAAGTACACCCGAAACACCGAACGAGACAAAGGCTAGGAAAGCGGCGAATAATGAAGACGACGAGAACCGATGTCACTTTAAAGAAAACAGTTTTTGATCTTCCTTCGTATTAGTATCTTTATTTTTCTTATGCGTTTTAACTATGCGGCATATATAGAGGGAGGCGCTTTCTCATATGGCTCGTCGATGAGGTTTCCTTATTTTTTTCTCCCTCTCTCACCTCAGCACAACTACGAGTGAGTTTGATTGCGCGGCTGGATACCTCTTTCCCAGAGTCAATTTTCAGCTTGACTGCATCGGGTCCCTCCTCATACTTAAACTTTATACTCCCACCACTGGGGAGATGTAGGAAAGATAAATGACACGAAATGATAAATGTGCGGTGAACGAGCCCAATTTTTAAATCGCCAAAACTCTGCGAAATGATCACGGAACGAATGATCTCCGCGAACTCAGCCATATACTCATACACAATGGCCAATTATACGAAGTTCAACCATGGGCGGTGACTATGAATAGCATCTTCTGAGCATTAGAGGCTGTATACGCAGAAACACAGAAGAACCGAACTTTAGTGATCATGCTGATAAGAGGGATCTTGTGCTACTACATGTTTGCAGTGTTGCAGTATTGTATTGCTCTCCATCACGTTTATCATCTCAGAGCAGAGGAGCAGCTTGCGCTGCTTTGAACACCATCAATCAATTTATGAGTTAATCCAGCAATAATTTATTTAACATGCACGGGAACCACACTGAGTTATGAGTGTTCGTGCACTGAGAAAGAAAAACAGTGGTAGAAATGGAAAGCAACTCAGCCCAACAGTTATTTGATGAAACAATTAGAAGAAATAACAAAAAAACTGAACAGCTACATAATCAGCAACAATGCAGCAATAACACACAATTTACATACGAAATAATAATAATAATAATAATAATAATAATAATAATAATAATAATAATAATAATAATAATAATAATAATAATAATAATTTCATTATTTTTTCGTATTATTATTATTATTATTATTATTATTATTATTATTATTATTATTATTATTATTATTATTATTATTATTATTATTATTATTATTATTATTATAAACCCAGCAGTTATTAGGTTCGTTGTAAGTGCGAGTGCTTGCATATGTTGCACACAGGCGTTTTCATACATATTCAATTTCATACGTCACTCATATCATCTGGATCAGTGCGCTATACGCCAACGGCCAGGCAAAACACTGCAGTGTTCCATAAAAGCTGTCGCTTTCTCTTTCATCTTTACTGAATTCATGCGCCGAAGGTTGTGAGGGTGTCGTCGTGAAATGCACAAAAGCTTAGTAGATTAGAATGTGCTGATTACACGTTAAACAACGCATGCACTGACAAAACTAGCACATAATGACTGCTTGCACGTGTGGTCGAATTTTATATCTCAGAGAGAAAGCGAGAGCGAGAGAAAAAGTGTCTGAGAGAGAGAGAAAGAGAGAGAGAGAGAGAGAGAAGCATGTTTTCACACCAACGTTCGGCGCTCACATAAAACGTAAGGTAACTGATTCGGATGTTAAGCGAAAATTGCCTCCTCATTTCCCACCCTCTCAGTCGCTCTTTCCCGCAGCTCTATCGTGCTGGAGCATCCTCGTGAAGCTTTTATGCGAAGTGAAGTATTCGCTGCGAGCGCCCCTCTTGAAGATTTTAATCACACGGAACATCCGCTGCCTGCGGGTGCAAGCAGCGAAGCAATGAAAAAATAAAAATTAATAATTAAAATATGTGATCTTTAGGTGAAGCACACCACGAACGTGTGAAAATTTTACTGCTTGAGTTGTTTAGATACCAGTTTCGGTTTCGTTTATCTCGAGACGCGAGACGTTTGGTTACGGCTAAACACTTTTTTTTTTTTCGTTCTCACAGCTTGTACGACATACATACCTTCGAGCAACTCTCAGAATTCTTTGCTTAGCGACAGTTTTCTTTTTTTTAGGTATTTTCCATCTGCGGAGAAATCGAAAAAGACGAGAGGAAGTTTTATACCACCGCCGCAACGATGTTCGTTGTAGCAGTTAGAAGTCGCCGCAGTACAAAACGACTTATTGTCGTTCTGAGAAGACCCAATTTGTTGGCGCGACAGCAATCTCCGCTTCGAGTCTGGCTGATCGAGAGCTTGGCGTGACGAGGTTATCCTTAAAGTGGAAAGCTGGGCTAGTTGGTGAGTGATCATCATACCTTGCTGGTGAAGCAGCACACTGACACGGACACGGTGAAGACAAACAGGAAAAGACGACACTCGAGCACTCGACTTCTCGACACTCGACTTCTTTATTATTGACATGACAAAATACATAAGCTGGCGCACGAATGTGGCACCAGCCGCTCTTCGCCTCATGACAATGTTGTGTTTCACCCTCGTGGCGCTACACAGCCTTGCACATAACTCAAAGGCTAGTTCCTTAGCGACGACAACAAACTTCGTCGTCGCACCAAACCACAGGACTGCTACACCACCAGTTTTACGGTATCTCCCATCATTTCTAACCAAGACGAGGCTGCGGTATCGGCATGGCAGATGTGAAACAAGCAGCATATACGCACGTATACTTGCGCGAGTCACCAACCAGGTCGCTTCGCAATGTCACAATATAATGTGTTCTAATCAATCGAAATGGGAGTACGCTGCTAGGACCAAAGGTTTCCGAGCACCGGATTTTCATGAACACGCTGAAGAATAGGTATGTGGAATAAAAAGCTACGACCAACACTGTGGAGGTCACTTCGCGAGTGCGACTACAAACTGCCTGAGACTCTTTCGGACGGCGTAAAGCGGCCGCGCACGCAGGAGCCTCGAAGGAACGATTCTCACTCGTCGGGGTTCACTTCAGGACTGAACGTTTATTTTACAAAATACATCGCAGTGAAGAGAAAAGGAAGAGAAAAGAGAATGCAAAACCCAAGTTGTCCGTTGGCCGCACCGACGCCTTCGCCCTTCTCGGAGGAGCCGGCCATTCGCGCCCAGCAGGCGGTCCGCCGAAAACACGGGACACAGATCAGGTGGCGGGTCGAGGCGCCGGTCGGGACGCCAGCCCAGCGGGGCGCCCCCTCGTCCGTTCGCCGGCTCCCTCTTGGTGCGTCGCCGGGCCCCCAACCACGGTTGCAAGAAACGTTTGACGGTCGCTAGCAATTCTCAATGAGCTAACACCGCGACCAAAAACATGCGGACTATACGGGTGCTGCGACAGAGCCCGAATTTCCTCAATCCCTGGGCACGTAACCGGAAACCGGAAACTGCAGTTCAAATGATTAGAAATTGCCAAAATCGCAGTGCGGTTTTGTGTAGTCGATTCCACTTTTGGGGAAGCTTTATTTTTATTTTTTCATTTCTTTTTTCACAGAACCTCTTGTCCGCACGCTTTTGATCAAGGGTGTACGCCAGTACGGTTTGTATGACATATAATTATAAAATCTTGCAGTCATGCCATGTTTCCGCCACAGCGTTGTGGTACTAAGGTAATCCTCTGTATTGAACCTGATCCGCTTTGCCGGGTGGAAAGATTTAACGTACGGCCGCGTGCTTTCCGTACGCTAATGAGACCTGGCAAAAGCTCTCCATTAAGCGGAGCTCTGCGTTCTTCAGACATGCTATCCGAATAAATTTCGGCCCATCCACAGGAATATTCATCCTACGGCTAAATCTCAAAGTACTCCCGCTGGGCTGCGGCTGGGTCAAATGCGTTTACAAGACAGGTTTGTCACTAGGCCATAAACTGCGGAGGCATCGTAAGTTAACGGGGAACCAACATCTCAGCTGAAGAAACACTGTGGGCGTCGGCGAAGGCGGTAAGGCCAGCTAAGCTAATGCAGAGCATAAGTACTTCTCATTACGACATATTGTCCCAGCCCACAATGCCGCCAGTGGCTACTTACAGTTTGATGGGGAAGGTGAAGAGGGTCCACGAGTGCTTGACAAATACCATACGCGCTCGCAACGAGCACGGGATCAATCAAATTAGCTGCTTTTTCGTAGCAATGCATAATTAGCGGCCGTGTCCGACCCGTGCAAGATTAATGTCGAACTGGATACAGTCGTTGCAACTTTCTTTGTGGCAAGTTCCAAACGACGACCCAGCTAACTCAGACTGATTGTCCGCAGAGCATTGTTCCTCCTGATCCCGCATGCGCAGATTATGTGTGCCAACACTGCTAACTCGCATTACGTATTCGGGTGGCCCGCGGCGATTCTAGCTCTCCGAATCGTTAGTAATGGCAAGGGCGCCCTCGATCAGGGCATAAAAAAAAGTAATAGACGCAAAGCGAGCAAGACACTCTGTTTAGTGTTGAAATAGCGGCACTGTTTATCTGCACGAAGGTCAAGCGCCACGCGCCCAGAAAACAAACACCAGGATACTGTGACGCAACTGTGCCTTGCTGGAAAGTTGTGAGCGTTAATGCACGAGTCTAGAGGCTGTGCAACACTTTGTAAGCAAAGCGATCTCCTCCCCATCTCCCTCCCCTCCCCATTCCCCTCCCGAGATTTATTGCTTACCAAAGACTATGAAGAAATCAAATTTTTGCTTCGGATAGTAAGGAATAAAATTTGGGCTCACGGATAGTCCAACATGCGGACGCGGTCCAAAATGTCGTACGGCTGCACAGATAGCTACTTTCGAGGCAACAACCTTACGACACGTTGGGTCCCCTCGCAGTGATTATTATTACTAATCGCACAAACATACAAGCACCACGTACAGAGAAAGACAAGTATATGCAAGCGATTGCCTCTTGAAGGAGACGCCACGTCCACCTGTTTGAGGATGTGGAAAGGCAGGAAAGAAAGAGAGAGAAAGGCACGTCACAGCACATCCCGTCATGTCACGCAAAGAGGCAGACGATCGTCGAGTGGCGTAGTCAAGAAGGATTCTGGGACAGCTTTGCGAGACTTGTGTCTAGTTGAATCTCGGCAGTTCGCAAAACAATAAATCAATGAGCGCAGTTCGAGAAAGACGAAGCTCAATGTAGTGGTGGTGGTGGTGTTAAGCTTTATTTCTGCTATTTACAGGAGAGGTGTGAGCTGAGCCCTAACGGCCCATCGCTTGCAAAGTCTCGGGGGAGCTTCCTCGGCAGCAGCACAGAACTATACCATTGCTGAAAGTTGGGCAATGTCAAAGAAAGTGTTCGAGCATCGTCCAACTGGCTGAAGAGGCTGCTGGGACCCAAGACCTCCCAGCCTGCATCTGAGGCGGCGGCACTCGCCCCCTGACCTGCGTGTCGGGGGGTGGGTAGATCGCCTTTTCTGTTGGACATTAAAGTTTTTTCTATCTATCGAGCATTTCTCTGTGCAGTGCCCACAATGCGGGCAACAAGAGCCACCCACGACATTGCCGGAACAGGGAAAGCACTACGTGAATGTATCCGATGCGGGACGATCGTGCGGTGGGTTAAGGCATGACAGCTGCACCGCCTTACGTCACTCTAATTATGTCACTACAAATGAATGGCCTGCCCAGGCGTCCGTCATATATAAGAAAAACCATTTACTAATTCAACTACTAATCGCATTAACTAACTTCATTATACCCACTTTATGGCACGTGCTGTTGGTGGAAAGTTAAAAGGAATTATCACAAGTGTTACTCTGCGTTTCTACATTCCCAAATGACCATGTTGACAAAAATAACTGGAACAAAATTATTCCTTCAATTTACCTTATTACCACGCACGGCACCGCGCAGAATACATACTAATTCTGGAGGATAGGTCTAGAACGGGTACCCACCCAGTAGTACATATCTAATGGCTAAATTAGAAAAATTAAGTAAAAAGATCGTTTAAAGGGAAGCTGAAGAGTCTGTCGAATTCAATAAGACGCTCATATACGGATGCGGGAACCTTATAAACCATGTAGGTAAAATTTGTTTTTTTTTCAATTAGGAGCCACGTAATCGTCGGTTGAAATTGCGCTGTAGCTCCGCCCCCCCGTCGAATGCCGCGCGCTGCTGCTGACGCTAACAATGCGGGCGGAGACCGGAAACCGCGGTGTTGTGACGTCAACTCTAGTGTTTCGTTCCTTCGTAGCGTCCGCGACCGTGCCTGACCGCGCTTGTTTCTGCGTGCGTGCCATCGTAATCTGCTTCGATTAACCCTGCATTCCTTCATTGGTGCGTCTGCGTGTATGTAGAGTGGTAGTCAACGTGCGTGGTAGTCAACGTGAGAGGTAATCAACGTGAGTGATAGTCAACGTGGTAGTCAACAGATGAAGGTCACTACACGTACTGCATGAACCGGGAGGCTTTTTACGCGTTTAAACCATCTTTGTAGATTGTCGACAGCTTTGGACAGCGCACAAATGCCGACGATCGCATCCCCGCTTACGTTCCACGAGGAGGCATGCAGGAACACAACACTACAGTTGTTTGACCGGAAACAAGCTCACTAGATCGGCGAAAGATCGGCGAGATCACTAGATCGCTTTGCAAAAAACATACTCACCAAAGAGCATTTCCAACACGAGGAGATCCCAAGACTTTGCTTTCGCTCGCGTCGAAAGCACTGCTCGCATCAGCATCGTTTGCTTCTTCGAGAGGCCGGCTTTTCGCATTCGGCTCGTACATGTAGGGAGTAACGCCGAACTACTCAGAAAAACGCAGTCTCTCTAAATTTTCCATTACCGTCTCAGAAAAACAGCACCAAAGTACCTGGCACCGCGCTTCATATGTAGCGGCCGCGGTCGGTTACTAGAGTTGACGTCACGAGGCGCCCGACCAATCACAGGTGGAAACGAGACGCGCGAGCTGGGCGTGTCCGCTGCTGCACTTTTCGTCGAAATAAAATATATTTGCTCTTTCTTTCGCTCAATTTCGATGCGATATTCGAATTCGGAGGGTTAAAAACCATTATGTACAGATGTTCACTCATTTTTTCTGGAAAACCTTTCAGGTTCCCTTTAACTGCAATGCCCTATTCGATTAACAGGTGGCTGTGCTTTAGAGATACTTCTGAGCTGATGTTATTGGTTCCGGTTTTACGTGGGAATTTATAATTTTTGGGTCGTGTAGAGCAGAGACGTTCACTTGCACTACTTTGCCGGTAGGCATATAAGGTTCATATAATCCGGTACCCTTCATTTGGCCACGTATAACTTTAGCATTTATACTAGTAAATATCCGCCCAGACACTAAACGACCCCGCAGCCAGCAACCACGTCAAGCCTTGGAGGGTAGACAATGAAAGCGTGCGTTAAAAGAAAAAAAAAACAACTGTACAGACAACTTGGTCCACCGCGGGTATTTGGGCTGGCTGCTCTCCTGCCGAGCGGACAACTTGGGTCATTCGGTACGTGCCCGCGTAGACGACCTCGGCACACTGGGTATGTCGTACGCTTGGATCGGCACGAGCGATGAAAAATATAGAGACCAGCAGAGCATGTATACATGTAGCTGCGTTCACGCCGATGTGACTCAGATCGACAGCTGCGCCTTTGAGGTATATAGCGCCAGACGCAGCGGATGTCAGCTATGAATTCTACGGTGAAGGCGAGACGATGGGGCTCTCTTGGCACCCAGAATCCGGCGACCCGCGTCCGGCACTCGAGTGCGGCCGTGCGACCAGAGTTGCGCTCCTTACTCGTTCCACATAAGTTCCATTAAGTGTGTGGAACAGATTTGGAATTTTTCCCCCACTTACTACGTGGAACCCAACTGCAACGAGACTATGAGCGTATGAGCAGGCAGCCCGTGTGCGTGGTTGCAAATCAGCAGCACACTCTCGCATTGAGAAGCCAGATCCTTGAACCTTGAGAGCAGCTCTTCTAGTTAGCTGAAGCGGGTTTATTGGCGCAAAATAAACTAAGGCTATGCTACGCCAGGCACGAGGTGATGAAAATCATTTAAAAAATAAGAGCAACGAAAAATTACACAACTAGGATTGGTTCCAAAAAGCCACTGTGACCTGAAAATATGAGAACGTCCATCGGGGGCAGAAGTAGTTTCTCTCTGGAGTGAGTGATGTAGTGAAGGCATTATTAAGCTCTAGCGGTTGTGTTATTCTGCGGCTGCGGCGGATTCTTCAGGGGAATCTTCCTCCTTGTGTGTTCCCCGGAGGTCTTCACCCGCTGCTTCGTCCGTCCTCCATCGCAATGGTCGGCTGCCGTCAGTCCAGGGCTCCGATGGCTTCCGCTGTCCGTCGTGTAGGCCGCATTAGACCAAGCTGGTGTTCGCAGGGGTCGCTGGACAGCAGTTCCTCCCATTGCTCCGCACTCGGGTGTGATATCATTGGGACTACGTCAGTTTGTTTACATGTCCACGTTATATGGTACAATGCGGGTTTCTCATTGCACCATGGACATTTGTTCTTATATAGTGTGGGGTGCAAAGTCGGGCATGTGTTTGGCGGTAGAGTGGGCGCAAGTTCGCGTGTGAGTGGGGCTGGATGTGCCTAGATAACGCGCGAGAAACTTACTATATGCCAAGAAGCGACGGTACTCCCTTTGTCACCGTATAAGGAGCGGTACTCACCCGAGCAGATGTTCCGTGGTTAAAGTACTTTCCTTGGGGGTTGGTGCTACTACGCTGGCGAATGAGTGAATCTTTTTTATCCTCGAGGGAAGCCGTGCATCGCCGAGAGCCGGAAACAAAGGCAATCCTATTGTAGTAGCGGTCAGTGAACTTGGACACACAGATTTATTTCATTCCTTAATATGCTAGTCACAATTCTTGCAGGCAACGAAAGCAATCTTTTTGTAGCAGTGGTTCGTGAATTTAGACACTCAGATTTATTGCATTCCTTAATATGCCAGTCACAATTTTCGCAGCCCATTACTGCACGCGTCTTCACTCCACAACCCCATATTTTGAAGCATGAATGTAGCACAGTGCGTTATCGGAAACTCAGTTGCATTTCCGACAGCTGATCGCACAGAAGCAGGGCAGAAGGAATAATGGTTTCGTATTCGTGCGCTATCGCTGAGGCAACGTGCGGCGCACCGCAGAAAGCGCCATCTCGTTTCTCTACAGCAAACTGCTTCGCGAAAAGGCTCAATATCTGAACCATATGAATGTGTTGTACCGGCGTTACAAAATAAGTGTCAAAGGAGAACAGTTTCTACGAAGGCTTTGTTGAAAGATTTCGTGACGGTGGAATAAAAGCCATCTCTCGAACCACACGAACAGCCAACGTGAAGCATTGTAGACAAACAGGAAAATTCCGATTTGGCGATAATTTGATGCCAAATAAGCCACATCCCCGATGCGTCTCCGTGGTCGCGAGTTGCGCCTTCCTTTGGTGCACTCCTTCACCGACCGAAATGCCACCGATCTCTGAGGGCTCCTATGTTTCACGTCGCGCCACAGATAAGCAGTCAATAAGCTGATAAGGAGTGATGAGGGTTTATACGAGTCTCATCGCAGTTGATAACGGTCCGACGTGGTAGACAAGCTGTTAAAGAGCGATAAGGCCTTATATTTATCGGAGCAATTCTGATAAGGTTGATAAACAGCTATAAGGGTTGATAAAGGTCGGATCAAATCCGTAAGGTTGATAAAAATCCATCAGAGTTGATAAGGTTCGGATCATGTCCGATAAGGCTGATAAGGACAGATGAGGGCTGATAACGACTGGGTCGATTGGGATAAGGTTGATACCGTCTAGTAAGGGTTGATAACGCTTGGATCGAGTTCGATAATGTTAACAACAACCGATAAGGGTTGATAAGGCTCGAATCTAATCCGATAATGTTGATAATGACCGACAAGCGTTGATAAGGGTTTATACTGGTCGGATCAAGTTTCATAACATTGATAAAGATACCAGGATTTGTGGAGATGAGCAAGGGGCACAATGCTTACGCATACTTAGACAACTCCCAGAGGAGTTTCCGCGTGGATTTTTCTTACTGCTCTTGGAAAGCAGTGGATCTTCTCATAACTGATTGCGTGTCCATTAACTCTGACAAATGGTCTCATTGCCTGGCGTGTGAAGGCAGCTATTGAGCATTTCTTAGATCACAGCTGCAGGTCTCGTCAGCTGAGCTACTCAGATGGTACTATGGCCGCTTTCTGGAGCCTGGTACACACGCGAAGACGCGTTACCCAAGCTGGCCGCATTCAGACATAATGTGCATAGATCGACAGCCCGGGAAGTGCATCAACAAAGCCAATGAGCGCAAGGTTAAACAGTGCGACACTCGGAAATGCACCTTGATGCACACCACAGCAGGTAGCATGGTGCGTTGTTGCACTGTCTTCTGTATTGTACAAGGAACGATGTGTCCTTCACACAGCTGTATACCCACAGGAAGACATGGCCTCCTGATCCAACATCGTCCAAGTCTGAGAACGGCTCATAAGCTACACTATCGCGTGCGCCTTTAACGTCTTAGAACGTCGCCGCAGGTAATGCCTACAGGCGGTTATTTTTATTTTGTACAAATGAAGCAAGGTCAGTAACGTTATTTACAGAAGACAGTCTGCATCGAAGTCTGGCTACGGCGTCGAGGTATATCTTATAGTGCTCCAGATAGCCCTCTGTGCGAGTTAGCACCACCCTCAACTTTGCAAGACAACAGCCCCGAGCGAAGGGGGGAAAAGACGCCACGTGTAGCAATGATTTTCGTGGTTTGAGTGCTGGAGCGATGGGGCAGGACTTCCCTGAAGGAGGAGCCAAACCGCCATGCTATGAATCATTTTAAGCATCTATGTCGGGATGTTTGGCCGAAGTTGCAAAGGGCCGTCCGGTCTACGTAATCAGCAACGTTTGAACGCTGTCAACGCTGCTTGCAGCTCTTCAATAGAGTACAGATTGTCTGCATGGAAATCACTTGAGAGTCTGGCGTCACGTGGATTGTGTGTGGTGATCAGGTACAGTTTTACAGCAACCCTCACGCAGAAATTCTCCGCTGCATTAATTTCTCGGCGTCTGGTGGACAGCAAGGCATTTAAAGGGATAACGCTGTTTTCGTGATGTTCGTAGACCACGAATGGTACTCAATCTTCATATCTGTGACTAACACGTGTGTTGGTCAAGCGACTCACCGAAAGATTCCCCCCTGAGAGGCTGCAGTGCGTTAATACGACGTTGGATCTTCTACACATATACGGCTCGCCTCTCGCCATAAATGTATCTGGTGTGCCTGTGCCGTCGTCCTTGACGACGACAAATTGCTCGGAGCCGCCCCCATTCCGTTTCAAGTTGAAAAAGCTTTGGTATAGGTGTAGAAGTACCTGTATAGTCTCGAGTAGCATTCGTACATAGAACTATAGGCTCACAGGAAGGCATTCTTCGTTGTGCTGGCACGTCTCCATGAGGGACCTGTGTTTTGGTCACACCAGTTGATGCGTTGATTACCGGTGGTAGTGTGCCACTTGCCTAGGCCAATTTCTCATGCACAGCTGTTAAAGTGAACTACTCATTTCTCCATAAATTCAAAAACACCTGCCAGAGTGAAGCATAATAGGTCAACAAGCAATAAATGTAAACAAGAGAAAAGACAAATCAAGCCAATAGAAGCAACCCATTTAAACCCGCGTTCAGCAAGTGTTCTCGTGCAGTGTTCAATAAAACGCTGCCATACGGGTAACACGCGTATATCATTTGTCAAATAGTCCTGGCTTTAAACATTCAGTTTGCATAAAGTTCACATAAATTTAGAAATCAATTCAAATTATCAATTTTTCCGTATACAAGAAAATTTCTTAGGGCTGTCAAACTACATCTATGTTTAGTGGAACATAACCACGGGCCACGTACTTTCATAATGAAAAATTAACATTTCAAGTGGCAGTGTTCAACGAAACAGAGGGAAGTGAGTCGATTTCACCGACAATAAAAAAGAGTGCTCCAGTGCCATTTTAAATAATTGATAGATGTCCATGGATATCTATACGAGTGGTACTCAATATCTTCAGTTCGACACACTCCTCTGACACATTGACAAGGTCATTTATTTTTTTGCTAATCAGAAACGTTCTTTTCCTCTTCCCCCCCACTTTGCGCTTGTCACCTGTAGTCTGTCTGGTCCCTTCTCGAACCTCTTAATGATAAATAAAAGGTCTAGTGATGGGATTCGAACCAAGGTGACCCACATAGAATAACCGGACGCTATACCCAGTAGAGGAGGAAGACGAAGTGATCCTTTGAAAGAACGCTTGCACTTTGATAGAACGCTTGTATATCATGTGAAAAGTGTGCAGTGGTGATATTTACCAGGGAATCAATGTCTCCTTACGTGATATCCGTCGACGGACAGCTGATCTCGTACTGCACGACTCACAGATTTTTGGGAATGGTCATTGACAGAAATCTCTCCATGACCCCTCATGTCAATTATGTGAGAAAACGCGCGACAGGAATTTGCCATATGTTTAATTTCCTAGCAGGAAAGACCTGGGGAGTGCCAATACAATCTATGCTGCAACTGTACAGGGTCCTCTTTATTGGATTCCTGTGGTACAGCTTACTGGTCAAGTCCAACACCTGCAGAACTAACCTGAATATAATCCAAAGCATACAAGCCCAAGCCCTCAAGATATGCCTTAGTCTACCATGGAGTGCGTCAATGACTGAAGTTATTGCAGTCGCTCAAGATTCCACTCTTAGAACGCACATTAACATTAAAACAATGCATGTGCACATAGGACACTTCGCCCGGACCCCTACCCAACACCTCGCAAGTGTCTCTGTAGATAGGCCCCACACGACATTCAGTGCGACTGTCTTTGCGCATCGTGCCAACTCAGGTCAGGTTACGCACCTGCGGCAAGACCTTCCATTCCTCCATGGTGTGTGCGCCGTACTGAAGTAAACCTTACAATCCCAGGACTTCAGAAAAAGTCGGACTTGCCGCCATCAGCACTCAAGCAACTAACTTTACTTCTCTTGTACGGTAAATACAGTGACTTCACACACGTCTATACTGATGGATCAACTACATTAGAGAGAGAAACAACTTCATGTAGTCGCCTGCAGAACGACACCATGACTAAATAGCGCCATGACGCGGGCCCTGACGTCTTCTCAGCGGGTGGTCTCTACTCAACTCCAGCGCGTGTTACTCACGCGGTCGGTCGTCCTGAGGGGCAATGTTCCGTCGGTTTCGCTCGGCCTTTGTCTTTCAAGAGCCACCGAGACGTGGTGGACGGCCCAGGTTTGGCTTTCGTGGTCGTAACATTCCGCCGCAGCCGCGAGTCGCGGCGGAATTGTTGTACTTGTCGAAGCTTCATCGGGGAACTTGGTGTAATCCCATAGGATGTGCGTCAGGGTGGCCCTCTACCGCTGGCACACGCAGTAGACATCACTCACATATACTATCGGGCACAGATGATTTATTAACACAGGGGTGGGTAAGGAACCAGTTTGCAATTGTCTGAACAGCACCGCCTCCGCTTGGCTCAGCCCCGGGTGCAGGGGTGGGGAAGTCCTTCGAGCCAGGCGGTGAAACTGTAAGTTCGTTGAACGTCGCCATGCGGTCCTTGGTTCTACACCACGTTGGATGGTCGGTTGCAGCGGCGCGGTTGGTTAGCGCTCGCGCCACTGCGTGTGCCGTCTCGTTGTGGTGATCGTGCTTCTCCGTCGCATCGCTGCCCGCGTGCGCCAGGCACCACTTGATTCTAACATACCTATTCTCTCGTTGCAGATCAACCGAGCACAGAATGCGCACAGCCTCACCACACACTTTGCCTGTGGCATAATTCCACACTGCACTTCGCGAATCACACAACACCGTCTGGCACCCGGGGTCGGCAATGGACAGGGCAAAGGCCACCTCCTCCACCTGACACGCCTCTCGGACCCGTAAGCTCGTCGCTGCCCTCGTCGCGCCAGACGACTCCTCGATGACGGCAGCTACGAACGCCGCGCTGTCTACCTGGTATTCTGCCGCATCCACGAACCTTGCGTGCTCGTCCTTGGCGTGAAAGTCGATGAGGGCCTTGGCCCTCGCCGCTATTCTCTCCTTGTTAAATACCGGGTTCGTGTTTCTCGGGATGAGGTCTACCCGAAGCCGGCGCCGGGTCCCGTTCAGGACAGAAACGTCGCTACTCGCCTTTTTCGCCCCGGGCGTGAAGCCCAAGTATTGAAATACGCACCTGCCGGCTTCGGTCATAGAGAGCCGCTCCAGCTGGGCGGTCTGTTGCGCTTCCGCAATTTCCTCGAGGGTATTGTGTACCCCCAGGCTCAGGAGCTTCTTGGTGTTCATACACTCGAATAGTCCGAGCGCCGCCTTGTAAGCTCGGCGTATCAGGGCGTTGACCTTATTCTTTTCACACTGCATCCAGTTGTGGAAGGCTGCAACGTAGGTGACGTGGCTGATTACGAAAGAGTGCACAAGCCAAATCAAGCTTTCCTCCTTCATCCCGGCCTTGCGGTTGACGACCCGTCTGATGAGACGTATTGCGTTGGTAATCTTGGCTGTAAGGCAGGAAATGGTCTCGTCGTTGCCCCGTCGCTTGTCTATAATCATGCCGAGCACCCGGATTTTGTCGACCTTCGGGATTACTTGACCGTTCCTCGTCACGATCTTGATGGCCTCGTAATCCCTCGGTTCGCTCTTGTTACGTCTGACGTACTTCGGTGGTAACACCAGCAGTTCTGACTTGCTCGGTGAGCAGATCAAACCGAAACCGTTTAGCTGATCTTCGATCGCATCGACGGCTTCTTGCAGCGTGCTCTCAATGTGACCATCGCTGCCTCCTGGAACCCACAGGGTGTTGTCATCGGCGTAGATGGTGTGCCGGACCCCTAGACTCGAGAGAGTCGCTTGGCCACCTCGATCATAACGAGGTTGAATAACAACGGCGAGATGACAGAGCCCTGGGGGGTCCCGACATTGCCGAGCCTCTTCTCTTGGAGCCGTAGATCGCTGGCGCAGAGCTTGGTAGTCCACCCCGTGAGAAAGTCCTTGATGTAATTGTACGTTCTTGCGCCCATGTTGAGTCTGGACACCTGGGCTAGGATAGCAGAGTGCGTCACCTTGTCGAAGGCGCTCTGCAGGTCCAGCCCCGGGATGGCCTTGTTGTCTTTCGTGAGGGTGTCATCGTCAATGATATTGTCACGTGGTAGTGACGGTGAAGAAAGAACACAGTAGCAGTACTGTGAAGGACAAAACTAGCTTTTATTGGGCGAACCTGTGCCCACAAAACAGGCTACACTTAAAGCACAACGATAGCGGCGAACACAGTCGGCGATCGTCGAAAATCTGATCAGCGAGTCAAGTGCGTCGGCTTTTATAGAGCGGTCGTCGAATGTTCCAGACTAATCGTTCGGACCCGCGTGCCTTCCACAAAGTTCTACACCATTCGCGTCAGGCGATTAAATCAGATAACATAACGTTCGGCGACAACAGCCAGCGGATAGAAGCATCGATACCTTTCCAGAAACTTCGGATACATGCAAGCGCATCCCGCGCTGTGCGATAAGATTTGTTAGGCGGCGAAACCTGGTCGCCCGATAAATATAAATACACGTGTCAATACCCCCCTCTTAAAAAGCATCGTCCCGATGCTACAAAGAGAGCGAAACGCAAAAGGATACTTATTAAACAGAAGTAACAACACAACGAAAAG
Source organism: Dermacentor albipictus (assembly GCF_038994185.2). Lineage (NCBI taxonomy): Eukaryota > Metazoa > Arthropoda > Arachnida > Ixodida > Ixodidae > Dermacentor > Dermacentor albipictus. The sequence goes on along the minus strand of NC_091822.1, from coordinate 107,296,871 downwards.
AAACAAAGTCCAAAGGTCAGTTACGCGAAGTCCCAAAGTTCGTTAACGCTGGTGGTATGGCTTTAACCGCACAACGTGGACAATTTCAGGTCGTGAGCGGCGCCGCTGTGACAGCGAAATGCCGTCTGGCACGACCTCGTAGTCCAGTGCACCAATACGTCGGATGATCTTGTACGGTCCGAAATAGCGACGCAAAAGCTTCTCGCTCAGTCCTCGTCGGCGTATAGGGGTCCAAACCCAAACACGGTCACCGGGCTGGTACTCGGCAAAGCGTCGTCGGAGGTTGTAGTGTCGGCTGTCGGTCCTCTGCTGGTTCTTGATCCGCAGGCGGGCGAGCTGTCGGGCTTCTTCGGCGCGCTGGAGATAGCTAGCGACGTCAACATTTTCCTCGTCAGTGACGTGCGGCAGCATGGCGTCGAGCGTCGTCGTCGGATTCCTGCCGTAAACCAGCTTGAACGGCGTGATCTGTGTTGTTTCTTGCACCGCCGTGTTATAAGCGAATGTTACGTACGGCAGGACGGCATCCCAGGTCTTGTGTTCGACGTCGACGTACATCGCTAGCATGTCGGCGAGGGTCTTATTCAGCCGCTCCGTAAGACCATTCGTCTGCGGGTGGTAAGCCGTTGTTCTCCTGTGCATTGTCTGACTGTATTTCAGAATGGCTTGGGTGAGCTCAGGATTGGGATTGCTCTCGGCTCTTGACCAGAATCATCGCGTCTTGGGTGCCGAGGGAACGCCGAAACCCGATGATCGTGGTGGGGTATAGTCCCGACTCCTCCAGGTAGTCCTGCCACCTACACATGAGGACGTGCTCGAACACTTTGCCCATGCAGGACGCGAGCGAGATGGGTCAGACGTTGTCCGTGTTCGCCGGCTTGCCTGGTTTGGGGATGAGGATGATCTTGGCAGTCTTCCACTGCTGGTGCAGTGACTCTGCCCTCCAGCGCTCGTTGTAATAACCGGTGAGGTTTTCGATGGCCGCATCGCTGAGATTCTTGAGCGCTCTGTTCGAGATGTGATCCGGGGCGGTCGTCGACTTGCTGTTTAGTTCGTGCAGAGCCGCTCGCACCTCCTCGACGCTGATGTCGCGGTCGAGCTTCTCGTTGGCTTCACCGCCATACTCGGGCTGCCTTTCCGTGGGTGTAACCGAGAGGTACTTGCTGTCTATGCATCTGATTACTTCGGTTTCCCCGTTTTCCTTGAACGCTCTGTGAATTATCTTTGCGATTCGGTCGCGTTGGTGGGATTTTGTTTTAGTCTCGTCGAGCAGATGCCGCATCGAGTTCCAGGTCTCACCGCAATGCATCTGCCCGTCCGCAGCGCTACAGATTTTGTTCCACTGTTACGTGCAGAGTAGCCGACAATGGACTTCGATGGCGCGATTCAGCTGCGCCACCTTCTTCCTTAGGCGCCGATTTAGTCCTTGCTTCTTCCACTTCTTTGGGATAGATTGCTTTGCTTCGATTACGTGTGCGAGGCGGCTGTCAATCTTGTCGACCTGCTCATCTATTTCTACGATTTTGGTCGCCTCCTTGATCTTCCCTGCGATGTGGGCTGACCATTCTTCTATGTTGTCGATTTCCTCCATCTCCGTTGGTAACAGACTACGGAAGGCATCCCAATCCCTAAAATTATGTTTTCTAGTGTCCTCCGAGGCCTTGACCTCCTCCGGTATGGTGACCTCTACGATGTAGTGGTCGCTGCCGAGCCCAGACCCCGTGTTGCTCCAGGAGATATTTCCCTTCTCGTCCTTCATGAACGTGAGGTCCGGCGTCGTATCCCTGGACACAGAGTTCCCAATCCTCGTAGGAACTGTCGGGTCTGTGATGAGGGTGAAGCCCAGGTCTATTGTGTCTTGGAACAGGTCTCACCCCTTGGCCAATTGCTTGTTATATCCCCGTGCTGGGCGCGCCGCGTTGAAGTCTCCGCAGACGACGAGCCTGTGAGTCCTAGCCACAGTGCTGGCTCTGTGAAGGAGCGTCTTGAATTTTTGCTTCCAGTGTGAAGGGCTACTGTAGACGTCAAGCAGAAAGGAGCTGTTCTTTTGTTTCTTGCCCGTAACGACCTTGATGAGAGTGTACTCAATTTTATTGTTGTGCAAATCGTGCTCAATAAAGATGAGTTCCTTGCTCAACTACATCAACTACATCAACCAATTCCGGTGGCGCTGTAGTTATACCAACAATGAGAATAACCCTGTGGCTCAAGACTTTCCATGTCACTACATCTACATCTGCAGAGCTCGCGGCTCTCCGCGATGCGCTTCATGTGATTAATGCTGAAAGTCCTTGAAAATGGGCAGTCTTCTGCGATTCGAGGCGGCCTTGCAATGTGTGCATCGTTTCTCCAACATGAAACTCACGATCAGCTCACATGCGAAATCGTGGAACTTGTCCATCACTTATGATAAAAAGACCATGGCATCTCTTTTCAGTGGATACCATGTCATTGCGGTATCACAGGAAATAATGACGCAGATAAGGCAGCTCGGACGTCAAAGCAAGAAGACCACTTCGTACCCGTTCCTCTCTCAAGGACCGATGCCGCGAGACAACTTCGCATTCTAGCACGCACGATCTCGTTAGCAGAGTGGAATACCGCACATACAAGGCTCACAAAATTGCACAGACTAAACCCATCACTGCAACACAGACCTCCGGCCGGTCTGCACCGACGCGAAGCGTCTCTTCTGTCTTGGTTGTGGCTTGGAGTTGTCTTCACGAATGCCTACTCAGCACTAATTGGAATGGCTGACAGTCCTGCATGTGATGGTTGCGGATGCGAGGAGAACATTAACCACTTATTGTGCCACTGTCCTCAGTTCTCAGGAAATTAGATTATCGTCATCTAAGTGTACAGACAACGCTAGAGCACTGTCCCCACCGATCATCGGCTCAGAAGGCGGTGAAGGCACTTTTGTGCTTTCTTAGAACGTCTGGTTTGCGCGAGCGGCGTTAACTCAAGTACTGTCCGTACACGTCTCTACATCTTCTCTCTCACTTCTCTCTTTTCCCCTTCTCCCTTCCACCATTGTAGGGTAGTTAACCAGACTCTTGACTGGTTAGCATCCCTGCCTTCCTATATTCCTCTCTCTCTCTCTCCACCTGTCACCAACCAAGTCCGAACTTTTATTGTATAGGCCCACCCGACGGGGGGTTAGGTGCTCCATACCCTTAGATGGAGTTCCCATAGCCCTTTATACGAGGGACGGACAACAAATCCACAGAGTGGATACCATCCGGCTCCTCGGACTCTTGCTATAATCTCGTGGGGGCAACTCACAGACTATGGCCCGCATTACCTCTAAGACGGAGAATATGCTTCGGCTTATCCTCAGGATCTCGAACCGCACAGGGGGTTTAAGCGAGAGCAGTCTCCTCAGAGTCTACCACGCGTTTCTGATGAGCCACGTTACCTATGTAGCCTCCGCGTTGCGCTGGTCTAAACGGGATGAGGCCAAAATCGACGCCTTCATGCGCAAAAGCCTCAAGCGCCTGCTGGGTTTATCACTCTCTACCACCACCGCGAGCCTCATGCAACTAGGCATGCACAGCACCCTATCACAGGTGATCGAGGCTCAACGAGTGGCCCAAATAATACGACTCTCATCATCGCGAGCGGGGAGACGCATCCTCGAATCTGTTGGATGCGGTCACCAGGAAATCACGGAGCGCAACGTGACCCTATCACCCGTGGTCCGAGATTCGTTCTAGGTAGATCCCATGCCACGTAACGTCCACCCTCAATACAATGTAGGGCGCCGGGTAGCCAGGGCTCGTTCCCTGTTAAAAGCGGCTGCGGCCACTCCGAATCTGGCATGTTTTGTTGACGCCGCCCAATACGAGCGCTCTGATCACTATGCCGTAGTTTCTGTTGACTCCAACGGCACTCTCATTAACTCGGCATCCGTGCGGAAAGTTTCTGCAACAGTAGCTGAGCAGGTTGTTATAGCTATAGCACTGATGGACCCTCTACGTCCCAATATCTTTACAGTCTACAGGTCTGCAGCCCGAGCTTTCGACTCCGGCTCAATCTCAAAGGAGGCGCCGGCCATCCTCGGCAGCGAGGGGGCTGCTGGTTTTCATAGCATCAAATGGTTCCCTGCCCATATGGGAATCAATGTGCACTCTGAGGTTAACTCCAATGAGTTGGCCCATGACTGTGCGCGAGGTCTTACACACCGCGGTGGTTCAGGTGGACTCACGGGCGGCGACTTAGGACTGTACAGTGATTCCCTTTTCCCCTTCCATGAAATCTTGGCACATTATCAACTCGCTCGACGGGCCTTTCCGCTACCACACCCTAAACTTAATAGACCACAATCGTCGGTATTTCGCATGCTACAAACGGGGTCGTTCCCCTCCAGGTGCCGATTCAGTCACTTTGCGCCTAATGTAGAACCCCACTGTCCAGACTGTGGGGAGGCGTACTGCTCCTTATCCCATATGCTCTGGCAATTCCCTGAGTTACGCAGCTCATCGCTAACCACTCTAACCGACTGGGAGGCAGCCCTTAAAAGCGGCGACCTCTCAGAGCAACTATGGGCTGTCCAGAGGGCCTGCGACAGGGCGGAGGACCACGATCTTCCTACCCCGACGTGGGTACCCTAACGCTGTTCCTCAGGACCATTAGTAAAGTTCTTTGTCTGTCTGTCTGTCTCTCTCTACCCATTAGGCGACAAAGGCGGGCATGAAAACAGCGAATGACAACCTTACCACTCTCATGTGCTTGTATGGCCAGCTAGCAACTGTGAGACGACTGATGCGTGCTTTGGGTCGAACGGGCGCTCACACGCTGGTTTCCCACTTCTATTCCTGTGAGCGCTTCCAGCCATTGACATTGCACTATACCTTCGGAATCGGGCCTCTTTATATAGAACGCTGCTATCGGAATCAATCCAGGTTTTAACGGAGCGTGTTGTAACAGAACAATGTAACAAAACCGGTTGGAACAAAACAGATTGGAACACAACAGATTCAACGGAACAGATGGAGCTAGATAGTTTTACCGAAAAAATCGGCATGACAAAGGTGGAGCGAATAAGTTGGAACGGGGAACGGTGAAAGTGGGAACGGGGACAGTTGGAACGCGGAAAGTTGGAACGGGAATGTTGGAACGAAACAGTTGGAACGAAACAGTTGGAACGAAACAATCGAAACAAAAAAGTTGGAACGGATCAATTGAAACAGACCATATGGAACGGAATATTTAGAACAGAGCAGTTGGAACAATTCAATTGTAAATTCAGTGTAGTCGTCATGGTCATGCATCCTTTGTCACGGTCATTTTTATCATGTCGATGCTTTCACTGCCATACCACCATCGTCGCCAGTGTTGTCAATCCATCGTCGTTGCTTTGTTGCGGTCGTCGTCGTTCCGTCGTCTTGCCGTTGTCTTCACATGAACAGTCGACGCGCGCGCGCGCGCACACGAACACAAACACAAACACAAACACAAACACAAACACAAACACAAACACAAACACAAACAAACACACACACACACACACACACACACACACACACACACACACACACACACACACTTGCTCCTTACACGGACGCGTTTCGCACTCTGGTGACACTTTGCGGTACCTTAAACGAGGCTGGAAGCAAGTCACCTGCAAAATGCCTCGCATAGCCTTAATTTTTCACAGCATGTGAAATTCTTGTGCTTTCACAAAATTCATGTTTTCCCCGTGATCCCTAAAAAAACAACATATGAACGATTTCTGCGGCGCGCTGCGTTCTCGTAGTGTATTCGCCAAGCCCTTCCATCTGGAGTACCCCTTGTTTGCTTTGCAGGTACAAGAAAGCGGAGTCGACGAAGCGCTCCCACGCATGACGCACTTCCCAGACGTCAACTACAGTGGGCATCAGCTTTACCAGAATCGTTGAGGCTGCCACTCACCGAGTTTCCGAAAATAGCATTATTGTCGGGAAACGATAAACAGATCGAAGACGGAACCGCTGCAAGTGATTTATATAACACAGCGGGTCGCATGTAAGCCGGTACTCATGTGCTGAAAACGTTGGCCTGAAGTACAATCCATTCTTTACGTAGGACGTCGTGCCAACAGCAGATGAGGGAAAGTAAAAGTGTTGTAATGGAGAAGTGAAGTCAAATTTTTTTTAGACTATGTGATATGCTTGTTTAGCGATCTGGCTTGCCCTACTTAAAGTTCTAATAAGTTTCTGCAAATACAAATGCGTTTGCGCTATTTGATAAATATCGTTCCTCGTGTTACTGTGACCGTCATTGCTCTAAATCTGTGTGAAGCGAGTGGTTGACTAAATGATACAAAACTAAACAAGATGCGTAGCGTTGATTTTATTGTCAACTGATGCAACGTGTAGTCTCGTGTGAGGTCTTAGTCGCAATGATGTCACGTGCTCGTGACATCACTCACGTGGCGTGCTCGAGACCTCGCTGCGCCGACGTCCCGCAGCGCGCATTTCGCGTGAACTGCTATATTTGCCTTTCGGCATAGCTTGTGAACGGTGTATTCCGTAATCACAAACATTGCATGACAGTAAAGGTTGTGACCGATGCGGTGCATAAAAAAAAATACTGCACGAAGTTAGGCATTGCTCAGGATGAAAACACGGGTAATTATATATAAAAATTTTCCAGAATACATATTCCGTCGTTAATTCCAGCCTCATCCCGTCGTCACCTTGCATGTGTATGTTGTGCTTTTGCCCTTGTTTTAGAGCGCAGCTCTTTGGCGTCCGTTCCTGGGTTTCGCGTCGTCGTCGGCGTCGTCGTCGTCGTCGGCGTTGTCGTCGGCCTCGTAACCAGCTCCGCCCCCCTTCGCTGGAGTGGGAGACGAAGGACGCGAGCCGCGAATGGCGGAGACCAATGAGAGCGGCCCCTTCAGTGACGTGCGCGCGCGATGCTGGTGTCATGCGGACCCTCCTTACGGCTCGATGCGCACTCGTGTCTGGTCTCAGCCGATCCGCTCGTTTCGTACTATCGTCTGCTCGCGCCACAGCTCTCGCCCGCGCCTGTTTGGTTCTGTTGGGTCGGTCTCGTTCGCGCTTGTTTTGGTTGTTATTTCGACAACAAACGGTTACAAATATCCCTCGAGGCCAGCGCACCTTCCACAACTGGGTGGGCACGTCAGCGGCTCCCCAACAAGCATGAACCCGGTTCTGTATTTTGTGCAGATTGCACTTCTCGGCTCGGCTGGACTGACCGGCGCACCTACAGTAACGGAAAAGGACACCACCCGATCGGCAGACACTACTGGAGGCGCCTGCGCAGATGGGCTTCTTTGTTACCTCGGCGGCATCACTGACCAGGAGCATCCGCCCCCCAGTTCGACGTCATCGGAGCCGAGGACTATAAGAAGAGGGATGCACGACAGCTTCTTCAGTGGGCACGTCAGCGGCTCCCCAACAAGCATGAACCCGGTTCTGTATTTTGTGCAGATTGCACTTCTCGGCTCGGCTGGACTGACCGGCGCACCTACAGTAACGGAAAAGGACACCACCCGATCGGCAGACACTACTGGAGGCGCCTGCGCAGATGGGCTTCTTTGTTACCTCGGCGGCATCACTGACCAGGAGCATCCGCCCCCCAGTTCGACGTCATCGGAGCCGAGGACTATAAGAAGAGGGATGCACGACAGCTTCTTCAGTGGGCACGTCAGCGGCTCCCCAACAAGCATGAACCCGGTTCTGTATTTTGTGCAGGTTAGTAAGAGCTACTCGACTATCAAAACTAGTAACCGTTGTTTCATCCAGCTGACGTGCCCCACTTGTTTAAACGGGTTATGTTCTCTTGTGCAAGACGTTGCATTTTCATTGCTCATGCTTTGCGGTGACGTAGAATCAAACCCCGGGCCGAGCACAGAGGAGCTATTACGCCAAATACTTGATGGTCAAAAAACCATGCAAGCAAGACTTGACACTATCGAATCCAAGGTCGAACATTCCACAGTAACATTTACAGAACTTACGGCCAAGATTTCTAGTCTTGAGACAACCATAAATACCTTGCAAAGTAAATTGATCGACCTCGAGGACAGGAGCAGGCGCAATAATCTTCTCGTGTTCGGTTTACCGGAACGTCCTGATGAAACGTTTCAATCGCTAACAAATTCTGTGGTTTCCGAAATATTTGAAAATATGCTCGGTGTAAAGGTGTCAACAGTCGAAAGAATTCACCGAATCGGACAAAAGAAGCGAAACAAAAATAGGCCAGTTGTGCTCAAACTCATTGACCACCGTGAAAAGATTAAAGTGCTCAGAAACTGCTCTAAGCTAAAAGGAAAGGAAATCTCGATTGCAGAAGACTTTTCTGCAGAAACTAGGCAAATAAGAAGGCATCTATGGGAAAGCACGGCAAATATCAGAAAGGGCGGCGAAAAAGTGAGGCTTGTGCATGACAAAATCGTTATAAACAGAGAAATGTATACCTGGGACTCTACTGAAATGAAAAGAATTCCTGTTTTAGCACCCACCAAAAAACCTAAGAAGAAACAGTGAACTTCTTCGGGCACTCAAAAAAGCTTCCGATGCCTTAATTTAAACGCACGCAGCATTGTAAATAAGATTTGCGACTTGCATAGCATTGCAGTGGCGCATGAGCCACATGTAATGATAATCACTGAAACTTGGTTGCACTCTGGAATCCTGGACTTCGAGATAACACCACCGGGGTACAAAATATACAGGAAAGATCGAGATTCCCGCGGAGGCGGAGTCGCTTTGTTGTTTCAAGACTGTTTGCAAGTACAAAGGTTACCTGATATTGCCGGCACTGAATGCGTCATCGCGAAAGTGTTTTTGGATGATTTCCATCTTATAATTGGTGGTTTTTACCGCCCACCACATTGTGACACATTCTTTGACGCTCTGAATGAATTTTTGTGTACAACTGGCATACAGGGCAAGAATGTTTTGCTTGCTGGTGATTTCAACGTCCCGTCAGTGGACTGGTCAACTGATTTCCCTGATGCCCTTTGCGCGGCAGCTGAGCCTTTAACTGACATCGTTCTTTTTCATGCTTTGACTCAACTGGTAAAACAACCGACTCGCGCGCAAAGCACATTAGATCTCTTTCTTGTGAACGACCAAGTCCTCAATCGTAATCCGAGTGTCGACATATTCCAGGGAATTTCGGATCATAGAATGGTATGCCTTACACTAGAGCTAAATTTCAGGTTCAAACCCTCTAAAAACCAGTACTCGATTCCGGACTTCTTGCTCGCTAGTGATGTCGACATACTTGATGCCTTAGAGAGTAAATTTTCTGTATTTGCATCTCTATCAGAATCTCGCCTTGTGTCCGTTGACAATTTATGGTGTTTCTTTAAAAATGTTGTTCACAACTGTGTCGACACTTTTGTGCCCATAAAGCGGAAAGTTGTATGTGAAACGAATCCGTGGATGACAAGAGACCTCGTACGACTTGGGCGAAAACTAAAGCAAGTAAGAAAGCAACATAAAGCACGACCCTCAAAGGCTAACGCCGAAAAGCTAACCAACCTGCGTCTACAGCTAAAAACTGGGATTTCGAAAGCGAAAGACTATTATCAAAATGTTGTTTTAAAAAATTTTCTTCTGTCATCCCCGGATAAGTTCTGGCGGTACTTATCGCCAAAGAAAACCCACGTGTCTGATATTTGTGTGGATGGTTTCATAGTGAAAGATAAACTGAAAATTGCAAATGCACTTAACAAGTACTTTTGCTCTGTGTTTACGAGGGATGATGGAAACACACCGCACATAGCTGCTTTAAATAATATTCCACCCATCGATGATCTCGACGTAAACGAAGCAGGTGTACTGTCCTTGCTTCTTGATCTTGATATAAAGAAGTCGCCAGGCGTCGATGAAATACCTAATGCTTTTTTGGTGCGATATGCCGAATGGTGCGCCAAATATCTTTACGTTATTTATAATAAATCACTTTCATGTGCAGAAATCCCACGTGACTGGAAACATGCAAAAATAATTCCCATCCCTAAATCAGGCGACCGTTCATTACTCCAATCTTACCGTCCTATCTCTCTACTTTGCACTTCATCAAAAGTGATGGAACACATAATATTTAGGCACATCTCAGTCTTCATAGAAAGTAATGGCTTCTGTGACCCACGACAACACGGCTTCCGTCGTGGGAAATCCACTGTAACACAACTATTAGAAACAGTGCATGAAATCGCGGCAGCACTAGACGGCCAAGGCCAAATTGACATGATATTCTTAGATTTTGAGAAAGCCTTCGACCGTGTGTCCCACCAGAAGTTGTTATCAAAGTTAAAACCTATTCTCAAAAACGAGCCACTACTTCACTGGATTGAGGCGTATCTTACGGGCACGCGACAGACAGTCGTTGTTGATGATGCGAAATCAGACTTATCCGATGTACAATCTGGAATCCCACAGGGATCAGTCTTGGGCCCTCTGTTCTTTCTAGTTTTTATCAATGATATAGTGAATAACATACCAGTTAAAATTCGACTGTTCGCAGATGACTGCGTACTTTATCATGAAATTCACAGCGAGGCAGATCAGACGATCCTAAATTCATCTTTAACAGCAATAGCGACTTGGTGCTTAGAGTGGCAAATGAACATTAATCTAACAAAAACAGTATCAATGATCATTACACGCAAAAAGAAGCCGTTACCCTTTGTGTACAGCATTAATGGCCATAACTTATCCTCTGTTACAGAATATAAATACCTTGGTTTAGTAATTACGTCGGACCTTAGGTGGAATAGTCATGTAGCTCACATTAAAAAGAAAGCCATGAATAAGCTCGGATACCTGAGGAGAACCTTGGCTAAATCTACATGTAATATAAAATTATTAGCATACAAGACTTTCATCAGACCATTGTTTGAGTACGCTACTCCTGTCTGGGATCCTTACACACAAGTAAGCATAAATATGATTGAAATGATACAGCGGAAATCAGTCAGGTTTATTTTTAATTCCTACCGCCGTGATACATCAGCTAGCGCTCTTTTACAGCAGGCGAACCTGGAAACCCTAGAGGCAAGACGGTATCGAGACAGGCTCAAAATGTTATATTTAATTCATCGGGAACATGTAAAATTAGATAAAAAATTGTATATTACCCCTTGTAGCCGGCGCCCAACGCGTTCATCACATTCATTCAGGTTAGACGAGTATTCGCACCATACCACATTATTTCAGCAGTCCTTTTTCCCCCGAACCATCCATGACTGGAACGCCCTGCCTGAAAACGTTCTTCAAAGCTCCACCATATCGTCCTTCATGCACGCACTCATTAATCTATGAACCGAAACGTTTCCCACGATTTCTATCCTAATCCGTACACTATAGATTATATCATGTTAAGGGCACCGTCAATTTCTTTTTGTGTGTGTTTGTATAAGCCATTGTGCAAATATGTGCTGTATTGCAGAATTCTTTGATATCTTCCTTCCTTTTTATTGTTGTTTCTTTTGCATTGTACCAAGATGACGCTTTGCTTGTTTCCACCTTTTTTTTTCTCTTTTTTTATTTTCGTGTGTTTCACATGTTATTGACTCTTAAAGCCTTTATGTATGTCCCACTCCTGCCTAGGGCCTCTAAAGCAGGCTGGCAGTACGGAATAAATAAATAAATAAATAAAATGCGGTGAGTGTAAGACTCGTATCTCCGCGAATCCCATTCATGCAAGTGCGACGACTGATGCACGGCGGAGGCCAATATGGCATTAAGGGCCCAGTTGTGAACGTCTTTGTGAACGTCTTTGAGAATCAAGCATTGGTGTACCAAGTCGAACATATATCAGTCTATTTCTCCGACCACAAAGCTTCCTTCATGACTGTCAAGAACTGTTAGTGGAGTCTTTGTTAAAGGAATACGTGTGAAAAATAAAATAAAAAATTCTGTGATAGCGCATACATGTGTTGCTCGATTTCTTTGCCTCAATCTATCGAAAAGGTGAAACAGCTTATTTGCTGCGCTCAAATTTCGCATTAGGAAGTAGCGTAATCGTCGGTAATTTTTTTAACCTTCAGTCAAATGGCTCAAATCCGCGAACGGACCTGAAAACCCGCCGGCACGCATGGCATGGCTTAAGGCAAGTTGAGCCTTTGGCTTTAATGTCCCACTGACATAAGTCCCCTTTCACTGCAGCATAATATAATGGTTGAGGGAGTTGCGAACGACAGGCCGACTGTGGCGTGTAGCATTTATTGGACGAAGCGACAGCCTTCTATAGGCGCATATACGTGGCGCCCAGATTGAATTTAGCCACGCAAAGTGCTCGTGAATGCGCGAATATTCGTGCAGTGAACACGCGTTTGGATTAAAAACGCTCGTTCGACAAGCGGTTAGTGACCGTCAAATCTGCTTGCGGGAATACACAAGTTCATAATTGATTACGGTCGTAGACATATTACGAAACTTTTAGCTCATAACTTACTTGACCTGGAAGACAGTTATCGTACAAAGTGTGTCGGGGTGTTCATTAAAATTTTTGGACGGACTGAACTATTTGTATGCTACGAGCACAATTTGAACGAGTGAGGATAACAAGCAGACCGCTCTTGTTCAAAGAGGTGGGTTTGTTGTTTGTGTCAGCTGAGAACGTTTCGCTCGTTGTGTTTGTTATGAAGTTGAATGCTGGATACAGCGTATATATCGCGTCGCACTTCCTCGTTCCTTTCCGAGAGGAAATAGAAGTTTAAGAAAAAAAAAGCGATACACTGATGCTAAAATTAAAGTTATTTCGACATAGCGGGGAGCAATGTGCAAGCAGGCCGTCGTGTTCTTTATTGTTTTTATTTTTATTTTTCGAACAAATGCTTCTCTCTCTCTGTGCGCCGAGGGTTGCCATATTTCGGGCCCCCCTTTCACTGCAGATACCAGGTCATATATACCCAAGCTTAATAAGCGTCGTTAAAGCACCAGCTGCACTGCCTGTTAACGCCATTAAACATGGTAAAGTTCTTGATGAGGGCTCGGCACGCATCTGTACAGCACATTTGCGCGCTAGTGGTGCGATGCGCTTACGAAACAGGATAAAGGGGAAACAAATCAAGAACTCTGGTGCCGCAGGGAGACAACTTTTCTTTTCTTTTTTTTATTTTTCTCAGCAGCGTCACTGCAGCTTCGGGTTCGTTAACGCGCGAAAAGGATGACGGCGCATAAAAAGATCAAGCGGCGCCTCGTGGCAATGCGCGCCTCATACGCGAGGCCTAATTAAGTTTAGCGGACGCCCGGTGCGACGTGGCCTATCGCGCGCCCGCAGCAAGTGGGGTGACCTTCTCCGAAGGAAGCAAGCGAGACAGTCGGGACGTCAGAGGCTCCTGCAGCAGAAAGAAGGCGCCGAGAAACAAGATGAAAGCGGCTTAAAGACGGGGGCGCGAACTCGCACTATATAGCCGCAGTGCTATATCCTTGCATGCTCAATCATGGCGCCCGACGCCACGGAAGCGGAACGCTAGAAGAGTAATAGGGCTTTCGCCGGAACCCCCAGATTGAGTCGTGCACCTATATACATACAGCTCCACTGCTAATGCCGGTATAGTTGAGTGCAGCGCGTATACGTGGCTAAAGGGAACCGCAGGACGGAATTCCGGGGCGAGACCTGGGAGACGCGAATGCAGCGTTTACACCCGTCCCGCAAAAGCAGTCATCCACTGCACCGCCACGCACAGTCCTCCTGGATGCATCGCGCGCAGGCGTGACATTTGTGTCCGAATAGTTTCTCGAGTGCGCGCCAGGCCTCCGGGCGCAGCCGAGGGAGCCCGCTTCTATGCGCTCGTATACAGGGACACAGTCGTGCGCTATTCGGGCAGCTCGGGCATGGGGACTGGGCTACACGGAACTGTGAGGGAGGCACGCGCCCGGTAAACTAGGGCTGCCGAGTTAAGCCTCGTAGGCTTGACGAGAAGCTCAGGGAGGGCTCGAATGGAAGGAGGCCCAGTACGGGTGGAGGAAAGTGTCGCTGCGCGACAGTCGTGCCCTCCGCGAGGCTGTACGTATGTAGGCTCAAGCGGCGATGCTGCCGCTTCATCGGAACGCGAGCAGCCGACGGTGTAGCGGAGGCTTTTGTTCGCGACGCGAGATTACCGACCCACGAGCGCGGCCGGGAGCTCATCATTAGGCACGTATACGCGGCCTTCGCCGCGCATATAAATGATGCATCTCGTTCGCGTTCCTACACCTCCTTGTGCATTGTTTTGCTGCAGCTTCTCCTTTTTTTCGTTGCCCAGGCGGAAGGCATGGACTGCGTGCAGACGTGCCTCGCACAATTACTGGAGACGACAGCAGCGCCGCTCGTGGAATCCGACCCTGCGGCCACCGTCGCTGTCTCGTAATCCTTGCCGGGCCTGTCTTTTTTCTTCCCTTTCCGCGCTCACTTCGTTGGTTTGACGCTGACGCTATAGCACGAGCGCGTGCTACTCGCTCTGCGACCTGGGCTGGTGATAATTCCTGTCGCCTCGTGTGGTTAAAAAAACCACGTTGTCTACGGGTGGCTATATCACGACTCCGGCGCCTAGTGATACACTTCCTTGTCGATTGACGCATCGCAATATGCGAGAATATATTTTCTCTTTGTAAGCGCAACGTCGTCTTGCCGCACAATATTACAGATGAAAAAAACAAAAAGAGGAGCTGCATACGCTAAAAGCAATCATGCGTTGTGTCTGTAGAGTTACTCCTGGGCCATTAACTGCGTTGGAAAGAGGGAAAAGAAAAACTATAGCGCCTGCGAGATTGCAATCACGCAAGCATACAAAGTGAATTCAATTACTCAGGAGTCGCTTACTACTGTTGTTTTCGTGATACGTAAAAGTGAAAACTCGCCGTGTTGATGTAATGTTGTACATGGCAAAAAAACACAGCGCGAACTGAGGAAACGGGAAAAGGAACATACAGGATGAGCAATGACTAACAAGTGAAGGTATGTTAAAAAAAAAAAAAACCGTAAAGGTCATGGTATGCGCATGCGCACATGCCCTAAACAGCCTAGGCTGTTTAAAATAAATAATAATAATAACACCGTGATAATAACACTGTGAATAACACCGTGATCCTGGCTGGTTACGCAAACGACATAGATGGTTACAAAAAGCAATTTGATTTTCACGACTGGCCAAGGAGACACGTAGTTGGCTAACGGAAACCAAATCTTTTTATTTTTCGACGCGATAGGCTCCATGATTTGATGTTCAAGTGATGACTATGTTACGGCCATCATCGTCAGCAGCAGCAGATGCATCAATCCACTGTAGGACGAAGTTTTCGCCCAGTGATTCCCTTAAACGCTTTTAACGTAGCAACCATGGTTAAAAGCGAGTTGAACGGTTGAACTGGTTACAAAGTATTTCCTGGCCAAAATATAAGCTACAAGGCCGTCCACAACGACTGTCCTTGTACTCTCTCCTTTTTGCTCCTTGCCCAATGTTCAGCTGTTAAACTTCCCTTAGCCTTGTCCGGAGAGTCCACCTGATCTGCAAATTATTTAATCTAAATAAGCTATTTAGCGCTACAAGAGAGGAGACGCCAAAAGCTTTCTCTGGTGACGTCAATGGTTCCGTTCTGAAAGGCACAAGCTTCAAGGAAGTTTCAAGTCTCCATTTTGTATTCCTAAGTAGCATCGAATCTTTGGAAGTCCGAAGACGTGCGGTTACTGTTCACCGAAAGCAACGCTCAGGCGGAGCTGTGTGACACCTAGCCCTCTGTGGACCAGCCAAAACCACCTTTAGCTATTACTAACAGCCCCTATTCCACGCAGGTTTTCACTAAGTTTTCATCTTCACGGCAACTATTCTGTTATACTGAAGTCTGATGGACAACTCCTTACTTCCACTACATAAACTTTCCACCGAACGGGGCATCTCGGTAGGCGCCCTACTGCTTCCTATAGTGCGTCCTTTACAGATAAAAAGATTTTGGACTCATGGAGAAAGCTTGACCATGCCCAACGCGTCATAAGATAGCCTTCTGTCTTTCGATGGGACTTTCTTTGTATTTAGCGCGTGTGCGGTGTGAATAAACAAAAAGCGTTTCCGTGACAACATTCCATGTGGAAGCACCGCTTCTGTACGTAGCGTGCGAGCGCCAATACCGCATATTAGACAATGCGTGTATAGTTCACTGTACTACTGCATCGTCACCTGTCATCTATGGCTCTCCGTGTCCCTCCCCCTTTGTCTTTACCCCTGGTGAGGAGTAGGAGGCTGGAGGCACGCTCTTACGGCTGACCTCTTTAAGTCTAGTAGACCGCAAGTTACTGATCACACCAAGGCAGGCTTCATTAAATCCTCTGCATACTCTAGTGCGACATTGTAATGCATCTGTCCCTGCAGTGTGGAGACACCCATATTCACTATATCGGCCATATTTGAACAAAGCACTCTCAAAACACGTCTAGCTCGATTCTTCTGTAACGTCACCCAATGGGTTAGCACCATGCAGAAGCACAAGAATAATATACGGAGGCATGAAGTATTGCCCCATTTACTGCCTGATCTTTTATCTACAAAGGTGTGTTGCCGCTCGGATTTTTCAGTTTTAAAAACTAAATACTTGGTCACTTCTATCCGGCATCTTGCCACTTCAATTTTTTTTACTTACGTGGTTCCAACACAGTGGAAATCGATGAACGCGAAGTTTCATTGCCGTAGAAGCGCTTGAGTGTTTTTTTTTATTGATATGATATAAGGAGATGTTGGCGCGCAATTTAGGGCGCCGGCTACTCCTTATCTCTTGGGTGGTTCCGTCATACATCATTCAGGGTTCACGGTTACATATCAAATAATTTTTTCACACAAGCACCAGGACTTATAACGCAACGTTTCCACAGGAAGACTATGACGTAAGGAACACATGGTACATACAATATACATAATAATATATGGGATTTTACGTGCCAAAACCACTTTCTGATTATGAGGCACGCCGTAGTGGGGGACTCCGGAAATTTTGACCACCTGGGGTTCTTTAACGTGCACCTAAATCTAAGTACACGGGTGTTTTCGCATTTCGCCCCCATCGAAATGCGGCCGCCGTGGCCGGAATTCGATCCTGCGACCTCGTGCTCAGCAGCCTAACACCATAGCCACTGAGCAACCACGGCGGGTCATACAATATACATGCCAAATGTCTCCACACTTATGTAGTCGAAAGTCTCAAAAGTACAAACGATACTGTCGCCTAATAACACATCTTCTAGTCAGCGGGTCAGCGGGTACATACAATATACATGGCAAATGTCTCCACACTTATGTAGTCGAAAGTCTCTAAAGTACAAACGATACTGTCGCCTAATAACACATTGTCTAGTCAGCGGGTGGTATATACAAGTGTCTTGAGTGTTTTGCCTGAGTGAGTGTCTTGTATAAGTGCTAAATGTGTTGGCATTATGTGATGTTCCACTAGTACACACAGAGACACGGGTGCATTGCTTATATTTTTTCCGATGACTGTTATTCATCAGCTAAAGAAGGTTACAAAGATATCGCTCAGCACAAGGCGCGCTTTCCTGTATCGATTTGAGGCATCCCATGGTGTTACGATAGGCCCGCCTAGCCACCAGATTACATTACACAGTCTCCGATATCGGCGCAGTTTTGATTGCATCATCTCTGAAACCAGCCGAGTTTACTCGGTGGGCCACACGGTACACCTAACCCTGGAGAAGTAGAGAAGGAAAGCTATATATAAAAAAGGGGGGAGGGGGGGGGGGCAGAAATTCTTCTTTCAGCGGATTCGGCAAGGATCTGACAGTTCCTTTTCTCCGTTCTTTTGGAGCCTCGAATCTCAGATCAAGTTACGGGGGCTGGCATTCTCACCATTCAGGTTCTCTTATCGATTACAGTCGCTTTCCCTGGTAAATTGGTGTTTTTAATAATTTTCAACTTCGGTTCCCTCAATCACTTTATTTTGGTCCTTGCTTTTGCCTTCACAATTCTTCCTTTCTCAAAGCGCTCGCTTTACATCGACACTGGAACTGCAGTTGTTGTCGAATGGCATTATCCGCCCGATCCCTGGCGGGTACAAGCCATAAATTGATTCTTAGTTGGTGTGACACCAGAGTGGATACGAGTCACTCATTGAAAGGAGAGCAATAACGACGACAACAGCGACGAGAATTGACATTCTCAGTTTTTGTGACACCAGAGTGGGCATGATGCACTCGTTGAAAGGGGACAGCAACAACGATGACGACAATTGACAGCAAGCGGCATCTCCTTTTTTTTGCACACAATGCGGGGAACCGGAAACAATTGACCAATTTCTCCTTGTGTGCCAACGATTTTCCTCAGTAACAAGGTTGCTTGAGGTGCCTACAAACAAGGTTGGCTTCAGCGGGAACTCCCCCGTCCTGCTTTCGTTTGGAGCTTCCGCGTTGGGTATACCACCACCAGAATGTTTGCACAGCGATGAAAGTCTTTATTCTTGCATCAATCTGCTGCCTTGCTAAACAGTAAAGTTATGATAACCATCTGCCTATTTTTTTACTCCCTTGAAGCATGTATGACTGTCCCACGTTAAACACCGAGCAGAATAGGCCTTTTCCTATTATCTATTTTTTCTAAACTTCTGTCACCCATTTTCTGCAAACCGCCCAGTTCTTGACCGATCCCTCACGATGAGTATATGCCACTTGCGCAGACGAACAACAACAACAATCGATGAAGAAACGCGACGTGCAAGGACGATGATTTGTCCGCACGCTGCGCGAATCTTTGACGTATCGCCCACTACAGGTATGTGCCACTGTTTCTTGGGACATTCGTAAAAGCAGCTTCCTTTTTTTGTCTTCTCTATGACAGTGGTGTACAATATCTTTAACCAAATAATAATTGCTTTGTTGGAACGGTAAACGCATGCGAACTCCAGTTATTAACAGTGGCGCAAGGGCTACGTCTCATGGAATAGCTTTTTGTTTTCTTAGTCGATCGTTAATCAACACAGAATAAAGAAAAGCAAAAGGAAAAAAAAAGAAAAGTTTCTGTGTCACAGCGTCTGAGACTTGTTTTACCCTAGCTAACCTGACTTGATAAACTAGAATTGCCGCAAAAGAACGACGATGAAAGTAAGCATCATTAAGCAGTTACATTCGTTAAATCGTATGTGCGAGACGGTGCACGGATATAGAGAAATGAACAAACAAAAAAATAATGCGATGCGCATACGATTCATCAAGGAAGCTGCTGTAATTACCGGTACCGTAGAAAAACGGGCAGTACATTAACCACACTTTCACGTGCTTTTATTTTTTGTATGCCTAGATACGACACCTGTCATACTCTGCCATTAATATTTATTTTCTTTCATCATAATTTGCTCACTAGGTCAGTGCCATCCAACCAGCTAATGTAGTTAGCTGCGACGTTTCCTTTCCTTGTTTTTTTCAATGACTGCTATTCACCAGCTAACAAATGTTACAAAGGTATCGTTCAGCGCAAGGCGCACCTTCCTATATCGAAATATGCCATGCTGCGCATGGTGTTACGATAGGCCCGCCTAGCCACCAGCTTAGATTACAGTCTCTGATATTGGCGCAGTTTTGATTGCATCATCTCTGGAATCAGCCGAGCTTACTCGGTGGGCCACACGATAATCCTAACCCTGGGGAAGTAGGCAAGGAAAGCTACATCTCAAAAGGAAAAGGAAATTCTGACCTTCCCTCTCAGCGGACTTGGCAAGGATCTGACAGTTCCTGTTCTCCGTTCTTTTGGAGCCTCGAATCTCAGATCAAGTTACGGGGGGCCGGCACTCTCACCATTCATGTTCTCTTATCGATTCCAATCGCTTTACCTGGTAAATTGGTGCTTTTAGTGATTTTCAACTGCTGCTCCCTCGATCACTTTATTTTGGTCCTTGCTTTTGCCTTCACAATTCTTCCTTTCAAAAAGCGCTTGCTTTTCATCGACACTGGAACTTCAGTCGCTATCGAATGGTATTATCCGCCGGATCCCTGGCGGGTACAAGCCGTAAGTTGATTCTTAGTTTGTGTGACACCAGAGTGCGTATGAGTCACTCGCTGAGAGGAGACAGCTACAACGACGACAACGGCGAAGACAATTGACAGCAAGTGGCTTCTCCTTTTTTGTAGACAGCGGGCGGAAACGGAAATGGTTGGCTACTTTCTCCTTGCGTGCCGACGATTTTCCTTAGTAAGAAGAAAGTTTCTCGAGGTGCCTATAAACAAGCTTGGCCTCAGCATGAACTCACCCACCCTGCTTTCTTTTGGAGCTTCCGCGTTGGGTATACCGCCACCAGAACGTTTGCACAGCGATGAAAGTCTTCATTTTTGACACCAATCAGCTGCCTTCGTAAAACCGTAAATTTATGATAACCATCTGCCTATTTTTCGATTCCCTTGAAGCATGTATGACTGTCGCACTTTAAACACCGAGCAGAATAAGCCTTTTCCTGGTATCCATCTTTTCTAAACTTCTGTCACCCATTTTCTGCAAAGCGCCCAATTCTTGGCCGATCCCTCACGGTTTGACTATATCCCACTGGTGCAGAGGAACAAGAACAACAGTCGATGAAGAAACGCGACGTGCAAGGACGATGATTTGTCCTCACGCTGCGCGAATCTTTGACATATCGCCCACTACAGGTATGTGCCTCTGTTTTTGAGGGCATTCGTAACAACAGCTTCTTTTCTTTTTTATGACAGTGGTGTACAAAATATTTAATCAAATAATTGTTTTGTTGGGATCGTTAATGCACACGAACTCCAGTGATTAATAGTGGCGCAAGGGCTACATCCCATGGAAACGCTTTTTGTTTTTTTTTTAGTCGATCGTTAATCCACACAGAACGAAGAAAAGCTAGAGGGGAAAAAATGTTTCTATGTAACAGCGCCTCAGGCTTGTTTCACGCTTGCTAATCTGACATGATGAACTATAATTGCCGCACAAGAACGACGATGAAAGTAAGCGTAACTAACCAGTTACAATCGTTAAATCGTGTGTGCGCGATGGTGCACGGAATAGTGAAATTAACAAAAAAATATCGTGCGATGCGCATACAATTCATCAAGGAAGCTGCTGAAATTACCGGCGCCATAGAAGAACTGGCACCACATTAGGCACACTTTCGCGTGCTTTTGTTTTTTGTGCACCTAGACAGGACACCTGTCGTACTTTGTCATTATTTCTTTTATCTGCATAATATTTTGCTCACTAGGTTAGTGCCGTCCAACCAGTTAATGTAGTTAGTTAGCCGGGACGTTTCCTTTGCTTGTTCTTCCAGCATCAACGTTCCCGTTTATCATCTGTCCATTTGTGGAACAACGAAGTCTGTTGGCGGCGCTGTAACAATACATTTCTCAGCCGTGCAACTTGCCTATAATGGCCTGTTTTATTAAAACTTTTTACCATCAAAACTCCATCTTTCGTTCTTTCGTATTTGTACATTTCAGTAATCCTTTTCGCGCTTGTAAAATCAAGTCTTCATTGTAATTAGCTGAACTCATTCCACCTGACGAGTGATACATTTCCGACAGAGTGATACTTTTCCGAAAGAGGAATTTTTCTTTAACGAAATTGTAATAACCATAGCTGACAGGAAACAGCAGATACGCAGCTCGTTAGCGCAAGCAAACGCCCTTATCCATCCCTACTTTTTAAAGCCTCAAGACTCGTGCTAACCACAAGTTCCTCCCACGTGTACATCTTTTTTCTGTTCCTTTATTTAAAAAAAAAACCTCTGATCGAGCTAGAGGCCGCTTGACCAGACAATGCGCATAGTTATGTGTAATGGTGGCTTTACTTTTTTCCCCGTTAGTCTCTGACGCTCTCACTAAATACACTATGAAGGCTGAGTGACAATGAGAAGCTTTAATGAAAACCTGAGCGATTTTTCTAGTGGCATTCAAGCGTACTACACCAGGCGAAGACGATTAGTTTCAGTTGAACCGAGGCGCACAGTACACATGGGGCAGGATAGCAATACTAAAGGGCCGTATAACAGGTGCCGGCTAGATGTGCACCAAAGAGTTGCGCCGTCTCCTAGTTAACGAGCGCGATCTCGGAGGCTACAATGAGCGTCATCTAGTTTACTAAATTGCTAAAGAGGTCCCTGGAGCTGGCATACAGTTCTTTACAATAAGGCGCCGGTATGTGCACGAGCTGTAAGCGTGGCGGTTCAACCAGCACGGGAATGATGGCTAGTACATAGATTTGCCTAAACTTTGTACCCAGCTGGCTTCAAACCCCTTTGAGATTCTGAAAATTGGTCATTTTCAAGACTATACTGCGTTATAAATGCAACAATATTCGCAATAGTTTCACATAATAGCGGAAACTTACTGCCTCTATGCGCTTAGAATAATATTGTTACGATGGGGTGCGTTTACTTAAATACGAATTGATGAAAAGGGGCCGCGCCGACTAGCCGCTGCAAAGACAAGCGCCGACTTCGTTCTCCTCTTGTTTCGTCCTTGCCGTAGCTTTAGCGTAACACTCCTCCCTTCACAGACGAAGCCCGCTGGGCGAGTAACTGTTACGCCCACTCGGAGTCACGGGTATGACAGTGTTTCAGGTGGGCGACGTGAACAAGCTGCGTCTTCTTAGACCGGCAGCCATTAGAAACGAGACGAGCAATCCAATAGGTCACATCACTTAAACGATTGGTGATGATGAAAGGCCTGGTGTAACGAGCCAGAAACTTCTGGCACAGGCCACGCTTGCGAAGTGGTGTCCAAAGCCATACTATGTGCCCTTTGTCGTACGACACATTCTTATGTCGCGAATCGTAGCTGATCTTGGAGCGGCCCTGGGATGCCAACGTACGGAGCTGAGCTATACGGCGTGCTTCCCAGCGCGGCAGATAGTCTGGGCAATAGGGGAGCCTGCATGAGGAGTAAAAGCTAGAATCATGTCAAGGAAGCTACACGGTGGCCTGCCATAAAGAAGATAGAAAGGACTGTAGCCAGTAGTTTCATGTTTTGCAGTGTTGTAGGCGTATGTGATAAAAGGCAAGATCTCATCCCAATTTTCGTGCCTGGAGTCGACGTACATCGAAAGCATGATGGTCAAAGTTATGTTAGTGCGCTCGACGAGACTATCTGTCTGCGGGTGATACGGGGTCGCGTAGCGAAACTGGCAAGCACAGAGACGCGACAGCTCTTAGTGAAGTACTATAGCGCCAAACAGACGACACAAGAAGAAGAGGCACGGACGAGCGCTTACTAACAACTGATGCTTTAATGACGGAAACACACAATATAAATACGCAATTTTGGCGGCGCAACTCGCGCATTGTCAAAACATCACATGGTAAATGGGCAAAAGGCGATAGAACGATTGTGAATGTGACGTTCGTGAAGATGACACGTGGTGTACAGGGCCAAATGACTATAAATGATAATAGCTATGCGATACACAAACACCGCCGTAAGGGAGTACCCCCTAAAAAACTAAAAGATTAGGAATGTTCACCAGGCGCGGACGGCGCAGCAACATGCTCAGATTTAACTATGGGCTTTTAAAAATGACATCTCACTGTTATAGAGAATTTTTGATGGTTCGCTTACGAATTCAATGCCCTTCCTTTTAATGTGGCATCTGAGCATGTTGCTGCGCCGTCCGCGCCTGGTGAACATTCCTAATCTTTTAGTTTTTTAGGGGGTACTCCCTTACGGCGGTGTTTGTGTATCGCATAACTATTATCATTTATAGTCATTTGGCCCTGTACACCACGTGTCATCTTCACGAACGTCACATTCACAATCGTTCTATCGCCTTTTGCCCATTTACCATGTGATGTTTTGACAATGCGCGAGTTGCGCCGCCAAATTTGCGTATATATATTGTGTGTTTCCGTCATTAAAGCATCAGTTGTTAGTAAGCGCTCGTCCGTGTCTCTTCTTCTTGTGTCGTCTGTTTGGCGCTATAGTACTTCAGTAATGCACCAACCAGCCCAACAAAAAGTTTTGCTGGAACAGCTCTTAGACTACGTCGTCCACGAACTGGCGACCACGATCGCTTACAATAACACGAAGCGGTCCATGACGCAGTATAACGGAGGAGAGGAGGAAGCTCGAAACATCAAGAGCCGTGGCCGTTGGCATCACTGCGGTTTCAGCATAATGCGTCAGGTGGTCGACGCAGACTATTCTCCAATGGTTGTCGTTTGTTGAGCGCGAGAATGGGTCGAGAAGATCCACTCCAACCATTTCGAAAGGAGAGGATGGTGGCGGCACAGGGTGAAGGAGTCCGACCGGAGCAGTATTAGGGCGCTTGAATTGCTGGCACTTGTTTCAACTGGCCACATATTTTTCTATATCCCGTCGCATGGTAGTCCAGTAGAATCGGAATGCGGTGGTACGTTCTGGTGAAACCCAGGTGCCCAGCGGTCGAGTCGTCGTGCATAGCACGGAGCACGTGGGTTCTGGAATTCTTAGGGACCACTAAGAGGAGGCGGGCACCGTTAGCCGCATAATTATTCTTGTAGAGCAGGCCATCTTGGATGACAAAGCCATTGTTACTTGTAGGTTGAGCAGCTGAGTTGAAGAGGGCATCCAGGATGCGGTCGTCACGCTGCTTTTCCCGGAACTGGCCAGGTCGGGAAAAAGAATGTCGCCGATGCCGGCCAGAAACTCATCGAAATTGTCGGCGTCACATGCACTTGTTGGTAGAGGGAGCCTCGAAAGACAGTCGGCGTCTGCATTATGTCGGTCACTCTTGTAACGGACTGCAAAGTCAAATTCCTGCAAACGTAGCGCCCATCGAGCAAGACGGCCAGACGGGTCGCGGAGACCAACCAACCAACATAATGAATGGCGATCAGTAACGACCGTGAAGCGGCGCCCGCAGAGATATGGGCGGAACTTCGGGACTGCAAAGACGGCAGCGAGACACTCTTGCTCAGTGACGGTGTAATTCTGTTCGGCCTTGCTCAACAAACGGCTGGCATAGGCAATGGTATGCTCGGCACTACCAAAACGCTGGACGAGGACGGCGCCGAGGCCGATTCCACTCGCGTCGGTGTGCAGAGGGGTCAAAATGGCGAAGTATGGGTCCGGAAGAGAGCAGGAACTTCAGTTGACGAAACAAAGAATCGCAATCTGCTGTCCAAGTGAAAGGGTTATCCTTGCGGAAATTGGAGGGTAGGCAAGATATAAGGGTAGGCAATATGGGAAAAGTTGGGCACAAAACGTTGGAAGTACGAGCAAAGACCCAAGAAGCTCCTCAGCTCGCCCCGTGACTGTCGCTGTTTAAAGCCGCTAACTACAGCGACCTTCTGTGGGTCTGGTCGCACCGCCTACTTTTCCACTAGATGTCCATGTACTAGCGCCTCTCGTTGGCCAAAGTGACATTTCTTGGAGTTGAGAGTAAGGGCAGCTTGTCAAGGCACGTCAGAACAACGTGCAGTCGATGGTTGTGCTTTGCAAAAGTGCGGCCGAAAATGACGACGTCGTCTAGATAACACAAACAAACCTCCCATTTCAGGCTGCGCAGTGCCGTGTCCATGAACCTTTTGAACGTTGCAGGCGCGTTGCACAAACCAACCGGCATGACGTTGAATTCAAACAAGCTATCTGGGGTCACAAAAAGCAGTTTGCTCTTTGTCAGCTGAATGCATGGGTATCTGCCAGTAGCCCAATCGGAGGTCTACAGATGAAAAGTAGGATGTAGAATGAAGGCAGCCGATTACGACATCGATCTGGGGAAGTGGATACACATCCTCTTCCGTCACAGAATTGAGACGCCGGTAGTCGACACAAAACCTCCAGGACCCATCGTTCTTTTTCACGAGAATGAACGGCGCAGCCCAAGGGCTAGGGAAATCTTGGATGACGCCCTTAGCTAGCATGTCATCGACCTGTTGAGTGATGATCTTGCGCTCTGACGCGGACACGAAGTAAGGCTTCTGCCTGATGGGATGCGCGGACCCCATGTCGATCCTGTGGCGAGTCCGCGTAGTTGGAACGCAAATTTTGTTAGCGTTCTGCGCGAAATCAAATAATGACGCATGCTTGCTAAGGACGCTGACCAGGGCTTGACGCTTCTCTGAAGACCGATTGCTGATCATTTGTTGATCATTTTTAAATAATGCAACGAGTTTTCAGGGACATCGGGGCCAGCCCAGTGCTCTTGGGATTCGTGTGACGTGTCATCAGTTAAAGCACCTATGCTGAGACTCGTGTACACTTCAAAAGAGGCAAGTCGCATACCACGGCGAAGCACAACAGACTGGGAGGCTAAATTGGACACCCACAGTGTAGTTGCGCAGGCCACAGAGAGAATGCATCCAGGTACGAGCACACTTTTCTGCACACCCAAAGAAGGCACAGGCTCAACAATTGCATCAAATATATAAGCGTCGACACCGCAAGCAGCGACTAGAACTCTGGATAAAGTGCCGGTAAGACAGCATCTACAATGACGACGAGAGCGCGTGAACCAGCCAGCAGGTTGGCCGGCAAGATGAGACAGGAAAAGCTCGCCCGTACCGCAGTCAACAGTGACACCGCACTGTTGTAGGAAATCGAGGCCAAGAATTACGTTGTGTGGATTGAGAAAGCACTGCAAATTCGACTTGATACACGTTATCGGAGAAATAAACTTTGGCGGTGCACACTCCAATAGGTCGGAGCAACTCTCCACTCATAACACGAAATGCATTAGCGTTATCCCAGCGAAACATAACTTGACGGCCGAGTCGGATTTTGATATCCAGACCGATAACGGAGGCAATCGCTCCTGGGTCCACTAAGGCCAACATAGCAACATTGTCCACTAAAACGCGAATCTTGTTACGACACATGGTGACTTGCGAAGGCCTAGGGGCGTGTGCCTGATAATGATTGGCGACCTCACCTCCATCGGTGGCGCCGCCTAGTTTCCCGGCGGCCGTGACGTGAGACGTCGTCGTGGGGATGGAGATCTGCGCTGGCATGAAGGCGGCAGCGTCAAGCTCCGCACAGAAGCTGGTGAGTCGCTACGGTAATTCGCCTGGTGGTTTGTCCTGCTATCGGAGTCAGAAGGCCAGCGTGTCCCGTAGCCGTGCAGATTGATACACCGACAAAAAGTGCGCGGTCACCCATAGGATGGTCGCGACGTGCGACGGCGATGAGGACAAAATCTGGCGACGTGACCGCGAATACCACATTGGAAGTACATGGGGCACTCACGGGACGCACTGAAATTGTCAGTAGCACGATAACTGGCACAGTCGTCCCACTCTTGAGAAACTGCAGGTGGTCTGGGTGAGTAACCGTAGTGAAAATTATAACTGGGATGCGCGTTCATAGTAGGGTTTGGCGCTCTTCAACGAGGAGCGAAGTTGTAGGCGTCTACGGAGGCGGTGGTAATGGACGTCTCACCGAAGTCGCAGTGAGAAAAGGGCTCTCGAGTCCTCGGAGTAGACAGGGAGGCCGCGTCACGTTGGTCAAGCTCTTTACGCACCACTTGCCGAATAACTGACACAAGGTCGGATGGAGCTGGGACCAGGTCAACACTGACAACCTTAGTTACGTTGGCCAGGCGGCCGAACTTCGGTGTGATACGACGAGCTTTCAAGGCTTCAAATGTGCAGCAGTGCCGAATGACGTCACTTACGGACTCAAGACTGTCCTTTTCGATGAGGAAATGGTACACGTTCTCGACGATCCCTTTTTTGTCCTCTTCGGTCATCTGAGGTTCTAGGGCCTTTATGGCTTGCTCTGCACGCTTCTTCTTAGCTGCCAGACCTCCGAACCACTTCCTAATTTCGTCTACGAACTTTTCCCAGGTCGTCATGCTTTCTTCGTGGTTTTCAAGCCACACAGACGCGGTTCCGTTTAGGAAGAAGGCAACGTTGTTAAGCTTGGCGGTGGCATTCCAGCCATTTAACCGACTTGCGCGTTGGTGAAAGCTGAGTCATCCGTCCCTGTTTTCCCCGGCTTTTCCGGCGAAGGTTCCTGGTTCGAAGGAGGGTAGCTGGGAGAAGGTGGCGGGTTGTCGCCGTCGGAAGCCATCTCTGGTGGCAGACCGGCAATTCGGAGACTTTGGCGAAGGTCTACGGATTGCGCTTCTGCGGGTGGTTCGTAGTCGTTCTACGGGGGCGCCGTTGTTTTACCCGGCACCGAGCACCAAAACTGTTACGATGGGGGAGGGGGGGGGAGGTTCTTCAAAGATGAATTGATGAAAAGGGGCCGCACCGACACCGAGCTGCTGCAAAGACAAGCGCGCTTCATTCTCATCTTCTTTCGTCTTTGCTGTAGCTTTAGCGTATCAATATGATCGCTTGGAACTTCAGAAAGGCAAAACATAATGAAACCCGCGCAAATCCGACGCAGTGTTGGAAATTTGAATGACGCGAAGTTTCACCGAGCCAACGAGGTAGGAGTGGCAGCGCATCACAGGCCCACGGCCTCGCCACAGTGACATCTGAAGCCACCACTTGCGAAGATTAGGCAAATTGATGCGCTACCTGCCCATTGTTTCTGCGACAGCTGAACTATCGCAGCGCGAGAGTTTCCTCTTGGGAAGCTCTATGCAGGAAAGAAGGCTAAACCTTTTGTGGTTGGCAACATTGTGTCGAGCAGCGACGAAGCAAGTGCAGAAGAATCGCTACGCGACTGGGAAACACACATAGGTGCAGTCGTTATTTTTTTTAATGTTCCTCTGACTCTACTGCGTGCTATTCGCGCGCAAGTTTGTGTACAGTATTATCTGGTAATGTAGAAAAACCAGCAGGACCGTAACTTGTACAATTGTGGTATTTTGTCAAATAGTCTCGCAGCACTTGTCTGCGCGTTCAGTTTCCTAGAACGCAGTATAAATCCACGTATCCTCAAAGCACGACGGTGTCGCAGTTGTCCTAACGCAGGAAAAAAACTAAAAAAAATTAAGTTAAATTTAGCGCTCAGAGGTGTATATCTTGCGTTGTCTCGCTGTTGTAAATCGGACGTTTATTTTCGAGTGAATTAAAGTTAATCGAGCAAGTTGGCAGGCGTTCGCAGAACGGAAAGAGAGGCCGTGCAAACACGGACGCAGGTAGTACGAGAAGCGACAACGCAAGCGGCCGACTGTCTCCTCTTCGTTCGACTTATGTCGGCATTTGTGCGCTGGCATTTCGGCACCGTGAGCTCGTGCCAACTTGCTCGACTCTCAGTCGCTCGAGAATAAACATTCCATCTACAACAGTAAAGCGAGACAAAAATACAACTTTCAGCATTGTATTCGACTCATTTGCTCAGTTTTTTCTTCCGCGTTTGGGCAAGTGCGAAGCCATCGCACCTTGAAGATTTACTCGGTAGGTGCTCCGAGTAAACGAAAGCGATGACAAACTTTGATGAGCTACTCGATGCATTACCACATGTGTAGAAGCTTCACCAGTTTAGCGGTAGCGTAAGTCACGTTGCGGCTTATACGAAAACGTGGCATAGAAAATTCAGTCCAGAAAAGCTGAATTAAAGAAAATTGAACAAGGAACACTAATTTAACCTGAGACATGCAATATTTTAGAATACGGTTATCACTCGCTTTGTAGGAAAGAAACATTGAGAAGAGGAAAGGCCGAAGTTTTATATATATATATATATATATATATATATATATATATATATATATATATATATATATATATATATATATATACACACACACACACACACACACACACACACACACACACACACACACACACACACACACACATAGTGTTTCACCGAACACTCACAAATCTTTAAAGGTTGCCTGTGGCAGATCGAACAATTATAGCTGATGAACTGGTCTACTTGAAGAAGCGGACATTACCTCAACATAAAATTGAAGCGCTTAATCGACTAACAAAAAGCACTAATTAAGTTTTCCACTAATTGCCTTATGTTCTATACTGCAATTTACAAATTCAAGCCTTGGAATTCACAAGGCGGATCGACTTCGAACTAATTCTCAGTATGACACCTGGTTCTGCATATTAATACCCTAAAATTGCGGAGAAATGCATTGACGTTACAGTTACTTTCTTCACAAAACGTCGTTCTATTGAAAAAATGAACTTATTGCATTTTACGCGCCAAAACGACGATTTATTATGACGCACGCCATATTAGGGAACTGCGGCAATTTGGACCACCAGGAGCTCTTTCACGCGCACCTAAATTTAACGCACACGGGTGTTTTCGCTCCCATCGAAGTGCGGTCGCTGTGGTCGGGATTCAATCCCGCGATTTCGTGCTTAGCAGCCCAACACCATAGCCACTTAACAACCACAGCGGGTAGTCGTTTTATGCGTTGAAGCATAAAAGTTATTGGAACGCTAACGCATTTCTTCGCGAAAGTGGGGAATTAATATATTCAAACTTTTGTCATCATGAGAATTCATTCCAAGTGGATCCGCTTTGCGAACTCCACGACTAGAATTTGTATACAACTGAACGTTGATTTAACGAAGTGATGACCACGCTTGAATTATTTCGCTACATAGGGAAGTTCGTAAAATCGAGAAAGGAATTTTTTTTTGCTCCTTCGAAATCTAAAATTGTAACGTAGCCACACGCAAAAGCTTCCGTGGCATTGTATTTACCGCTAATCCAGCCATCTGTCGCACAAACCATGAAATAATTTAAAGCAGCAGGAGCTTGTTGTGGGTGACTTGGTGTACCATGCTTGAAGAAAAACAGCGCTAAAGAGGCCAAGACGTAAACAAGAACACGTATGGTGGACAGGCACTAATATGAGGAACAAGCGTTATAATCAGAATAACTCCAAGTGACGGCAAACAACATTAGCGTGGTTCTGTCCAGCTACATGGCATTCGCATATTTTTTAACTCTGGCTACAGCTAGTTGGGACACCCTGTGTACTATATATATATATATATATATATATATATATATATATATATATATATATATATATATATATATATATATAAAAATAAACACTTTAACACTTTAACATACAGCGTGAACGTCACATAACCGAGCCGTCATTACGCTTTGCCCGTACACAACACAACACAGTTAGGCAACCGTTCAGTCACCTTAGCATGCATCAATATTCCCTGCTTCCTCATGCTATTTCATTGTGGAATAAATTACCACAAGAAATAGCGCTAATACCACACAATCGTTCGTTCATCTTGTGAATGGTTTTTCTTTTGATTAATAGCATGTACATAGGGAAAGAAATTAATCATTGTCTGTGTTTTGTAATAAAATTAGGTGAAAATGCTGAATTGAGTGACCTGTTGTGTGTACATGGTTTGTCAGTACTTGTTGTTGAGTTGCAAACTACAACTATTGTTCCTATATCGTATTTATGTTGATAAGTCTAAATTTCAAAGGCTGCTGTTCCTGTATATTATATTTTATATATCTTTATTATTTTTCTGTATTCTATCTTTTTTTTTTATTTCCAGCCTTGTTTGTTAGTATTGATGTAACCACTCCTGCTTGGGCCCGAATAGGGCCTGCAGTATATATACATACATATACATACATATATATATATATATATATATATATATATATATATATTATATATATATATATATATATATATATATATATATATATATTTTCATCTGCTATCATTGCCAATAACTTATCATTTCTTTAATTCAATTAATTAGTACAAGTTTTTTCCCATATGTTGTTCTTGGTGACTTTGTTGGCTGCTTATGATATGATTAATAAACCCCTCGCTTAATCCCCTTTTTTCTCGTTCTTTACATAACGAGGGTCTCGAACCGGCAACATTGATGCCTTCAGGTAGCATGAGTGGGTTTATTGACCAGTTGACTTCGCCCAAAAGGATCACGTACTCCTGACGACTGCGGCAGAAAGGATGTTCCACATCCGCCAGCAACAAGGTTTCTGAGTGGTGGCGCTGGTTAACACTCCCAAAGTTAGTTCTGGTAGTAAAAACATAAATATCCAAGAAAGTGGATGGGGAAACGGCGCAGCGGTAGCCCAATTGGTTAGAGCATCGCGCACGTAATGCGAAGACGTAGGGTTGTTCCCCACCTGCGGCAACTGTTTTCATCCACTGCCATTGCCATTAATTTATCATTTCTTTGATTCAAAAAGTAAGAATATATATATATATATATATATATATATATATATATATATATATATATATATATATATATATATATATATATATATATTGCGACGAAGTTTATTGTCGTTCACAACGCTGTGAAACGCTACTTCAATCAATCAATCAATCAAATCTTTGTTTCCAACGGCAGTTTCGGGTCCCTTAGGCGAAAAGCGGTAGTCACACCACTTGAAAATACCTAAAGGCCCACGTACATGACAGCGGTATTATGATTCGTACGTTAACTTCATTCATTCATTAACTTCGTCATTCATTAACTAAAAGCACTGCAAGGGCTGTCCGTAGCACGGGGCTCGCTCACGATCACGGCACGGTCCTTCGTCTTCCTCATCAGTCGGCACATACACAGGAGCGCGTCTGCTTCATTACAACATACATATATATATATATATATATATATATATATATATATATATATATATATATATATATATATATATATATATATATATATATATATATATATATATATATATATATATATACTGACCGTGGCAACATTTAGCACCCGAACTCTCTGGAGTGAAGCTAGCTTAGGAGACCTCAGTGAGGTTAGAACAACTGGTGAGGCTTATACAGTGCTGACTAATGGCCACGTCCTCTGCGATAGAGGACTCCCAGATAAGAAGCCATAAAGGGTCGGATTTCTAATGCATAAGGACATAGAGGACAATATTGACGAATTCTACAGCATTAATGAGAGGGTAGCAGTAGTAATAAAACTTAAGAGCCATAGAATAAAGCTAGTACAAGGCTACGTTCCAACCTCCAGTCATAATGAGGATGGGATAGATCAGTTTTATGAAGTTGTTAAACTAGCGATGAGAAAAGTACAAACTCCGTATACTGTAGTAATGGGCAACTACAATGCAAAAGTGGGGAAAGGCAGGCTAGTCAACGAGCACTTGGCAACTGCGGCGTCAATTCTAGGAGAGCCAGAGGGGAGATGCTGCTAAGGAAGGAAGGAAGGAAAACGTGGAGAAGGAAATGCAGGGAGGTTAACCAGCTTAGCTTAGCCGGTTTGCTACCCTACACACGGGAGAGGAATGGGGGCGATGAAAGATGGGGAAGGGAGAGAGAGAGAGAGAGAGAGAGAGCACATAGCACAGCACACACACATCATCCGTTAGAGTCCATCAATCTAGCATGGTACGCGATATCACTGTCACAGCCGCTTGTCCAATCCCGTCTCTTTCAAAAACCGAAGTAGTCCCTTCGTCGCCTTCACCTGCGATGTCTTCTGTCGGCGGCATGTGAAAATCGTGTCGAGGGACAATGGTGTAGTGTCAAGGTGCGCTAGAACGGATGCCAGGGACTGTCGCTGAACATTATATTCAGGACAGTCGCACAGCATGTGTTCCAGCGTCTCCTCGCAAAGACAGGCATTGCAGAGATGGTGGTAGAATTCGCGGAAAGGAATAAGCTGCGAATAATGAACACCTTCTTCAGGAAACGTATTAACAGAAAGTGGACCTAGAAAAGCCCTAACGGTGAAACAAGAAATCAAATAGGTCTGATACTTTCTGCTGATCCCAGCATGGTGCAGGATGTTGAAGTGTCAGGCAGAGTAAAATGCAGTTATCACAGGTCGAGGATTCACTTCAATTTCAAGAGAGAAAGAATAAAATTGGTCGGAAAGAAACAGGCCAACCTAGACACAGTAAGGGTAAAAGCACACCTATTCAGGCTGGTACTTGCAAATATGCAGCCTTAGAACAGCGAGATGAAGATGACATAGAGGTAATGAATGAAATCGTAACTAGGCTGGCTTCAGAAGCAGCCATTGAAGTGGAAGGTAAGTCACCAAAGCAACTCGCCGGCAAGTTCTCCCAAGTAACAATGGTCCTAATAAAGAAACGACAAAGAATTAAGTGTCCAACTCAAGAGATCAGACAGAAACTGATGAACAGAAGAAAGTAAGGGATATTGGAAATTATAACGTGAGAAAGACTGAGGAAGCAGTAAAAACGAACGCAGCATGAAATCAGTGAGAAGGAAACTTGGCATATCACAAACCAAGACTGATGCACTCAAAAATAAGCAAGGTAATATCATCAGCAATCTCGAAAATATAGTAAAAGCAGTGGAAGCATTCTATACTGACCAGTACAGTACTCAGAGCAGCCACGATACCTCCATCGGAAGTAGTAATGAACAGGATACAAAGACTACTGTAACTAGCAAAGAAGTTAGAAAGGCCGTACAAGACATGAAACGGGGGAAAGCGGAATAAGAAGATGGAATAACAGTCAATTTGATCAAAGATGGCGGAGACATAATGCTTAAAAACCTGGCGGCCCTTTATACGAACCGTCTATCCACTTCAAAGGTCCCAGAGAACTGGAAGAATGCCAACAGCATATTAATCCACAAAAAGGGAGACGTTAAAGAATTGAAAAATTATAGGCCTATTAGCTTACTCCCAGTATTATATAAAATATTCTCCAAGATAATCTCCAAGAGAATAGGGGCAACACTGGACTTCAGTCAACCAAGCGAACAGGCTGGCTTCCGGAAGGGACACTGTACAATGGGTCACATCCAAGTAATCAATCAGGTAATCGAAAAATCTGTAGCGTACAATCAGCCTCTCTTTATGGCTTTTATAGATTACGAAAAGGCATTTGATTCACTAGACATACCAGCAGTCAGGTTTTTATAATGCATAATATATCGGTTCTTGTAAACGCGGGTGTTGTTAAATCAGTCCGTGGGCGCGTTTTGAAATCCTGCTTTCTGCTGCAGTGTGGAATACAGTGCTAGCGTTCACTTGTCTACTCGTGTGCGGCTTGTGCTTCTTTGGCACCGCATCATTATGTGATTACATGTAGTGACGTTTCCTACCTGCTGTGTTTTCTAGAACTGCCTGGCTATTTTGCATTTTTTCACCATGTACTCGCTTTGCATTTTGTTTGACTAGGGCTTGATAATGCGCATGTTCCTGTGGAACAAAGTGATAAGTGTGTAGTGTCTAAATAATATATAACTCTGACGCCACCACACTTGCATTCACTCGGACGAAGGCCGGTCCTCCGGCCGAGACGTCACTAAAAACATATGCCATAACATTTGTCTTTTTTCTTTTTCATTTCTGAATCTTTTATATATATATATATATATATATATATATATATATATATATATAATTTTGTGGCGAAATGCGAGAATGCTCTTGTACGTAGATTAAGGTGCACGTGCCCAGGTTGCCAAAATTAAAGCGGAGTCCCCTAAATAAGGCGTGCCTCATAATGAGATCGTGGTTTGGACACATAACGCCTCAGAATTAAGTTTCTTTCTTTACCAACAAACAGTAAATACAAAACAGAAATATTTAGCCATAGCTCAAAACTACCCAAAGAAAAGAAACCTCAGAAAGAAAATTTCGCATTTGAAGAAAAAAAATATTCCTGCTTCTAGAATTGAAACCGGGACCAACGCTCTTAGCTAATTACCAGGGTGCTAGCAGATCGTAGAGTGAGGTCGAATTATTCTACAACTTGAAACGCAAGAACCCATCATTTTTCTGCAAGTGCAAAGCTATTTTACTTTTTTCTACGAACTCCGCATGAGTTTTCGACGTAGCTTCGTCCTACAATCGCGTGGATGTCAATACTTTTCTCGTTTCGTGAAACTTTCTGCACATTACGAGCTGCCGCAGAACTTCTGCTGAATCGAGCAGACACTGCTAAAGTCCACGACGTCAAAGCAAGCTTCAAAAATGGGAATGAGTGCGAAACTTCATGGCGGATTGCATATAACTTTTTTTGCGTATTTTCTATAGCTTATCAAGCTTTCCTTATCGGTATCAGTAGCTTTCTTACTGTTTCAAAAGTGCAAGTTACCTTCATCATCATCATCATCATCAGCCTATTTATGTTCACTGCAGAAAGAAGCCTCTTCCAGCAATCTCCAATTTTCCCCCCATCTTGCGCCTGCTTCCCAGTGTCAACTTGCTCATACAGACTAGATACTCATATTGAGCGCTTTTTAAAAATTTCTCTGGCGCGCATGCGTGTTCTTGAAAGTTCAGAACACTCGTTTCCGTCTAGGCCGCTGAAATGCGCGCTTCTTAGTGGATACATTCATATACAATACGTCAACAAGGCGCAACTGCAATCGTCGACAGCCCAAACCACCGCAACCGTCGCTCAATCTCCGCCGCCTCTCTAGAAGCCTATCCTCCCGAAACGCGCACCTTTCTTTATAGAAGGCACGTCCCGTCTTACGAAAGTCCTACGTACTTTAAACACGGAACCTGAAGAGGTGAAAACAAGATTACGCGAACAAGCCTGCTTGCTGGGCGCAAGAATACTTGAATAACAGTTCTGAACTGAATGTTTTCGAGGGGCCGGAAATTCAAGGTGTAGAGAGAGAGTAGCGTAAAGCACACTTGCTGTATTGCTGCCTTTTACCTGTACTTCTCTTTCCTCTTTTCTTTTTCATCCCTAGCCCATCATAGTTGTAATAATTACTTTTTTTATTTTACATAGAGCAATGTCATAGAAAACGAGAAGAAGATAGCGAGAGAGAGAGAGAAAAAAGGTCGCGTCGCGGACAGTGTGACATTCGAAATGAAACCAGCGGACGCGTAAGCAATATAGTAGGCCGCACAGCCGAGTCTTCCTGTCTGCTACTCTACCGAGAATCTCTTCTTCCGGGCCGGATTTAACTCCATTTCTCCCGTCACTTCGGAGATCAGGGACGCCAGCTTGGCTTGTCAGAGTGCGCAGTTCCCAAGCAGCTCTGCGTGCCCGAGGGAACAGCTCCAACGAGGAAGAGAAAAAGATGAAGAAAGGCCAGGTGCGCCAGTTAAAAAAGAGCAACGCAACAGGAAAGGCGGCAGCGACCCCTGCGGAACGCGTAGGTGCTTGGCTGTCGTCAAGCCGTGCGCCAGACGTCGAGAGTCAAACACGTATCGCAAACCAAGAGGAAAAAAAAAATCTGTTGTGAACTCCTGGCGGCGCTAAATTATTTCCGCGGCTGTCGCTTGTGACGGCTGATGTGTTCGATTTTTTTTTTGTTCTTCGCCTGCTTGTGCAGCGTATAGTCGAGGTATACGAGAGTCTCCTCGTATACCTCGACTGCCCAAGGAGCCGTTGGAAAAGTTGGCTGTACGCCGTCTTACGACATCGCTTTATGTCGAGAATTACGAGGCACAAGAGTAACCTAATTTTACTCCGCGTGAAAAATAAACAAGTTGCTTTTTAAGACTTAATTTCTTTAGATATATATAAGTTATAGGCTGCGTGCTAAATTTAGCGGAAGATGGAAGGCGCAGAGCTAAGTTATACAGCGGCAGCTGTGCGAGTCAATAAAACAAAACCAGTCCATTGTGCGGCTTCTGGGTTCGTAATTTGTAGCCTTTCGTAAATTAGAAAAAAAAGTGACCCCTCGTACTAATACAAAAGCTTCTTTATTGTGCATCTGCACAATAAAGCGGCAAAACTGAGCGACGAAAACATGTGATGACGGTTCGTCATAACATGTTCTCGCTTTTCAGGCATAATGCTTATCAGGCAAAGTGAATTTCATTGCAGGACAAAGCGCGCACTCTCTTGGATCACGTTTATTGGCATTCGAGGAAGGACAGCGCATTCGCCAACCTCTTACCGGTTGTTAACGCTTATCCTCTGCCAACGGCACAGGAATCGTGGCTGTGGGCGCTTCGACAGATCGGCCGCCGAAGCCACCACCTCTCGTTCATCACACAGCAGAAGCTGACACCGAATTCACGAAGCTTTTCTTTCGTAAGTTCTCTTTGTCATTCGCCGGTGGCCCTCACTAATTGGCTGCGATTTTCTCTTAGGAGCAACTCTATCATAACAGCGTTTTGTGAATACGGACCGTGATCATTTCGGCATTACCTATAGCGGGAAACACTGCTATATGTTTCAACTATGTGACGTTGAGAAAACTCTTGACGCTTCTGAGCATCTGGGCGTAGGCGTGACAGCCCTTGTAGCTCGGGTAGTGTGGACCGCCGCAATTGGCGCGGGCGGTCGCGCGGACACTCCTTGATGTCGTGAGGGCCGCAGCAGCGCTTGCACCTCAACTTGGAGGCGCAGTGCTTCGACACGTGTCCCAAACGCTGGCACTTGTAGCAGCGGGCAGGCCTGTCCACGAACTCTCTCAGCTTGTACTTCTCGTCGCCGATCTTCACCTTGGCGGGGCGCTCCGAGTTGCGCGGAAACGTCAGCACGACCTTGCCGGTGGGCCTCTTCGACACTACCGCAGTGCCGCTGTCGACGGTGTGCCTGACGAGCCGCTTCACGTGGATGACTCCCTGGGGTCTGAGCAGGTCGAGCAGCTGGTCCTCCGTGTACGACGTCGGCACGCCCCTGATGACGCTCGAACTCTTCTGGTAGGCGTCCGGTATCGAAACCTTGACTTGGACTCCACACAAATGCTCGCTGTGGAGCAGCCTGTTGACGCCCTCCACCGAGGGCATGTCCACGAGGAGGCAGCCGGTGGCCGTAAGCCTGTGCTGAGAC
This sequence comes from Dermacentor albipictus, assembly GCF_038994185.2. Classification (NCBI taxonomy): domain Eukaryota; kingdom Metazoa; phylum Arthropoda; class Arachnida; order Ixodida; family Ixodidae; genus Dermacentor; species Dermacentor albipictus. Next base: position 107,258,354 of record NC_091822.1, on the reverse strand, counting down.
GGCGCGGTGCCGGCGATCATCGAGACAGCGACGAACAAGTCGACGGGGTGCACGTCGATCAGGGCTCCGTCAGAACACTTGGATTGGATGAAGACCGGCACCCCCGTTATTCTGCCCTGCGCGGAACTGGCGCTGGCGAATCGGTGGTCACTCTCTTGCGCGCGCTCTTCCACTGCACGTTCGTAGCAGTAAGCGATGGTTCGGGGAGAGTCGGTAGACAGCACCGGTGGTGAAGAGTCACGCCGTCGAGGTTTGGGCTCGTCGTCGACGGCGATGCACGTGGATTGGCCGTCGTGGTCGATGTTGTCGGGAGACTGTTGACCGCGGTCGTCTTGGAGTGTCTTGGCGTCGTGTGTGGTCGCTTGCTCGGCGACGAAGTCATTGGAAGCACGCATTGCTTCTGAAGCTGCGGAGCCGGCGCAGCTGTACGGCGCGTATTGAGCGATTGGTGATGCAACCGCCACCGGCTGCAGCTGGGCGCCTTGCAGCGGCACTTGATTTACGAAAGGCACGTAATACATAGGCACCGCGTAAGGAGAGTTCATTCCGTAGTAAGCTTGCGCGCACGGAAATGGGCAATCGAGAAGCGACCACGCCGTCGGAACAACCTGAGGTGGCGTTTCTTCCACGGAACATCTCTCAAGCTTATCACTGCTAGGCCTAGCGACCGCCGTCTCTATCAGACGAGTCAGTGACGCGGGCGGAAGCGGGGGCTGTTCCAAGGGTTCTACCTTGATTTGCACAGACTCACATGCAGGAGGAGTCGCCAGGGCTGAAACCACTGGTGTGCCGCGGTGGACACCATTTTGTGACGTGTAGTTCATGCCACGAGGTTTGAGTGAGTGGCCGACCAGCGGCCCCGAACATCCACCTTTAATAAGGGAAAACGGAAGGACAGGATCCGCCGGCCTGACGACAGGTGGTCCTCTCTCTCTCCTGACTATCTCTCCCTGTACAATTTTTCTTCAAGTTGAATCTCATAGCTGTTTCACAGCCACGCGAAAAAGACTTTCATTGGCCTCGGTGCTCGGAAGGAAGTTCGATTGACGGTGCCACGCTCCCGCCCGAAATTTGCGGGAGCGAGCGTGGTTCATGCGCCCGCCACCGTCCCAATATTGCGCACAGCCATGAAATAGCGGGCGGCCAGAGATTAATGTCTATGCAGCGAGCGATACTTGCTTGGGGGGGGGGGGGGAAAGAAGCTTCTCAAGTCGTTCACCAATATTGTCCCGTTGTAGTGAGCGTCGTTGTAGCATGATAATATTCTAAACAGCGAGCGTACACACAAATTTTCATTCCGCGCACTCTATTGTAGCACACCTTGAAGCAGCCTGTGCGCATAAAAACAGAGCTACAAATGCTGACCTCACGCCAAGAAAGACAGCTGAATGCAGGCTTCTTATGCACATCGTTCGGGCTTGATAAGTGATGACGCAGTGGGTAGCGGAGGGAGTCGGCACTGTAAACGTTAAGCCGGCGTGTCATCACTGTCAGTTTTATGGCTCCGCTTTCGAATGGTGCGGGCAAGTGATGCAGGTCCCTTATGTTCGAGGCGGATTCAGCATGCCTTTTTAATCATTCATTCGAGCGCGTTATGGCGTCTGTAGGTTGCAGTGGAAGGTTACGGTTCGGGCCGATCTTTAGAAAGGCACAAGTGCTGCACGCGAACGCTGCGTGCTTTATGTCGTTGCCTAAGTTAGCGTCCCCTGCTTGATTACCAGAAAAAGCAGTAATAATGGCACCTGTTGAGGTTCCGAAAAGAGGGACGTCGCCTGTCGCGGACGACGTAAACGCATAGCTCTGGCCGCACAGCTGAACGAATCACAGGAGTGGTTCTTGTGGGGGGTAGGAGGAAAGACTAGCACTATTTTCTGCAACCCATGCGGGAGCACGGCTCAGCGCCAGCAGGGCGGGGGAGATGGGATTAAAAGAGAGAGAGGGTAGGAGGGAGAAAGGTAGAGGGTGGTCCTAGCAGCATCAGAGAAGCCCGGCAGGAAGGGCCCAGTGGGTTCGACCGGAGGAGTAGGCTGGAGGCAGACCGTATAGGAGGAGGCCCAGTAGAAATGAAGTATAGTGGTGAGTTGGCATTCTACTACTACTACTACTACTACTACCTAACCTAACCTAACCTAACCTAACTTTTTTTTGTGAACTAATGCGCGGTAGCAGCAGCGATGCCATCAGCGTATACCCTCGCCTTTCTCAGGTTGCCTCCCTCCTGTGTAGCTGACCATGAGACGGCGCTTGACGTTGCCGACCTTGCGACAGCCAGTGTATGTTCAACATGACGTATCCCACTCTTGCTGAAATTGTAGATTTTCTTCGCTACAGTGGAACCCTGCCGCCAGTTGAAAAGACGCAGTGTGATTAACTTGCTGAGGTCACTGCTTGTACAAACGTAGAGTCGAAGATAGTACCTCATAATGAAAAGTACTGACGTAAAATGTTGACAGCCGCTTTAGTATACGCTAAAGAAGACCAAGGCGAAAGCATGCGCACTCACAAGTCATTCACTGAATTGTTTTGACATTCTCACTCGAATGCGCTGTTAATTCCTATTACTTGTTTTCTCTTTACTAGTTTTCGTCTTGTTCTCCTTTGCTGTCGCCTGGAAAATGCCACTTGTCCTGCGTGATTTGTGCGACGTTAGAACCAAGGCGGCAAGTCTATGAAGAAAATTAAGATAGGTACGCAGGTTCATTGAATGAATTTGTTTTATTTTATCATATTTCGGGTCGCGTAGACCTCGTATTTCATCGTCAGATGGATACAAATCTTTCGCAGCGGTGGTAGTTGTGGATCTACGGACATTACAATGACCTTGTTATCAGTGAAGTACCATCCAACATACTTGAAATCTTTTTATGGAAGTTTCACTGTGGAATGCCAAGTCGATGGACGTGCCTCGAATCGTTGACGGGACTTGTTGTTGCGTGGCAAGGTCGAGACCTAGAACGGTTTCCATGCGCTTGAGAAATGCTGCATTTGTCTGAGCGCTCTGGTAGAAATCACCCACCATAATTATTGGGTAGGGCATAATCACAGGGCAGGGTTGGACAGGTTCGGGCCGCGAAAAGCACTTCACTCGACGTAAACTTGTGACTCTCCCGCACCGCCGGACTCCTGACAAAAGCGCCTGACCAAAGCGCCTGGCCGCCAAACTTCGCGTTTAAGACCAAGTGGACACTCGAGTTTCAAGCCATTCTTCGCTGCGTATAAACGTTCCTCCGATTCGCGCTCCTTGGTAAGATGTTGAACCCAACTTCTCGGTGCTCATGCATTACCGCCACACGACACTGTGCTTCCCGAGTGTAAAAGTGCGCGAACGCCCTTATATTGTTTCTGAACAGTTGCGACTTGCAAGAACGACTCCAGTTTTTACGAGTGTCACATACTTATTTGATCTTATGATATTCATGCTTCTGCTGTAAGGTCATATTTCTCATGACCCCTCCTTCATTTGTGTTCCTTTTATCTCTCTAGGGATAGAGTGCGCTCTTTACTTTGTTTATCGATTAATTAGTCAGACTCCCACTGTGCTCGCTCGTCTCTAGTGGCTTCCAGAGCTCCTTATTTATCACTCAAGATAGCATTCCGTAATCTCCCTATCTCTCGGCTCTCAACAGTTTCTCTAGTTATTCCCGTCGCAGTTGCCCCCAGATTGACGCTCGGACAAGGCATTGCTCGGTGGTTGCGCCTGGGGTCCAGCGGAGCGTCAACTTCTTAACCTATTTACTAAAACCTAAGTTGCATAGTACTAAAGCCCACAAAGGCTTACCCGCTCCACTCATGTGTGTCCTTTTAATGGGATAAAAGCTATTAAACAGATAACAGGTAAAAATGCAAGCATTCCTCCAAGTTCATCCCGCAACCGATGATAACGCATTCCAAAGCGTACCAAATAAGTTTGGGCGACTGGTGACGTTTAGCACTACTTAGCAAAAGTTGCCGCTCGCTGAACAGATTGGTGCCTTTAAAAAACTTAGAAATAAGTAGAACACCTCTTCTCCTGAATATCCAGTGTTCCAGCGGAAAAGTTAAAAGAGAGAAAATAATGCAGAAAAAGGCAGGGAGGTTAACCAGAGGTAGTTCCGGTTGGCTACCCTGCGCAGCGGGAAGGGTTTAAATCCTCCGCAGTAGCCCACGAAGCCACTCTTCTTCAGCCTGCCAAGGACGGATGCTGCGCTCTTCCACGAATTTTGGGCATTTTAAGAAGAAATGTTTGATATCACCATGAGCGTTCGGGGGGGGGGGGGGGCGTCTCCTTCGCCCCCACGCCGGCAATGCGAATACGATGTATTCAGGGTGATTCTGATCTGACGAGTCTCTTGATAACGCAGCGCTGGTACGACGGTAACCATAAGGAGTGAAAGTGGTTCACGACGGCTGCCTTAAATAGTCGCCGAGCGTTCTTTTTTTTTTTTAGGTACTCTCACCATCGGCCTGTATGCTAGTGCTTGATGCGCAATATACAGACAGCCGCTGCATTTCCAGACATGCCGATGTGCGATGGAGGCCCATGAAAGCCCGGTTGAAATTTCAAACTGCGTAGCTGCTTCAGGCTGCGTAAAGAGCGCAGTAGGCAAATGTTCTGCGGAAATCTTCCCTGAAGTACCAGGAGTGCTGCTGGCTTACGGTCCGACAATATCATTACCGGTTTTACTGTCCAAGGTTTCAATTTCGGCAAGACAGCTTCGGTCACGCTATTTTCGTTCACCGCCGTGGAAATAACTCCTTCATGTCGGTTAGCCCATGAGGCACTCGTGCGCGGTATCACTCGTGCGACAAGACAAGCACTCAATGCTGAAGAAGTTAGATAAGATGTATGGACCGCACCCACAAATATATATTCACTGACGCAGTGGCGTAGCCAGAAATTTCCTTCGGAGGGGGTAGTCATGTTGCAGATCGGCCTCCTGCTTGCAGAATTCGTCGAAGGATCAAATACATGAATAACAACTGCATTTCCATTGCCAAAGATGCTGCAAACGAATTATAGAATGCTACGCTGTGTCAAGACAAGTAAAATATGTATTCTTTCATAAAATAATATATCCGTACGTCCCAAAAATTTTGCCACAAGTAACTGATGTCACTTCTTCCATGTTTTTGTCTATTTAAAAGGTACCGAAGATATCACACTGTTTTTAGAACTATACCAGTTTGTAACCAGCAAACAGTGCATGCCGCTGATATGAAAAAGCCGGCCGATGCCACGCCCTGTGGGAATCGATGTTATGCGAAGCAGTGTGCCTACCAGTTAACGCCTACCAATTTAACGATGTGACCATGAGAGCACCAATGCATAGGCGGCTGTCTCATGGACTACATGACACGCATATCATGAGCTATCATTTATGTTCGTCATACACTCTTGTCATGCTATGCCAATTTTGTTACTGGTGTTGGGCTGCTGAGCACGAGGTCGCGGGATCGAATCCCGGCCACGGCGGCCGCATTTCGATGGGGGCGAAATGCGAAAACACCCGTGTGCTTAGATTTAGGTGCACGTTAAAGAACCCCAGGTGGTCAAAATTTCCGGAGTCCTCCACTACGGCGTGCCTCATAATCAGAAAGTGGTTTTGGCACGTAAAACCCCAAATATTAAATTATTATTAATTTTGTTACATGCTAAGTTAACAAAAGAACCATGAGAGCACGAAGACGTAGGCGGCTGTTTCATGACCTACATGACACACGTCATGACACTCATGTCATGACCGATCATTTACGTTCGTCAGACACTCTTGTCAGTTCGTCAGGCACACTATCCCAATTTTGGTACATACCAAGCTAACGAAACGACCATGAAAGCACCAAGACGTAGGTGGCTAGATATATACTGTCAAAGTGGCAAATGTTCGCCAAGAAATATATCGCATTTAAAACGTAAAGGCCATAAAATGAACGAGTTGAGGACAAGTATTTCATTGAAGCGTCCTGCAGGACCATACAAAAATTTTCCAGTCCAGTTTGTTATTTAAGAACCTTGTTTATACACATTCAAAGGCCAGGGGGAAATGTTAATAACGCTGTTATTCGTTCCAATGTATTGCGCAGGAGCAGCTGCCACCAATCGTGTATTGTGAGTAATTGCACCGAAATTGTCGTCGCAACAGAGAGCAGATATAAGAAGCATGAGTTCTGCAAAATATACATTAGAACTGCGAAAATACACCTTGATAAAGGGCAGAAAAGTGTCATTGGAAACAAAGTTCACTGTATGTATACACAAAACCTCGCAACAAGATATCTGAATATGAGGGGAAGTCTCCAATAAATCTGCGTATATAAGCAAAAGTCACTGCATATAATGCGTCAAACAAGGCAAATAAACATGTTGCTCATTCACAGATTCACAGATTACAGAATCCTAAGTCCCCCCTCCCCCTGCCTCCGCTCCCCCCCGATGCATCGCGCGCGACAGGAGGCCGCGCTTCCTCCCCGGTTTTCTCCCTTGCGCACACAAGACTGAGTCACCATCGTCCGCTCAACCATCCTCCACCCTCCCCTACGCTTTCACTCGCACATACAGCGTGCGGCGCGCGGTGACGATCTTATCGCCTTAGACTTTATACGGAACTTGACGGTGACGGCAGGAATGCAGCCGGAGTGTCCATATATTTGCAATTGCAATATGAGTATCCGGCAACTGAAGAGTACCGCGGCCAATTACTTTCCGCAAAATAAGAAGTAACAAAATGGAACTTTCAACATGCGACAATTTGCTGCGCCGCAACACTGTATTTTTTTTTGGGGGGGGTGGGGGTGGGGGGGGCACCGAAATGAGGAAACGCGAAGGAAAGCATGTTGTCACAATCGAATGCCTACTACTTCGGGCACCTAATGTGGCTACCGAAGGAATATAGAAGAAAGCGTGAGACGCTTGGTGCACAGAGAACGATACGCATACTGTTCGGTATATATCACACACCGGCGAGACAAAAGACTTTGCGGAGAGGTTGCGATAAGATCGAAGTGAAGACGGTGCCCTCAATCGAACGCGCTGCAGTACGTCGAGTACTCACAGTAATGGCAGCGAGCGATCATTGTTTCTTTTTTTCGTCTGCTAGCCAGAAAGCGTTCAAAACTCTGCCACGCCAAAATCCACTCGGCTAGAGAAACATGAACGCGCACCGAAGTGCGCCGTGCGGTGGTCGGGATTAATGCCCCTAAATAGTCGGGGCAACACGACAAAAACGCATGCGCTCTGGCTGGCTCTGGCAGCCCGCGGGTAGCGACAACAAGAAAATTGAGCAGGCTCAACGTTTCCTCGCAAATAAAAGTGAAAGCAGAAAGAATAAATAACAACGTAGTTACCTTTGTTGGATTGAGTGTCTTGACATGGATGATTTGGCGCAGAGGAAAAAAATGTTGATATTTTTTTCCGTGACATGACGGCACAAATGAACCACCGCAACGCTTCGTCTCATTGGACCTCGCTGCGTGCATTGTCAGCTTGTCTCATAGTGTGTTGATTTGGCTTGTCTCGTTGTATGGTCCGAAGTACGACTTTAGAAAAGTCGATGCACATTTGGCGTCAAATGATTATACGAACATTCAACCCACAAAGTTCCGGAATTGAAGATGTAGAGCACGACTTCGGAAATGTCAATGCACCTTTCGCATCAAAAGTTAATAAAAACTAGATACCCGTAAAGTTTCGGAATATAAATCCATGCGCTCCGTAGATTTCGTGGCCTCCGTGAGATGCCGCGACGAACCCACTCGCCAACAAAACGCCCTTTGCACCCTTTGGGTCGTATCTTGCCACACAGCAACAATCGTCATCTTTCTTTTCTGCATTTCCTTTCTTTAGCGCTGCGAGCCCGGTACTTCGAAGTCACGAACGCATGCGCGTTATCAGCAAGAGGGGGCATTCTCGACAAGAAAGCAGCGGGCGCGGTGTTTTAAAGAAAGGAAACGCAAGCAAGGCAGATGACGATTATTGTCGTTTGGCAAAGATACCCCCCAAAGGTTGTGTACATTTGTCGGAGAGTGTGGGGCTTCTTGCATTTTGTGACTCCAGGTGCATGGACCTTACCACGAAATCCATCCTGAGTTCGCAATGTTAGCGCCGAAATGTCTTTTTCAGCCTCTAAAGGAAATGTCTTTGCGAGAGTGAAAAAGACATTGTACGTAAATCCAGAATGATTTCCGACGCCGGGGATTGTTTTGGTCGGCGGTGCATGACAGCACAAAAATATTTCGGTAAGGGGGGAATGGGGAGGGCTGAAGCTCCATAAGCCCCCCCGTCCCCTGCCTACGCCCCTGCTTACGGCTCTATCGACGTCGAAAGAGAGGCCAGCGACTTGATTTAAATTGATGCTTAAAGCGAGCATTTGTGGTCCCACAGTGAAACATCGAACAAAATTCAAAATGTTTAGCCTGTTCCGTCGGTATTCTAACGATGCTAATGACGTAAAAAAACTTAAACGAAATGTTTGGCATACGCAATCAGTTTTTGTGAAAGGGTCGGCCCTAATCATGACGTCAACTTGCGCCTTGTTCACTTTTATCCGCATTCCGTGTTGGTATACGTCCGGTACACGGCGTGCTCAGCGCGGCTCAACGGGTGAAGGGCAGGAAAAGAACGACGGGAAGCACTGGTCACGTTATCGGGGCCACCGGAATGCAGCACACCTTGATTTGCGGTCCCGCTGCGAGAACACTCACCGTTCCGGCACCAGCCATGCGGCGCAACGATGGGCGAACCCCTGCTTCTCGGGGGGGAATGGCGAAGATCGCTGGTCGGCGGAGTCGGCGTTGATCACCTGTGTCACGAGACAGAGGAAGAAAAATTATTGAGTCACTTGAAGCATGGAGAAAGCTAAGCAGAAAAAGAGAGGGAGAGGACTGAGATGAGAAAGCCACGGTGGTTAACCGGAAGAGAAACACTGTTTACTACCCTATATCCTAATAAAGGGGTGAGGGGTTTAAAGTGAGATAAAGCGAAAGAAAGCCCGCATGCGCGAGAAAACCAGAACAAATTATGCAGATCGCACGGACTGTAGAAATGAACGTTATCCGAAGCATCTTGCAGGTGGCTGGCTATCGGGCATCGTTAGGAGTTCCACAAGGAGTTAAAAATTAACTAAACGTGCCAAAACTACGACAATATTACGAGGCACGCCGCAGCGGGGAGCTCCGGAGATTTGGACCACCAGGGGTTCTTTAACGTGCACCTAAATCCATGTACACGGGTGTTTTTGCATTTCTACCCCATCGAAACGGGGCTGCCGTAGCCGGCATTCGACCCCGCGACCAGGTGCTTAGCAGCTCAACACCGTAGCCACTAAGCAACCACGGCGGGTTTCACAAAGAGTGTGGGGTCTTCGGGTCTCACAGGAGTACCGACCACCGCGGGTTCGAGCTTAGCGAGCCACAGGGCCGCGTCAGCCGTCAGCCTCTAGCGCCGCTGCGCGCGAGCTCAGGCCACAAGGGGCTACCGAGCGACGCATGCAAAAACACAGTATTGCCCTAAAGTGAAGGAAGCCGTTTATTGTTTACAACGGCACCCAACACTGCACAAACGCCCGGTCCCGGGACGGCGGGGAACCAAAGGGGTCCCGCACCAAGGGCGAAAAATACAGCTAGGGGCGCCTGTAGCACGTCGCTGCGAGAGCACAGGCTCAAGCTGGGACGCGCCGCTAGGAAAAGTCCCGGCGGCTATGCTACTTGCTCTGGCGATAACCAATGGGCCAACTCGCGAGAGCTCGGGCAATCTCCTTCGGCTTGGGCCTCCGATGAGTGCGGCTCGGCGTGGTACGACCTCGCGCGAGCACTAGGCACCCGTTCTTCGGCTTAGCGTCAGGATAGGAAACAACACGAGGTACGCGCTCCCCGCACGGGCAAAGGCGCCGTGCGTGAGCTCAATCCTAGTCACAAAGGTGTCGGCGGATGAGAGAGAGCATCGTACGTACCGGGTGCTGTCCCAAGGAGAAGAGAGAGCCCGTACCGTCACGGCAGTAGCCACCAGGGGCCGCTGCGTGACGTCACTAGCTCCGCCCTCACCCGCGAACCACCGCGCGAGTGGAGCGCCACCGCTAAAACTGGTTCGGAGCAAGGACGAGGTAAGGATTACAGACATGGGTGAAATGCGCCCGCGCAATGGCGCGTCGAATTCCCCAAATCCCCACATCCTCCTCTCCTTAATTGCCCCCCTACCAGTCTGGCGAAGAAGCTGGTAGGGGCTAATGCACCAAAGACAACTGAGCCTTTCATGCACTAGCTAATTGCTACCTCAGCCCAGCAAGCACTATGCGTACACAAAAAAAAACATACATACAATGATAATATAAAAATAATAAAAAAATACACTCTAAAACACAAGAAAGTGACGCCGCCAAGGGGGGGGGGAGAAATCTTAACCAAAAAGTCGGCTGCTAGCGCGGGACAATGTCCGGGGGTGCGAAGGGAACGCGGCGCGTATAGTTCTGTGGCTAGGGTGGTGGCCGAAGTCGCGGGAGTTGCGAGCGTAGGCTTGATTGCAGGCCACGTTAACGCAGGAACGGGCTCACTGTTGTTCCGTCGAAGTTGCCGGTGAGCCCGATGAGTTCCGCTTTTCGTGGTGGTGGTGGTCCCGAACTCCAGGTGGATGGGGCAGGACACTGCCAGGTCAGCTGGCCACGCCGCCGTATGCAGGATGGATGGGCAGCCACAGCGGCGGCTGCAGGGCGTTCGCACGGCGTCGGCGACTGCAGAGCCGAGCTCCTGGCGTGATGTCATAGGGTCCCGTCCACCAAGGGTATCCGCGGTGATCCGATGGAGTTGGTGCGGCTCCTTCAGCTTGCTTCAATGAGCAACAGCCCTCACGCACGCACGCACGCACGCACGCACGCACGCACGCGCACACGCGCACACTCCTCGTGGCACCGCGCCTCACTCCTCGCCGTCCGCCATGCCGCCCGTCGGCCACAACGCGCCGCGCCGATCCAGGCGCGAAGCGTCCCTCTCACCCGCACCAACGAGTCAAGGGGACCACTGTCACCCCCCGCGCTGCAGGACACGCCAGTCACCGACCCCTCTCTTGGCAAAAAAAAGCAAGGCAAAAAAAACGAAAACGAGAAGAAAAAAAAAACCACACACACAGAAGAAAACAAGAACGCTCAAAATCTATGTACAAGTAACAAAAAATGAACTATACAACTCTACACTTGAAATACAAAAAAACAATAATTACACTCAGCATGCGTGCAAAAATAAAAATTAAAAAAATGCACATTGCTACTACACACTGCTAACAACTGTAGCAGAAAGCTGGGCTGGGGCCAGCTTCTTTTCGTGCACTGGCCGCAAAGAAGCTAACCCACTGAGGCTAACCAATATTACTGAGGGCCTTCGGTGGCGGAAAGAGTCCGCCGTGAGGCGCGATATCACACAGGTGACCGTCTCCTCAGGTTGTACCGGTGCGTGGTCCGAATGCGGTCCTTCGCCCCGGGTGTGCCCTGTTGCTTGCGGGTGGTGCCACTGGGCACCGGCGCGAGCTCGTCGGACCGCGACGCAAAGGCTTTCAGGTCGGCGATATGGGCACGGCTGAGTTTTCCCGAAGGGGAATCCTTCAGCAAGTACGCGAGCGGAGACCAAACTTTCTCTACTCGGTACGGACCAAGCCACTTAGGAGCGAGCGAGGCTGAGAACCCCTTGCTCGCGTCGCTAAGAGCGTGGTTGCGCTTCAGGACTAAATCACCTACCTTAAATGAAAGATAGCGATGTTTCCGGTCGTATTGAGCCTTCTGCTGGGCCCTGGCCGAAGTCAAACTCTGCCTTGCTCTACAGAGAGCTCGACAAAGTCTGTCCCGAAGTGCTGAGGCGTACGCAGAACAGTCTGCCGGCGCCTCCTCATCCCCGAGCTGACATTGAATGACACTGGTCACCGGGTTTGCCAGCTCCCTTCCAAAATTGAGGAAAGCGGGAGAGAAACCAGTCGAGCGATTCTCGGCGGTTCGGATTGCGAACGCGAGCTCACTCAAGTGGTCTGCCCAATCCTTTTGACTCACGGCAAAGGCCGCCAACATTGGTTTGAGGGTTCTATTGACCCTCTCTGTCAAATTGGACTGGGGATGGTAGGTGATTAATTGGTAGGTGATGGCAGTGATTAATTCCCAGGGAACGGCACGTAGCACCAAACACCCGAGCAGTGAAATAGGACGCGTTGTCCCTAATTAGTCTTTTCGGAAAGCCGAACCGACAAAAAACTTCCTGTAGCCTCTCCAACACCGCTCGCGCGGTCACTTTTCGAAGCGCAAACAACTCCACCCACTTCGAAAAATGATCGACGACTACCATCAGGTGTGTGAACCCCTGCTTACTCCTGGGGAAAGGCCCCATAAGATCGCAGGTGGCCACTTGCCACGGAAGCTCACTGTCAATTGGTTTCATCAACCCGGGCGGCTTGCCACCCCTTGATTTCACCGTTTGACAGACGTGGCAGGAATGGCAATAGCGAAAAATGTCACGCTTTATGCCAGGCCAGGTCACAGTTTGGCTTAGTTTCGCAAAAACTTTGGAGCCACTCAAATGACCGGCCAAGGGTTCGTCATGAGATGATCGCAACAGTGCGCTTCTCAGACCCTTGGGGATAACCACCTTAAACGAGTCCACAGCCTCGTCATCGGTAGCTATGTATTTCAGCAGGAGCCCATCGTGATCCAGCAAATATGAATCCGCGGGGGACTCAGCGACACACGCTGGTTCCGGCCCCCCTGCGCCCGCCGCACTACCAGCAGCGTCTCGGCGCTCCGTCTCCCTGAGACCGTCGCTCACTCCGCGACAAAACGAATAAATTTGCTGGGCCTTCAGTAACTCTTGCCTGCTGAATGCGATTCCAATTCTCCCAAAGGGGAGTCTGGTCTCGCCCCCACTCAGGACTGCAGGCAACGGCGTCGTGGGTTCGCTTTCGAGAAGCTCCCCCGCTCGCTCGTTTTGCGGCGCGCTGCTTGCCTGGAGAGCGGAATGACAGGTTTGCCCGCTTGCGGACTCGCCTCTCCCTGCGCTCGTTTCGCCCCCGACGCTTGCTGGCGCAAAGGCACCGGCAGTGGCTGTAACACCTGGAGGAATGCTCTTGGTGCACAATGGGGCACGGGATAGCGCGTCAGCTACCACGTTGGTGCTCCCCATTTCGATACTGCACTGAAAAGTCATAATGCTGTATCAGGAGAGCCCAGCGCGCCAGCCGGCCCGCAGGCTCACGGAGCCGCATCAGCCAACTGAGCGCACTGTGGTCTGTCTGCACTACGAATTTCGTCCCATCAAGGTACACATCGAACTTACGTAGTGCAAACACGATAGCGAGGCACTCCTTCTCGGTCACGGAATAATTCCTCTCTGCCGGAATCAAGGAGCGGCTGGCAAAGGCCAACGGCTGCAACACACCATCGTATTCCTGTAGGAGGACTGCTCCTAAACCCAGATCGCTCGCGTCGGTCTGGACAACGAACGGTCTGGTCAGGTCGGGGAGTCTGGGCTGCGCTGTCTCCGCAATGGCGCTAGACAGTTGGCGAAAGGCCTGCTGCTGCTCAGGTCCCCACTGCCACGCGGCCGACTTACCCAAGAGCTTGCTCAAGGGTGCCTGCACTCGGGCACAGGACGGAATGAATGACCGGTAAAAGTTGGCCATTCCCAAAAAGCGGCGAAGGCCACGTACGTCCTTGGGCGCGGGGAAATCGAGGATTGCCCGAAGTTTCTCCCGGTCCGGCTCAATGGAGCCTCCGCCCAGCGTAAACCCCAGTAACTGAACTCGGGTTTGCGCTAGTTGGGCTTTTTCAGGATTCAAAGTCATCCCGGCGGCCCTCACCCTCTCGAGCACATCGGCAACATGGGCCAAGTGTTCATCGAAGGTTTGTGAATAAATCACGATGTCGTCGAGGTAGCACATGCAGTATGACCACTTTGCTTCCCCGAGGACGCGGTCCATGAGTCTCTGAAAGGTCGCAGGACCGTTGCATAGACCAAAGGGCATACGAGTAAACTCAAATAACCCTCTGTGGGACGTGAACGCGGTCTTGCACCGGTCACGTTGATCCATCCGGACCTGTAGGTAACCTTTGGAGGCATCCAGCGTAGTAAAGTACCTCGCACTGCCCAGGGTTCCTACGATGGAGTTAATCGTGGGGAGCGGATAGGCATCCTTACGAGTCACTCCGTTCAGACGGCGGTAGTCTACGCACAGGCGATGACTGCCATCTTTCTTAGGCACCAACACAATTGGAGACGCCCAGGCGCTATACTAGCGGCGGATAATGTCGGCCGATAGCATCTCGTCCAGCAAGCCATCGATCACCTGCCTCTTGGCTAGGCTGACGGGCCGGGGGTTACACTTCAAAGGAAGCGCGTCTCCAGTTTCGATCGTGTGGCTCGCCAAATCGGTACAGCCAGGTTGATCGGTGAAGAGCTCTTCGTGCTGGCATAACAGTGCCGACAAGCGAGCCTTCTGTGTATCATCCGAATGAACAGCACAGGCGGCCAGAGGATGTGGTGCCCCTTCGTGCCGTGTCGCTCGATCCCAATGGGGACTTTGAGTCGACAAGCGCATAGCGCAGGGGCCTGCCCCCGAATTCTGCGCGCGACGCGGTTCGTGCCGTGCCTCTCGTTCCCAAAGGGGAGTCGCAGCAGGCGAGCGCACAGCTCGGGGGCTTGCCCCCGAACTTGGCGCGCGGCACGTTTCCGACGCCCCATCTGCACAGGCAAGATCGGACGCCGGCGGGCTGATGAACGGCTTTAGCAACGTGAACGGTCCGTCGCGATAGCCGCCATTCGCATTGTCCACAACGATTCCAGTTTTAAGGAGAAAGTCCCTTCCGAGGATCACAGGGACACTGAGCCCGGGGAGATGAACGAAACGCGTGCGTCTCATTCGCTCTCCCCACCTGACAGTCAGCCTTGCGGCGCCCGCCGAATGGGCCACGCCTTTCGCAAGACTGAATGTCGTTCGGCAATCCCGCAAGCGCACTGAGTGCTTCTGCAAGTGGGATAACACCTGTTCGCCGAACAACGAAGCGCTTGCGCCCGTGTCGAACAGCGCAGGAAATTCGCGGCTGACAATGGTCACCGGAATGAAAGGCGCGTGCGCCCCGGCAACACAACCTGCTCGGTACGCCGAGGGGACAAGCAAGGTTTCGGTCACTCGTGCCTTCACGAGTGACCCGCGCTCCCGTTTCCCGACCTCGCAGGAGGCCTGGGCGCGGTGCAGTCCCTTGCTATATGCCCTCGTTGTTGGCAGCGAAAACAGCGCACTCCGCCGCGGTACCTTTTTTCCCGAGGCGGAGCGGCCTCAGCTCCCTGCCGGGGTCGACTCGCTGCTTGACCAAAGGGCCTGCTATCACGAGCGTCCACCTCTGCGATGCGTTGGGTCGAAGTGCGTCCATTTCAGCGGCGTTTTGCAACAGCGTTTGTGCGCCTGCTCCAAAGGGAACCGTTGGCGCGTTAGCGGCATGGTCGAGCAAGGGTGAACAGTCCTCCAGCTCGATCAGCGGCGCGGTTTCCACGGGGATACCGGCCGCGGCGCCGCCAGCCCCAGAGCAAAACGGGCTCCTAGCGGGGTGCGCCTGCTGTCGTTCACAGCCGCCACTTGAGGCAGCTATACGTGAATTGCTTAGGCCGCTTGCAGCCAGCGTCGACAAAACAGGTGCGCGCTCGAAGGTTGCGCCACTGGGCACAAACGAATGTACTCCAAAGGGAGACGAATGAGCGAAATTCGTGGCTGCAGCATTGTAATCCCCACAGGGGGCCGTGGCAGACCACTGGTTTTGGCTGCTCATTTGAGTAGCAGCCATCGGGCAAACGTCGGAGAGGGCTAAGGCCCCGTTTCCGTGCCGCGCTCCGTAAACTCCACAGGGAGCCGATCGTGAGCGCTGCGACATCGCACTGCCTTGCATTCCGAAGGGAGCCGTGGCAGACGAATGTGCTGGTGTGCACTGTTCGGGGAGGGCTCTGGCCCCGTTCCCAAACAACGCTACTGCTCCACTGGGAGCTGGTACGTAGCGCCTCGTGTTGTCGTCCCCACAGGGGGCTGCGACAGGTGAGGGTGCATAAGTTCGCTGCTCAAGGGGAGCACTGGCCCCGTTATCGAGCAACGTGGCCTCTGCTCGCGGTAACAAAGGGCAAAAGTCCCCTAACAAATGACAAAGGTCACTCGGCCTAGCAGACATAACGCGGCAAGTATAATATGCAAAGGCGTACTAACTCGGCTAAGCACAGACAAAGGCTTAATGAGCCTTTGAATCCGCGTTGGGCGCCAGTGTGGGGTCTTCGGGTCTCACAGGAGTACCGACCACCGCGGGTTCGAGCTTAGCGAGCCACAGGGCCGCGTCAGCCGTCAGCCTCTAGCACCGCTGCGCGCGAGCTCAGGCCACAAGGGGCTACCGAGCGACGCACGCAAAAACACAGTATTGCCCTAAAGTGAAGGAAACCGTTTATTGTTTACAACGGCACCCAACACTGCACAAACGCCCGGTCCCGGGACGGCGGGGAACCAAAGGGGTCCCGCACCAAGGGCGAAAAAAAATTGGAGGACGCTTAAGCTTCGCCTTCAAGAGTGGAACGCGATAGCGTTCCCGTCGACCCGCCAATGGGTGTAAGACAATGGGCTACAGGGCAGCCATCACTTACGAGGCGCCCCGCATCAGACGCGGTGAGCGTCGAGCCACATGGTCGAGCAACGCGGCGTTCGGCGCAGCAGCGAAACGTGCGCCTGAGCAAGCGGAGCGAACCAAAGAACTCGGTATCCCGGAGGGGGAAATGATGCACGCCAGCCAAACGCCGTGATCGGCACGGGCAGAGAGATAGAGAGATAGTGATCTAAAGAAAGGAAGGACGCTTGATTCTACAGAGGGAGCGAGCCGCGACAGCTCCAATGCGCGCGTGGCGCGCCATCTGTCGGGGCAGCGCCGTACATGGAGAGGAGGGGGTCTTCTGTGTTTGCCGCAAGATGGCTCTCCGTGTGCGGAAAGCGCAGAAGAAATGCAGCGAAACGCGCTTCGCTACTCGTGTAATTGCGACTTCTGTAAGTTACATGTTCATAATTACCGATATACACCACAGTATAACTTTCCACGGCTCGTTTCGAAGGCAACACCGCATTCACTAGAGGCGCGTTTGTACCTTTTGGAAGCATCGAAATCGTGGCTGAGTGGTAGCGTCTCCGTCTCACACTCCGGAGACCCTGGTTCGATTCCCACCCAGCCCATCTTGGAAGTTGCTTTTTATTTATGGAGTGTATGCCGTGATTTATCGCTCACGGTCAACGCCGCAAAACGCTGACGCCGACACCCGACGCCGACACCCGACGCCGACACCGACACCGACGCCGACGACACCGGCTTTTCTGCGACACGAGCTTCTTAACGCTATCGCGTTAATACAGCTAGGGGCGCCTGTAGCACGTCGCTGCGAGAGCACAGGCTCAAGCTGGGACGCGCCGCTAGGAAAAGTCCCGGCGGCTATGCTACTTGCTCTGGCGATAACCAATGGGCCAACTCGCGAGAGCTCGGGCAATCTCCTTCGGCTTGGGCCTCCGATGAGTGCGGCTCGGCGTGGTACGACCTCGCGCGAGCACTAGGCACCCGTTCTTCGGCTTAGCGTCAGGATAGGAAACAACACGAGGTACGCGCTCCCCGCGCGGGCAAAGGCGCCGTGCGTGAGCTCAATCCTAGTCACAAAGGTGTCGGCGGATGAGAGAGAGCATCGTACGTACCGGGTGCTGTCCCAAGGAGAAGAGAGAGCCCGTACCGTCACGGCAGTAGCCACCAGGGGCCGCTGCGTGACGTCACTAGCTCCGCCCTCACCCGCGAACCACCGCGCGAGTGGAGCGCCACCGCTAAAACTGGTTCGGAGCAAGGACGAGGTAAGGATTACAGACATGGGTGAAATGCGCCCGCGCAATGGCGCGTCGAATTCCCCAAATCCCCACAAGAGTTACCACATGGACCAAAGTGCTTGTGTAAAGCAAGAAATTATTAGTGTGATGCGAGCATGTGCATGGTGTTAAGACAGCAGCAACACGGTGGTGACGACGACGGTGTGACATCTACGGCATGGTTTGCAATACGGTCACACGGCGCCGTGTTTACGACATGCCAATTGCTCGGTTCCTTAAAGGCAATTGAAACGCGAAAGCGAGAAAAACAGTGCCGAGTACTGCGATTAAGCGTTATACAATGTTGCGAACCTATGTCTCTGTCATGTGGTGTTATGGTTTTGCACCACTGCCACCCCCTATTACGACTTTGAGGTGGTCCCGTAGCGCTCGTCACCCGTTTCGTGACAGAGCGTTGGTAGCGAAGACTCCGAGTCAGGCGTCGGTGAGAATAACGAAAGGGACTTTATGCATTATATACAGGTCATTATACAGGACAAGATCGGATCGGCACGGGGGCCGAGAGCTCACAGCAAACGCGACTCTTCCCGCACGGCGACGTCCGGCGAAAACGCGTGACACATCTCACTCCACTCGAGAGCGGCACTCAGCTCCTGGTGTGTCGGCGGATCCGGTTTTCCAGGCGGCCGCGTCCGGCCTTATAATGCCCCGAGAAACCATTGTCACTCGAACGGCCCAATACAAAGCCAGCACTAGACGGTCGTCCGAGAGGTCCAACCAGTGACCGCGCTGGCCCCCCGGTTCAAAGTTGGCGGGCGCGGTGACCTCCAGGCAAAGGGAGGTACGGCGCCGGGCTGTCTGGCACTTGGTTGCACGTTTGGACATGTCGCTCGCCGATGCTTCTCCGCAGGACAGCGCTGCCTGACGGCTCAGCATCTTGACTTGTCAAGGGAGAATTAGAGCGCTGTGCCTTTCGGCGCAGCCCCGGATTTGTCCAAAGGGCGTTCGCAGGATAAATTCTGCATCTTGTAGATTCAGAATCCGGGCTTGTGGTAATGGCACAACAGTGGTCTGTATTATAAGGCATTGATGGCATTAGTATACTCCGGCAATGAAATGCCCAAACATAGTCGACCTGGTCAGCTCTTCAAGGCGGTACAATGTCGCACAGTTACTACGCTGCGTTAGCTGCTAGGAGAAAAGGATTGGGAAATGTGGGCCGCCCCCGAATGGTGGTGCGTTCGAAAAGAGCTTCTGAAAGCGCGAGCTGTCACTGTTAAATTTTCGCGACATAATAACAATAGAATGAAGACTGTTTTACCTGAATTTGAGAGGTGAACTAAAGCGAAAAATACATTTAGAATACATTTAAGTTTGTACAACTACGTGGAATTACATTTTTCTCTTTCCAGCTTTTTGAACCAGCGTTTATTCTCAACAATAAGTTGCACCAGGAAGAATAAGAGACGAACTTGATACGAAATATATTCATTTTAGATTGGTATTTAATAATACGCTATTATTTATTCGATGAACAGCACTAAGTGGTTCTCTAAGCGCTAAGGTTCGTGACCTCTCTTTGTAATATTATGTGATTGTTCAAACATCGTGTTAAAGTGCTTCTTTGTTGCCCGCCATGTATAAACTGCTTCATTGTAAGATAAACGCTGGCTGAAAACATATTGCCCTACATAATAACTGCGAGTCATCATCACACAGAAACGTAAATGACGTAGTCACTGCATTACAGTTGACACACAGAAAAATCTTACAGGCGTGGATGACCACGAACATTGACTAAACAGGTAGCACGCCAATTCCCTACTTTCTAGCGGCACCGACAGGGCGACGAGGTGAGACAAACCTGATCCCAGTGAGGCGAACGTTAACAAACGTCGTTTCAAGCGACAAATACAGACGCTGCACGTAATAAAAACAATTATATAAACTGTATTTACTTATTCCAGTGTTCAAGAGCAGGCCAGAGACTTGCTAACACGACAGTTATATCTGCCTTAGATTTACTCTGAATCGTCTTTTGTTTTTTGTTCTTGTTTTTTTTTACGAATTTGTAGTATACCGAAGACAACCGATGCATGGTCTCACATTGCTACGTATTGATATAATAAATGTCTCCCTAATTAAATGAATCATATAGGACTACGTGACTGTCGACTACACATCGCCTGCTCGAATCAAGAGCTCCTATTTCTTTTTAGCAGCACCTCATCTTCACTATTGCAGAGGTTAACAACGCCACCCGGCATAAGTGAGGTGTCCCTCCTCCCCCACTCCCCCCAGTCCTCCTCACCCTCCCCCGGTCTGTTTTAACTGTTACTACCGTCGACTAGTTTCTCGAAACACTTAGAGATATTGAGTCACCTACCTCGCAACCCCGAGTAGCCATCGCAAGAGGCAATGACATTGAGCAGGAATGCGTAGGACTACGAGCAATAATCCTGGCACAGTCGCGATTTTCACGAACACCGGCTTCGGGTGGATGGAAGGCGACGAAAAGCACAGACTTCGAGTAACTCTGAAGCTGTAGATGAAAGCAGTGACTTCAACTATCCTAAAAGTGCAGCAGTGGCCATCGCAGGGCAAGTAGAAGCGTCCTGTTCCTCTCCCCAAATTCAGCGGAAGAAAGGCATCGCAAGGCTTCAAGTGTGCACCCGATACTGCGGACGAAGCTGCGATGTGTATATATATATATATACAACGCCAAAGTGCGCCCAAAGCGTGGATTACGTGACCGTCGACTACACATCGCTTGCTCGAATCAAGGAATCAAGAGCTCCTATTTTTTTTTTTTTAGCAGCTCCGAAAGCGGCACGTATCAGAGATACGAGCTACGACCTCTCGAGCTGCGGACTCGTGTCACACAGTGAAGCGCGCATTGTATACCGCGTGCAGGGGTTGCTGTACGGCGTCGTCCAGCCTTTTATTTTTCTTCGAGCATCGAAGTGTTCTTGAGATAATGGTCTCAGATGAATGTTCCACCTTTCTGATCTATACAATGGGAACGATATTAATCGCAAAGACCGCGTATTCGGAATTACAGAGCAGCACGCAAGTTGTTTTTAAATGTATTTAAGGAGAGGTTGGTGCCTCTGTGTGGCGCCGGCTACTCCTCTTCTCTTACAAGATAGTTATCGTCGGAAAGTTGTCAACAATCACCAAACTGGACAAATAAACACGTGAACGAACATTCACGTACCAAGTCTCAGCACTGCAATATAAATAAGTGTTCGTGCAACAAAGAGTTCACATAGCATAAACACTAACAAAACGAAGATCTTCACACAGAAGGTGTTGGGCACATGAATGCCGCACCCTAAATGCAACAAATACAAATGCCACATGAATACGAAGACACAATGAACATGTAATTAAGGGTGCCTGTTAACAACAACACTGCGAACAATAATCACTATAGTATGACTTAGTATTCTTGTGATATTTTTTATTCCTCCAAAAATCACACTAACGCGCGCACAGCGATGGTTTGAAGTTTTTCTGTTGTCCATGGACCTAAAATTTTTCCTAAGGATAGTGGCCGTCTATCCAAGGATGTAGTTCTTTCGACAGGTTCTTGCGGAGAGCATCGTTAATTTTAAAACGTAGAAGAAGATGTTCTACGTCTTATTCAAGCCTCTTCATATTGGCATGTAGCACTGTTAGTTTTTCTTACAGGAAGCTTTTAGCATAGCATACAGGAAGCTTTTAGCATAGGCATCGCCTAGTCGAAGCCTAAATCACCCCTAAGATTAGGCAACGCATATTGAGACATGTTCAAACTATGCACGTAATGCGCAGATATTTCTCTAGAAACACACGCGGAAACGCAACTATCTTGTCGCAGCTGTAGTTATATGCAGGGCAAAAAGCGCAACGGCCACAATGGACGCAATGTATTTGTTAGGAGGCCCGTTACATTTATTTATCGTCCAGACAAGACCGTTAGGATGTGGCAAGCGAGCACCGCAGTTTCAGCATTCATCTTCCTACTGCGGGCCTTCTTTCATTACTGTTTAGAGCAGCGGCTGGCCGGCAAAAGCGGTGAGTGCTTCTTTTGGCTTCTCTACTCAGTAGTGGCATTGCGCGCAGTGGCTATAAGTTTTTGGTCGTGTTGTATTTTGCACGCATGCGTTGCGTCAGCCTTCATATTCTTGTTCGTTCGCGTGACATCCCTGATTGTACAAGCGTTGATCGGCCACCTCGACTTCTGATTGGCCTAGCCGTGATTTACGTAAAGTACGCAATTGTATAGTGAACTACCCGCAGCGTTTATGATCGTAGCGCTACCAACATCCAATGCGGTTAATACCACACGTACACACGCTTTGCGGAAGGTTTCGACGGCAGTCAGAACATGACCTCATGTGTAGCGTGATAACTGACAGGTAACTTTATAATGCTCCCACTGCTCTATTTACTTCCCTACATTCTTCTTCTACACAGCAGTAGTTTCAATTAAACAATTCAAAGAGGTACCAAACACCGTAGGTCTTATAATCGTACCTTGCATCGTATTGTTTGTCTCCTCTTTCTTTTAACACCTTGGACTAACGTTAGCTGGGACAGCCTATATAGCTGGTGTACTTTCGAAACTGCAATAGCGAACTATTAGCCTTTCGGCACCAGGAATTGATGTCGCCGCAATCTCCGAATCTTTCCCTCTGAAAACAAAGTGGATGCCAGCAGGTCAAACGCTGTCCCTAGAGTGAGAAAGAGAGAGGGAAGGTCTGCTAGACCTATGCGCGGTTTGCTACCGTATACATGAGGGAGGGCACACAGGATGAAAATAAAGGGAGAAAATGCCGACTGAGCGCGCATCCGCAGTTGCAGTTTGATTGATTGATTGATTGATTGATTGATTGATTGATTGATTGATTGATTGATTGATTGATTGATTGATTGATTGATTGATTGATTGATTGATTGATTGATTGATTGATTGATTGATTGATTGATTGATTGATTGATTGATTGATTGATTGATTGATTGATTGATGTTTACGTATAAAAGCAACACTGGGAATATGGCGTGGTTGTGGAGGGCTCTGAATTAACTTTACCACCAGGGTCCGCCTGGGACCGCAGCAACACCTGGGACCGCAGCAACACACATGTCCCTGAGGTGCCGGACGTCGTACCGGGAACAGCGAGATAAACATACAGACTTCAACGATAAACTCGCTCCCCCCATGCAGGGTAGCAAACCGTGCGTGCGTCTGGTCAATCTCCCTGCCTTTCCTTTCTTTACTCTGTCTCTCTCACTCTCTCTTGATATGTTAGCCTGACTGATCACCTAGCATGCTAGTGCAGGTGCTAGATGATAATTATGGCATACACAGTGATTATCTAATCCCTCAAAGCTCACGTACACTCATATGCACACAGATGTTTGATGGTGTCCGACAGTCTCCTGGCATTCGCAAATGTCACGCGTTGGTCAACTGCCTATTCAAATGCGGAGAGGAAGAGCGTTCACAAGCCCCAGCCATAAGCAGTACAGGAATGTTGCATCGCACCTCTAGAAGCTGGTTGACAGTTTGCGAACAAACCAAGTGGTCTAGAACAATAACCGCACGATATTAATATCCGCTAAAGGTAGAGAGCTTGTGCCGTTACGCAAGCAAGCAAGCAAATTAATTTTCTATTGCGGTGTGAATGAATGAACGGGCAGCCTTGTCAGCGAAGTCGCTACCGATAATGCCATAGTGAATGGGAAACACTGAAACGTGGTGCGGCTCCTTTGTTTTTACAGAGCTCGATACGCATTTTTCTTATTTCGAACGCCAGCTATTCGTGCGTTTTGGGACGTAAAATATATTGGGAGCCCTGAAGAGCTTCTTCATAGTAACAAAACACGACCACCCACCCGACCAGTAAAAAACACCAGTGAATTACTGAACTATGACGAAATAATTTTATTCGAGGAAAGGCATGGAGGTTGACGTGTGTGTGAAAACATTTATTGTAATGAGGTCCGGAGGCTGAGAGGCCGACGACAAAAATAACTGGCTGTATAGGACGTTGTAAATGCATGCAAATTCATTTCTGAAAGGTCTGTTAGCACCCGGATGTCGAAGCCTGTGATGTGCAATAATTAAAGTATAGTGCAAGGAGGCTCGTCTTGTTAATGTGGAGTGTGAGTCAATGTGACTGAATTGAATCTGAATAGAATTCTGGGTTTTTACGTACGAAAACCACGATTTCATTATGAGGCACACCGCAGTGGGCGACTACGAATTAATTTTGTCCAAACAGGGGATTTTTAACGTGCCCCCAATGCACGGGACACGGGCGTTTTTGCGGTTCGCCTCCATCGAAATGCGGCCGCCGCGGCCGGCATTCGATCCCACAACTCGTGCTAAGCAGCGCGATATATATATAGCCGCTAAGCTACCGCGGCGGGTTCATGGTTACCCTGAACGCGTGTAAGACAGTGCACACCTGAATGAAATATTCGAGTGAGTGAGTGAGTGAGTGAGTGAGTGAGTGAGTGAGTGAGTGAGTGAGTGAGTGAGTGAGTGAGTGAGTGAGTGAGTGAGTGAGTGAGTGAGTGAGTGAGTGAGTGAGTGAGTGAGTGAGTGAGTGAGTGAGTGAGTGAGTGAGTGAGTGAGTGAGTGAGTGAGTGAGTGAGTGAGTGAGTGAGTGAGTGAGTGAGTGAGTGAGTGAGTGAGTGAGTGAGTGAGTGAGTGAGTGAGTGAGTGAGTGAGTGAGTGAGTGAGTGAGTGAGTGAGTGAGTGAGTGAGTGAGTGAGTGAGTGAGTGAGTGAGTGAGTGAGTGAGTGAGTGTAGTGTAGTGTAGTGTAGTGTAGTGTAGTGTGCATCCAAAGCACAGTATACAGAATTTTCGCATTTTGTACCCATCGAAGAGAGCCCGCCGCCGCGATCGCGGAATAAGACCCGCGACGCCGTGCTCCCCCAGTGTTCTTAAACCATACCAAGTCCAAAACTCCGCTTGAAACTCCGCTTCGGATTACTTTCGGTGCGGGAGTTAATTGACTGATGCTCCGCCACTGAGCCACAAGTTGAAACTCGTCGCTACCCTATCGCCTGCCCGAAAGTGCCTGAGAAAGCTAACCTAACTGAAAAAAGAAACAAAGGTATTGCTTAGAAATCGTGCTTATTTGGTTTCGCTTACAGTGCGTGTCGAGATCTTATTTGTTGTAGCGCTCAAAAAGTGGCGCATTGTACAGTCTAACGACGAAATAATACGGAGTTGCTTGGGCCTGCGAAATCATTCGATATATGCAGGTTACTTCGTTGTGCAATTCGCTTACCGAACGGCTCACGATAGAACCGGGACAGAATTGTTCTTTGTTTTACAGATCATTTCATTTTAGGGCCCTTTTTTGTAGAGGCGCTCGACTGTAGTTATTTATTTTGTCTATAGGTAATACGACAGTCGGCAGACCGCCCGCGCTGTTCACAAAGCGTTGTGTCCAGGTTTTCAAACCTGTACCTACGGGTAGATTCGCAACCGGTATAACTGAAGAGCTATGGCATCCTGCAACAGAACGTTACAGCCACCGAGTCCAGTGTTTGCGGCTCTAGGGTAAAGAAATGGCCCGCCAGACGCCATCGCTTAAAGAGGTGGTCCAGAATGCGCATTTCTTTCAATGGAATGCTAAAGGACCATTTGAATTTTGAAATAAGTTTCCAATTATTGTAATTTCCGTCCAATTACTGTCATCAGACTGTACGGGTATGCGTGCATTATGTCCTCCACTCACGGGCGATGCAATAGGGTTATTGTTTTCATACGCCGTGACTTGACATATCTTCATCACCCCGTGTCAGCTGACAAAGAAAATCGATACATGTGTGACTGCAAAGAAGAGCAAGGTCACTCACAATTCTCTACTTATGACCATCAAGTCGTCTAAACTGCGAGCTCTTAAGCAAAATTTTGACGACTCCACAGCCGCAGGTGATCACTGGAGATTTAAATGCCCAACTCTATCACTGGGGAAGCTTCAAGATTAACCCGAGGGGCAGAACATTGGTGTTGATTGCCTCTGAACAAGAACTTTGTTAAATGATGGAAGCCCCACCATGCTGCGAGGAACAGCTTATAGTAGCTGCCTCGACCTTAGCTATGTTTCGCGCTCCTTTAACAGAAGGATTAAATGGTTCTCGGACTTGGAAACGCGTGGAACTGACCACATCCCCCCTTATCTCACGATTGAGGGGCTGCCTAGCTCCAAGTTCTCTGGAACCGTCTAATAGACTGACTGGCAGAAACTTAAATAAATCCTGGAAGACTGCTGTCGATACGACATACTACGCAACATACAGGTTGCCAAATATTCGGTTTTGAAAAGCTCCGCACGCACCGAATTCGACTTCGAGCTAGAGAAACTTCGGGAAATTCGCCGCCGTGCGGAACGAAGATACAGGCACACAAAGTCCAATCATCATTGGAGATTGGCCAAACGCACACAGAAGAAAATACGATGTCGTATGACGAAGCTGGCTTAACAGCGATGGATGTCTTTCTGCTAGTCTCTAAGTCCCCGAAAGCCTTTGTCTCTTATATGGAGAACTGTTCGTGGCCTCCGTGCATCGCCTGGACAGCACCACTTAATTCTCTGGCTCTTTACCTGCAACGCAGAGAGATCGAAGTCGGAGAGCCCTTCCGGAGGAGGCTTGCCGGTGCAGCAAGTTCCACTTGAACGCAGGCTCCCCACCACTCACCACTCTCACGGGATCCCCGTATGGAGAGCCCTTTTTCTCTGGACGAACTAGAGGCTGCGCTTGCTTTATGCAGGCGTTCCTCAGCGCCAGGACCAGATGGCATTTCATACCGCGCTCTGTGTGACCTTGGTGAACGAGTTCGAAAGGCGCTCCTGCTCCTGTATAACGACTCGTGGTAGACTGGCACGGTTTCCCAGGAATGGAAATCAAGTAACCTGATTCCGTTCCTCAAAGCTGGCACGTCGCCTTTGGACATTGCGTCATACCACCCGATCGCGCTTGCTAGTTGTGTAAAAAAAAGTAATGGAACGGATAGCTCTTACGCTATGTAGTGGTACCTAGAGCACTACGAAATTGACGCAGACACGTTGACAGGATTCAGGCTCTGCCGTTCATCTATACAAAACTTCGTCGACTTGTTAACGTACATCAAATTCCAGAAGGCCTGTAAACGCTTGTCTGCTGCTTTGTTTCTAGACGTTAAAGGGGCTTAAGATAATGTCACCCATGAAGCGATCCTTAAAGCGTTGAAAGCAATAGGACTTGATGGCAAGATATATCTCTGGGCTCGTAGTTACATACAGATGCCACCACTCTGCGTGCTCACCGGTGATGGCCCGACAACTCAGTATTACAGCAGCCGCCGAGTTCCTCAGGGCGAAATACTAAGCCCAACGCCCCTTCCGGGGTGAGGACGAGCTGTTAGACATGGCGCCGTTTCCTGAGGCTACTTCGAGTTCCCCAAACCACTTCGAATCGCAGCACAGCTAATTGAGGAATGCAGAAGCAGGAAAGCACATTCCAGAGGAGCACCAGACAAGTGCAAACAAGTTTGCGGCCCCCAGGTCGTGTGCCGCCGGGATTAGAAGGGACCCTAGGACAATGGAGTCCAATCGTCCCCCCTCTTCGCCTTTGAAGAAGGCATTTGCCACCACTGCGGAGCCATACAAAGCAGGTGGGAGCAGGTGGGCCTCGTTCAATGAAGCATGAGCGCCCCCCCCCCTCCTTCTCCACCTTAGAAGAAGTGGATTGCCACTCTGCGAGGCAAGACCGCAGGGGGATAAAGTGATCAAGAGAGGAGGACCAGGCGCCGACTCTCTTCGCCGGGTATGACACCATCGCACGGGCGCCTACTATTGGCTGAAAGTGGCGTCATCGGAGCGGACTCTCCCATTGGTCGAGCATGACGCGACTTCCAGTGCTCGAAGGGTTTATAAGAAGCCTTCCAGAGAGACCAGAGTATTCCCTGATTCCCTGATTCCCTGATTCACCTCTCTCGAACTTCTTGCCGCGGGCCGCAGCGTCCGAGTTGCTGCCGGCCCGTAATGACTGTACGACTGTTAATTGACGCTCACCTCCTTGTAAATAATGTAAAATAAATCCCTCCCAGTTTGGGTTTTTTCATCCCGATGTCCGGTCCCTCAACCCCTACAACTACTCGAAAACCTATCAAGCACCTTTCGACTCTCTCTCTCTACGCCGACGACATCCGTACCTGGACGTCGGGGGTGACAAGGCTTCAACTTCGCGCTCGGCTTCAGAAGACGGCCTAATCGACATCATGCTACCTTTTTAAACAAGAAAACTAGAGGTGACGTGGGAAAAGTGCGGAGAGGTGGCATTTTCCCGGAAGCCACTATCTGCATACGGCATATAGCAGAAGTCACAGGTTCTTGTGGATTGTGATTGACAGAGACCTGTCCTGGACTCCTCACGTGCGCCAGTGAAAAAACGACCGATTGGTTTGTTATCTGTTCAGGTTCCTGGGGTGTCCACACAATCTATGTTAGAGCTGTAAAGGGCGTTGTTTGTTGACTTCTTCCGGTACAATCTACCTGTTATATTCTACAACTGCAAAACTACTTTGCGTACAATTCAGAGCATTCAGGACCAAGCTCTGGGGATGTGCCTTGGATTACCACGCAGTGCGTCAACGGCTGAAACTATTGCCATTGCTCAAGATTATTCAGTCACGACGCACATCGCCGTCGATGTGCGTCCACGTACAGCCACGTAAACATATATATTGACGGATCGACTACAACGACCAGTTCTGGCAGCGCTATGTTCAAACCGACACGAGAAATGATACTACGATTCCAGACATCGCATGTCACGACGTCCACGGCTGCAGTTCGTCTGCCCACAAAGCTGTGAAGGCGCTTTTGTCTGTCTTGAGTGCACTGGCCTATATGAACGCCTTTGACTTGCTCAGACACTCCCCGTGCGCGTGCGAGCTCGCCACGCCTTTGCTTCCCCTCCCTCTCTCTCTATCTCAGCTTTCTGTTCCCTCTCTCCCGTCCGCCAGAGTAGGGTGGCCAATCAGATGCATTTCTGGTTAACATTTCTGCCTTCTCTCTTTATTTCATTCTCTTTCCTCCAGTTTAACAGCGTCTATCAAGATCGTCAAGCCCGTGGCAACAGCGGCGTATAGATATCTTCCAACTGAAGGCAAACTGCACCGTGACGGCTCGAGAGAAGGGAAATTACATTGAAAGTGGGCTTATTTAATGTCAGTGATGGTGGTATGAAACGAGACATGCAAACCATGAGTCCGTTATTATATAAATTCCTCATTGCACCGCTCACAACATGCGCAATCAACATGCATACCAGCGCGCCATTTGGAAAAGAAAGCAATCTTGAGATATCGTCATTTAACATGAAATGAGGACTTAGCGAGAGGCCTGTGGGATTTATGCAAACCAAATCTCACGTTTCAGATGAAAACGGCACGCAAGCGTTGCCACGCTATTCGTTTGCAAGATCTCGGTGTGCTCACAAGCTGAACAAAGGCTCGTGCGAGCGCTCAAGCTTAGTCTTCGTAACGCAGAATATTGCACGCGGCTTGCGTGGCGTATGACAGATAACTTCGCTGCGCGCTCGAACCGCTTCTTGAAAAAAACATCTCGTGTTCGCGCGCTCTCATATATCGCGCACGGAAGGCATCACCTGATAGCCAGGAATAAATTGGCAGGGCTTGAAACTGGTGCTTTGCGTTATTGCTAAAAGCCTTTTCGGAACGATTTCTTACCTAAGCAGTTTGATTTGATTTCGCTCGAACATTGCGGCGAAGATTCAATTTCATTTCACATTTCCTAGAAATCGCATTTACATTTCGCTTTACCTATAAATGAAAAATCATTTCGTACTCGATTAGACAAGTAGTTTTCACGTGATCTCACGTACACGGCTTCTCATCGCGCTAATCAGTACTCGAGCATGGCGGCAACGATAACGTTTGTGCACCGTATCACCAAGCGTAGATTGATTTGCTTTTCGAGCGTGACCGATTTGTCGCTCGCCGGAAGACGCGCCTGTTGGGCTGTCACGTTTTTTGTGCACGTAGCCTCTCGACATGCTAGTAAACGAGATGGCTGCACGATGAAGCCAATTCAAACCCTCTATTGGGAGGTCACCTATCTTGAATATTCGTATATCCCCCAATATGTAAATTTTGCTATGCAAATAACTCCTACTCTCTTGACTGGCACTGCTTTATTGACTACCTGATCGAATATTTATACCACCTGTACGTTTGTTTTTTCTTTTCTTTAACATGATTTTTTTTTTACTTCGGAAGCCTGCCTGTTAGGTTAGAAGGCATTTGACACCATTCTTTGGTTAATCATCTTCAGCAGATAGCGCGATTCCGGCTCTTGCAAGAAGTTGCAAGAAGAATGCTAATGTGCCATTTCAAAGTTATTTAACGAGGCCCGTCTGATTACTTTATAGGGCACACGTTGTAGTCGCGCGATTGAAGCCGCTCAATTACAATGCTTGAGGCGTGCCTACTTAGTGGCAATATCAAAAATACAGAACGAGATTCACGATATCAAAATCGCGGCGAAGCACATCCGCGTTCCTTGTACTGCCTTCTTGAAGGTCTTTCGTAACGCGCCCCGGACAAGCACGTATTTTCGGGATGCGTGCCTGTCCAAACCATCGCTTCAGGATTTCTCCCAAATGCATATGCTTCAGCACTGAGTGGATTCTATTGAGTGACTTCCCGGTGGTTCAAGTTGCCTATCAGCTTGGGCCACTAGGTGTCTGCTCGGGCTCTTGAGACCATCGTTGTCGTTCCGTCGACGTCATTCCATCGGCATCATTTCATCGGCGTCATCTGACATTTCGTCATGCCGTCGTGGTCCCGCCTTCAATGCCGACGCAGGGGGCCAAGTTGTCTGTGTTCGTGGTGCCTTTACAGCCGTTGGATCGTCGTCATTCGAGCCTTGTCACCCGATTGTCGTCATGCTGTCGCCGTCACGTGATCGCCACCATACCGTCTTCATTCATTAGTTGTCTAGTACCGTCATCGTGAGGCTGTGGTAGCCGTTTCACCATCATCACTCCACATCCCTCACTGACTCTCGCCATTCCGTCGTCGTCACACCATCGTCGCCGTGATTCAATCTCCGTGATTACGGTCATCGCAATTTTATTGTCTTCACACCATCGCCATGCCATCGTCGTCATACGGTCGTCGTCACGCGTTCGCTTTGATACAATAATCGCGATGTCGTCGTGGTTGTTCCATCGTTTTCATTCTAGAACCGACGTCCGACTTTCGTCATGCTGTCGCCGTCACGCTGCCGTTTTGCCATCACTATCACTTCAGAAACTTCACCCCTTTGTCATGCCACCGTCCTCATACGGTCTTCGTCGTTCCGTCCACGTCGTTCCTTCTTCGTCATTTTATCGTAGTCATGCCTGCCCTCATTCAATCGTAATTACGGCGCCGTTGTCACGCCAACGTTGCCATTGCATCGTCGTCAAACACTCGTTGTCGTGCCGTCGATGTAGTCCGGTTGCCGTCATACACTCGTCATGATTCCAGTGTCATCATGCCATCGTTGTCACGTTGCCTTCATCATGTCGTCGTCATCCTTTCAGAGTCGTCGTCTCATTATCGCAATGCCATTGTCGTCGTGCTGCCTTCGTCGTTCCACCACGGTCATCCCTACTTCGTCGTCAATGCGTGGTAATGATGCCATCACGCTTATGGGTGACCTTGGCAAGCGAGGGCAGTAGCAAAGTGGGCCTATACCTGTGACAGTAAGTAGAATGTAGCCGAAGCAACGGAATTCTCAGAATGACCGCTACAGTTCTTTAACTAACTAGACTTACACGACGTAGTGCGTCTCTGAATTGCTTGGAAACATTGGTTGCGCTTTCTAGACAATCACATGTAAGAAGACAGGACAGGCGCGCCTGTCCTGTCTTCTTACATGTGATTGTCTAGAAAGCGCAGCCAATGTTTCCAATTACAATGAACCAACTTGCCCAACAACGCATCCTGCTAATCTGAATTGCTTGAATGCTAATCGCATTACCATCGACTGTCATAGTGACAGAGGTTCAGCCATATGTATCTTTTTTTTATTTTGTAGGACCACGAATCACAAAAGTTTCGACAGAACATCACCCTGCCGTGCTCGTAATTTGAATGAAGCGTTTGTTTTGATGGCTTCTTGAAATATCTCCTATTCGTGGTAGTCTATCGCATGAAACAAACTACGTGCACGGTCACGCAAACTGGCAGCAGCAAAAAGAAAATCCATGCGGTGTACACCAGAACAACGTATATTCGTTCTGAGCCTCTTCTTGTTACACTTTAGTACCATCACGTGCAATCGAAATCGTGCGCATTTCCAAGTGTTATTGGCGGCAGAAACCGCCTCACGCAATGAAGCTCGCAGCTGACGAAGCGGAATCTCGACGCGACGGTTAGCACAGCGGCGACGAGGCGGCTGGCCAGATAATCGAAGCGAAAAGAAGGCATAGCCCTAATCCAAAGGCAGTAGAGTAGGACTAAAACAGTATAACTGTTACAGTAGGACTGTAAGAACCTGTAGTATCTCTAAATACGGATTTATCGAACTAAGAAGATAGGGAACGCTCACTGGATTACGCAGGAGTGGCCAGTCCTGGTGCAGTGCACTCCTCATGTTGGGTTGCGTGGATGGGACCCCGGCAGTAGACGACACAAACACAACGCGCGCTCACACAGGGGCATCACATAACACTCAGTGGGAAATGGATACGGCTACGGACGCCAGGTGGGCGAGCGCAATGCGAAGCCGCTGGTCGAGCCAGAATAGGGCACAAATCAAGTTCCTCTCATGCAAGGTTGCACTGGTCGCACGCTCGCTTCGTACAGCACCGCGGGGTATAGTGAACGAATTAATGCACTAAAAGCTATTCTTCGGATGACTTCCCGAGCCGTGTGCGGCGAAACTCAAGCATGCGCCCGTACAACGAGCGGGCACGCCGCGCGGTTAATCTACGCCCCTTATCGCGAACGAGCGGCTGCTGTCGCAGCTGTATAGCAAAGCGCCGGGATTCGTTATCTCCGATCGCGAAGAGACGCTGGCCGCAGACGCAGGGCATAGCTTTTCGCGCCGATCCCAAGGCCGCTTCTATGCGGTCATAGCAGGCTTGTCGGCACGCGAGGAAGGTAGCCTAGCACGATGTGCAAGTTATCGCACGAGCTTCGACCAATCATCTTTCGACGAAAGGGAGGTAGCGGGCCAGCTTCCCTCACTGTTCTTGCTGTTCCTTAAGCTGCGGTTACTGCCGTCTGCTCCCGTCCGAAGAAAGCCATGGAGCATGGAAGAAGTTTTTCCCTTCCTACATGCCATGGAGGAAAGAAACAAAATAGAAGAGGCCTTGACGTGACGTTTTTCAAGCCGGATATGCAGCCAGGTTGGTGTGACATCTCCCGTTGCGCCTCCAATCAGCTCGCTGGAGTAGGTAGGCGGGAACTTTGAACTTGCATTGCTACGAGCCGCCAGTAATGTATGCTGCCGACACGTGACAGAACAGAGCCTACGAAACTTCTGTAACAGTTTTAGTGAAGCAGACGCGCTCCTGTGCTTTTCCGTGGCACGTTGAAGACGACGACGAAGACCCACGCTATGATTACTCGAGTGTGTCTATTGCTGACTGAAAACTCGCACTCACAGACCCAAAATACAACTTTCAAGCTTATACACCGCGCTCCAAATTCAAAATGTCTCGCGAACAGCATCTGCTGCGAGAAAGACAGGGGCCGAAAAAACCTACGTCACTTTTGAGAGGCCCAGAGCAGCAGCGAGAGCTTCAGGAGCGTGGTTGCTATGGCAACGTTAACAATTGGTGTACCAGTCGCAGTGGTCCTTCGCGAAAAACAGCATGTTACTTACGCCATACTTTCTGCAATACGTCCGTGCTGGCCGGGGCCTCTCCTATGCTTTCATTTGCTTTCTGTCCTCTATAGAAGAAAGCGCTTTTTCTTTTTCTTCTTTTTTTTTCTTCGTGGAACAAGCAGTGATGGTATTGCGCGCAACGTATTCTTTGGTATTATAGAGAGCAATGGCGACGACTTTGTTGCGGGGATGATCGTTGTCGAATGGAACAGCCAAGAATGGAGAGAAGAATGCGAAATGCTCATTTTCACTGTTCCACCCCAGAGACAGACATTGAACAACAGAGAGCACTCCCATTGAGCCCAGTGGCCGAATTGACTGTAGCGCACCAAGCGGATGGTATTAACATCTTCCGGTTTCGGTTTTGATCGCATCGTTTTGAACGCTAGCTAGCACGCGCGGCGCCGGCTGCACTAACCGGCACGGCATTATTTTTTTTTTTCTTTTTGCTTCTGCTGCTCAGCCGCGCGCGTTCTCAGTACGGAATCGTTTTATTTAGTACAAATGGTTGCGAACGATCTTTACAAGCCTGCATCAGATCTGTGCCACGTGCAATTTCATAAAGTAGACGCAAGGCGCCTATTGTAAATGAGGAAATGTTTATTTTGCTCTATATAAATGCTCGTTCTGGGCTTTTTTGTGCGTTCATCCAACGTTGCGGCACCAGGTAAGCAGCAGTAGTTCTCGTACGAAGCTCCGCCGGCCGCCATCAGCTGCAAAGATTACAAGCATGTGTCATTTTGGTGTCTAGACCTTATAGGAATACTGCGTGTAAAGGCCAAGCGTGCGAAAGTCGTGAATGGCCGGCATTACAAACAAATTCGCTTCTACGTACACATGGCGTAGAAAATACCCGACTCATCCCAAACAATGCCATAAAATATGAAAACATCTGATTTGCAAGCATTCCCCATTCCCGGTCATTATTGCTTGCAATTTAAGAGCACGAATAGACGGGTGACTGCGCGTTTCCAAAACAACTTGGCCTCAGCCGACGCGATGGTAAGCTACATACACAGAAGCGACCACAACACAGGCTCTCAGCTAGACGCTCGCAGAATTCCTTCTATTCGTACTCAAGACAAATGCACAAGTGCAAAGCCTCTTTTCAATCGCTCAGAAGGCAAAATTTCGAAGTTCTTGATTTCTTGAGCTGCTCGGCGTTATCTTATGCGTGTTCTGCCGGCGCAAGCAACAATACTCCAGTGCTATCACTCCTGGCAATCGTTCGTCGCGTTTTCGCAAATGTGTGTACCGAAAGAAGGTATATGTTGTTGCGGGGCCAAAAAAAGCGTCACAAACTTATCCCACTCAGATTCAGAACACGCCAAACTAACTTTCTCACAACGACCAAGCTGCTATCGCTAACTGCGTCACGGCGTACCTCTGAAGTATTCCAAAAAAACTCAGTGCCCTTCCACTGTGTAGAAGGATGACCAGCGAAGCTGCGTATGTGGGCCCCTTAATGACGAACTGCACCTCCGCCGCGGGTCGGCCGGGCATTGCGCTATCTTCGGGATCGGTC
Organism: Dermacentor albipictus; assembly: GCF_038994185.2. NCBI lineage: Eukaryota > Metazoa > Arthropoda > Arachnida > Ixodida > Ixodidae > Dermacentor > Dermacentor albipictus. Next base: position 107,223,119 of record NC_091822.1, on the reverse strand, counting down.
CCCGTATGGGGAGTGCTAAACGCCTGCTTCACCTCCACCGCGGGTCGGCCCGTCATTCAGAATCAGAATCAGAATCAGAATCGGTTTTTATTGAGATCATTAGAATGATTACAAGTTGTTAATATTCAGGAGGAGGTCCCGGAGTCAAAGACTGCAATGGGACCTCCTTTACAAAGTAAACGTAATGAAACAAAAGTACAGCAGTTTTCAACACATTGTTAAAAAATTACAGGTTTTAGTATGAATACCATGATTGAAGAATTACATATGCATAAATGTCATGAAAAAAAGCTCTGTAACACAATCTCGTTGACAACTGATTAAGTAACTGCGTAGATGACGTGACGAACACAGTAGAATTTGTTAACTCGAATGTATATGTGATACAAGAACAGAAACCTAACGGTATGGCAATGAAAATGAAATGAAGGGACCCTGAAAGAAATGTTATGAGTATGGACTAGGCATCAGTATTCGATATAATGTAATCTTTTAGTTGTTTCTTGAATTCGTGAATTTTAAGTGTTTTTATGTAAATTGGTAGTGTGTTCCAAAATGCGATAGATGAAAAATGGACGCTCTGTTTGCCATAATTAGTATGGATTTTAGGTAAAATGAAGTTCATGTTTATTGCAAACCTGGTAATATTAGTATTTAATAGAGAAGACTGTGGTAACAAGCTATCGAGTCGTGTGTAATTGATTTGGCGGAACAAAAAGGTACCTAGATTATATTTAACGAGTTGTGTGACTGTAAGAATGTGATTAGTTCGTAAAAGATATGAGGCGTTGTTATTATATGGGCTAAACGTAATTATCCTAATAGCCTGATTCTGTAGAATTTGCAATGAGTTTAAATGGGTTACGTAAGTGTTTCCCCAGCAAGTAACGCAGTAAATGATGTGGGAATGAATAAATGAAAAGTATGATGATAGTAATATTTGATGGTCAAATATGTTTCGTGCTTTTAGAAGTACCCTAATCCCGTAGGCAATCTTCTGTTTTAGTTTGGTTATGTGTTCAGTAAATTTAAGATGTTTGTCTACTTCTATGCCAAGATAATTGCATGAAAAACTTGCAGGGATAGGACTTCCGCCTAATAAGATAGGAGGAATGGAGTGAAGTGTTCGTTGGCGGGAAGTGAATACAACAAATTTTGTTTTAGACGGGTTTATCTGTAGCTGGTTAGTTTGGCACCACTCCATCAGGCTGTGTAAGTCGCTATTAAGGTTAGATACTAAGGTTGTAATACATTTATTGGAATTAATAATAGTAGTATCATCTGCATAAAGTATACATTTCGAGAAGGACAGGCAGTTAGGCAGATCATTCACATATAATAAAAACAAAAGCGGACCCAATATGGAACCCTGGGGCACATCAATATTAGTGAACATGGTTTTAGAATGAACGGCTGAAATGGTTACTACTTGCATTCTGTCTGTTAGGTAATCTTGTAGTAACAAGAGCGCAGGGCCGGTGATTCACAATGATTCAAGCTTACGAAATAAGATGCGGTGATTTATTTTCTCAAACGCTTTGCTTAAATCTACAAACACTGACGCTGCATAATTCCGTTCATCGATAGCTAGTTTTAGTTAATCGGTTAGAGCAATGAGAGCCAGCTCGGTCGAGTAACCCGAGCGAAAGCCGTATTGGAATGGTGAGAGAATGTTAAATTTTGTAAGGTAATTAGTTAAACGTTTTTCTATTAGCTTTTCGATTACCTTACTAAAGAATGGTAATACACAGATGGGGCGATAATTGCAAATTAAAGAGCGGTCACCTTTCTTAAAAATTGGGGTGATCTTGCCTTCTTTTAGCTCTTGTGGGAAACTGCCTGATTTAAACATGACGTTGATTATGTCTGCAAGGACATCACTTATTAGGGGTGCAATTAATTTTATATGGGAAGGATGTAATTTATCGATGCCGGCGCCGGTTATTTTCATGTTGTTTATAATGTTTAGAACTTCCCGAGATGTAGTTGGAAATAAAAAGAGAGAATGTGGCAGGCGCTGAGGCACGGGATTGTCATGCGCAGGTGGCTGTAGCTCGCTGCTAAAGAAGAAATCAGCAAACGCATCAGCTATTTCTTTGGCGGTCTTGTATACCATACCCTGATATGCAATTTCTGTTATAGCTTCGCGATTATTTGCCCTGTTTAAGAAGGAGTTAACAATTTCCCATTTCTTTTTTACGTTTTTATCGCATTCCAAAATTTTCCTTTCGTACCATGTTTTTTTAGCTTTTTTCAATGTGGCAGAAAGCCGGTTAGAAAACTTTTTGTACCGGATTGCTAAATTCTTGTTAAATGGTTGTCATTTGGTTTTCTTATAAAGATTATCCTTTTTGCGCATTAAAGCTAAGAGCTTATCTGTTATCCATGGATTTTGAGGGGACGCGTACTTCTTCTTGCATTTAACTTGAACGGAATGACGATCAACACATGACTTAAGCATAGAGATAAACAGTGCAAATGCTTTTTGTGGATCATTTGTAGAAAAGATGGGGGACCAGTCAAGGTTTGACACGGCGTCAAGGAATGATTGTTTGTCTAATATAAACTTCGTGTACGTGATTTTTTCGGAGCCATGAGTGTAGTGAAAATTTAGAAATATAGGATAGTGATCAGTTATGTCGGTCATCATAACACCTGCGTCTGGTGGATATGCCAAATTTGATAATGCATGGTCAATTAATGTACCTATGGGGTGGTTAGCACATCGTGTCGGTATCTTAATTAAACATTCATAACCAAAGCTGTTAAAACAATCAGAATAATGTAAAGCATTAGTAGACGTACTATCAGCGAGGTTAATGTTGATGTCACCTATAATTATTACATTTTTGTTTTCATTTGCTAGCAGTCCCATGACTTTATGGAGAGCAGTACAGAAGTCTATTGCTGATGACGAGGGTGAACGATATATGCAACCAATTATTAGGTCTTTGTTGTCTATGTTGAGGAAGTCATTTTTAAGTTCAATCCAAACGTCTTCGCAATTAGTTACATTAAGTTTAAGATCGTTTCTTCGGTTGTAAGTAATATCTCATTGCACTATCTTCGGGATTGGCACACGTATGGGGAGTGCTTAATGCTTAGTTCATCTCCGCCGAGGGTGGGCCCAACATTGCACTATCTTTCCAAAATTCAGCGCCGGTTTTCTTTTGGGCAGATTCCCTTGTATTAGTGTAAATGCGTGACTCGCAAACGAACTGACTCAGTTGTAACGGAATTTAGCAGCGTGCGCAGCGTCGTAAAGCAAACTATAGCGACGCTGTGCGCAGGTAGAAGGCTCCAAAGCTGGAACTAGAGCTGTTTGCTGTTGCTTCCAAATTTCCCTGCGAGCAAATAAACGGACAATTTCACACGCTGAATGAGAAAACAGCATCTTCTGCCTAAGCCGCTAAATTAAAGCACGCTATGAAAACGATATTATACCGCGTTGTGGCATAACATGTGTCATGATCAACTGCAGACCTTCCGAGGCAGTTATCATTCCTGCTGCCATGCCTGCAGACAAAAGTGCATTAGTGAGAATATTCCTGCTGCTTAAAGCATCAGTAACACTAATTCTGGGGCAGAAAGCTATGAAGGCACGAAACCAAAAGAACCTTAAACGTACGTAATTATACTTTATTAAAGCGCCTGCACACACCGCGATTTGAAACGCCAGCAACGAAATGAAAGTAGTGTTCTGCTCGCCGGGAAGCAGTTCGAGTAAAGTGTTTCGAACGAACTGGAATATTATCGGTCGTCACCTTTTCCCAGAGTCAAGTTTCTTATCGAAGTCGCTCACCGATCCGCGTCGTCTGCTCCTTCACGAAAAGATGAAATCATACATTGCTGTCCTTCCACCGCGATGACACACATAATAGCTCACAACAATTAGGTCTTTAGACATCCCTATTTCTTTTTTCATTTTAGGGCTTGGGCGCTGCGGCGTCACGGCGATTTCAGAACTACGAGGCATTCAGCGCATGCCGTGATAGACGGTCCTCTTTCGCTTCAAGCTTGAACCTGGATGAGCTGGTCCTCGTCTCGACCGCTAGGGGGCGAGCATCTAATTGGAGTCACCAATAGCGTACTGGTGCTGGTCGTTTCTGCAGCTTGTGTGTCAGAGAGAGATAGAGAGGGAAAAGGTAAGAAAACGAAAGGCAGGCAGGTCAATCGGACGAAAGTCCCGTTTGCTACCATACACGGATGCTAAGGGAGAAAGGAAACAGAAAAAGGGAAATAGGGATAGAGTGAGCACTACGTCCACGCGGGAGAATGCGCAGGAAAACTATAAATGGTGACATAGGCCGGTGCACTTTTACAACAGCCCTAGTGTGCGAATACCTTTTACGCCAGCGACCGAGAATTCAATATAAAGCTTTTCTGTAGACTTTATTAAATAAATCCTTTCTTATAAATATTGCCTTATGTATCTAATTGCTTTACACCTCTCTTAACCGAACCGCAGTGAAACTGGGCTGGCAACATTGCTCTTCGGCCGAATTCCAGCCGATTTTCGCCATCCTGAAGCGCCTTTGCGATCGCGCTCGAGGTGCCTGGGAGCGGCGCAAAAAAAAAAAAAAATGACACCGCGAATTTAGACTCGAGTCTGCCTACACGCGAGTTGCCTATTCCTCTTTCAGATAGCTTGCCATATTTGTCCACACGTCGTTCTGTTTGCACCCGCTTGCGGCCATACATACTCGCGAGAATAAAGAAGAGAGACAGCCAATGCAATGACCGGAACATCACAGGCAAAAGGTCATTTCAGGTGGAGATGCGGAGATAACAAATAAAAGCAAAAAATGCAGCATACAGCACGGAAATATTACCGGAAAAGGCACGGTGCTCGCCGCATCTCGCTCAACTCCCTTCTTTTTTTTTTTTACTTTCCTTACAACAACGCAACTTCGACCTGCGGTGCTTCGATCGCGCCTCGCGGTTCGACCGCTGTGCATGATCGAACGAACGGTGCCGACGGGCCGGAATGGCTAACAATGGCCAGTCACGAAATGGGTTCATTCACAGCTCCCGGACCTTCATTTCGTTCACTCTCCCTTCACATTTGCCCGCCGCCCTTTTCCTGTCCTCTCCACTCGCAGCTGTTCTCTCTCATCCAGACGTTTCAGTCAACGCCCGAAGCACTGCCTGTTTTCTTTGTTTCTATCATCCACTCTGGCATATTTGGAAACCAAACTATTTTTTCTTCTATTTATGCCTCGCTTTTTTTTTCTTCGCTAGAGAACGTTTCTTTTAGAGGAGGGAGAGACAGGTTGGAAATGAAAAGACAACACAAATGTAATGTCCAGGTCCTCAACAATTTCCTTACCTCTCGGTACCAACTATAGTATCCCCCTAGGCTAACACGTCCTCTCGACTTGCTCCCCCGCCTCCCTTTATCCACTTGCCATTTTCCTTCTTATCCCTTCCAATTCGTTCACATATAGTTTCTCATTGGCATCGACAAGGGCTCCGGGATACGAAGCGACCCATTATAAAACAAGAAAGGAATAGACAGCGGTGTCTTGGATCAAGTGTATCAACCAAGAAGCAAACTTGGTGAACAGCGAAATGAAAATAAAGGAAAAGAACTGGCAGAACTTCTTTTGTCTCCTTCCTCATCAGGTCTACTTGCTCACTCCACTTCACTATGCACGGTCGGCCCTGGGCTGAAGTGGCCGGACTTTGTCTCCTTTCTTTCAATCCATACGTCAGCGCATAAGCCTCGATCGCCAGATTCTCCGCGGACTCTCCGGTAAGTTTCTTGCCGAAGAGAACTCTGCAGCGTTGGCCAAGCTAAGAGAAGTGCCCAGGCGTTCAGCGTGCGCTGAAGAAAGTAGCGGAGAGATTCGACGAGACTCGCAGTGCACGTTGTTGCGCAGTTTACGGCTTGAATCGCGCGCCAATCGAAACAAACTAATCGTCGCGTCGTCTCGCCGTTCGTCAAGCGTTTTGTAATCAACACAGTTGATCGAACAAGTACTACTGTTGCCGATTGACGAAGACACGGACAGAGCAACGTTGACATGGTGGCGCATTGCACGGGAGAAAACAGCGTGCGTGGCGTAGCTCCTCGGCTTTGTATTCCGGCCGTGAATATTTGATTACGCATCTTGCGCAGCCCCACGCGTCGTCTGCTCGAGATCTTCGACAGCAGACGACGCCAACGGACGGATGCGCGCGAAACTGCGAAACACAACTGCATGGCCTAATAAGCGCTCGTTCCCTTCATCGGGTGTGCACGGCACCTATTCTGACAGCGCTGCACGCTATTGGTGAATCTTGGCGAGACACAGTGTGCATCGCACTATAAGCTCGACGTATACGCACGACAGCTCCCGGCCCAGGGGTCGTTCCCTATAGTCCCTGTGGCTCTCGCCCTGTGATGCGTGCCGCGAAAATTGGCTCTCGGCAGGACACCTTTCACGGAGGCTGCGCCTTCGATTCAGCGACGAATTATGGAGAGGGACACTCTCGGGAGCGCCGCAAGCAGGCACCGCTTGTCGAGTATAATTTTTTTTTCTTCCGAAGCGTAGAAACAGAGGAGGAAGCGAATTATAGGATAAGACACAAAAGAAAGAGAAAGACGGGTAATGCGGCAGTCAGCGGGAAGCAGCTCTAAGAAGATACTCCACAAAAACAGGATCTGGGAGTGTTCGTGCGAACGCACGCACTGACATACACACTCACACACACACGCACACACACAGACACAGACACACACACACACAGAGAGAGAGAGAGAGAGAGAGAAAGAGAGAACAAAGTTAGCAGGTACAAACATGTAAGCAGGGAACACAAACACGTGAAAGCACAAGCGCCGAAACACGGTAAACAATTCACACACACGCACGCACATTCACACTGGCGGGACAAACGCACAAACAAACGCGCACACATGCATGCATGCAGAGAGAGAGAGATGGAGAGAGATGGGGAAATGCACGCGGTACACACGCACAGACAGCGCGGTACACAAACGCACGCGTATGCATACAGTGAAAGTTAAAAACTCTGACCCAAAAAGAAGCACACAGTGGAGCTTCCGGGAGCCCCTGCATCCACCCCTTTGGGCCTTCGGACGCCGCGACGCGTAAACACGCGTCGTTGCGAGCCCAATATGTATGCTGGACCCGCTGCGAACGGTGGCGCGTGCATCCGCAAGATTAAAGCGTGCCGCCTGCAGAGATCAAGGGTCATCGCGAACAGGTGAGCCGTTCTGCGTGTTTACGCCGGGCCAGAGCCGGCAAAAATGAGACTGCCTTGCGCATAAGGCTGTTTACAGAGTGACGCTCGGTCGACTTTCTTTACTTGATTTGTGGGAGCACTTGAGTCAGCCAGATCACCGGGCTTTGCGCGCCCGGTGATTCCGCAAGAAGTGTTTCGAGGAGGACGTCCTGAAATGAAATGAATCAAGGGGACGGGCCCGTCCAATAAAGTTTCCGCGCCCCGACGCTCAGGAACCTGGAATGATGACGCCTCTAGAAAACACCAACAGTGTTTTCACCAAGTAAATGGCGTTTGCCACAGCGCAGTGACCATTCTAGAGTGCTGTTATGGAAACGGTGACGCGTAGTTGAAGAAAACAGCGCACTTTTATACGACGCGTATGTTGTGATGCTACCCCCGGCGGATTGTCAGCCATAATGTGGCCGCTGTGTGAAGTGATCAATTTTAAAGATATGTGTAAAGGGGTAAGAACACCTGGCAATGCAGATAGACATGCTGGAGATGTTTGCCTGGCTAACGGCCTGGTACTCCAGTTGTTCGGTCATAGTTATGATGCACGCAGCGATCAAGCAGACACGCAGACGGTGCATACATGCATCCAATGTCATGTGCAAGCACTCCGCCTGCTCATAAAGGCTTTCACACAGTTTTCAAAATTACTGAAAGCGCTTTCGTTGCATTCAATGCGTTAACATTCGATACTCCCTAATTTAATCCTCCGGCAGACGAAAAAGTGGAACTAAACGAACGAACAAACGAACGAACGAACGAACGAACGAACGAACGAACAAACAAACAAACAAACAAACAAACAAACAAACAAACAAACAAACAAACAAACAAACAAACAAACAAACAAACAAACAAACAAACAAACAAACAAACAAACAAACGAACGAACGAACGAACGAACGAACGAACGAACGAACGAACGAACGAACGAACGAACGAACGAACGAACGAACGAACGAACGAACGAACGAACGAACGAACGAACGAACGAACGAACGAACGAACGAACGAACGAACGAACGATCGATCGAGCGAGCGAGCGAACGAACGAACGAGTGAGCGAGCGAACGAACGAACGAACGAACGAACGGACGAACGAACGAACGAACGAACGAACGAGCGAACGAACGAACGAACGAACGAACGAACGAACGAACGAACGAACGAACGAACGAACGAACGATCGATCGATCGAGCGAGCGAGCGAGCGAGCGAGCGAACGAACGAACGAACTGATGAACGAACGAGCGAGCGAGTGAACGAACGAACGAACGAACGAAAGAGTAAGCGAGCGAGCGAACGAACGAACGAACGAACGAACCGGTAGCGAGACGGTAGATCACGTGCGCAGCCCGCACACGCTTGTGCCACACGATGCCTAAGGTACTCGACACCGCGACTGCCTCTGAGTACACACTAGCGAAACTTTAGCGCCGCCGGGCCGCGCTACTACCAGCAGCATAGCAGACGATCGGGCGAGTCACAGCTTGTGCCGGAACGTCACGGTGTACTGCGATGTACCGCTCATCCCGTGTTCCTGCTTTTCCCTGTGTCATTCTTGCGCTATGTATCCCAGTTTGTATGTACTTCTCCCATGTGACCACCTTCTGTGTCATGACGGCACGACATGTACACTTCCTAGGAAAGGAAACCAAAACTGCTGATAAAGAAATCCTGCGACAAGACACTCCTGCGTTCCTTTGTGGGCATTGCTTTCTTTTTTTTACAGCGAAGCTGTTAAGGGCTACTCCCCCCCCACTATCGTGTCCGCGTGTAGAGAGAGAGGGAGAAAGAAACGTTTATTATACGAAACAGTGCCCCGAGCGAGGCCCGGTATCACCCTAAGGTGGGAAGGCTCCTTAGTCTAGGAACCCTCTGGCTTCGACTGCCCTCTTGGCCCTGGCGACGAGTTGTCGTTGGTCTTCCAGGTCACCGAGGGTTAGCTTGGCATCCCACGCTTCGAATAGGTGGTTTGCTTCTTGTGCTCGTTTTGCGTCCGTTTCTGGTTGCATTTCGCTGCCTTCCTGCCACGGGCATTCCAGGAGCAAGTGTGCCAGAATGTCGGGTACGTGGCCGAGTGGACTGAGGTAGCCGTGGAGCGTCGGGTAGAGGCGATGCATTATCGTTCCGTGAGTGTACGTATTACTTTGCAGGCGTCTAAGGATCAGGCTTTCTTCTCTGCCGAGTTTAGGGTGCGGTGGAAGGTACACTCAATGCTCGAGCCTGTAATGCCGTAATGTGGCCGAATAGTTGGTGGGTATGGCCTCCGCCTCTTCTGTGGCGGGTCGGAGAGCGCGTGGGGAGAGGGGAGCCCGGCTGACGTGCTCGCGGGCAGCGGCGTGGGCCACTTCGTTCCCCTCGTGTCCGGGTACCCACGTTACGCAGCTGTACGGGAGCGAAGTGCTTCGTCTTTTTAAAACCTTTAGTACATCGGCCGATATGCGGCCCCTCAAGAAGTTTCTACAGGCGGCCTGAGAGTCGGTGAATATAACCGTTGCATGTGTGCATGTGGTGGTGACGAGAGCGATTGCCGCTTCTTCAGCCATTTCCGTGTTGCGTGCCTTGATGGTTGCCAATGATAGCTCGCAGCATCGGGAGTCTACGACGCTGTGGAGAAAAAAACCCGCGACGTGAGTGAAGCAGGCGTTAAGGATTCCCCATAAACGGGCCCATTCCGAAGATAGTGAAATGCCAGGCCGACCCGCGGCGGAGGTGCAGTACGCCATTAAGGGGCCCACATACACAGCTTCGCTGGTCATCCGTCTTCACAGAGTGTAAGGCCAATGAGTTGGTTTTTTTTTCCAACTCCCTCCCTTTTTCGGTGTGTGCTTTTTTCTTTATCTTTGTGTCCTCCCTTACCCCTTCCACAGTACCGGTTAGAAAACTGAATAATCATCTTCCGGTTAACACCCCTGCCCTTCGCATCTCATTTATCTCTCTCTGTCTCTCTCTCTCTCTAAAACACGTGTTTCCCTACCACAATGGTCTTTGGAGCAGCTTCGAGAATTGGACTGGGTTCATAGCGTTTCGTTTTAAAGCGAATAGCCTAATTTGGCTCTTTCTGTCGTTTTCGTTGTTGGTCGGTGGCCACTGGTAAGTCGGTGGGGATGGTCAGAATCAACACTGAAAACATTTGTTCGTTCGCTCGCTCGCTTGCTCTCTCTCTCTCTTTGACTGACTCTGTCGCTCTCGCTTTTTCGTGCGTTCGTTCGTTCGTTCGTTCGTTCGTTCAAGCGATTCGCACAAACTGACGATTTACTGCACAAGACTGTTTCTTTCGTTTGTTGATTTATACCCATACCTCCTCTCTCGTAGAAAATTACTTGCTTTTTCTGAAAAGTAATCGACCTACCTCACTTTAGAACTGTGAAGTGCAAGCAATCCAAGTCGGAACAGATTCATTATAAACATGCCCAAGAAACGAGAGCACTAAGCAAGGAACAAGGACTCTGCGGCAACAACCGAGGACGTTATACACATTGTGGGAGGCGGGGCGAAGGGGTATACCCGCCATAGCCACGGTTTAGCCACCAGCCATCGTGCCGCGGGATCTCGGGAGCGGCCGATAACGCGGCCGCTCGGGTCGAGCGCGCATGCACGTGAGCCGTCATCTTCACCAGCTCTGGAGTTGATTCACAGGGCCGCCTTCCTGGTGCGAAGCGCGATTGAAATAAAGTGCAATGGTAAGATCCAGGTAAAGGGCTCCAGGTAAAATGGGCAGATGGTGCCGTCGTTGGTGGCATCAGGTTCACGCGATCCGAGATAGATGTACCAGGCAGCGCCGGCGGCGTAGGTTGTAAGCGAGGAGCAGTCACAGTGATGTAACGTGAAATCACGACCTGCCGCAGGCTCTCGAAGATGTCCGGGCCTGTAGAAGTCGGAGCTCCGAAAGAAGACCGTCTGGCAGCTCGCGAATTGCGTGGAGATCTAGCGCAAATGTTGACCACTCGCATTGTTGACGCAAAAGTGATTCTCAAGATGAAAGAAACAAGATGGCATAGCTGCTCCTGTAAACCTTCGGTAGCCCATGCATCCGCAGAAAGTGCGAGCACAGCACATCGGAAGGCTCGCCTGGTGCTGCATGGGGCGAATTCTCGAATTCTGAAAGCATCAGGGCTGTGGTGGTTACTCAAGACATCGCGAAGGTTGTGCTTGTGGTGTCGCCTTGCCTGCGAGAACGAAATTTGCGCCTAGTGGAGCCGGTGGGAAAAGCCTCAGAATCGGTAATGAGTGAAGAGCACCCGGTCGGAAAGCGACCGCTTGCGGGAACATCCAAGGTAGTAGAGCGGCGGGCCGTAGAATAGCCAAGAGCGCCTTGCTTTTGGTCTAGGGAATTCCTTGGAACGAGTCGTCGCGCAGCTGTCTTTGAGATGCGGAGCAGGGTCACGGACCGAGTAGAGGTTCCACGCTGGGGCCGTCACGTGCTCACGAATCGGCACGGGTGGATGCAGGCGATGTCGGACGACAATACGCGGACTGACGCGACGGTTTCAATGGCGAGCGCTGTTCTGACTGAGTGCTCGAGGCGGCGTTCTGGGCAAGGACGACTGTCCGCAAATTCTCGTAGAAGTGGGTGACGGGGGGTAGCAACCGGAGCCTGGAACGCAGTCCGAGCCTGGAACCTTGTTGAGAATAGAATGGCTGTCCAGCTGGAAGAAACAGATGTGTGGCATGTAGATGTAGAATTCCTGGACCCCTTACAACCGTGGGACATCTGCAGGACCGCGTTAGGTCCCGTCACTTTCGCCTTGGTAGAGTCGGTGCGCGGACGCTGGCATGGCTGGACTTGGTAGTCCGGCTCACCAATTTGTGGGAGGCGGTGCGAAGAGGTAGCCGCCGTAGCCACGGTTTATTTAGGCTGGCCAGTCATGGTGCCGCGGGATCCCGGGAGCGGCCAATACCGCGGCCGATCAGGTCGAGCGCACTAGCGTCTTCATTTTTCGCGCTATACATTCAAGTGAGCCGTCATCTTCACCAGCTCTGGAGGCGATTGTCGCGCCGCTACAACTTCTTCACTGTCATTTCTTGTTTAAGGTCCTCGTTTTTTTTTATGCATCGTTTAAAATTATGAAAATTTTACGTAATATATTCATTTAGTGCGATGGTTGTCAACAGGTAAACCAGCGAGATGTTATCAGTAACCCTAAAACGGCCATCCTGGTCAGCCATGGAAAATGACCGCACGCGAGCAATCTCGCCGACTGCTATTGCTGGGTGGAGCACGCCTTCAGAGCAACGTATTTCGTAGCTTTATAACAACTGAAATCGCGAACGCTGAGTGCTTCTTAAAGAGCCGTATCTAGGACGTCAAAGGGATATGAAAGGGCGAAAGAAAAAAAAACCCACGCTGTGAATGCAAGAAGATGTGGATAAATGTATGAAGCAAGAAAGCAAAATGTTCGGGCCTTGCAAGTGCGCACCATAATGACAAGTGCACGCGACCAAGCCGACGGCAGTGTACCCCATATATAATCAAGCGGTGCTCGTCGACGGGCGTGACATATGACCGCGTCTCGTGAGAAGAGGCGATTAAGCTTGCGCCTTTGTCTGAAATCACTTGCGTCGAGTGACGACGGCACATATATATAATACGGCATTTTACGTTGTCGCGAGAGAGAATGGATTTTGGTAAATTGTATTCACGCCCACGCTTGCACACTCAGGTATACGCAAGAACGCGCCGACTATTACAAGTTTACCAAGTTGAGACCACGATGTATGACGGCTGTGAGGGGGATTTCTCTGCTGCTTCGAAAGTGCCAAGGAATGAATGTTCCTCACGGGCCGGAGCAAATGCAAAATTAAATTTTTGACACTCTGCACTATGCAAAAATTGCAAATGAGCACAGCATAGAGGTTTGAAAAAAGAACGCATAATGAAGTGCTTATCTATATACAGCAACACCTCCGAAATAACTTACAGGCTATATCCCTTCCCGTGAGATGGCGCCATCACGTGAGATCAATATCTTAGACCTTCGCTTTAGTTTCTTGGTATGTGCTTAAATGTTATATCGATCGGGGAGTGCGATGCACATCTCCCTTCCGACTAGTGCGCTCGTTCGCTCGTGCTCATTTCCGCCCAGACACGGCACTTCGCTGTGCTCATTTATTAATGTCACGTTTGCGCTCAATAGTTCTCAGTTTTGCCCAGAATGAAACATATAAATACGCGTCATCAGTGGTGAAACCATAACTGTAGATTTTCTTTTTTTTCTCAGCAGGAGGAATGGTGGAGTCATCTTACGTTAGGAGCGCGAAAAAGCTCCGCATTCCGCGATAACTGGGAGCGTTTCGCCCTGCAGACGACGTCATCACACTCCTACCTGATTAAGATTTTTTTTTTTTCGCGTTGGGGCGAGCGCGTAATATACCTTTACCTGAGGATGAAGTGCGCGGGGTGCCGGGCACGCAGGAGAAATACCGCAGTGCGCGCGACGCGCCGTGTAGTTGGTTTCGTATGCGTTATCGCACAAACCAAGGACGTTCTCTAAAGTACACTCGCTTCCCTATAGCTCACAATCTCACAGCCCGTATAAAGACATCATCATCATCAGCCTAGCTACGCCCACTGCAAAGCAAAGGCCTCTCCCATATATTCTCCAACTGCCTCGGTCATGTGCTAATTGTGGCCATGTTGTCCCTACAAACTTCTTAATCTCATCCGCCCACCTAACTTTCTGCCGTCCCCTGCTACGCTTCCCTTCCCTTGGAATCCAGTCCGTAACCCTCAATGACCATCGGTTATCTTCTCTCCTCATTACATGTCATGCCCATGCCCATTTGTTTTTCTTGGTTTCAATTAAGATGTCATTAACTCGCGTTTTTACCCTCACCCAATCTGCTCATTTATTATCCCTTAACGTTACACCTATCATTCTTCTTTCCATAGGTCGTTGCGTCGTACTCAATTTAAGTAAAACCCTTTTCGTAAGCCTCTAGGTTTCTGCCCCATACGTGAGTACTGGTAAGACACAGCTGTTATACACTTTTCTCTTCAGGGATAATGGCAATCTGCTGTTCATGATCTGAGAATGCCTGCCAAACGCACCCCAGCCCATTCTTCTGATTATTTAAGTCTCATGATCCGGATCCGCGGTCACTACCTGTCCTAAGTAGATGTATTCCCTTACCGCTTCCAGTGCCTCGTTACCTATTGTAAATTGCTGTTCTCTTCCGAGACTGTTAAACATTACTTTAGTTTTTTGCAGATTAATTTTTAGACCCACCCTCCTGCTTTGCCTCTCCAGGTCAGTGAGCATGCATTGCAGTTGGTCCCCTGAGTTACTAAGCAAGGCAATATCATCAGCGAATCGCAAGTTACTAAGGTATTCTCCATTAACTCTTATCCCCAATACTTCCCAATCCAGGTCACTGAATACCTCCTGTAAACACGCTGTGAATAGCATTGGAGAGGTCGGAGCTCCCCGAGTGTCGTCAAACCAGGGATGGTCATGGATAGCGAGAGAAACGTAAAGTTGTTTGGGTGTTCGTAGTACGACGACCGTAGCATACGCTCCATCGTTGTTGCGTCGCTGAGAAATTCGGCTACGGTACCTGGTGGGTTGCACACTCGTCCTGCGAACAGCTACTTCTTTCCGCCTCGCATCAACAAGCGTACTTTCTTTTCTTCTATCACTCAGGGATAGCGTGCCGGAACAGCCGCGGCACGTCCTCAACGAACATGGGGACACTCTCATTTGGTCTTTGGTTGCTGGAATTGACAGCACGTTCTTCTTGCTCCTTCCAGTCTGAACTACCGCAGGTATTGCACAGCTGGCCACAAAATTCTTGACAGGTCGACAAACTAGCTTCGTGGTTTTCGAACCAGATGCGCACTGAGTCCCCGAGAGCGAAGAAGACAAAGCGGAGCCTCCGGTAGGCGTCCCATTCATTCACGCTAGCAACTCGACAGTAGCGGTCCAGCCAGTCCTCAACATCCTAGAACGCGTCACGCGGCGTGTTGAAAATCCACGGAGCATGCGGAGTGGTAGTCTCTACAATCTGTTGAACTGGCTGTCATGGTTGTACACTTTACTGAGAGGGGGTCCAGTTCTGGTGGTAGTCCTAGTTGTCGCCGGCTGCACCGAAGGTGAGCGTCGAAGGTGTCGCGATCGAAGTTGGGAGCTTCCTGTTTGTTGGTCGCAGTGCATAGAACAATTTACCCCACACATCCACCAGTCACGTTATTATATATATGACAAAAAACTATTGAGTTTAATCTAACAGAAACAGATAGCTGCCGTCCGGCACCTTCACTGAGAATGTGTCTTCGTCGTCGTCGGCCTCAGCTTCTGAAGAAGCTGCAAACCCACTACACAGCCAACTGTTATGCTCAGGACAATATCAATATCAAGCGCTGTTGAGGTGTCCTCCTGTGAGAGACAGTTATGGCACTGCACTTATCTCTTCCATTTCTCTTTAAAAATCACTTCACACACACACACACAATATCAAGCAATTGGTGACAGCGGAGATGATGTCTGTAAATGGTGCGCAGTTCCTACGAACAAAAAGCTTTGCGAGTTCGGTCCTTCATGTTATGGATCAATTAGGAAAGTACAGGGTCTCAGCACAATACGGAACAAAACTCACTTCGAAAACCCCATGTGAGCCGAACTGTGAGCCCAAACGAGCCAGTGGCTTTGCCGAACCTCATCGAAGTTACTTCGATGAGATTCAGAACCAGATACGAAGACATAGTCATGCGTTTGTAGAACCGAACTTGATTTCTCTCGCAAGCATACGCCTAACCACTAAACGAGGTTTCTGCCGCTTTGGCAGACATTCTCGTGGTTTACGAACCTACATATGGCGGTGCGCTTATTCGGAATTATGACTTGCTCGTTTCCATCACGGAGAGCTTATTCCCGCAACCGCGCGCAGATATAATGGATTGCCGCTCGGCCGGTTGATTTTCGTAACGGGACGAGCTCAAAGTGAGCACCGTTCGCTCCGAACAATTCGTTTCGAATCGATGCCGTAAGCGCCTCGTGTCGTTGTCTCTCTAGTCGCTGTCAGGATTGGGGGCTCAATCCCATCGTCCGTGGTCCTTTGCCAAGATTGGAGTACGGCATGAATTCGGAGGTAGCTGGCCCATGCCGTCGTCCAACTTATTTACGCTGAGATCGTTGATGAAGTGAAGAACTGCTTCTCATCGAGAACGAGGAAAAGGGGTTTATTTACAGAAATTAACTCAGTCTAACATGACTGCTTGAGAAAAAGGGTAACAGTCCAACATTACTGCATGAGAGAAGTGACTCAGTCTAACATGACTGCTCAAGAGAAGTGTCCTCAGCATTCGCACAACCACAGTTTTTATACACTCGATCCGCCGGTCCTACGACGCGGCGACTGTTCGTTTACTCATCACCAACGCGCCGCTGCTCTGCAGACCAGTTTACGTACACAAAGGCAACCGCGCTCTGTACACAGAGGCAACCGCGCGGGGTGCCGTTCCGGGAAACTATCGGCGCCGATCGAGGGTCGCTCGTTGTTCCGTGCTAGGCCGAAGCGTGAGACGCTCCAAAATAAGTCGTCCCCACGGCAGCTTGTCCATCCGTGTAAAATCAGCTCCGCGTTGGGGAACTCTGGAATCATTGTCCACACACCGAACTCGTCCCGTCACAATGTCGATGGGGCTGGAGGAAGGAAGCGGGTTTTCAGCACAAAGGCCGCTTCTTTGAACGCCTCCCAGCTGCAGCGACGGAGAGGGAGAGGTGCGCGTCTTGCACCCCTTGTCGTAATCGGGTGGCAAGATGGCAATCTTGCTTAGCGGCTCGCCATTCTTGACAGCGCCTCCATCGCCCGAAAAATCTCGACTGTCTAGCGCTGACAACCGCTAGGCAGGAAGAGAACGGCTGCTGGTCAGGGGGGGATTGATGTCTTGGCTCGCAGCGACCACTTGTGCATTGATGTCACCGCCCCAAAACATCCAACAAGGACAGGCAACTGCAAAATGCAACCCGCAACACGGCTCTGCGCCGAGATGGCGTGCATTGGCTATCACTTTAGACTCGCTAGGCTTCAAAAAAAAAACAACAACAACATAAGTGCAGAAGCAAACCAAAAATGCTGCATTTCACTATGCCAATTTCTGAAGCAAATTCCTGCTGACAAATTCAGCAATTAATGGAGGGAATTCTGCTGAATGAGAGGGGATTTTCTTCGCCTAAAGAAAAGCTAACACTAGTAACCCCAAAATTTAGGCGGGACCCTCAAACGCAGAATTCAAATTAGCCTGCTCAAACCATCCGCATTGCTATGCAACTTTCCCTTCTTATATCTAACGGAGAAGTTGTACTCTTGGAGAGTGAGGCTCCATCGGAGCAAGCGGCCGTTTTTGTGTGACATTTGATTGAGCCACGTCAGAGGACAGTGGTCGGTCTCGAAGATGAACTTCGCTCCGTACAAGTAACACGACAACTTCTGGGCGGCCCAAACCAAACAAGCGCATTCCTTCTCTGAAGCGCTGTAGGCTTCCTCTCTTACATTTAGTTTACGGCTGGCGTAGAGGATAGGATGCTCCTCGTTATCGTCGCCGACCTGACTAAGTACCACGCCCATACCTCTGTCGCTTGCGTCGCATTGAACTATGAATTCCTTTGTGTAGTCTGGCGCGCGAAGCACAGGGCGAGAAACCAATAGCGTTTTCAAACTTTGGAAAGCGTTCTCCTTGTCCTTATCCCAGTGTACGTTACTCGGTGCTCCCTTTCGGAGGGCGTCTGTTAATGGACTTGCCAATTGCGAGTAACTCAGAATGTACCGTTGATAGTACCCCACAAGTCCCAAAAATGAACGAAGGTCCGTTTTCGTGCGCGGCTGAGAAAATTCTCCAATCGTAGCTACCTTCAGCTCAGCCGGCCGTCTCATGTCCTGACCGACAACATGGCCCAGATAAGTAACCTGCGAACAACCAAACCTACACTTTTCCGCTTTCATCGTTAAGCCGGCTTTAAACGTACGAAGCCTCGCATTCTTGTCGTAATAGACTTTGGCGTTCTTTTGAGCTAGTGCCATGTTCTTTCCGACTAGTTCTTGGGTTGCGCTTAGCCGCTCCAGTAAATTTAGCACGTATTCAACCACGGTTGGACTCTCCCCTCTTTCCTCCCACATCTCTCTTAACATTCTCAGTGGAGACCGGAGTGTCCTCCCATACACTAGTTCTGCTGGTGAGAACCCTGTCGCCTCATGTGGAACCGTTCGCAAAGCAAACAAAGTTGCCGGCAGACAGTTCTCCCAGTCCTCCTTGTGCTCGTAACAGAGCGCACGCAAAACTCGCTTAAGCACCGAATGCCACCTCTCTACACTGTTTGACTGAGGGTGATAGACAGAACTGTGTATTAACTTTACCCCGCACTTTTGCAAGAATGTGGAAGTCA
Source organism: Dermacentor albipictus (assembly GCF_038994185.2). Taxonomy (NCBI): domain Eukaryota; kingdom Metazoa; phylum Arthropoda; class Arachnida; order Ixodida; family Ixodidae; genus Dermacentor; species Dermacentor albipictus. The sequence goes on along the minus strand of NC_091822.1, from coordinate 107,204,496 downwards.
GTGCGCTCGTGAATACTGACCCTTGATCTGCCTGAATTTCGGCTGGAAACCCAACTCGTGCAAACACTGTCAAAAGCGCGTCTACTACTTCAGTGGAGCTGAGCTCTTTCAAAGGGATTGCTTCTGGAAACTTGGTAGCCGGACACAGCATGGTAAACAAGTACCTGTAGCCTGATTTTGTTTTTGGAAGAGGCCCTACCGTGTCTATTACAAGCCGTCTGAAAGGCTCTGTTATTAAGGGCACTACCTTCAGTGGAGCTTTCCAAGTCTCTCCTGGTTTACCAGAACGCTGGCAGGCGTCGCATGATCTTACAAAGTTTTCTACATCTTTGAAACAGCCAGGCCAGTAGTATTCCATAAGCAATCTTTCCTTTGATTTGTTTATGCCTGGGTGGCCGGACCACCCATTTCCATGACAAAGACTCAAAAGGTCCTGCCTATACTTAGTAGGTATGACTAACTGATCTAAAATCCTACCCTTTCGATCTCTGTAATGCCGATACAACAATCCTCCTCTCTCATGTATCGTTACGTTGCGCCTAGCAATGCCTTCTTTAGCTGTGTCATGTAATTTTGCTAAGCTCTCATCATTCTTTTGCTCAGCTGCCAGTGACTCTCTATCCACGCGTAAGAGTTGATCAAAGTTCTTTGAGGCCGGTGATAATAACGACCCTGTCTCGCTTGTGAGCGCGTCTGCTTGCTCTTCCTGCAGGCTAGAACTCTGACACTCTAGTGCTACGCTCTCATTGAGCTGGTCAACTGGCAGGCTCTCCTCAACTGTTCTTTTGTCCCTCGGGCCTAGCTCGGATTCGGGTATTGAAGTTATCCCCCTTTCTGCTTCCGCTGGAGGAGCTTGAGCATTTTCAGCCGAAAGCGCCGCGATCTTACGAGCTTGGCCTCGGATCAATGCCTGTACTATGCCCTCTCCCAGTTTGAGCCCTCTGTCACGCAGTAACTGATTCGAACGATTCGAAAAGATGTAGGGATACTGCAGTGACAAAAATTTGGAAACTGCAGCCTCAGTCTCTAGCTCCCCGAATGGTCCACTGATTTTGACTTTGGCCATGGGCAGACACACGCTGTGTTCTTCTACAACCTGTTTTATCCATGCTACTTCTCCGTTGAAGTCATCTACCATCACGTAAGACGGATGGACAATGTCCAGCGTGGCGGCACTGTCTCTTAGCACTCGGCATGGTTTTCCATTAACTTGCAGGTTGTGGAGATACGGACTTAAAAGTTCCATATTCTCATCTTTTTCCTCCACGTAGGAAAAAACTACGCTAGACTTCTCGCAGTTTACAGCTATATGTCCCAGTTTGTGGCATTTGTAACAGCGAATTGGTCTAACAGATTCGAATTTTCTTTTCTGTTCTTTTTGTGCGGTTTCTCCGTTAAGTTTCTCCTCGCTCTTTTCTGTGGGCTTTTCCGCCATGTCTACAGGCTCGGATCGTCTAGTTTGCGCACCCTTTTTGAACGGAAATGGTTTCCGCGGTCCATTTCGACCGTCCCAGTTTCCCTCCTCGGCGTTCAACTTTCTACGGGTTGCGTACTCTTCGGCTAATTCAGCCGCCCTTTCCACAGTGTTTACATTACCTCTGTCTTGCACCCACAGTTTCACAGCTTGGGGGATGGTTTTGTAAAACTGCTCTAGACACATGCATTCAATGATCATGTCTCTGCTGTCGTACGCTTCCGCGCTTTTAAGCCACTCGACTAGGTTGGCCTTTAAGCTATATGCAAACTCCGGATAGCCCTCGCTATCTTTCTTGCCTGTGCTCCTAAACCTTTGCCGAAAAGCTTCGGCTGAAAGGCGGTATTTCTTCAGGAGACTAGCCTTAACTTTTGCATAATCATAAGCATCCTGCACACTCAGTCTGGCGATTACTTCCGCCGCCTCACACGGCAACATAGACAGCAACCGCTGTGGCCATGTACTCGGGCCGAAGTTCATCTTTTCGCAAGTCCTTTCAAAATTGCTTAGGAACAAGCCTATGTCGGTCCCGACCTCAAATGGCTTTAATAGCCTGTCCATGCGGTACGATTCTGCCTCACTTGATCGTCCCAGAGCGCCTTCACTTCCTTGAGACATCTCCAAACGTTTGCTTTCAAGTTCCAGTTGCATTTTTCTTAACTCGCGATCTTTATCGCGTTCCTCTCTCTCTTGTTCTTTTCTCTCTCGTTCTTCTCTCTTTTTCAGAAGTTCAAACCCCATTTCAATTTCTTCCTCACTGGCCTTTTCGGAAATTAGCTCCAATAATTCCGATTTGAGCATTTCCTTGCGTACATCTAGGCCCAGTTCCTCACCAACAATCAACAACTCGTCTCTCAGCAGTGTCCTTAACTCCATGACTGCTGCTTTACTGCCTTGATTCTGCTCTCTAAATCTAGCTAGGAAAACACAACCTAGCTAACACACAACAATCTAGCTTCCCTACTGTTCTAAACAGAACAACCACAAAATGAAGCCTAGAGAGTCAAAGCAAAAACCAAGCACTCACCGCAGATACAGCACCATGTCGCAAAGTCCATCCCACCGCTGTCAGCCAGTTGTCAGGATTGGGGGCTCAATCCCATCGTCCGTGGTCCTTTGCCAAGATTGGAGTACGGCATGAATTCGGAGGTAGCTGGCCCATGCCGTCGTCCAACTTATTTACGCTGAGATCGTTGATGAAGTGAAGAACTGCTTCTCATCGAGAACGAGGAAAAGGGGTTTATTTACAGAAATTAACTCAGTCTAACATGACTGCTTGAGAAAAAGGGTAACAGTCCAACATTACTGCATGAGAGAAGTGACTCAGTCTAACATGACTGCTCAAGAGAAGTGTCCTCAGCATTCGCACAACCACAGTTTTTATACACTCGATCCGCCGGTCCTACGACGCGGCGACTGTTCGTTTACTCATCACCAACGCGCCGCTGCTCTGCAGACCAGTTTACGTACACAAAGGCAACCGCGCTCTGTACACAGAGGCAACCGCGCGGGGTGCCGTTCCGGGAAACTATCGGCGCCGATCGAGGGTCGCTCGTTGTTCCGTGCTAGGCCGAAGCGTGAGACGCTCCAAAATAAGTCGTCCCCACGGCAGCTTGTCCATCCGTGTCAAATCAGCTCCGCGTTGGGGAACTCTGGAATCATTGTCCACACACCGAACTCGTCCCGTCACAATGTCGATGGGGCTGGAGGAAGGAAGCGGGTTTTCAGCACAAAGGCCGCTTCTTTGAACGCCTCCCAGCTGCAGCGACGGAGAGGGAGAGGTGCGCGTCTTGCACCCCTTGTCGTAATCGGGTGGCAAGGTGGCAATCTTGCTTAGCGGCTCGCCATTCTTGACATCGCGTGCAGTCGATGCTCTATAGTCGCCTGCACTGTTACGGCTGCCACCGGTTGGTACGGGGCATCTACTTGAAGCTCGAACCAGATCGACCATCGAAGAGGATCCAGCAGGGAAGATAAGATGATGTAAAAACTAATAGCATGAGTTTAATACATCGTCACGGGGGAACGGTGCGCTGCAAGACAAAAAGCACATAAACATTCAGTGTGCGTGCCTGCACGCATGGCCAGAGAAGATCCGCCTGTAGCGTCTCGCTGGCCTTCTTGTATGCCTCCCACCATCCGGGCAACCGTATTCTCTCTTGCTCCGCGGTAGCGGGCCTTGTCCGCACACTGGTCATTGCAAACAGAGAAATACGGAGAAAAACCACTCTCTGGCGTGGAAGGGTCGAATAGAGGACAGCGGAGAGGTTTTGCACTGATGTTTAATCCCGTCGCACACACTCGAAGCACAAGTCTTTTTCGTGTTGACGAGTGTGACGACTAGGCACATCGTGTCTCAGGCGCTTGGCATCCGTTTCCTTCATCGCCGCCCACAGTGAACCGTAACTGCACCTGTGGATGCTTTGTTTGCAATCCAGCAATTACCCGTGTTTTCTGTGCCATTCTCAAGGAAGTAATGCGAAATTCGTAACCAATATACAAGACATAGTCGCTAATATTGCGGAGAGAGTTGGGACGCGAACTGCCGCAAGCGCGTTAACGCATTCCTCTTGAGCGACCCTGTTTTCAAAGCAGGTAGTCAAGTTACATGTGCTTGCGAGCACTCTTTGGCGCATATAAACATATTCCATAGAATCAGGGGAGGCTTGCAGGAGTTGCAATGAAAGTGGTCCATTCGAGCAGCTATACAGGCGATCCTGGCGGTTTGTTCAACCTTGGCATCTCGTGGGTGAGCCGTGATTATGCTGAAGTACTTGTGTGCAGCAAGCAAGTCTACACTTAGCACTTTACCCGTATCCTTTTTTCGACTTCTCAATCCGCTTTGTGGCAAATTGTTTTATAACCTAATAGTAAATAAAGTTGTGGATTGGTGAAGGTGTTTAGGCTTTTGTCGAAATTACAAAGTAATAGGAGAAAACACATTGGCAATCCGCTTGTCGAATCCGCAGTACATAACCTCTCGGCCATACTAAACAAGGACCGAAAGCCCCCTTACGTATACCACTGCACCGAAATACAGGTGCGCAGCCTACTTCGTCTTTCTATCTCTCGTTCTCGGCGCTGATTGCTCGTAGCGCTACTGCGAGCGAGCGTGTGTAATGGGCTCCCGCGCGCAGCTACGTGGGGTAATGACGCAGAATACGGGACGCATTAGGCCTATGGCGCGCGCGCCCGGACGACGCCAGGAACGTTCGGAGAGACCAAGTCGGCGCTGCAGGTGCGCGTGGACGTTGTAATATACTGTGTTACGAGTTTCTTCGCAATGCCACAATGGCGACCGGTGTTCTGCAAGCACGTCGACATTCCAATCCGCACTGCACCCTCTCTTGAGAGCGCAACACCTGTCATAATGTGGATACGCAACAGTGCGGGCGAGCCTTGCAACCGCGTGGCCCTGCATAGTTACACCTAGTGCAGATCGAGAAAGCCATCGCCCTCTGTGGGATTTGAGAGAAAACACGCGCATCGTTTTTGACAGGGTTACCGCGCCTACAACGTTACACATGCAGTGCGGAACCCGGCGGGAACAAATTCAGCTCCCGCTGCAGAATCCCCCAATTCCGGCTCGGATAAATCGAGGTGTCGTAACCGCTGCACCCAATATTTCGAGACAACGGACGTAGCAGTACCCAGCACACCTACACGCGCCGACGTGAACGGCTACGCAGAGTGCAGAACGGTGGCGCCCTCTGACGCCCGAGCTGCAACCCGTTCGATTCGACGTCGTCGACGCGGCGCTGGGCTCTGCGTGCTCGCGTGCCCTTTGCAAGTGCGCGGGCCCCACTTCAGCGATAATAAAAGGCGCGCGCGCGCGCCGGAGGCGGCGTGCACGCTTGAAGACGCGATTCCGTGCTCGCCTCGCGGAAACGCTTATGCAGCACGGGCCCCGTGTGCTGCGTGTACACGTCGACGGCGTTGGCCCGCTGACTAAGGCAGCGCCGCGAAAGACGCACGCGTCATTTCCGGACGGGGCGGAATTTTCGAGCGTGTATACGGGTGCGGCGGGAATTCGCCGAAATTGTTCGGTCCAGCAGTCGTATACGTGACCTCGAGAGGAGCGGCTGGATCTCGGTAATTGGAGGGAGAGATAGAGAGAAAGGGCGGATACTGATATCGCCCATAACTTGTCACACGTACTGTACGTTCTCGTATACGCTCCACGCTCGAACGCATTGTAAGGACAAGGGAGCAGGCGCAATTTCATTTATATAGAAAGAACGACGGTATTCGACGAAGTTCGCTAAAACAAATGTACTATAAGAAACACTGATGTTGCGGGAACTCCGGATAGAAGGACTGCTCATCACCCTTATAGCGTAATGCTCTCAAGCGCTTTGGTATCGATCTGCGAGAGTACAGGGTATACGGCGAGGGAAGAGCATATTGGGACAGATGCCAGAGTTGCTTGCTACGAACTAGCTGTGGCAGATACACCGCAGCGAGTTGGTAGAAATCGCTCGCCTAGGAGCCGTATCTCAACGAACCGGAACGCAGGAGCATCGGAGAGGAGATAGGACGACCACTGATTACCTTTAAATATAGGGGTGTGCGATTTATTCGAGGTTGCGAATGGGAATCACTTATAGTCTTTGTTATCTATTTGATTCGAAGTACTCGAAATTTTCGAACATTCGGTTCTGGCTGAGTGCGCGGGATAAGAACAGTTATTGGGTGAACAGTCTACAGAACATTTGAGAAATGTTCTTCCTTAATCCAACTTGACTGGAAAAACTTATCCATTCCTACAAGACCACTGCTCCAAAATACAATGCTTCCGGAAGTACCATTGTTGCTACGCGGAGCTAACGTATACGTATTAGTCAATTGTATTGACGACAACTCGGTTTCCTTTAATGCAGGGTTCTTCATAATTAGAATGCCCACCCATTTGTTACCCAAAACCTATGCGGAATATTGCGCTGTTTTCCAGGTGGACGCCACCCTGCTCTCGTTTTCGATTCCGTCCAAGAATTCCACTACTTGAACAGCCGTATATCTGCGCCCACGTGCCTTTTAATCGATTGTCCAATGCAGGTTAGTGAGAAGACGACCATTAATATATCATAACATAACGTGCACTAACGGGTTCCTATTGAAACATAAATGCAGGACAGAAGAAGCGAAGATGTATTGCTTGGTCTGCGAACACAATTTTTCATGCAGAGACGATTCTGCGGGATAGAAATATCTGGTTCTCGTTCATTGAGCAGCAGTACGTTTCCGATGAGTCGATAATGTGTCCAAAGAGATTCGTTGCGTGGAAACTGCTCAGCGGCAGATCGCGAGAAACGTCGTTTGCGTTTTCAGGTCATAAATAAACGGTACCGCAGAAGACGCGAAGGGCGCATGCAGAAAGCGCAAGGGTTTTGAAGAATTATTCATTGAAGAAAGGATAAAACAATGTGATGGAGCGCAACGTAAGGACCACGAAAACAGAGGAAGGTTATGCAGGCTCTGCGTTTTCACGTTCTTTTTTACGTGGCACCAATAAGAATTATATATAGCGAGCCCAGGTATCAACTCGCTTGGGACAAGTTCTTCTGGTAGATGATGAACCGTTGAACGTGACATACGGTTCTCCTACGCGCTGGCCTCGTGTAAAGGCAATCCAGTAGTGATTCTTTCGGCCTGCTTAGTTCATTCGTGCTCTAACACCTTCACTGTAAAAAGCAACAAATCAAGTGCGTATATTCGAAGGGGCCCGAAGAATGTTTCCGGGCTGTAGATTGCAAGTGTCGATCTCAGAGGTGTCGACGCGATATGCCTGAAAAATCCTGGGCCGCCTTTTCTCCTGAAATCACGAAATAAAATCAAATGGAAGCAAGAAGAACGTGCTTCTAACCTATCCAGCTGATCCCTCACTTATATTCAATCTCACAACAGCAACAATGACGAAGACGACGAGAATAACGACTAAACTATCGCTATAGTCGGTGACAACCTAAGAATAACAGGACATACGCGCGCTGTCCAACTCAAAAACAATTTTCACATATCTGCCGGCCAATGAAGTTCGCATATTTCCTTGACGTAAAGCGGTTTTGCGTGCTTAAAAGGGCTGTTTTCTCCCTACAGATCAGTCTTTGTGTCACTGGGTTTAAGATGAAATCTGAACGTCTCAGCAATGTCTACATCAGTGCTAAGTCCAAGGTAATATAGTTTAGCTTGAAGCAAACAGTATTTTTTCCAATTAGCTTTCAGAATTTACACTTACAGAGTGAGGTCATTAAGGTGTGAGCAGACTCCAGCTGGCTCGGCTTTCAGTGGTGTAGGGCAGGCGCACAGCGTTTTTGTGGGCGGAGCTCGTACTGAATTCTTAGGCTGTCGTCACCTATAGTTAGCTCCAAGAACTCCGCTCACGTAAAACGCGAAGTACCCCCTCCTCCCTATCATTGAATAGCCAGCAATAGATGTGGGCCACGTTGCCGTCTTTCGATGATATGAGCATCGACGCTGACTGGCCTGTTTGAGCTCCTTGGAAGGCACAGTACTATAGGTGCGTCCTCGGGTCTTCGTCGAACGCAGTCGCCCCGGACAAACACAGCGCCAAGCTAAAAAAAAAAAAAGAAGCGAAGTCCACTTTGACCCTTCGATAAGGTCAGCCCCGAAGGAGCGCTTCTTGCTGCTCTTCTATCGCGACGTCGTTAACCTAGCGCTGGGAACTTTTCTCATCCGCCTTTGTGGCCTCTGCTCAGAAGAAAGGGAGACGCAATCACCGGAAGTTGTAACAGCTGCCAGTAATCGCAAAGGTCAGGAAGAGACGAACTCGGCCCGCGTCGCCACCGGCTTCAGGTGTGCCAAAGCCACGGGCTGCACTGAAGCCGCCTAGTTTCTCCTGGTTAAACTGATATCATACAGCGCTAACGAAGGCTACAGTTCTGGGAATGCGGTACTTGGGAAGACTGAATGGAAAAGATAAGCCGCACGATATTAGTAAATTAGCTTTCGAGAACACGAAAAAGTCGCAGTTTCGCCCGAAAGGCGAATCGTCCAGTGCTATAGCAAATTAGTAGACAGTTATACGAAGTAAGGATAGTAGCTTTGTCAGCCTTATAAACTTGTAAACACTCGCTTACTAACTTACTAACAAAATTAGCAAGCATGGCGTCACGTGCGCACAAGAAAACATCAACACATCTCACGCGATAACCGCGCACATTCGCTTTCAAAACGCTGGAGTGAGAAAGCGCGGCAGCAGCGGCGAGCGAATAGACCTTCGTGCCGTGTCTCGCTTCAGCGCGAACTAAGCAGCGAGTACAGAGCGCACAGGAAGCTATTAGCCCTCAGTGTACCTAGTCTTTGTGCTCTCGGCAGGTCGCTTTCAAGATAGGGCCGAGGCCAGCTGTCGCCGGAGTAGCATGCTCTATTCCCCTCCTCCCCCCTCCCACGGTGCCTTGCGCGCGACGGAAGACGGCGCGCTCCCTCCCCGATTTCCTCCCTAGCACTCGCAAGATTGAGGCGCCATCGCGGGCTCACCCTCGCACGCTTTCTCTCGTACATATACAACATACGGCGCGCGGCGACGATGTCATCACCCTTGGACTTTATACGGAACATCGCGACGATAGTGACGGTGACGGCTGAAATGCACCTATAGTGTCCATTTAATTGGTAGCAGTGTGTTCAAAGGGGCTGGTTGGTTCATCTTTGGAATAAAAAACAGAAACAGTGCGACACAGGACGAGCGAGTAAAGAGCACAGGACAGAGCGCTGAAAATCCTTTATTTGTAGAAGCAGCACAGAAAGACATAATTGAAGGTGACATCGGTACGTCTGCGTGATGCCACGGATTTCAAATTATTTTCTTGTATCTGAGTCATTGTGTCGCGCTTGGTCGTGCTAAATGTTCTTGAAACTTGCTATCTTCCGTCGTCGTATCACTCGCTCGTCCTGTGTCGCGCTGTTTCTGTTTTTTTATTCCATATATAACTGCTATCGCAATTTTAAAAGAAAACGAAAGCGCCGCTCTTACTGTGTAAGAAGAAGCTGGTACGAGAGAAAAGACGCAACAGCGAGAGACGGGTGGCGACGCCCTCTTGAAGCTCCCGCATCAGCTCATCGTGACGTCCTGAATTTTTGACGACATCAGCTCGGGCCTACGGTTATTTTTATTCACAGACAAGATAGACTGCACTGTATTTCAAGTGATACGTTGACGGAAGATAGCAAGTTTCAAGAACATTTAGCACGACCAAGCTCGACCAAACGACTCAGATACAAGAAAATAATTTCAAATCCGTGGCATGACGCGGACGTACCGATGTTCAGCTTACCGCCCGAAATTCAGAAAATGAAGGTTAGGCTTTTACCATAATCAACCTCTTACCGCAAAATTTGCGATAGAGTTTTGAAACAATACTTGATCAGTACAGAGTGGTTTAGTGTTTCTCTTTCGTGTGTTTAATACTTAGTGTCCCTTTGGGCCCACGCTAAAAAAATATAGAGACACGAATGTGATCTACACTGGTGATGTACTTGTTCAAAACATTATTTGCATTTCTTTGACGAAAATAAATGTTGTATGTTAGGCAAGAAAATGACGGCAGAATTTCTATTTTCAAGTTTGGCACCAAAATCGTGGCACCGCGTTAACGCCAAAGTGTCGTACGTGGCGTGGATTTTCGTAGCGTTAATAATGGTTCTCACTGTACGGTCACACGCATTTTGGCAGTTCTAGTGGCGGAAATGTTCTCTAATCTTGCCAGCTTTAATGTTTGCGTGCTCCTCGAAATAATGCAGCTTATGACAATGTTGCTCATGGCGCCATACTTGATGCTCTTGAATCAGTTGGCCTTGGTGGCCGAGTGTACCGGTGGACCCGCAACTACTTTCCCATGAGGTCCTTTCTTGTGCAGGCCGATGAAGGTACGACCTCTGTACTCTACACACACCGTGGTGTTCACCAAGGTAGCGTCTTGAGCCCCGCACTATTCAACCTTGTTCTCGTTGGTCTCGTGGAACACATACCAAGTGCTGTCTATATACCAATGTACGCCGATGACATCTGCGTGTGGACGTTAAGTGTAACACGTCCTCAGGTTCGCGAGACGCTTCAAAAAGCGGCGACTTCAATATCGGAGTATCTTGGGGAACAACGCCTCCGGACTTCAGCTGGAAATGCACGCTGGTCGTGCTTACGCGGAAGCTAATGATGTCCTACACCATATATATATATATATATATATATATATATATATATATATATATATATATATATATATATATATATATATATATATATATATATATATATATATATATATATATATATATATATATACAGAGAGAGAGAGAGAGAGAGAGAGAAAGAGAGAGAGAGAGCTGGAGCACCCGGTGGCCTACCTGAAGAAACATCTAACGGCCATTGCACACGTTTTCAAATTTCTTGGAGGGAAAACGTGGGGTACGTACGTACACGCGATGTTACAACTCTACAGGGCGCTGTTTCTTGGGTACCTGAGGTACAGTTTACCTGTACTGAGCAATACCTGCGGAAGTGACATTCGCACAATCGAGAGTGCTCAGGCGCAGGCACTCGGAATTTTTCTCAGGAGCTGTGATCTTCCCTGAAAAAGCCGTGACCGTTCAGTTTAATACTTCTCACCGGACAACGTGGACTGCTGCGGAGCTTGCTGCACTTCGCAACGCATCTTCACATGATTCATAAAGACCTACCATGCAGACGGATCACATTTACCGATTGGTAGGCAGCCCTGCATTATCTGATATCCGCTCTACATCGTGGACCACAAGACAAACTTGTGCTGGAAATAAGGCAGCTAAATCACCGACTAACAGAAAAGGACATGACATCGCTTTTCAGAGGATCCCAGGCCACTGCGGCATTATGGGCAACGAACATGCCGATGATGCTATTAGGAGGGCTCACGAAAATGCTGGGGAGGAACCAATCCCGCTATCAAGAACCGATGCGGTACCAAAGCTTCGCACACTCGTACGTGATGCAACACGATCCATGTGGAACACGCCAGGTCTTCGGCATGCTCGACTGCACCACCTGGATCCATCCCTCGGACTACGCATTCCATCTGGGCTTTCCCAAATTGAGAGAACTGTTCTCGGCCGACTGTGGCTAGGAGTGTCTTTTACGAGTGCATTTGCTTGCCGCATCGGGGTGGCTGACAGTGCTGCCTGTGACAGTTGCGGCAGCGAGGAAACAGTGGAACATATCTTCTGTCATTGTCCCCGCTACAGCTCCCAGAGACAGTCGCTCGTGACGGCATTGGCACGCCTCTATGACCGGCCGCTATCTGAGCAGACAATCTTGGAGTGCCGGCTGATGCGACCTTTACACCAGATGGCGATGAAGGCGCTATTGAGGTTCCTCCGGTCAAGCGACCTGCTTGAACGACTGTGACACTCCTGAGTTCCTTCATGTGTGTGTGTTTTCCTTTTCCTTTTTTCTTTCTTTAATCTCCTTCTCTTTCTATGTGTGTGCATTTTTCTGCATCTTTCCGTCTCCCTTGCCCCCTTCCCCAGTGCAGGGTAGCAAACTGGATATCTACCTGTTAACCTCCCTACCTTTCGCATCCAATTTATCTCTCACTCTCTTTCTCTCTCTCTCTTGAAAAAATGTAATCGTTCTTCTTTTAACAAGGAAATGGTCAGCACTCAACACTACCAAATTCGATGAAATCTCTATGAACTGTGGAATGGAATATCAAAACGGCGCCTTTTGCAGCCCATACCAACCCTTCCTTAACGGTATATGGTCACAGTATTGGTATTCCATAACACTACGTAGTCACCGTAGGCCTAATATTCATTTTAGGTGTTCCTTAACAACTTCGTCGCCTTCTTTCGCTTCCAATAAACAAAGGAAGGAATGCTGCTTGTCGCATTTTAAACGAGTGCACTTCACAACCAAGACATCTGCTCATTGATGAGTTGTACACACGGAGGAGGTTATGGTGTTCCTCCTCCACATATATATCTGTAACATTTCTCTTTTTCTTGCATATAATGATAAGAATGAATCAATTCATCAATGTCTGCCATCGCTTCCACAAAACTGCCCACGGCAACCACTGTGACGGCTCAGCAGCAAAGGCGTTCTGCTGACGAGCAAGTCGCGGGTACGATTTCAACGCCACCACGTCAGGCGTTCCTACACGAAGAAGGAATGCCCAAACGCCTGAGCACTGAGACTGCAGTACACCTTCAAGAACCTTCCAGGGAGCCAAATCTTCTCACGGCAACTCAATAATCAAGACAAAACTGCAATCAATAAAGGCGTCCAGCGTGCATCAAGGCACTTGAATCGCTCCTTTGGGAACGTGCGGTGCATCTAAATTCACCCACACGACACCCGACCTACTCTCAGGTGAATCTCCAACAAAGATTTGGAGCTTGAGTGCTCAGTGCGGCACTTGAAACTCTGATATGGCCTATATGATATCGTGAACCCTCGACAGATCGCTAAAATCAGGCAAACGCCAGGCGTGGTCATGGGAGGACGCACATATTATCTGCAGAGTTTTCACGACCCCGGTTATAAGGGATAAATATAACCTCCGGATCACATTTCCTTTCTTCAATTCACTGATGCCTAGTTCTCGGCTTAGATTACGAACACTTGAGAAGGCCGCACTATACTGAACGCGCGAAGAGCGACAACTTTCCAGCCCAATATTCATTGCCGTGAATTAGTAAACCCTCAGTGACGTAAGACTTATATATGTAATATCAGTAAGCAGTTGGCCCCCTTGAACGCTGCATGCCATCGTGTGAAGGATCGTTCGTGCAAACATTCTGAATCCAGCTCGGGAAGTTTATCTGTGAATCATTTATTATGCAGAGATAAAAATAATAAAAGAAGAAAGAACAGGGAGGTGTTAATAAACAGCCTGCGAGCAAGCATCACATATAAGAGGCGATGTCGAAGCTTTATTTTTACTTTTTCAAGGGTTACCACCACGTCACTACACAAGCTTTTAGATCCCGTCAGTGTTGTCGTCTAAAGCATTAAGCATACCAGCCTGGCCTCCCAATTTTTTTCGTAATGCTTACGAATATTTGCTCGTTTTACAGTTTTACAAAAGTTGCGTCAAGTTTTACAAAAGAAAAAAAATTTTCGAAACGTTTTAAAAGTGGTGAATGAATGATTGAGTGCGTAATTTTGTAAGAAAAGATGCATATCATTTCATATTGCTACGGGGTAGTATTCCCAATGACAAAGAGCCGCGCAGGAAGAAGACGAAGACGACGATTGGAAGCTAGCGCGGGCTGTTGCCTCTTGGTCAACTGCGGCGTATTGCCTTGTAAATATACTTGTAAATAGCTTTTCGTCGGTGTCTTCCTACGTAACATATTTGGTGGAGGTGGACGTTCCCTGTACCTCGTCACGGAGCTTCGCAGTGGACGGTACGTCGAGCCTACCTTCATGGCTCCCGGCGACGCCAACCCGACTCCGCCGGCTCCGACACCTGCTGCCCCTTCGACGACCTACATCACCCTCTCCGCTCCCCGTGATCCTGGCGTATTCTCGGCAAAAGATGGGGAAGACGTCGAGGACTGGATCAGCCTTTACGAACACGTCAGCCGCAATAACCGGTGGGACCCAACTATCATGCTCGCCAACGTCGTCTTTTACCTCGGTGGCACACCTCGAGTTCGGTATCGGACGCACGAAGATGAGCTGACCAGTTGGGATTCGCTTAAGGAAAAGCTTCGAGACTTGTTCGGCAACCCCTACGGTCACTAACTTGCCGCGCAGAAGGCGCTTTCCGGTCGTGTGCAGACGTCAACGGAGCCCTACGTCACGTACATTCAGGACGTCTTGGCTCTATGCCGCAAAGTTGACGCACACATGCCTGAGTCCGACAAGGTCTCCCACATCCTCAAAGGCATTGCCGATGACGCCTTCAACTTGCTCGTATTTAAGAACGTCGCGACGGTGGATGCCGTTATAAAAGAGTGTCGCCGCCTGGAATTCGCTAAAAGCCGACGTATCGACCAACAGTTTGCCCGTCTGCCCAACACCCCAGCGACATCTTCCTGTGCCGACGCTCCTCGTCCCAACAACACTGGCGATGTTACCAGGATTGTCCGGCGTGAGATCGAGGCCGCCTATCCGGCTGCGTTCGACTCCAGCCCCTCCAATGCACCCGCAGTCACTGTTTCCCTGATCCAGGCAGTTGTCCGCCAGGAGTTCGCCAACATGGGTATCCACACCATCTGCTCGGCCCATCGCCCTGATCCCCACCCGGCATCTTCGATTCCACCCCGTCCCGCACCTTCTTACCCACCACGTTTCCGCAACCCCTCTGAATGGCGCACTGCAGACGACAAGCCGATTTGTTTTCACTGCCATCGAATTGGGCACATTTCTCGGCACTGCCGCAGTCGCTGGAGTTCCCTGAACCAGTCTACATATACTGCCTACTCTCGCCCCCCAGGTGGCCTTTCTCGTCCCTATGCTGCCCGCTCAGATAATGCCGCCACCGATTCTCCTGCGCCGAACCGCCCCTATTCTCGTTCGCCTTTGCCCCAACGACGCCAATCTCGCTCTCCCCAGCCCCGTCGTTCCTATTCGCCGACTCCCTTCGGCCGCCGCTCCCAGCCGGAAAACTAGACGATGCAGCGCCTCGAGGTGACGCTGCATTGCTCCCTACGCCGCCAAATCCTCTCCTGACGTTGCCCACTCCGCGTGCTGGCCCTACCGCGTGCTGCGCCAGGTGACGCCTGTGACTTATGAAATTGCTCCTGTGAGCTCAACCTCGTCATCTACTCTGGCGTCTAGTGATGTTGTGCACGTCAGTAGGCTCAAGAGCTACTACACTGCTTCCGAGTCCAGCCTTTAGTCGCTCCGGGACGGCGCTTTTGCCGCCGGGGGTAGTGCTACGGGGTAGTATTCCCAATGACAAAGAGCCGCGCAGGAAGAAGACGAAGACGACGATTGGAAGCTAGCGCGGGCTGTTGCCTCTTGGTCAACTGCGGCGTATTGCCTTGTAAATATACTTGTAAATAGCTTTTCGTCGGTGTCTTCCTACGTAACAATATTTTCACGGTACCTTTGCACCTAAGTCGCTCTTTTGTGGCCTCAGAAAAGAGCCTTACTAGAGGGGTGCTTGCTTCAAGCAAGTTTTCAGACAAGTTCCGCAGAGCCGCTGAAACAATCACTGTGTTATAAAAACAGGATGCAGCTGATTTTCAGTTTCTACCATTGTTCCTAGTCTTATTATGCATCAATTTTAAAAAGTGAGTATGCTTTCCACAATCTGTGCGTGTTCAGTGCAACCTTTAATAAAATGCATGCTATCACTCACTCGCTCACCCCCTCCCCTCTTTTCATGTCCACAGGATGTTTACAAATTTTGAAGTTCACCGGTTGGCAGCTATGCATTAAGTCGTTAAAACTGGGACACTAAAAGAATAATTACACATTATTCTTACATGAATTACCCTCCTGCAATTTTGAAGACAGCCTCACCGCGACAAAAGGCACAGCAAGTCGAAAATGGCGAGAAAACTAAATATTGCTGGCGACGCTGCCATGAAATTTTCCTATAAACCTCAACCCAGGCATCATAGATTTAAAGGGCCCCTCACCAAGTCTGGCCATCTTGAGCTGACAAGAGCAGAGCACACATTACGCTATAACGATCGTGTCCGCAAATATTATACGTCGCTGCGCGCCGCGGAAAGATCTGAAATTTCAAACCGAACGCCGTTTCCCTTCTCCTCGCGGCCACCGCGCTCCAAGCCGGAGGATGACGTACACGTGCTAGTGCGCCTACGTACACGTGTTTGCGCTGTGACGTCACTCTTGGTGACACGTGGCTTCGAGAATTATTCAAGCCAACATTTGTTATTTGTGTAATATATTGCTAGAATAGACGAATTAAAGCTTAGAGGAGTAATCAAACACACAAACTGAATGTCTGCATGTTTTGCTTCACTTCACACCGCAGCAAGAGAGGTACTTCCGTTTTGTCTGTTTGTGGCCACGTCGTGCAGTCGCGCGCTTAGACAGCGAAACTATAAATTATGGGGTTTTAGGTGCCAAAACCACTGCCTGATTATTAGGCACACCGTAGTGGGGGGACTCCGGAAATTTTGACCACCTGGGGTTCTTTAACGTGCACCTAAATCTAAGTACACGGGTGTTTTCACATTTCACCCCCATCGAAATGCGGCCGCCGTGGCCGAGATTCGATCCCGCGACATCGTGCTCAGCAGCCGAACACCATAGCCACTGAGCAACCAAGGCGAATGACACCAAACTATGTAATTTTCTACCGTGTTCCAGTGCGGGATCATGCTCTGTGATCCGCTTGTGTCTGCCTCAGTATTCGTGTAGCACAGACTTATACCGCTAGTCAGGTGTGCTCGTGCACAGCGCTTAAAATCATGTGCTACGCGAAACAAGACAAAATCGCAACTGCTCGCATACGACGCCATCAGCGGAAGTACGCCGCACCACAAAAAGCGAGGAGAAAAAAAAAGTGAAGGCAGCGCCCGTGACGTATCTGTCACGCGATCCTCGAGGTCCGGTACGGGAGAACGCAGGGAAGGAATTTCACTTGCGGAGGATAGAAGGGGGAAGTGGAGAGAGTGTCTATGTTTGCGGTAAAGCTCGCCTACTGAAATCACGGATTCATGACATTGAAATATTTCTATCTCGGCTATTAATGAGTCGATTTAGAAAAAAAATTTGCGGCAGAACCGTAACATCTTCCAGCGTATAAATATAACCAAAATTTCCTATGGGGCCTGGTGAGGGACAGTGTCTGCTCGCCGCTTGTTATTTGTGTATGGGAAAAATAAGAACGTTTGCCACACAACATTTCAAAGTAAGCTTTTCCCACTCGAGAACGGTCCCGGCGGTAAGCAGCGGTCCCGAACGGTAAGCAGCATCCGGCGGCTGCTGCTTACGGCGTGGCTGTGCGGGCGCCGTATCATAGCAAGCGATCTGCGACGCGGCCAAAATGCGCGCCCGCGCGGGCCTCATCTTCGGACCGATCTGCGAAGTGTGCAGAGTGCGCGTAGCGCCGGTAGCTTCGTATGCGCTGTGCTTTCGACGTTTCGTTCGCGTTGAAGCGAGAGATGCGCGAAGGTCAAATCGGTGTCTGCTGCTGCCGCGATTCCTCACTCCATAATTCTGACAGTTGCCGCGCTCATCGTCTGCGGAAATGTTCACCTGTGCGCGCACGACACCGTGCTTGTTAATTTAGTTAAAACACATCGGCGGGCTACTTGTTCTGAATCCGTGATAGAATGTGTAAGCGTGACTGAACAAGGACGTAGAAAGAGACACACAGAGACAGCGCTGTCTATGTGTGTCTGTTTCTTTCTATGTCCTCGTCCAGTCACGCTTACACAGTATATCATTGTTAATTTAGTTAATAAGCAAGTATTTACAAGTTTATGCGGCCGATAGAACTGCTATCCTTAGTATAGCTATCTAATAATTTGGTATCGCTATCGGTGCTTCGCCTTTCGGGTGAAACTGCGACTTTTTTTCTTTCTCTCTATAGCATCATTCATCATGAAAACCAGCGCGCGCTCCGCAGGCTCCTGTCCTCACCTTACTACTTTCGGACACATTTAACGCATCAGTCACATTTAACACCGTGTAAGGCTAAGAACATTTCCCACGCACCTCGATCCATCGCAACCACTCTTTCTTTTTTTCAATATCCGTACATACGCGTCACCGACCTGTTTAAATTTTGAGTTGTCAACCTAATCGGTCCAATGGTATTGTACTCGCTGTTTTATTGGTGCAAATGATATTTGTTATCATTTGTTATTTCTTGAATTGTGCTTCCTATAGATATATCGTGTAAATGTGCTATTTATTTCTTCTCTTTTTCTCATAACGGTTCCTCTCTCTACTTCGCAAGTGTATAAGAAGAACAAATGAATGAATGCATTCAGCCCCAGAATTCTCACTAAAAGCGCGCGGTTACATCTGCTATATGACTTCTCCCTGAACTTTTTCTACAGCTACCCCCTTTCCCCCCCCCCTCCCCCGAGCTCACTGCAGTGAACTCGTGCGTGTATAAAGGTGGGCACGAGAGAGACGGCCCAAGTGGTTTTTACAGCCCGACCGCTAGGCGGTGGCTTCGGCCATTCCCTATATACACAGGCTGGTTGAAGATAAGGGTGGGCGCTCCGACTCGGAATCGGCGCCCAGGTGGTCGTTATCGGGGCGTTCTTCCGGCGCTGCCTGCACCCTCCTTCCGTTCGGTCATATAGGCTGCGCGCCACGGGCTGGTCGCTGCTGGTCGTGACCCAGCGGAGGGTTCTTGGGAAGGAGGATGCGGGGGGGACGGGAACGGTATAGGGCTGCGGACCCCAGGAAGGGTCTGCCGCCGCCGCCGCCCGCTCATCGGAGTAGTGATCTTTGTGTTACGACCGCGGGCGCGCTGCTCTTCGGCCGCTCGCTGTATCGATCGATCCCCGACCGGCACTCTTTACCTGGTGCTCCTCGCGGGAACGCGACGCGGCGCAGTTCCCGGAAGAAAAGGACTCCAGGAGGGCGAGCGCGTGATATACCTTTACCCGAGGGCGAAGTGCGCGGGGTGCTGGGCTCGCAGGAGAAACACCGCAGTGCGCGCGACGCGCCGTATAGTTGGTTTCGTATACGTTATCGCACAAACCAAGAACGTTCTCTAAAGTACACTCGCTTCCCTATAGCTCACAATCTCACTGCCCGTATAAAGACATCATCATCATCAACATCATCATCATCATCATCATCATCATCATCAGTCTGGCTACGCCCACTGCAGGGCAAAAGCCTCTCCCATACTTCTACAACAACCCCGGTCATGTACTAATTGTGGCCATGTCGTCCCTGCAAACTTCTTAATCTCATCCGCCCACCTAACTTTCTGCCGCCCCCTGCTACGATTCCCTTCCCTTGGAATCCGTTCTGTAACTCTTAATGACCATCGGTTATCTTCCCTCCTCATTACACATGCCCTGTCCATGCCCATTTCTTTTTCTTGATTTCAACGAAGATGTCATTAACTCGCGTTTGTTCCCTCACCCAATATGCTCTCTTCTTATTACACCCATCATTATTCTTTCCATAGCTCGTTGCGTCGTCCTCAATCTGAGTAGAACCCTTTTCGTAAGCCTCCAGGTTTCTGCCCCGTACGTGAGTACTGGTAAGGCACAGCTGTTATACACTTTTCTTTTGAGGGATAATGGCAGCCTGCTGTTCATGAGCTGAGAATGCCTGTCAAACGCACCCCAGCCCATTCTTATTCTTCTGATCACTTCCGTCTCATCATTCGGATCCGCGGTCACTACCTCTCCTAAGTAGATGTATTCCCTTACCACTTCCAGTGCCTCGCTACCTATCGTAAACTGCTGTTCTCTTCCGAGACTGTTAAACATTACTTTAGTTTTCTGCAGATTAATATTTAGACCCACCCTTCTGCTTTGGCGCTCCAGGTCAGTGAGCATGCATTGCAATTGGTCCCCTGAGTTACTAAGCAAGGCAATATCATCAGCTAATCGCAAGTTACTAAGGTATTCTCCATTAACTCTCATCCCCAATCCTTCCCAATCCAGGTCTCTGAATACCTCCTGTAAACATGCTGTGAATAGCATTGGAGAGATAGTATCTCCCTGCCTGACGCCCTTCTTTATTGGGATTTTGTTGCTTTCTTTATGGAGGACTACGGTGGCTGCGGAGACGCTATATATATCTTTCAGTATTTTTGCATACGGCTCGTCTACACCCTGATTCCGTAATGCCTGCGTGACTGCTGAGGCTTTAATTGTGTGATGTCGATCGAATCTCTGTAGGGAAATTCGGCTGAACCCATTTCGAGATGACTGTCGATGGTAATGCGCTTAGCATTGAATCACTATAGCGACACAACGTGTTGCCACCGTCGAAACGAGTTATGTATCCTTCAGTCAAAAGTCCCGATCGACCGTCGAAAATGTGTGAAATTTGCGTAATTTTATGCCAAGGTGCTGGGGACACCGCAGAAACAAAGTGAAGGTGGCAGGATGATTCTGTTAATTTTATATAGTGACCCACCATAAATACATAGTAATTAAATATTCATTTACTGCACAATTACGTTTATTTATATGACGGGGAGTTTACTACCGAAACTCCCCGTCAAACACGGCAGTGCCTTTTCAAGAGCGGTCGTCTGAAGTGATGCGTTTCACTCAGAAGTGAAATGGGTGTACCTTAGGAAAGCATAATAACAATTTTACTCAAATCTTAATGTTCTTTGTCTATTCCTGGCAACTTCTGCACAGAAGTGGCAAAAATAAGTCGCGTCACAAACGTGTACGCCGTGACTGAAGGGGATATGCAGGGTGTTTCAGCGAACACTTTCACAAATTCTTATAGGTTGCCTGTGCAGATAGCCCAATTCTAGTTCATGAGGTGGTCTACTCGAAGGATCCATCATTACTTGCAGAAAAAGTTGAAATAGATTATCGACTAAATAATAGAAATCCACTATTTAGGTTTTTAACTAATCGCCTGGATGTCAATTAGATAGTTATGTTAATTACTTGCATATGTATTTAGATTTCTCATACAAGTAATGTACGCCTCTCTGAACAATCCAGCTCAAAAAATTACATATATGTTATCTGCAACAGGTGACTTTTAACATTGCTGCAAAACTTAAAAATGATCAGCCCGCATATTGCACCTTCAGAATCAACATGCACGTTTGGCATTACATTGTACGGCACTCGTTATGAAACAAAAAGAACACGAGATCATTTATTTGAATAAGAACATAACACGTACGCATAACTTATGGCAAAGCATTAGGCGGAACCAGTATAGAACCGGAACATGAAGTTCTACGCACACTGCGAATCGATGAGGTATTTAATTATATTGTATTCACGAATGATAATTTTACTTGTGAATGTAAAGTACCGAATAGTAAGAACTTTAACGAAAACTGAAAGATACGCTAATCCTTGTGTGTTTATAACTATGATAAAGAAACGCCGGGTTACTAACAGCCAAAAATATTTGATGACCTCAGTGTCGACATGTATCATAAGCTTTAAACGAGCAATGGTTAGAGAGATTAGGAGATCGTGTGTACGTTCGGGCTATTATCAGCGAACAGTGCTTTTATATTGTCCGCTTGTTTTTTTTGTAAATAATGCGAATGTGTTGCTGTAGCATTATGACACGCTGCACATTTACCATGTACGGCTTGCAATTTCTGAGAAACGTATAACGCGATAACTGATTTAAGCTTTTTTTGCTATATATGTACGGTATTACGACGTTCCACCGTCACCTGGTAGCCTAACAAGCCCTGCCTGCTTATAGTGACCAGAAACTTCACTGTGTGATGAAAATTCTAGTGAAGTGTACTGTAGGAATTGTACTGTGTTGCATCGTATTGTATTGTATTGTATTGCACTGCACATACATTTTGTTTGGATCTATTTGGCCACAGTTGCCCTTGCGCTCCACGGCATTGTATTTATCAAACATTTAAGAAAAGCTTTGCATCGAAATGGCCGATCGTTATTGTTGTTGTCGTCGTCGTCGTCGTCGTTGTTGTTGTTGCACATCATTCTTCCTCGTCCTCCGAAGGCAGTCATTGATCGATGATGATGATGATGATGATGATGATGATGATGATGATGATGAAAAACTTTATTTATCCCTCTTTAAAGGGAAGGGGGCAATGAAATAGAAGGTGGGGGAGGAACTACTTGAAGTAGGCCTCCTTTATCCTCTCAGCCCACTCCAGGATGGCCTCCTGAAGATCGGGCCTGGAGCTGCGCAAGGCAGCCTCCCACTGCTCCTCACTAGATATTAACTGCTTGAGGAAAGGGGGAAGGGGGTGCTTAGGACACCCCCACATGATGTGGTTTAAGTCTGCTTTGGGAGAGACACAGAATTTACAAGAGGGAGAAAGGTAAATGGCGGGATGAATGCGGTGGAGGAGGTAAGGGGACGGAAAGGTGCGAGTCTGCAGCTGTCGCCACAGAACTTCACACCTACGCGGGGATTTGCCCATGAGTGGCGGAAAGGTTAAGCGGTCTAATCGGTAGTGGGTGCAGATGTCGTGGTAAGTAATAAGTCGATCCCGCGCTGTAAACGGTGCCTCCTCCGTGGCGAGGTCCGACACATCTGATGCCTGAGCCCGGACAGTAAATCCTCGGGCACTGGCATGAGCCGCCTCGTTTCCGGCAAGGCCCGCATGCGCGGGAGTCCAGATTAATGCCACAGTTTGGTGTAAAGGATGGGCCAAGAGGAGAGAAAGGGCTGGCTTAGAGACCCTACCCGCTCCGAAGTTATGTATGGCTGCTTTGGAGTCGCTAACGATAACTGATGAATTTGGAATTGTGAGGGCCAGGGCTATGGCCGCTTCCTCCGCCTCCTCCGAGGAAGAGCCAGGAATGGAAGCGGCCGCAGCGACCTGGCCGTGAGAGTTTATGACTGATATTGCGTAATGATTTCTGTTCCCATATTCGGCGGCATCGACATAGAGCACGTCTTTAGAGGTGGCGAATTGTTTTTGGAGAGCCTTTGCTCGTTGCCTCCTGCGCTGCTTGTGATGCTCAGGGTGCATGTTTTTAGGAAGTGGGGGGATGCAGAGGTTCTCGTGTATGTGATGTGGAATGGTGTATTTAGTCTTGATGATGGGTGCCGGAGTGATAGAAAGGGTTTGTAGAATGTGTCGACCTGTTGCGGTGTTAGAAAGTCTGCTATATTGGGATGTGAGGTGGGCTTCTGTGAGTGTGATAGAAAGGGTTTGTAGAATGTGTCGACCTGTTGCGGTGTTAGAAAGTCTGCTATATTGGGATGTGAGGTGGGCTTCTGTGAGTTCAGTAAGTGTGTTGAAAGTTCCAGTAAGCATTAGCCTATCAGTGGAGGTACGTATGGGGACTCCCAGAGCGAATTTATATATTTTGCGTAAAAGAGTGTCGATCTTATCTGATTCTGATTTAAGGAAATGTAGATATGGTGTTGCGAATGTAATCTTACTGATAACGAAGGCCTGAATCAAGCGGAGAAGTTCGGCCTCCTTTAGTCCGCCATGTTTATTGGAGACTCGCCCTAGAAGGCGCAGGGTGTGATCGACTGTAGTGCGGAGTGTATGTAGGGTATATGTGTTGAGCCGGTTGCTTTGAATGTGTAAGCCAAGCACCCGGAGCCTGTCCACTCTAGTAACGGGGATGTGGTTTAGGATGACCTCTATACTAGACATGTGTTTTCCGGACCCCCGGTGGGATGGCAGAAGTAGCAGCTCGGATTTTTGAGGGGAGCATGTGAGATTCATAGCCCTGGCGTGAGCCACGACGGCGTCTGCTGCGGTCTGTAGAGTGTCTTGAATCTCTCCATCGGAACCGCCAGTCATCCAAAGAGTGATGTCATCGGCGTAGAGTGAAAACTTGAGATCGGGAATAGACCGCAATGCTTGCGCCATCGGCATCATAGAAAGATTAAAAAGAAAAGGGGACAGCACTGAGCCTTGGGGCGTGCCGTAGCTACCTAAAGCGTATGAAAGGGATTGCTCTGTGCCTATGTGTATCGTTGCGGTACGGTTGGATAGGAAGGTAGATATGTAGTCATATGTCTTTCCGCCAACCCCAATGAGATTAAGCTCTCGGAGGATGGCGGAATGTGAAACGTTATTGAAAGCTCCGTGGAGGTCCAGACTGAGAATTGCTTGCGTATCTAGACTGCTATTAGGTGTAATGATGTCATGCTTCATTCGAAGCATGATATCTTAGCATGACAGAGATTTTCGAAAACCTACCATTTCTGATGGATAAAGATTGTTGTCCTCCATGTATTTACTAAGTCGGTTGAGGATGACGTGTTCGAGTGTTTTACCTAGACAAGAGGTTAGTGATATAGGCCTGAGATTAGAAATGTTGAGTGGTTTGTTTGGCTTTGGGATAAAAATTACCCTGGCATCTTTCCACGAACTAGGGAGGGTGCCTGTGTCAAAGCAGTGATTGAAGTACGCCGTGATGGCTGTGACAGAGTTGTCGTCTAGATTGCGGAGTATTTTATTGTTAATAAGGTCGGGGCCTGGTGCTGACATTGTGCGCAGGGTGGCGAGGGCATGGCGAACCTCTGCTTCCGTGATAGCGGCGCTAAGTAGCTCGTTGGGTTCGCCAGTATATTTTGGCATGTCATACTTCTGAGCGGGAGGCAGATGTTTATGGCGGAGGTCGTCGAAGAATCCGTTGAGATTGTTTTTGTGTGCATGTAGCAGTTTGTTTATGCTATGGTTGTGGCGTGTGCGCGATGTGGTAGGGTCTAATAAGTGTCGCAAGAGTTGCCATGTGCGCTTGTTATCGAGGTTGTCATGCATGCTTTCACATACCTGGCCCCACTGCTGGCAGGCCAGTTGTGTGGCGTACTCCTGGATCTGAAGGTCTAATTTGGCAATTCTGAGTCGTAGTTTTCGGTTGAACCGTTGCCTCTTCCACCGTTTGAGAAGAGACTCTTTGGCTTCCCACATGTGTAGAAGCTTGGAATCAACCGTAGTGAGAGCGGTTTCGGGGGGCAGAGTGGTAGTGTGCGTCTGGGCGTCTGAGTGTAGTTGCTGAACCCATTCTGAAATGTCTTGAATGTTTGTGGGAGCTGATATCTGGCGGGCCTCTCGAAAATTGTCCCAATTGGTAAGGCTGAGGCGTTTGGGTGCAAAGGGTTTGTGTTTGAATTGTAGTGTGATGGTAATGATGTAATGGTCGCTACCGAGGTTAACTTGTGAGTTGTGCCATGTGACGTGTTGGATTCTGTGTGTAAGCGTAAGATCGGGGGAGGTGTCCTTAGCTACGCTATTGCCTAGCCTGGTTGGCGCATCGATGTCGTTATGTAATGTGAGTCTGTGGTCTTGTATGTGGATCCATAGGGCTCTGCCCTTAGGAGTAGAAACGGAGTGACCCCACAAATGGTTGGGTGCGTTGAAATCTCCAAGGATTAGGAGGGGGTGGTGGGTGGCAGCGGCAATAGCTTGAGCGAAAAGGGAGTCAAAGCGGTGATGTTTGTCTTGTGGACGGCTATAGATATTGAGAATGTAAAGGCCAGGTGCAGTATTTTTGCGAGGAATAATTTCTAGAAAATCGTGCTCTATATCGACGCTGTCGAATTGGGAGTGATTGGCAGTGAGGTGCTTTTGCATAAGAATTGCCGTATCGGGCCGGGAAACCTTATTGTTCTGATAAACATTATAACCTGGAAAGCTGATTAGTCCGTGAGTTTCCTGAAGCGCAATGACAGCTGGGAGATTAGAAGAGGAGGCTAGAAACTGCTGGAGGTGTGCTTTCTTTTTTCGAAACCCCCTACAGTTCCACTACCACACTTCAAACTGGGAGCGGGTCGGGTTATTGGCCATTGTTAAGCGGAGCTAGTGGGGAGGCGGATCGAGCAGGTGCAACTATGTTAGGGTGATTCGCGGTGACTCCAGCTATCCAACTTGTAGTTTGTTGGATGTGTGCTTGTACGAATTCAATAAATTTGTCGAGCTTTTCATTCCTGGATGTGTAATCTGTATTGATTTTTTCAATTGCAGTGAGTATATTATGAAATTTAGTCTCCAAAGCGGTTAGCCTGCCGTTATAATTTAAGATTGTCTCGTACAGGGTGTCCTCTGATCGCGGAGTGCTCGGAGTTTTACGTTTGCTCGGGGTAGGGTGAAGCGGTTCCCGTTCAGTGGAAGGGCTAGTGTCCATGGGGCGGTGGGAAGAGGTTTCAGGTAGGGCTGATGGATGATGAGTCGAAAGGGAGAGAGAGAGAGAAAGCGTGTTAGAGAGAGGAGCTTCAGAGGTTGAAGTAGAGGGGTGACGAGATTGGAGTTCTAATTTAAGTCTTTGAATTTCGGCTTTTAGAATTGTATTTTCTTCAAGGAGGGATTCATTATTAGCAGTCTGGTTTGAGGAGCAGCTGGAAGAGGCTACCTTAGCCCAGCTTACCTGGGGTGGGTTGCGCGAGGAGTTGGCGAGAGTAGGGCTTGATGATAGAGCAGGCCAGGCGACGTCTTGGGTTGCGTAGCCAGGCCCGCGGTCCTTGCTTTTACTGCGACTTCTTCGCCGGCTTGAGTCACGAGTGCGGTTGAGACTGGGAGTTCGGTTGGTGGGTGAAGTGTCTTGTTTATGTCTGGGACGTGTAGGGCGTGGTTTGAACCTTTGTTTGCACAGTGAGGAGCCGGTTTGATGGTTTCCGTTGCACACAACACATATCGGGTCACATTCATGGTCCATGGGTGCGTCTTTCATTCCACAGTTGGGGCAGAGTGTGTCGGCGGCACTAGTGCAGACGTCCTGGCGATGACCAATCCCGCGGCATCGGGTGCAGGCTTCTACCTTCTGCCTGAAGGGGCGGCATCGAAGTGAACAGCCGTCGTAGTTGACGTAGAAAGGGATGATTTTGCCTTGGAATATGACCATGATGGTTTCAGTATTGCCCAGGCGTCGTGCTCCCCCAATAATCAATGTTGGGTTGCATCTGCGGAGGGTTGAGGCGATGTCATCTTCTGAGTAATCTGGGGGCAAGTGAATGCATCCTCTGCAGGTATCGATGGGATCAGCCACATGTGTGGCGACTTCGTAAGGGTTACCATTGAATTGCAGACTCTGGATGTTGTGGTAGAGATCTGCACGTTCCATGTCTGGTGTGCTGATTAGAACGGTATTGTTGATGGTGTTGACACGAATTTGGTCAGAACTGGTGCGGTCGGTGATGGGGAGCCCCGCAGCCTTGAGGATGACTTGTCTGAGGATGCATGCATGGATTCCAGCGCAGTTGAGGCCCCCACGAACTCTTAGGATGATTTTATAATCGCTGCGCGGCAGCGGCGGGGGCTTCGGTTCTGCTCTTGATTGAGTCCTATGAGCCACTGTGGGGTATGCTGGTGGCGAAGGATGCTGACGCTGTTTCGAGAGGTTATCGTGGATCTCGCGCCAGGTGCGCGCGCCATCGCGCTCCGTTCCTGCGCCCATGCTAGGCGGAGCTAGGCCCAGCAGCGAGACGGTCAGCCGAGAGCCCTAAAAAGGGCTCCGGCTCGCGTAAGGGACGTCGGAGTTGCTAAAGGAACTGTCAAGAAGTGCCGATAACACTCACATAGATCCAGACAGGAAATCAGGCTCTTGAAGCGATTGGGTAGGCACAAAAAGAAAAAATGCAGGAGCAGAGGCAGCATGCGACCGCTCGCACCCTCATTGATCGAGAGTCGCTGAACTGTTACGAAGGGGTCCAAATAAGAAAAATCGGTAGCTGCCTATAAACGCTTGAATCAATCAATCAATCAAAATATAAAAATTACTTTCGAAATGAATAACTCATATCGTCAAAACGTCGCTGAATCGCTGAAGTCAACGTGTTATCCGGACGTGCAGTTACTGAGCGTTCACAAGGCGTTCACCCGGCGCCTGAGAAAATGTGTGCTCACAAACGCCATAGCAAGTGACGCAACCGCAAGAACAAACCTATCGCGAAACCGGCATGCATCAACAGCACTGAAAAACTCTTAGCACCAATCTCCGACGCAAAAGTCCCATCGGTGCCTCTGTTCGATCGTAATAACATCGGGGGAAGATGACGCAACCGACAAACAATCTCGTTCAACGAGACCGCGCGCGACCACACTTTTGCGCAAGGAGAAAACTCTTACGCGCGCGTGCTTTGCATGCCCCGTACATCACCGGCTGTCGCACATATATCGCGTGTTTCGTTTACACCACCGCACCAACGAGACCGGCAGTGACGTATCGCGACGCCCGCAAGTTTACGCCGTCTTTTACGACGTCCCAGTTTACACCGGCCCGCGGGCAGAGAGACAAACCGCGCCAAACGACCGAAAGCGACGGTTATTATTCTCTTCCGCGCGTGCGGCGCGCATTCCTCGCGTAATTGTGTCGCACCACCGCTATGTGCACGGCCACTTTGCTCTTTCCTTGGGAGTGGCGCAACACATGACATACTGCTTCGTTCCAACTTAATGATTCACGTTCTCTGTTCGTTCTCCCTCTCTCGCCCAACGTATTTGTCTTTGCTTCTTCTTCATTTCCTTCTTCTTCTTCTTCTTCTTCATTTCCTTCTTCTTCTCCTCTTCCTTCTTCTTCTTCTTCTTCTTCTCGTCTTCCCTCGAAGACGATCACCATCCGAAGCGGTATACAACGACCACTTTCAACCCTAGTGCGACGAAGCGCGGCTCGCAGGCCTTTGTTTCCGTCATCTATATCGTCACGTGGCGGTGACTCTTCTTTCTCGATTTTTTCTCTTACTCCCTAAACACACTTCAATTTACTTACACCGATTCGTGGAGCGGCGCTGAAATTAACGTTCTTCTCTGCTATCGTGCTTCTTTTTTAATTTCACGTTCTCGCGGTATATATACATATATACATATATATATATATATATATATATATATATATATATATATATATATATATATAAATCGTCGTATACACTCTGGTTTGTTTTGAGCCTGCATGCACGCACGCGGCAACGCAGGCGCTCGACGATACCAGGCCACAGGAGAGGGAGCTGCGCTGTATTGTGTATGCGCGACGCATGCAGCTGGAAGAACGCAAACAAATTTATCGCCATCTCATACAGAAACTACAACGACCGAGAAGCACCGAGAATACGCGCAGAGGCGGGCGGCGTCGTACGAGGCAGGTCCCCGAGCGGACGCGATAAGCGCGAAAAACCGCGATGCGTGAATGAAACACTAAGCTGCGTCCTTTGTCTTTTGCCAGTCGAAGTAAAAATAAATGAAAATATCAGGTAACAAAAAACATTAGCGTTCTACGCACTCTTCAAGCGCGACCGGAAGGCAACATAAACAGAGAGATATGAGGCGGTGAAGAAGCCATGCAGTGTGTTATTCTGCCATAGATGCGAAAGCTTTTGTGACGGTATCGTCCAACCGAGCGAGCAAGCGAGCGAGCCAACAGACAAACAAATAAACAAACAAACAAGTGGTCATACATCAACGTATACTCGGAGTCAACCTGCCACATTAAGCACTTCGCTCCGGAGGTAATTGCCATTCTATCCCTTTAATTTATACTTTTGCCTCCGCTAACCTCTCTGTTTATATATATTTTATTGTCTCCCTTCGCTCGCTATTTGGTTAGCGTTCGGGAGTCCACCACGGCTTGTGGCACGTTGTTTCGTTTTTGGGGTGGCCACCTCTTTTTCTTGCGCTCGTTTAGGTCGCGCCAAGCTCTGAGAGAAAACATAGTTGCTATACGATGACTTGAGACAAGAGATGGCGTGCTGACATTAAACAAGGCTAGTTGAGCCTACTTGTTCCCTTGAAAATCTCGCGTTAAATAGACACGACGCGAACGGAAAGATGCGCAAGTTGTGTAAAATGCAACTGCTAAACGAGAAAAATCAGCGGAATTACCAAGGATTTCGATTTGTTTGTTAGTAACAACCTTCTCTTCGCTTCATATTGATGTAACGATTATGGTGATGTTTGCTGTACAGGTAATGACATTTTTGGTCTTTCGCGTGAAGAGTCTTTGAAAAGAATTGAATGTTTCTCGCAGCTGCCGCCATATTTGCGAACGGGCAGGACGTAACAGAGGCGCGACGTCACAACGTACGGCCTTCCAAGAAAGCACAAATCCGCCCTGGTGGATTATTCAGAACGGAGGAGGAGGAAGCAGGAATAGACGGAAAGAAAGGGAGGTTGGCCAGTTCTCAGACCGAACGGCTACCCTGTGCTGGGGAAAGGGGGTAAGGGGAATAAAAGATAATAGAAAACAGATGTTACAAATAAAGGAAAAAAATGGAGGCTTATCAAGGTTAAGCCCAGTGGATGCTTCGCATCCACTGGGCTTAACCTTAGCGTATTCTTAGCGTTTGGAGGCATCTTGATCGCATACACGCCCGGCGCAAAGACGCTGGCGCGGTTGCGGGCACAGAGACTGACGCGACGGCGGGCGCGCGCCGCTTCATCCCTGGCGTGACGTCACATATCACGTGATGCAGCGATGGTGGCGCCGCCGCCGCGTCGCGCGGGACGGCGCGAACCGAAGCGCGGAGGCCTCCGACGGCGCGATATGAGGCCCCATCTGCAGCCGGTGTGACGTCATCACGTGACGTCACATCATGTGATCTCACTTCAGGGTCAATGGTGGCCACCGCCGGGAGGTGACCGACGGCGCGATATGAGGCCCCACCTGCAGCCGGTGTGACGTCATCACGTGACCTACTTGAAGGTCAATGGTGGCCACCGCCGGCGCGATATGAGGCCCCATCTGCAGCCTGTGTGACGTCATCACGTGACGTCATGTCACGTGACCCCCACTTCAGGGTCAATGGTGGCCACCGCCGGGCGTCGCGCGAAGGACCGAAACCTACGTTAATATGCTTCGCATAATAAGGAAGGAAGAGCAAGAATAAAAGAGAAGAATTGGAAAGGGCAGTACGGCACTGCTTAAAGCCTGTCTCTAAGACCAGTCCTAGCTCCGCAAGAAGCGCAACAATGCTTTCAAAGCCCTCTATGCTGAGGACGGTCTCAACCTGTGTCCCAGGACCTTTTCCTCCGACAAAGGGCATTCGTCAAGGCTATCTAGCTCTCTTGAAAGTTCTTTCCTGGGCGCACTGAAGCGGCGACACTCACAGAGAAGCTGAGTGACTGTTTCCTCGCAGCTGCAGGTATGGCATGTAGGGCTGTTGGCCACTCCGATCCGAAATGAGCACGCATTTGTGAACAACATGCCAAGATACAAGCGGCACAGAAGCGTCTCCTCAGCTTTAGTTAGTCCTGACGGAAGGCGGAGCCGTAGATTCGGATCCAAGTTGCGGAGACGAGCGTTGGTAAATTCCGTCGAGTTCCACTGTGCAACTGTCGGTCTGCATCGGTCTGCCTATATCCTGATAATGTACCAAGGTTATAATCGAAAAAGCTTGTCGATAGCACGCATTTCCTTCAGTTATTCCTGCGGCTCTGCGTTCATTCACTGCGCATAGCGAAATGCCACATTTTCGAGAATAATTTGTGGTGTACTGCACGCGATTTCGTCTTCATCCGCTGCAGAGAGGGACGCTGGACAGGACGCAGGGACGCCACCACTCTCGCGCAATTATTCCGCACAAGTTACCAAGCGCGGAAGCTGTGCGATAGCGCACTGCCATAGAGTTTCTCACTATATTGCCTATGCGCAGTACTTTCGGGCGTCTGCCTCCTAACTTCTCACTCACGCCAGTACATGAGTTCGAATTGTGGTGACAAAGCATCGTTTCATTTCGTCCTATGGCACGCAGGAAGAAGAGGACAAGGAGACGGCCTGACGCTATTTATGTATTCTTCCCTTCTTACCTACTGCCGCCCGATTCATGACAGATTCGTAGCAGGTTGAGCCACATCCGTAGGCACCAAACCAAAACAATCCGACGACGCAATAAATACGACGATAGCGCGTCGGCGTAGCGAAAAGGGCGTACGGACACGTCGAATTGAGTTTCGGGCTTTTGACGGACTGTCGAGGTAAAAACAGCCGAACGTTGTCTACAATAGTGTTACGTCACCGCGGAAGCTTCCGCGGTTGCTGAGGGCTTGTGGCGTTGCCCTGCAGAGCTCGAAGTAGCGGGTTCGTTCCAGGCCGCGGCGGCCGCATTCCCATAGCGGCGGCTCATGCATAGACACTCCCACACCGTGCATTGCGTGAACCATGAGGATAAAACAAATCTGAAGTCCCCCACTATATACCACGTGTGTCATCGTCGGATCCTGTTGTTGTCACGTAAAGCCCCAGAGTTTAATAGTGTCAAATTGTAATATGGCGGGTGAAGAAAAAAAACAGCTGCCTAAAGTGCAAATTAGAGTTATGAAGGGTTACAACGAAGAGTTACAACTCTTCATTGGGGAAACTTGCGCCCTGAAAGAGATGTAAAAATGTAATCACAACGGTAGCAGCGAGCACAATCATCGGTCTTCGAATCTGAACTCGGGAGTTCATTATTCATCCGCTACTTATACATACAGATACATGTAATACCATATAGTAATCACTCACGCTTGCTTACACTCGAGCATGTAGCAACCGTATATAATGGCGTCGTGCACGCACTCAGATTACACAAGACTTTATAGCTTCAGAATCGGTCACGACATTCGAGAAAATTTCCAATACGATAGGCTGGTCTTGCGCCGAACAATAATAACGAGCGATAACCCGGTTAAATAAGTCACAGTTTCGAGCGAAGAGCGAAGCGTCAATTACGATAGCAAAAAATGGCTGTGGCTTAGCTAAGGTTAAGCCCAGGATGCGAAGCATACTAGCCTTTATTTTAGTTGTTGAACCACTGTTTAGCCTGGTGAACTGCTGTTGCTTGGCTATATTTGGTTCGGCTAGACGAAGAAACAACTCATGCAGGCGAGCGCACGAGCTGAGACCCGGCTATGTAGCTACGCGGCCGCAAGCGAGCGCACGAGTTGAGCCTCCGCTTTTGCAGCTGTTATGACGTCATATGGCAGCTACGCGGCCGCGCGCGGCGCAGCAAGGAAGAGCGTGGTTGTGCGGCCAGTATGCGAGCGAATTGACCTTAGTGCTGCCTCTCGCTTCAACGTGATCTGAGCCGCGGAAGCACAGCGCACACGAAGCTATCAGCATTCGGCGGACACTCTGTCCCATCGCAGATCGTTTTCAAGATTGGACCTGCGCGGCCACCGGAGCAGAATGCCCCCCCCCCCCCCTCTCCCTTCTCCCGGTGTCTCGCGCGCGACAGAAGACGGCGCACTTCCGCCTCGCTTTCCTCCCTATAGCACGCGCAAATGAGCTGCCATCGTCGGCTAAATAATCGTATAACTAAATTAAGTTAAAATTTAAATTTTGGTGTTGTACATGTTATAGAACCGCGATCTGATAATGAGGCACGCCACAGCTGGGTATCCAGACTAGCTTAACCACCTGGGGTTCTTAAGCATGCATACCTGCCAACCTTCACGATTTTATCATGAATGCCCGATATTTAGTGCTCGTTTACGATTGCCGTATTGACACAACCGTTTCACGATTTTTCATTTTAGGGCCAAAATAATTTCAAAATAAAAAGTCGCAACTGCGATATCGATTCAGTAGACAACTATACGAAGTAAGTATAGTAGTTTTATCCTGGATACATTCGCTGACTATATGGTGCCAGCGCGCAAAAACAAACTTGAACACATCACACTCGATGACCACTTAAGGCCAGAATACATGGAGCGAATATGCGACGAATAGTCGGCGTTCGACGCCCGGCGGCGTACGTGCGACGCGCGGCGGCGGAGAAAACGTCGTTCGCCGCTGATCTAGCTGGCGCAGAAAAGTTCGTCGGGCGTCGGCGATACCGGAAGCGGCAAACGAGTGGCGCCTCAAAGCGAGCCAATCAGGTCTCACTATCCGCCCCGACTTCCGACTAGGCTTCCCGCCCAGTGTTGCCACAACGCATAGCATCGCCGCTTTCTTTAAACTACATCGGCACATGAATATCTCAAACACATAAAAAACACTAGAAATCATTTATAAATAAAATTTTACGCGTTTTTAGAGTGTTCTGCAATTCAAAAGCGATAATAGTTGTCGTTGAATCTTTTTTTGTGTGTCATGTGTATCACTACAGCGCATTTGCTTGGTCTAGCCACACAGATAACAACGCAGCGACTCGCCGGCGGCGGCCGCCGTGTCTTCGCTCCATGTAGCGCAGCCCGACGAAGATACGGCGTCGCGCCGCGGCAGATTTTCTGCCGCCCGAACTTCGTCGTGAAACTTCGCTCCATGTATTCTGGACACTAAGGCTGCGTTCACACTTGGTCTTGGAGCAGGCGGAAGCGGAAAAAACTTGACAATATCCGCCCGCCTAGGCGGAGAAACGGGCGGAAAACCAGGCGGCGAAAAAATCGGTCTCGGACCGATTTTTCCGCCCAGGCGAAGCGGAAAGACGTTCCGCTTTACCGGAAGCTGCAATCGCATGTAAACATCCGGTCGTAAAATTTAACATTTTCCGTTGCTCATGGTCTATTTTTAGGAAAAGCAACTAGCTAAAGCTATCGAAACTATGTCTTCTTTATCTTCCATGGTAGACGAAAGTTAAAAACGACACGTGCAGTTGCGCGAAATGGTAGTTTTTAGTAACTGATGGGTCAATGAATGAACGTATGTCTTGACATAGTGTGATGAACAGTGCCACCAGGCGGACAAACGTACGCAAACTAGATAAATGTGGGCGAAAGCGGACGTGGTTTCCGCTGCAGTGGCGAAACAAATGTGAACGTTTTGTACATGTGCGAAAAAGATTATCCGGCCGCTTTGGCTTTTCCGTCCGCTTGCGGTTTCCCAAGTGTGAACGTAGCCTAACTGTCAAAACGCTGGTTGGAGCAAGCGCGGCAGCAGCGGCGAGCGAAATGGCCTTTGTGCTACCTATCGCTTCAACGCAAACTGAGCGGCGAGAACACAGCACGCACAAAGGTATGAGCCGTTTGCAGATCGCTTATAGGGCGCGCGCGACCGCGGGCGGCGGCGCAGAGTGCGCACTTGTCGCCGGTGTAGAACACCGCCCCCTCCCACCCGCGCTGCTCCCCGCTTTACAGCCTTGCGCGCGCGAGATTGAGCCACGATCGTCGGTCCCCTTGCGCGCGGTCGCTAAATATGCAGTTGCTGCCAGAGAACAACGCCCCTCCCAATCCCCACAGTCTTTCGCGCCACGGAAGACTGCGCGTTTCCTCTCGGCTTCCCTCCCTTGCGCGCGCCAGACTGAGCCGCAATCGTGGGCTCCCCTCACGCGCTTTCACACGCAGATACAGCATACGGCGCGTGGAGATGGTGTTATCACCCTTGGACTTTATACGGAACATCACGGCGGCGGCGGCGACACCAGAAGTGCGCCTGGAGTGTCCACATAACCGCTGTCGCAACAAAAACACAAATGCAGCCTCTGAGTGATGTTTTATGGTCGAATTGGTCAGACCTCTTGATACGGACGTTCTTGTTAATATAGAAATGATAAATTTCAACAACATGCCTGATTCTCAACGCCACAGATAATTGTTGTTTCGACTACACAGAGCAGATGTCCCGGTTCACAGCATCCTTAACAAACAACGTCAGTGAATCTTTAATAAACAGTGAACATATGGAATAATCAAATTATTTTTAATATTTTTCAGGAAACTCGTATTTTCTGCCTTTCCACTGTAGTGATTTCTGAATTCGAAGATTGTTACATGCACCTCAACAGACATAAGTACATTAGCGTTTTTTTGCATCTCGCCCCCATCGAAATGCGCCCCCCGAGGCTGGGAATCGAACCTGCAATCTCGTGCTTCATCAGCGCAGCGCCATACCCCCAAGGGCTATTCGGCCACTTAAGGGCGGGTTCCGAAGAATTACTATCGTAACAATACTTGTCCCAATAAAGATCGCAAGTGTTTCAAAAGCCGCATCCTTGGAGCGGTCGATTCGATCGAGCGGCGGGCCGTTGCGCGAATACAGCACTGCCTCCCCGTGCGGCTTGCTGCGCTTTACCCCGATTACTTCGCCACGCGGAAATTAGAAGTATATGCCCACGGCCAGTTTTAGCGATTCCTATAAGCGTGCGAGAAGGCAAAAAAAAAAGAAACAGGTAGAAAAGGAGAGATGCCGACGTAGCGCCAATTCAGCATAACGCAGCTCGCCCAAACCGAGGTGAACTAATATTAAAGCGCTTCGTGGCCGCTTATAACTTTCACGCAGGAAATAGGTACGTCGGCTTCTATATTTGGCAAGAACACTTGTACACGTCGCAGAAAAAACGAGCAATCGATTACCATCACTTCTTTTTAATATGCAATTGATTACAGTTGCCAATTACTGCCCCACAAAAATAATTAAGCAATTACTAAAAAGTATTTAACGTTACTTTCCCCCCTACCTTTATTAACACTGCACAAATACAGTAAATAGAATGAGCTGGTCGGGCTCTTTCAATGCGCCCTCTGCAGCCATTCACGCGTTGTTATCTTCACTAAGGGTTGCTTTTCCAAGCTTTCTTCCATAAACTTCTCTCGTTTTCTTGTGCAGACGTCTGCAGCGACACCTAAAACTCGATCGATGCAGGCGCTGGAGCGAAAGGCTGCGTTGTAACGAACGAACACTTTAATCACAAGATTGTGCATGATTACTCAATGCCGCGATGCTCGGGTCTAGCTTGGTGCCATATGAAGCGCAGCGCGTCATTGTTGCTGGGATCAAGGGAGCACGCTTCCGTTAAGGACAGAGGAAAACTGAAATATCGTCCATGGGTGGTTCCCTGGCATCAGCACTCGAAACGGTCATTGCTATTGAGCCATAGAAGCGCCGTTTTAATCTGTCGGCCAACATCTGGTGGACATCCACATTCGTTGGTTAGCTATTTAAACTTAAACGACTAATCGTAACGCACATCACCAAATGTTCACGTTCCGTGAAAAGGCACCTAAATAGGAACTGTAATTTAATATAAACCTGCATATTATTCAGCCCTAATAATACTGTTCGTGTGTTACAGTCGCATAAGTAGGCGTATATGAGTCACGTATATATACGTCGCAGATACAGATGACATGCATTTACATACGCTCCAGTTGCCGGGAAGCGTGAGAAGCAGTCAGGGATCTTTGAATGCTATCGTGTTCCACTCTTAAAGCTGAAGCTTATAAGCGTCCTCCATTTTTTTTTATATTCTAGGAAACAGACTAAGCATCGGTTTATCATTTTTTTCATGCAGTTAGCACCGACAGCTTGTCAAAGCTATAGGTCTGTAGCTGCTAGATAAGGATGGGTCCTTAATTGCCTGGTTAATGCATGGGGATGACTATGGCGTCTTTGTATGAGGACGGAATACACGCAGCCGCCCACATGGCATTAAAGAGATACATGTGTGTTTTCAGTGCTTCAGGATGTAGGTATCTAACCATTTCATGCATAATACGATCGCGACCTGGCACCGAGTTGTTGCAAAAAGTGAGAGATGCCTTAAGTTCGGCTAAGCTAAATGGGCGATTGTAATCCTCACTCGATGAAACTTTGCGATTAAGGGCCTGCCACTCTTCGCGTTCTCTGAACGTCAGGAATGAATTAATGGACTTGATTTCCGTTTTAAGAGAGGGGTGAGGCCGGGGGGGGGGGGGCGAGAGGGAGGTCTATGTACTCTAGTCCCAGCAGGCGTCCGTCACCACATTATGTGGCTAGACGTCCGTCTACCAGTCGTGGTAGGCCTCCGCTACCTCCTCAGCCCACCTCAGGACTCGGTCCTGTAGGGTGGGATAGGAGCTGCGCAGGGCAGTCTCCCACAGCTCCTCGCCACTAATTAATGGTTTGAGGGCGTGAGGGGGAGTTTTGATGGAGCATTGCCACATGATATCGGAGAGATCTGGTATCGGGACAGGGCAAAAGCGACACTTGGGTGTCGGTTATCTGACGGGGAAGAGAGAGAGAGAGAAAGGCAAAGGAAAGACAGGGAGGTTAACCAGAGATTATCTCCGGTTGGCTACCCTGTTCTGGGGGAAGGGAAAGTGGATGCAATAGGTGAAAAAGAAAGAAGAAAGAAGAAAGACGGGGAAGAATAAGTGCAAAGTGCGCGGGGTAAGAAAAGTGCGAGTTTGTAGTTGGCGTCAAAATATTTATCTGGCGCGTTCTAGGCACAGAGCGAGTTTGTATACAGTGCGATTCACTCAAAGTGTTCTATTTTCTTTTATTTTATTGTACCCTCAAGACCGAAGTATTACAGAGGGGAGTGGGTAAAACAAAAAAAACATGCCCAAATAAATAACACAACAGCAGATGGTTCGTTATTACAGCAAAATTGATTAGTTAATTGTATCCGGGAGTGATGATGTCTGGTAAGGCAGTACGAAACTTTGGGTTGTCCTTAATTGCAACAACTGCGCCGGGAAGGTGGTTCCAATCCTGAGAGGTCCTAGGAATAAATTATTCGTTACAGCTTCTGGTGCGGAATTGAATGATACCAACCTTATGGCTATGATCAATGCGAGAGGAAATGTAGGTGGGTGATGATATAAGATTATCGCGCAGGTAGGAATTGTGAAAATGTAGTTTATGAAATAAAGCAAGGCGAAAGCACTTACGCCGGGCTGAGAGAGGAGCAAGCAGCAAATAGTTTTTCATGGCAGTTAAGCTTGATGTGCGGCTGTAATTGCTATGAATGAAATGTGCGGCATTGTTTTGGATTAGTTCAAGTGACTGGATAAGGGTTTCGAGGTGCGGGTCCCAGATGGATGAGGCGTACTCCATTTTACTCCTAATAAGTGTTTCGTATAGGATTAATTTTAATGATGTAGGAGCAGAAGAAAAATTTTGGCGAAGATAACATAGAATGCGATGGTTAATTACGTTGTCGACGTGCAACGACCAAGAAAGTGACGAGGTTATGTGGATGCCTAGGTATTTATAGGAGGTTACGACCTCTAGGAGAGTATCATAAAGGTAAAAGTTCGGCGGAGGAATATTGCTGCGAGTTACACGCATACATTTACATTTAGTTACGTTAAGTTGCATTAACCATACGTCACACCAGTTAGAGATAGCGTTTATATCGCCTTGTAAGAATTTGTTAGCAGATTTGTCCGAGATATCACGCAGAATAACACAGTCATCTGCGAAAAGGTAAATATTAGAACAAACGTCATTGGGTAAATCGTTAATGTAAATTAAGAAGAGAAGAGGGCCTATAACTGATCCTTGGGGCACACCAGAGTCTACAGGATTATATGGGGACATGTGATTGTTTAACACAACATACCGTGACACATTAAGGAGAAAATGCTCAAGCCATGCTTGCCAAGAGAATCCGCCTGATCTTCCAGGCTATCACCTCGACTACTTACTAAGAGTAGAGGATGTGACTCCAGGCCTATTAATTTAGTTACCCTACACCAGACTTT
This sequence comes from Dermacentor albipictus, assembly GCF_038994185.2. Classification (NCBI taxonomy): domain Eukaryota; kingdom Metazoa; phylum Arthropoda; class Arachnida; order Ixodida; family Ixodidae; genus Dermacentor; species Dermacentor albipictus. Next base: position 107,165,133 of record NC_091822.1, on the reverse strand, counting down.
CGTCTCGTCCGTGTAAGAATTTATACAGGAGATGTACCTTTCCCAACTCTCACTATTAGCACGTCGACGCGCTCTTCTTGATTGTTTAAACTTACATCACTTTTTTGGCATTCGCAGAGTCGCGAAGCAATCCACAGACTTTGTTTTGTTTTTTACGTGCTTTTTGGCATTCGTCGTCCCACCAAGGCAAGCGAGGCTTATTAGCCAGTGCCTTAGTTTGTTGTATGTATTTTTCAGCAGCGTCAATCATAAAACCTGTTAAATATGCTACAGCGTTGTCGATATCAAAAGCAGCAATGCGATCACGGACTAAATGTGTGAGCTCTCGAAAGAGCTCCCATCTGGCTGGGTCGACTTTCCATTAGGGAAGATGTAAGAAGCATCCACCTTGTTTTGGTAAACTCGGAATTAATGAGAAGTAATCACTTCCGTGGAATTCTTTAGAACGTACGATCCATTCAAGGCGCAAGGTGTGGCATGAGCGTACGTGATACTACGCTTAAATCCATGGATAAGTATGTCTTGTGTGCCAGGTTATAGTACGTTGGCTCTTTCTTATCAAGCAAAGATACTCTGGATGAAAAGAGGAATTTTTCAAGTAAGCATCCTCTTGCAAAGCAGCGAGAATCTCCTCACATGTGTGCGTTGACATCTCCTACAATAATATACGGTTCGATAGGGGCGAAATGCGAAAAAAATCGTGTACTTAGATTTAAGTGCACATTAAAGAAACCCATGTGGTATAAATTACGCCGGAGCCCCCCACTATGGCGTGCCTTATAATATCGTGGTTCTGGCACGTAAAACCCCATATTTTTTTTAACGATATACGGTCCAGGAAATTCATCGATGAAGCTCTCAAAATCGGTTTTATGAAGCTTATAACTAGGAAAAACATATATAACTGATGGTAATGGGTTTATCGAAGAGCCCCGCCCTTACAGCAACTGCCTCGAGGGTTGTTCGGAGTCGAAACAGCTGGCCAGCAACACCCTTATCAACTATTATAGCCACACCACCCGACGAGGAGGTATACCGTCGTCGCGGTCTTTAGTGAAAATGGCATGTTGACTCATGAGGTTTGTGTGTGCCGGTCTGAGATGCGTCTCCTGGACATACAGCACCCTCAGACTACATTTACGAAGGAGTTCTTTAATGTCATCAAGGTTATGAAGAAGACCCCCGACGTTCTAATGCAATATTTGCGTGCCTATGTTGAAAGGATGTTTGTGCTGTGTGTTAAGAAAACGAAATTTAGGTTACAGAGGCCTTGACGGCACTGTAATACATGGTTTTTCTTTTCTGGAGTGATCGCGAGAAGCTCAGAACGACAGAAAGCTGAGCTAGTTATTCATGACGCAAAAAAATGGTAAGGCGTGAAGACACGGACACAAGTAGACGACACGAACGCCGACTGTCAACTGAAAGATGCACTGAGGTCAAACAAAGAAAGAGGACACAAAACACATCTGCGCATGCTCTAGAAAGGTAGTACCACGTGTCAATCAGGTACACGTGCCGGTCTACGTGAGAGATAACTGTTGAGGCAATTGATCTCTTCATTATGTAAAGTAATCGAAGGCTGACTCACGCACGCACTTCCACCATTATTGATATGCCATGCCTCGACCATAAGACGTGTATCTTCATTCATATGCCTGTACAATATCGCGCATTCATCTAACTCAGGTGTGCAGTTACAATCTTGGCAGTCTTTGCAACGTATGGAAAGATTAGAAGGCGATCCACCGGTTAACGACCTTTTATGTTCCCTTAGCCTCTGACTGATACACCGGCCCGTTTGCCCTAAGCAGAAATAGCCACCGCTAAAGGGAATCTAATATGCAACACCCATACTACAGTCAATAAAACTGTTGTTCTTGATGCGTTCTTGATGTGTTTTCCAGAGCATGCGCAGATAAGTTTTGTCTTCTTTCTTTTTTTCGCCTCAGTGCATCCTTCAGTTGATAGTCGGCGTTGGTGTTGTCCACTTCTCTTGTGTCCGTGTCTGCACGGCTTGTCCTTTTTTGCATTATGAATCCTTACCAACTAGCTCAGCTTTATGTCGTTCTGAGCTTCATTTCTAGTACTCTGAGCCCTTTTCCTTGTTCTACTTATCTGCACAATCCTACTTCTTTAGCTTCCTTAATTGCGATATGCATCTTCCGCGCTAGAACTATGTCGAGGTTTACTCGTAATCATGTCGTTCCATTGGAGGTTCAAATGATGCGCCGCTTCCTTTAACCATCAACTGGGCATGCCAGGAGGATTGGTGGCATTCTTTCCGCTTAATTGTGGCGCCAAGTTAGGTTTTACCAGTAGTGTTTAAAGGTCCGTTGCGCGGCAATGGGAGACGGCAGCCATTGGAACCGCCTTTACGCCCATTGGAACAGGCTATAGCCGAGCAGCACGCGGACTTCCTGTGGAGGATGAAACTTCAGGAGCTTAAACAAAGAGGGAACCCTTTTCTAATAATTCACCGTCAAATAACGCACTAGTTGTCGGAGACGCTATTGTGATACCCAATGCAAAACGCTTTAGGTCTTAAGTACTGTTTTAAGCCTACCACGCTGCATAACAGGTTTGTCCCGGAAGAAGAACGCTCGCGCTGTATTTCAGAGTGCATTACAAGCATTAAACAATCGAATGTTTATGTTAAGACATCTGACCTAGTCCGACCGTTGGTTAATTACTTTGTGGAGCACAACCTTAGACGAGTAATATCAGACAAGGAAGGTTATTTCGTAATTATGCCAGATGACATGTTCTCGGAAAACGCGGTATCAGCTAGATATCAACCTTCGGCCTCTGCGGCCCCAACCCACGGGCCGCCCTGCTTCCAGCTTTGATCCCTCCGCTACCGCTTGGGTGCCCCGGAGATCCTGCGCCGCCTGCTTTAATATAACTTCAGGTGCTCTCCTGAGGCCTCCGTTTGCCGGTTACATGTGTCCTCCTGGAGCAGTGCTTGTAAAAAATTCGATATATCGTCGCGACGAAAAAAGCGACCCGCGACTTATAAAACACCGGTCAGAACATTGTCCCTACAGACACAGCGATCACCAAGCGGCGTCCGCGCCCACTGCCTCACCGCAAGGGCAGCCAGCGGCGGAGCGTATAAACCAACTCGACCGCACCGCACAATGCCGGCATGTCTAGGGGACAAACGAATACACTGCGCTCTAAGAAACCTCCTCCGTAGTGCTAGGCAGAGTCATCATTAACGCGATAGCATTAAGGAGCTCGTGTCGCAGAAAAGCCGGTGTCGTCGGCGTCGGTGTTTGCGGCGTTGACCGTGAGCGATAAATCACGGCAGGCGCTTTATAAATAAAAAGCAACTTCCAAGATTGACCCGGTGGGAATCGAACCAGGGTCTCTGGAGTGTGAGACGGAGTCGCTACCACTCAGCCACGAGTTCGACGCTTCCAAGCGGTGCAAACGCGCCTCTAGTGAATGCGGTGTTGCCTTCGAAACGAGCCGTGGAAACTTATACTGCGGTGTATATTGGTAATTATGAACATGTAACGTACAGAAGTCACAATTACACGAGTTGCGAAGTGCGTTTCCGCTGCATTTCTTCTGCGCTTTCCGCACACGCAGAGCCATCTTGCGGCAAACACAGAAGACCCCCTCCTCTCAATGTACGGCGCTGCCCCGACAGGAGGCGCGCCGCGCGCGCATTGGGACCGCTGCCAGGCGCGTCGCGGGACTCCCTCTCCCCTGACGACGCTTCGCCGTGCTCCCGGTCCTTTCTTTAGATTACTATCTATCTCTCTGCCCGTGCCGATCACGACGTTTGGCTGGCGTAGATCGTTTCCCCTCCGAGACACCGAGTTCTTTGGTTCGTTCCGTTCGCTCAGGCGCACGTTTCGTTGCCGCGCCGAACGCTGCGTTGCTCGACGCTCACCGCGTGATAGGTGGGCGCTAAGTCCGATGCGGGGCGCATCGTGGCTCAACCAGACGTACGCGTTCCAATGCGCCCGCACGCGCCGCACCACGCCTGGGCGCGTACGGCGTCAAGAGCGGAGGCTGTTTCGCGTGTAGGCGCGCGGCGGCGTGGAGACCTACAACCGCTAGGTTTTTCGCGCCCGCGCCGGAAGCTGCCGCTCGCGTCAGTAGCATGACGCACCTCACATGACCACGGCAAGCCAACGTCACTTCCGGAACGACTCTTCTGCCCCGTTCACACTGAGACATTCGGCGCCCAGTTCGGCGGAACCCAGTTCGGCGGCGGCGAGATCCGCCGGAATAGCCCCTTCCGCGCCGATCGCTCCCGTACCGATTTTTGCGGCAGCTGCCGCCGGATTGCCTCGCCGCCGCGCGGCGCTGACCAATCGGGGAGCGCGAAACAGAAGTTGTTCTTTATTCTATGACAGAACTTCCAAAGATGGCGGCCGAGTCTCACGTCATGTCGCAGTCGTCGCAGTCATCAAAGTCCGCCGCGACATCCACATCCGAAATGCTGATCGAAGTGGTGCGCAACCACCCAGTCCTCTACGATAAGCGCCACTTGAAGCACAAAGACAACGTGCAGAAGGACGACTTGTGGCACAACATCGGTCGCGAGATTGGTGGGCGAACCCACCAACGCCGCTGCCGCCTTCTCATCGGCGAATGCTTCTGCGCGTCATGCATCGCCAGAAAGGTGCTTGCCAACAGGCCGAGCAGTACTGCCTCTTCTTGCTCGGGGTTCATCATTGTCTTTCCAAGCAATGGTGGAGACGCGCAACATAAACACACGAACTCGACGCTAGCGGAGACAACTGCTGCGCAATTTCGAGCCGCGCGAACATCCGGGACATCCCGCGCTGGATTGGAGGTTAGCATTTTATGGGGCAGATGGCGCTGTATGTCTTTCCGGCGGCGCGGTGCGCAAGCAGTGTGAACTACGCGATTTTCGGCGGCAGGAGAATTCCATTCGCTGTAGACTCCGGATTCCTCAGTGTGAACGTACCATTCGCGCGACGTTCAGGCAAGCCCGGGTAGGGTGGCTAGAATGGGAGGTGTCAGCATTGGCTGGGCTGCGCCGCGTATGGCGGTGCGGCATTTTGTCATGACAGCGACAGGTGGCGCGCTCGTCGTCTCCGAGATGCCTAGCGTGATGTGTTTGAGCAATCTCTCCGGCTCCACGCGAGCGTCGTGAAGTCTGTGGTGAAGTTAGCTTCGTCTTCCCCGCTTTTATTGTGTTTTCTTGCAATATGTAACACACATGCTTAACATGGCCGTTAAGCGAAGGCTAGACTGCCTTGAACATGGCAAGCTAGCAACACTGCGCCGCCGCGGCGAGACGCGCGGCTACGCGCGGCAACTCGTGCATCGTTTAGGTGCGCGCCCTCTTCCTCCGTCGGGCGCGACACGACGTCGAGTCAGTGCGGCGTGTGCGGACGCATTGGAACGCGTACGTCTGGTTGAGCCTTGCTGTGCCGTAGCGCATTGTCTTATACCCCTTGGCGGGTCGACGGGAACGCTGTCGCGTCCCACTCTTGAAGGCGAAGCTTAAGCGTCCTCCAATTTTTATGCGAAGCATATTACGAGAGCTCAACCCAGCTCCTCAGGCGCGGCGGTGTCGCCATGAAATCACGTGAGACCGTGACGTCACGACAGAGGAGAAGTGGCTTTGGCTCAGCACTTGCAAGACGGGCTGGGTGGGAATCGAACCAGGGTCTCCGGAGTGTGGGACGGAGACGCTACCACTGAGCCACGAGTACGATGCTTCAAAGCGGTACAAAAGCGCCTCTAGTGAATGCGGTGTTGCCTTAGAAACGAGCTGTTTCTAAGGCGTGCGTCTCTTGCTCAGGCGCACATTTCGTTGCCGCGCCGAACGCTGCTTTGCTCGACGCTCACCGCGTCCAATGCGGGGCGCGTAGTCGCTGCCCTGTAGCCCATTGTCTTACACCCCTTGGCGGGTCGACGGGAACGCTGTCGCGTTCCACTCTTGAAGGCGAAGAAGTAATGCATGAGTTGTTTCTTCGTCTAGCCGAACCAAATATAGCCAAGCAACAGCACTTCACCAGGCTAAACAGTGGTTCAACAACTAAAATAAAGGCTAGTATGCTTCGCATCCTGGGCTTAACCTTACCTAAGCCACAGCCATTTTTTAAGAAGCAAAAGCCTCCAGATTTTCTCTCTCGCGCCCGTTCTTACTCGCGCATGCGCAGAAACGTCGAGCTCCGTCAAGAGTGCCACGCCCCGCTCTACCTAATAGCAATTCTAAAAACGCCAGCTTTTGTGGGACTTCATAAACTTTCGATTTCAGTTCGCTTCGGCGCTCCCCAAGCAGCCGACGCGGCCGCTGTGTCCACGTGATCCTTGGTACCACGTCACGTCGACGGCGGTGCCAGCTTTTCCAGTGGTGGAGGTGGCCCCCAATACTACTGCAACAGCGCTCTGGCACCATAGTATGTTGCAATAAGTAAATCTAAAGCAGCCAAATGTGATATGTTTAGTTTACTGAGATGTACAATGCTCACAAGGGGCGTAGCTAGGATTTTTTTTTGGGGGGGGGAGGGGGGGATGGAGGCGTGTGCACGCCGTGAACGTGTCCCCTTGAACTCCGTTCCGAAACTTTCATGCACCAGGATACTCGGAATAAAAATTTGGAGGGTGCTTAGATAGCGTTCAAAGATGCTTGACTGTTTCTCATGCTTCCCTGCAACTGCAGCATATGTAACCGTAATGTTTACAGGGAAAAGCTGGCGGCGAACGCTATGCACGAAGGCGAGCTTTCTGGTAGAAACGCGGCCTCTTGCGCGGGCTGCGATGCGGCGGAGGCGAGCGCCATCTGGGGTGTTGCAAGGAACTGGGCGCGTTGCTTTATGGCCTTCGATATTTGTGCGCGCCGGCGTGCACATATCTCAGAGGCCAAGGCCACTCTATGAATGGTGAGACCGCTGGAAATGGGGTTTGTGTTTTGAGTTTGCACAGAACAGAATTGTTTTCTCACATATTCAAAATACAAATCAATGCTATTATGTCTATAGGTTGCGCGTAAGTCGTACTTTACGATTTTTGTGATGTATTTCTTTTTTAGAAATTCAATTAGTTCAGTAACTTCTTTGTGCTACATGGAGAGCCTGCGTAGTTTGGTATGCGTGGTTTGGTGTTACGTTTGCTGAAACGATGGTCGGCACGGGGCCCGTAGCGTTCTCACATTAAAACAAGTGAGCCCCATAGGTGCACGCTGGCATGCGTCTTGTAGGTTCAAACCGTCACTCCTCATGAGATGTGGAAAACGCAAGGCACGTGGCTGCGAGCTTTCACGCGCCGGCAAGCATACATGCAGCTTGGTCCTTACAGTTCAGAGTACCGAAACGCTGCTCTGCGCGTGCCCGTGTGGACCGTAGCGCTGTGCCATATTGGGATAGCTATAATTATAACCACGTTCTCTGCCTATCTGTAGGTCGACGTCGGAAACTACAGCCATTTGCATAGTGCTTTCCAGAACTTTTGCAAAACACAGTGATCGATGCAACACGTTTCTAACCATAATCTCCAAAATGTGGCGGCGTGGCAATTTCGGAGGTGATGTTCCAAGGCACTGTTAAAGGAGTGTCACGTGATGACATAACAGCGCTGCTGATCATACTGCATCTGTACATGGCTCCCGTAGGGAGCCAAACAGGGCACTAGCTGCTGCGGTTGGTATTTCTGCCATGTTGCTAGTCCTTCAACTGCCATACGGTCAGCCAAGCTTTGTCTCACCCCTTTCTGACCACTTTATCTTTGCAAATGAATGCTTTGTTGAAATAACTGGTGCATTTGATGAGGTGCCACCACCAGTTTCGTGACACATTCAAATACAATTTTTTCAATGGCAGCTACTATAGTGTACTGGAGTATAACAACTAGTCATAGCGTCATGGTTCATAGCAGAGGTCAAGTGCAATGAATCTTTTTCCCCTAGAAGGTACAATTGCAGATAGTGTAGGTATATACAGCGATGTGTGTACAAAATTTTGCGTGTGAAATACCAGTGAATGCGTGGCAAAACATTCACAAATATATTTTTTTTTATACCGAACAAGAAAAGAAATTGCAGATGATTACGATACTCCCTAATGTGAAATTTGAACGCAGCTTTATAGCGTTGTCATTTTGCGTTATATTGAGGCAAAGAGTTTGAGTGACACGTAGCAGAGTTGGCGACCGTCGAAAATTTGATCTGCAGGTCGGCTTCCATATATGACTCGCCGCTTGGCTTCAAGAAAGTACTACACCATTCACGTCGCGCATACAATCAAATTTCAAAATAATTGCAAACCATGGCAACCGAAACAAGCATCGGCGAGAGCGGATGTGAGCAGACGATCGTACGAAACGAGCGGTCCAGCTGAGACCCTATACGTGTACACATCGCGCAGTTGGGCAGGTCCGCATTAAACCAGTTTCTCATGCGCACGTCAATGAAGGAGCTGCTCTCATTGGTCTCCGTCGTTCGTAGCTCGTGTTTTTCATCTGCAGCTCCACATTTGCTCTTTTACCTAACGCGTTTGTGCTCGTTCGGTCGGTTACGCTGCCACCACTGCTCGCCACAGGAACAGGCCATAAAGAGGTGCACTCTATAAAGAATAAAAGGAGAAATGTGACAGCACAATCTCACAGCATCCATCACTTGGCAACTATCATAAGGAGTGCAATGAATAGCTATTTTTGTTGACAAACATCAACAACATGATGAGGCTGTGTAATACCATCAAATGGCATGTAGGGTGCCTTGATAGATCCTTTAGCTGTTAAAGCCATCGCATTTGCGAGGTACAGCAAAAAAAAAATGTGAATCCTTACATTTCATGAAGAAACACTGCCACTCTGAACATGTATATGTACACATTTTATTGAAGAATACTTTACGCTCGACACATCTTTGCTCCTTAATGCCAGTGCTCCGAGGCTTAGAAAGTGGCTTGCCATGGTGAATGTGTAAAGAGAATGCCCAGGGAGTGAAATAAAAATACAGGACGTTCTGCGCCATTTTTTTTTTCTTGGGGAACACACCACCAGCCTACACACATTGCGCAAGAGGCTGGCCTCTTTCTCTGGCTTTGTAAACACTTAGTGGCTGAAAAAGAGATGTTAAAATACTGGGTGCATCAATTTGTGCTACATATATCACCAGCATATCGAAGACACCAACAAGTTCAAATGATAATAGATGCTATGGATGGAAAAAGAAAAGGCTCAGCAAATGCCAAGGTAATTCTAGTCCACTTCAAATGAGTGGCAAGATAAATTTTTTCCAGAAAATAGACAATGCTATTGGAATATCTATAGTCATGGTTACAAGAGCCAGGCTGCGGCCAGTGACTGTGATTAGTTCTTTAACTCCTTTTAATTGTGTTAGTGTCCAAGTGTGGTGACGCAGAATGATAACGTAACCAAACAAGATTCTACTCAACACGCACATACATAATTTCAGAAACATACTTGCTAAAAGGTATTATATAACATCCACTGCACAGAAAATGACTACACCACAATCAATGAAGTCTAAGTTGCACAACAGATCCACTGCAGAACACAAAAAGTAGCCCAATCCAGCCTATGACAGTACGCATTGCACCTCCTGGAAACCCTTTGTAATACAACATTAAAAATTTTTAAAGGACATTGAAGAATGAATTTGCTGATGTGCAACAAGGCGACTCAAACACAAGCATGCAAGAGCCACAAGAAATTGCAAGTTGGCAGTAGTGGGGCAGTGAAAAGACTGGCTCCGGTACGTAGTGCGTGTACGGTTCTGCTTAAAGCTTGAAACATGCACCGTAGGACAAAATTGAAATGCCTGTTCTTACAAATATTCTTCTCAATGCTTTTTCTAATGATAATAAGAGTAGAGGTCGAAAAAGCAATGACAACTGTATTTCAGTAACCAATGTTGAATAGGTACAAAGCCTAGCACCATAGTGGAGAGGGTGTCAACGCTTGCACACAAAACAGATCACAAAAGAGCTTGTATTAGCTGTAAATATGTGCCGTCATTTATGCCTGCAAGCTGCCGGAATACAGGGGCTAAATTAGCATGCATCAGCGAGGTAACATTAAAAAAAAAGAAAGAAGATAACTTATGTGCAATACAAAGGAACAGCAACCACCTGCCCAAGTCCAGACAGACAAATGCAGACCTGCAGCCAACGAGCAAAACAGAGAAAAGGATTACAGCACAAGTAATTAGGAAAAAAGCAGTTTGTCCCTCTGTAGCATTGTTTCGCATGAACACTACTGATTAAAAGCAGTAGCGTTCGAGCTCTGTATACTGTCCAAAAGGTCAGGTGTACAATGCTGTTAAGGTCCCAGATTAGAAGTGAGAAAACAGAGAAATCGCTTTTGTTCAGAATGTTCAGAATGTTTTCATGCACGCAGAAATTTCAGAGATGTGAGGTAAAAGCAAATCTCTAAGCTGCGCCCCCAGTTCTTGTTCAACCAGCACAAAACTCGAAATGTCTACTCCAGGTTCTTTCACATTTCACCTGAAAGTTCCTCTGCAACCACAGCTGACAGAAGCTGGTGCAAGAACAATGTAAGAGCTGGATGTCACCACCAGCCACTATGCAAGCACAGAGGCAGATGTGACAAATGTTTAATGACTTAGGGACTGTATTTCTCGACATGACCTCACGATAACAGGCAGAAAATGAAATGACTGCTCACATTCACTGAACCTACTTCATCTGGTTTTTGATAATAAACAAACCAGCTTACAAGGTACACTTGCATTTACATTAAGGCCCAAAATAAAAAAATGAAAATTGGAAAAAAACGTTATTTGGAGCTATAGTCTAGTGACAGTAGCTATGTTTTAAATGAGTAATACCACAAAATATCTAAATGTAAGGAACATTGCAGTGCTTCAAATGTGCTTTTTTGTTGCCCTGACAGGAAGAAAAGGTTTTGTGACTTTGTTCTTAGTGACCAAGCCATCGTAGATTGTCATACAGGGCAAACATCGGCAACTTGAAATAAACCCCTACAAAATGCTGCTTTCCACCACAAGGGCGCACAATACAAAAAGAAGAAAAAAAGGAGATGTACAAAGGTTGGGTGGGGAAACCAAAAATGGTGTTAAAGCTCATACCAGGAAAGAAAACGGAGGCCAGTGCAACCACCACGAAAGCCACCTTTATCGCCACATCTTCCATACCGCACATGCCAGCACAAGAGGACCGGAATGCTAGTTTTGTATGGCCTTAAAACATCCAACATGCACTGGATAGGCTTTTCCCCTCAACATTTTGACACCCACGTCACTCAGAGGAAGTTTCACTAGCTGCTACTCAAAATATTCACAATGCACACAAAAAGTGAAGGGGGTGTTTCTTCAAAAAGCTTGCAAGAAATGCCCACTGTGGTCACTGCATTAAAAGTCAAAAGGGGCTTAACAAAATTGATGCTCAAATCGGGCACTGCTTATTATTGTGCTGCCGTTGAATACCACAGAAGAATTCTTGAGTTAAGAGACGAGTGGCACAGACATGAGCGCGTCACCAGTGGCACTTACGTTTGGTAAAAGGGTGCTTCCAGCAAAAATATACGCTAAGGGTGCACGAAACCAGGTTATCAATGACAAAACTGTAAAACGTTTAACACTAGCATACTGTTCAACTTAATGATACCAGTAGCATAGCTACAGATCAGGGCATGGCTCATCTTTGAAGCACTTGCTGCCACAAAAGGAAATTTAGCAGCATGAGTGGAAAGCACTAGCAAACCCATGTTCCGTAATGACACCTACAATGCCAACCAGAGCAACTCTGTTTCATTAGAAACTTCACAGGTGCCTTCACGACATAACTGCCTTCCCCCAAACTGCCTGCAGTTGTAAACAAGAAAAGGAAAAAACGAGCTAGCAAAACTACCTTGTAGTGTTACGATCATGGAGGCCTGTAATGCCACAGAAGAACAACTGCTCGCTTTCCTTCTTTCAGCGAATTTCCGGTATCAAAATTCAAGGACACAAGGTCCAGAAGGACACAAGCATTTACGGTAAAGTGTGCGTCAGTGCAGCTGAGCGGAGCCTTTCATTGTCCACAGACAATACGAGCCTGCTGTCATGGCGAACCTTTCGTGTCGACGCTGTCCCCCCTTCCGTCCCCATTCCAGCGCACCCAGCCAGCAGGGTGGCTTCCACCACATCAAGACATCTTCTCCTTGCCGCCTTCATCTTCGACAGGACTGTCGACGAGCTCGAAGCCGTTGCTGTCTCCCTGCCCACCGTTGTGATCTGAAGACCGCTTCTCCTCAGAGTCCTCGCTTGCCGACTGGTCCCCTTTGCCGGTGGCGTCACCACCGTCATCGTCGTCCTGTTTCTTCTTCTTGGCTTTGCTGTCTTTTGCTTTGCTGTCTTTGCTGCTAGGACCCTTGTACTCATACTGGTAGATGGGCCAGAAGGACTCGACGAAGCCCACATCCTCAGTCAGGTTGGGCAGCAGCCAGAAGTGGTGCCGGCCGAGCGTGCACGCCCAGATGATCACAAACAGCACTTGACGGACTGCAAGACAAGAGATGGGAGAAGCTGTTAGCTGTGGCGGTCTTTACATGACTTGAATTTTAAATGTTGGTGAACCACTACATGTTGTGTTGCGAGAGAGACAGGAAAGAACGACAGGCTGAGTTATAACGTGGTCACACGGGTAAATTTAGTGTTACTTTGAACAAGTGGACTTTGACTCAATGAATCACACTCTGGTGGCGTGCTGCTACACAGGAAAAGAAGGTATCACTTGGAATTGATGGCAGTGTCAACGGGCAAATGAGTAGGCACCATAATTGTCTGCCATTTATTTTAGCAATGTTGCCACTAAGACAGTGCACTATATTAAGAAAGGTTGGCGTAAATAAAATAATTCAACATGGATTTTGGAGAAACTTCTGTTGTGAGATGCAATTATTAGAATTAACAACTGATTTGCATACTAAAATGGAAGATGATCTACAAACTCGCTGTGCTTTCTACACTTTTCAAAAGCATTTGACATTTTAGCACGTTGCTGTTGAATTGCTGCATGAAGCTCACGTTTTTATGACTATAACAAAAGCATAACACAAATTAAACTCGACCTCTCACTACAGCCCTTGCATGATCGTTGTGATATAGCCTCGCTATCATTATTCCATAAGTACGTCCATAATACAGCGGCATCAGTTCTCCCTCTCGAAACTCCTCATTACATGTCACAACAGTTGTACAATCAGTTCAATTTCATGCGCATATACAGGCAGACTAATTCATTTAACTACTCCGCTCTTCCAAGAGCCGTTCACCTTTGGAACGACATTCCTAACAACATCGCTTATGACAGTGACCAAGAAAATTTCTGGCTTTTTCTAACAATGCGTTTTTCAAACTCTACATAACCTAATGTGTGATTTTTTCTTGCCTTTCCCATTATTAATGTGCTACTATCTGTTAAACACTTTTGTTATAGACAAATATGTCCGCTCGCTTTGTAATTCTATTGATTATATTTTACTGTGTGGAAGTCTATTGTTCTCCCATTCAAAAGCATTTGGTTTGTCCATTGCACAATTGTAACACCACATTACTGTATGTTAGCGCATTTCTTACACTATATTTTTTGTATATGTGTTCACATATGTATCCTAATTATTGTATGTTATAATCTTTGAGTGTACTCTCCCCCCTTACACAATGCCTCTAGGGGCCTGTATCTTTAAATAAATAAATTGCATTAACTCGACCAATCACCACAAGCCAAGACAGCATTGCATCCAAAGCAAGCAGGCAATGACAAGGTAGAGGTACGCAGACACTCGAACGCCGCCAAATAAAATAAATAGTGAACGCCTAAATAATTCTATTCTCGAATCAAATATCAACTATTTGATTGTTCAAATATTCTGTATATCCGGCACAGAGTCCTGTGCAGTGCCGCATGTCACATAAGCTGTGGAGCCCCTCATTCTCGATGTCGCGCACCACTGACGGACCACCCACTCCAGCTGGTGCAGTCAAAGACTTTGTCTCTGCACCTTCGCATATTGCTTGGCAGGCACACAGTCGCTATGCAGCAAAATGTTGGGCAGAAGATGAACTGTTGCATATAACAATTAACTGCTTCACGACAGCGTCACTTAACACAGATTCCAATATGTGTGTTGGATCTGCATGAATCTTTTCAGAGATAAGCTTATGTCTCCACCTAAGCGAAGAGTGTTGTAGAAAACCAGAAGCTGGCATGCTTACTAGATGCTGATTAAGTCGAGCCGATGGTCAAAAACATGAGACAGGAACAGCTGCAAGGTGCACAGTGTTTTGTTGCAGCTACGGTTAATAGCATGTCATGCGACAAAAGCCACAAGCTCTGCTACTTGCCTTCCATTCTGGTGTAGCTGTACTATAAAAATTTGTTTGCACTGCCTTTCACATATTCTTACGAAGACAAAACTAACCTCTGCCGCAGTGGCAAAAGAATGCAAGCATTCATTGTTATCAATCTAAGAATATTTACCATTTAGCAATTCTAGCCTAATGTCATAAAAATGAATTAAAACTAAATTTATGAACTAATAATGAAATGACAATTCGATTATGAACCATGATGCTGTAGTGGGGGACTTCGGATCAATTTTGACCCCCTGGAGTTTTTAAACCTGCATACACATCCAAATACACAAGCGTATTTGCATTCCGCCCCCATAAAAATGTGGCCACCACGGCTGGGGATGAACGTGTGATCTCAAGCTCAGCAGTGAAATGCCACACGTAAGACTAAAGCTGAGAAAGTGCCTAAATACCAATGACATCATTAGAGCAAACAAGACTATCACAAAACCTCGTTAATATGTACCCACTTAAAACATACTAATGGCTAAGACACAGTTGTGATCAATCCCCTACAGTCTCCATAGCACCAAATGTATTGGTATCATGCTAATATTTTGTCACATGGAGACTAATTTTCTCCCTTTTACCTGTTTTTTATTTTTGCCTGGGTTGCCACATGGCAAAATGTTGCCATGCTGTGGTGCAAAAAGACTTCCACCTTTTTGAAAAGTGCAGGGACTAGACTGCCAATGATTCCACTGCATATGCAGTGACGCCTATACAAATACACACTGAAATGTACGAAGACGTGATGGTGGCCTATGAAAAGAACTACACAGATGCTTCTATGGAATGCTGGTCCAGTTAGCTGGCAAGCATGCAAGCATACCGCAAATGTCCTAGCACAAGAATGCCATGAACCTAATACAGCCAACTTCCATTAATTTGATCCTGATGAAACCGACGAAATATGATCGAATTATCTGGTGAGTCGAATTACAAGAAGCAGAAAAAAAAATGTTGCGGAAAATGCCCGCTCAGAAAATACCTGCTCCTCTGGAACACGCGGCAACCTGCCCAGAATGACTGCTTTCTGCAGCTGCCGGAAGGAGGCAGCACAAGCTTATGCTAGCCTCGTCTCGGCAGCAGTGAGCATCCCCATAAATGAAAGCAACTTCGCATTTTTTTTTCTTCAAAGCCAGGCAATTAACTGTACCAAGCTTTACACTGAATGACACAGACTTCAGAATGCGATCTTTGTGCGATTTATGAGCCAGAACATGCAGCAGTAAGCACAATATCTTTTTTTCAAACATCTTAAACAAATTATGCACCTCCTTGTACTTATATGTCTCCCACCTCACAAAGAACTGCATTTCAACCTGGATGTAAGGAACCTCTATGTAACGAATTCCTGGATTTGACTATTTGTATTCATTCCACAACGCTACCCCCATAGAAGCCCCCATATATGTGACCTCCATGTAATGAAGGCATTGTGGCGATTGATCTCGATGTGACAAATTTGCAACCCAGATCATTAATTAAATTAAGCTGTACTGTTACTAAAAATTCGGATGAACAGAGTGCACGTTTTGTAATTAATAAAGCAAGCGGCCACCTGCAACAGAAACCCATGCGCTTGCAGCAAGCATAGTGTGCTGTGGTGATGAGGGTGCACAGAGAAAAGCACTGAGGTGCATATACAATGAATACAGATCAACAGATTCACCCAAGAAATTACTGCCCCAGGCCGAAATTCTTACCATGCAGAATAGAGCCCAGCCAGCATGCCTCAAAATTCTGTATCAACTTTCATCTAATCAATTAAATATTGGCACTTTAGAATACTTAGATATATCCAAAACTAGGCCAACACAACATAAGAGATTGAAAAATTTTGAGATCAAAATAACTGACGTTTGAGCCCATAGAAATGTATGGGCACCTGCCGGGACCTTCTATCAAGATCGGATTAACCGGAGTCGTGTTAAGGGAAGTCTACTTTATTGAACTGATAGTGTTTGTACTCAGCATCTATATTTTTTTTTCTTTTTCTGACTGTTCTTGCCCTTTGCAACACAAGCTGTTGACCTTATACCAAGGCCCTTCGATACTTTTCACCTGGCCCCGAAACTTCCGCATAACGCTATGGGAGAGCTTTGGGGTGTGGACGCTCCGTGCAAGTACAAGGTGGACTGGAGCAGACGTCGAATGGACGCCACAGGCATTCTGTGCATACACTGTCTATTGCGCAAGGATCGTCTGCCTGTATCCGTGTGTGAATATCGTCGACGCAATGTGCAAATCCCCACCCTACTTCTGTAGTGTTGAGAGACTTCAACGTGAACAATTTTGAAACAACTACAATGCCTTGTTTCATTTCCAGGTTCAACTGCATTTGCAACAGCAGCTTAATTTATAATTCGAATTGCACACAAACTATTACTAAATTATTACCAAATTTTACTAAACAAATTATTAAGCTAATTACCAACTAATAAAAAGTAACGAAGCTAACCAATTAACTAACCATCAAATAGGTAATACTAAACTAATTATCAATATCAACGTAATAACTAACCTAACTTACAAATCTAACTACATTAACTAACTAAACTCAATAATAAGTAACGTAACAAACTAAAGTAACAAAACCAACTCAACCAACAATCTAATTACATAACAATAAGTAACACACCAGCTAAACTAACCAAATATATAAGGTAACCAGCAAAACTAATCATACTAACAAAGCTAACCAACTGATTAAGTTATATAGCTGAAATAAAGTTATTTACTAATATCCTAACTAAATTAACTAAACAAATATAATTAACTTACTAGCTGATCAACTAACTAACTAACAGAAGGAACTAGCTAATAAAATATAAATGACTTATGAAACTACCTAACTCGACAAAGTGCAAATAGAGCCAGCCGCACGAAACGGTTTGTGCAAGGAAGGCTACTAGGGGGGAGGGGGACGATGTCAATCATTATATGATTCCATGTATAATTTACACAAATGCGGTGCACCTTAAATTACTTTTTCCAAGAATTCCCATAGCATGTTCACTCTACAAACATGCTGAAATAAACGTGGGAGAAGCACCTTTCCTAGTGAAAGATTAGCATGATCCTGCAGCCCGGCCATCTGGTGCAGCACTTCCACTTACACCAGTATGTCCCTGTATGAAACTTTTAGGGAAGTTTCATGACCAGATGAATGTACTGAAGGACCCTGTTGATACTTATGTGGCTTGTTTCAGGTTTTACATTGTGTACATATTATGTGTCTTATTTTACAGTGAGCATACTGCCTGTACGCATTGATTATCCTACGAAGATGCCCTTCGTGTTACAGTCCTTGATGGAACTGACAGTATTGACAAAAAAATTTATAAGAAGTTGATAGCTCTGCTAGCGCCACTCTGTGGCAAGCGGAGGGGCCTATGAAGCTTTTGCACATGCATTGTAACAACAGGTGGCACCAGTAGCTGCCTGTTTAGGCTGGTGCTTTGGTTAACACGACAGGTGTGGCGATGCGAGTACCCACAATATTCTGGCTGCTCTGTAGCCACGTGTATCGACGGCGTTGGTTTGCTTTGAAGATGAGTTCCGCAGTCAGAAAGTGTAAAGTTTAGTCTCTTGATCACAAACCGTCTATTGTGAATGCAATTTCCGGGGGTCAGAAAAGGAAGGATGTCGATACTAGGTTCAACATCCCAGCCAGCTTCCTACTGACAATTTTGAGTTTGCAAGAAAGTGCCCACAGTGCAGTGGAGTCAAGCACAAGTTCCAAGAAAAAGAAAGAAAGTTGAAGATGCTGATGAACAGCTACGTGTGCAAGGCTATGTTTACTTGGATTCTGGATGCATGGGTGCGAAACATGCCCATAAGCGATGCGATCTTGAAACAAGAAGCTAAGGATTTTGCATCTAGCCGAGCCACAATGACTTCAAAAGAAGCAACGGCTGGTTGCAAGGATTAAGGCCACAACGGTGTGATCGGGAAAGTGATTAGTGGTGCATCTGCCTCCACAGGCAGCGATGCTTCGGCTTCATGGGTGGCTGAGAAGCTGCTAGACATTTTATGTTGCCACAAGGCAGCTGATGTGTACAACGTTGACCAGATGGCTGTTTTATTTGATGTTGCCGGGTTGCACACTGGCGCTTAACACTTTCCTGCCAGCAGGGAAAGCAGTAGTTTTTGGGTAGTTTATTAAATATCTTTTTTTCTTATCTTAGATTATGCTTGATACTAAAATGTACGTTATCAAATTGAAGAGGAATAAATTCTCTTTCCAATGGCACAATTCTCAAACAACAAGTTTATTTTAAACATTTGAAAAAAAAAATAAACAAAGATTGCGTGGCAAGAAAAAAAAGCTATATAAAAAGATTCCTCGACAATTACGCTTCTTCGTAATGCAATCTATGAGCGCCGCTGCTGCCTTACTTCAAGAGGCAATCACATTCAGAACATGCAGTGCCAAATGGAGGCGGTTCTGCGTTTTGGATTAGACAGCACACACTGCGATCCGCCGCTATCGAGCCGGCACTCTGGCGACGTGCCATCGTTTAGTGGGTCACCGCTGCGAAGAGGAGGGGAGGGAGATGGGCAAATATTATTTAATGTTTCTTCTAAGGTGGGATGGGGAAACGGGTGGAGGACAGGGGTACTGAGTTTTTGAGCAGAGGTCACACACTCATTCACTCACAGAGAGGCCTCAAGGTGGCCACACAAGGTTGTGGTGGGAAGTAGAAGTAAGAGGATGAAATGCTATAACTGTCTTTCGAGTCACCACAATGACACTGTGCCAGGTAAAGGGACGTATAGGGCAAGAGTAGAGGCGGGAGAAGGACAACCAGGCACAACCACTGCCAGAGGTGACTAATGCCACTGAGGAAACCGCCCCGCAAACGGGTAAGTGAGGGGCAGGACTGAGAGCCATACAGCCATGCGATGTGGAGACAGAGGAGCGGAGAGCCGTGGATCACGCACGAGGTGGCAAGGAGTGCCCGCTGCCGGTACCGCGGCAGTGAAACGACAGCAGGAGAAAGGACGGCGAGGGCGCAGTGGAAGGTAGCAGCGAAAGTCATTGCAACAGCGCTGCTCAGAGGAAGAGGGCGAGAGGACAGGTGAGAACACGTGATCCGGTTTTTAAGGACAGGGGAAGAGCAAGGCTCGCGTGAGAGATGGCACCAGGAGCGCATGCAGCTAGAGAAGCACACTGGCCCCGGCTACAGTGCTGGTTGCGGCGAGGCACAACGCCGACGCAAAACACGGCAGCGGGCGCCAAGGAGCTGTGCTCTAAAACGTCATTGTTGCTTCATACAGAAAAACTTTAAAGAAAATTTCAGAATATACATTTTCCACACGAAGGACCTGTGCATATTCCAACAAATATCACCTTTCTATGCAAAAAAAATTTTGGACATAAAATAAAATGTTAATTTTATTGACTAGCCTTAATGTGATGCCAAGATCACCTCCTGGCCAAAGGCTGTTAACAACCTGCAGATAAGAACTGTGACCTTTAGAACACAAAGCATATCTTTATATCAGTGCACAGCAGCTTTGCAATGATTTGGTGAAGAAAGCGAGACACGGTTTGGGAATCTGATAAACAGAAGTTGTCTTGCGTATTAGCACTGCTTCCAAAGTCCAAAATTTCACGTGCAGATGCATTAGAATCAGTTGCAATGGGATGTTTCTGTGCATCAGCAATGTGCGACGTTGACCCCATCTTGGAAACTACAAGCGCTCATTGCACCAGCCACACCCTTCCTCCGAAGGAGTTTTAAATATCTGCGCATGGCGGAAACCCGAAACAGACTAAATGGTTCCTAAATAATTCAATAAATGGTGCCAGCTGTCTAAGAGCGCTCGGAAAGCGGCAAAGTGTGAATTTCGAATCATCGAAAGTGGACTATCGATGGGAATAGGCACGGATAGGAAAGTGTTAAAGGACAGTGCTGTGGTGGCAAACAAAGGAAACTATGTGTGATGGTTTTGCTTTGTGCCAGCAGCAACGGCAGTGACAAGCAATTACTCTCAATTATTGGAAGAAATGTCTGGCCTAGAAGCTTTAAGAGGAAGCTTTAGCTTGAACCCAACTCCTATGTGGCCTATTCAAAGAGGTGCAAACCGCAAGAACGTTTTTCTGAGATAACCCCTGGACCGATTATAATGAAATTTATTGCATTTGAGAGAGAAAGTTAAATTCTAGTGACTGTTGGAAGCAGAATTTTGATTTAGGGCCTGAATTGTGTTAAAAAGATTTTCAAAAATTCAGAAGCTCGAAATAAATAGAAGCACAATGTTTACAAATTAATAACTCCGCATCAAGGGCAGATATTGCAGTTCTGTAAATGGCATCCACTAGATCATTGAAAGCGGACAAATTCAATATGTTATTTTATATCTTAAGTGAATTTGTTACGTTGTGTACAAGGATTCTGCACAACCTGTATGTTTATATTACTAAATTTTTTTAGATTCATGTGTAACATATAAATTTTGTCTGCTTTAGATGCCCTCTTAGATTCAATTCACAGAATTTTGATACCATTTTTCATTACTGAGTTACAGAGTTGTAAACTTGATAGTTTCATTTTTTAAAAATAATCGATTTTTGCCACTTTTTGATAAAACATTGACGACCTAAATAAAAGATTCGAAACCAACAGTCACTAGATTTTAAGTTTTTCTTTTGAATGCATTAGAGCTCGCTAAATTCGGTGCAGTGGTTGCCGAGAAAAACGAATTCTCCTTTTACATGTATTTAGATAAGAGCACCCGAGCTAACGCTTTCCCTTAAGGGAAGAAAGTGAATACTAGTTACATAAGTGGCCAAATCTGAAGCAAGGATGTTGCGGGCACTCCCATCTGACTCGTTAAAGGAGGTCAATCAACCAAGACGTCAAGCAACAAGGCTGCCAAATCTCCTTGCTGATAGACAATTGATCCGCACACCATGACGAGATCGAGCTACAGTATTTTCCTGCAAACTGAACGTCTCTAATACAGAATTTTGACAAAGCGGTTATTGACAGCTTCAAGTGCTGCTACTGTTGCCGGTTCATACGAAAGATTCTTTTGGACATCTGCCTTGAACAGCAGATGAAGATTGACATCTACCAAGTGATTGAGATGCTTGCCGCTTCATGGCAGGAAGCCAGTACACAGACCATATCGAATTACTTCGTCAAGACCCAAATGAGCAAAATGGTCCAAGCTAGAGCCTGCGAAGACAAAGAGGAGCCTTCAAGCCCACCTAATGTCACAGAAGTGTGGGATGCACTAGGTGTGAATGACGGAGTGCCCAACGACATTGAACTTGGCGACTTTTTGTATGCCGACAATGGTACCGTATCTACAGACGAGGTGTCAGACATGCTGCTAGTAGAAGGCATGAAAGATCTCAGTGACGGCAATGGTTCATCAGAGGCAGATGCACTGTTCGCCGGGCCTACCATGAGGTACGTGATGAATGCAGTGAAGGTTATGCACCGAGTGGTGGAACAGCCATTTCACCTTTCAGCACAGGTCCTGGTGCAGGCAAAAAGTCAATCTGGCGCAGCAGCAGCAAGCACTTTTGGTGCAGGGTCCAACGCACATGTGCTTGCCATATACCATGCAAATAATAACTGATGTAGTTGATATGCTGTGGAGATAGGTTTGCGCGAGGTTTACACTGCAAGTGCGGTCAGTATAGGACATGACACTCCTCTACATCACGACGCACAAAGGGCGCCACAGCCAGACTCGTCGATACGGTGCAGAGAAGGCACCACAGACAGATCATCAACAAACGCGTGTTTATTAACGGACAACTGCAACGAAATTTCACTTGGGCTAAATTGATTATAAATGCCTAGTGTGGACTTTCAAAGTAATCTTTGCAAAGCCGTGAGGCTAGTACCATATTTACTCGCATAATGATCGCACCCCTGAATTTTGTCGTCAAAATTCGATTTTTAAAAAATTTCCTGTGTAATGATCGTACCCCGAACTTGCCGCAGCGATATGTCGTGTGCTAAGTCTAGCTAATGATGATCGCGCTTACCATCTGTCGAATGCTATGCGAACGACTCTTCAAGACATACCAAGCAGTCTGCATGCACCAAACATACTTAAGTAGATGCCTCCATTTCATTACTTTCATCTCTTTCCGCACTTCCATGACTAAAAAAAAAAAAAAAAGCTGCAACCAAACTTGCCTTTATTATGTGTAGGCTTTATAATGGTTGTGGTCAACAACAACAAAAAAGGTGCCTTTCGATTCTTCTCATCTGCACTTGTGGGCACGCAACAAATCGCAAGCGGCAACGATAGTAGCCACGTTTACACTGATACGTTAAAAGTGCACCCTATTCATACGCTGATGCTTGTAACGCACCTAAGATATTCACCCGCTCTTAGTGGAAACGTGCCGTATTAGGATCCGAAAATTCGGACATGCTCGATTATTCGGCGCGCTTCGCGGCACCGCCATTCTCCCCATAGAACATAATGTATAACAACTGCCGAAAGTTCAGACACCTTGCAACCTCTCATCTGATTTTTCTGACACTCCTTGAGCCAACTCGATCGAGAGCACCATGCACCGACTCTGACCGATGCATGGTTCGACTTGCTGAATGCCCTTTTTGTTTTGAACAGAGCCTCCTTGCTGCCTTACAAAGTGGCGCTACTGCCAATGCCTCCTTTACTAGATGCCTGCCGTGTTGTCTGGTAAACTCGGCTCCGTGCCCTTTCCCTTTTTTCGTTGCCGCGAAAAGGCAACGAACGCCTCTCATGACGAACGCCTGCAACTTAGATCACGTGCTGCGGCCTCTGAGATTACCATGGCATCCGTCACCTTCTCGGAGGCCCGCCATAACGCTCGCTAACAGATGCCTGTGCATATAAAGCGCTGGCGCATGCATTCAGCCGTCGCTGCCACATTCGCCGGACGTTAAAAAGGCAACGAGTGCCGCCTCACGGAATCTGTGCTGAACTAAGGGAAACACCGCTACAATGGGAAAGCGAGCAACGCGGTGGGCATCTAGTAAAGGAGGAATTGCTACTGCAAATCCCCGCTCATCATCATCGTTTCTGCCTGGTTTGATAGAGTGGTTCTACAGCAGTTCCGGTTTCAGCTTAGTAAGCCATGTCAAGACAATCCAGCAGCTGATTTGTTTCTTCGCGCAGGACGCTGCGAGCAGGCCACGTTTTTCGTTTGTGCGACTGGTGTTGGCATAGTGGTGTTTGCTTTGTGTGCTGTGTCGAGGTTCCAGTGATCCAACGCAGCATATGAAAACATCGCGTCAAGTGTCTAATGGCGCCGACAGTGCCCATGCAGACTGCGCCGGGGAATGCCGGCAAACGGGTGCCGGGAGGCCTAAGATTTGTCGCCTTCCGATGTGCTCCCTACAGACGCGGAAAATGTTCTGTCGAGACTTGCGCAGTGGTTGCATTGCAATTCCGAACACCGTCTTATTTGACAGTTTCACAGGTGCTGGCACTTCTGTACTGACATGCACAGAACTCGACGACGGCGAGATCATTCGTCAGGTTTCTGCTGCACTGCTGGATGATGACCGAGTTGGAAGTTGACGCACCATGTGCTACGCTGCCGTCGCATGTGGAGCGTGTACAAGCAGTGACTGTACTTTCAGCCGCCTATAGTGACCGTACGACCCGCTCCGAGATTCAGGCTTATCTGATTGCACGTAAACGGAACAGCGTGCAACAGTGCATTCATGATTTCTTCAAGCCTACTGTCGAGCCCGAATAAGTGCGTGCAAATAAAGGATTTCATTTTTTTTCCCCTTAATCTGCTTTTTCGGACATCTGTTTATTCGGACATTTTTGCAGTCCCCGTCAGGTCCAAATAAACGGTCGGCGACTGTACCGCAGTTTCCGCAGCATGCCGGCCATGTGTTCCTATGTCACGGGCAGCTAAGTGCGCTCATCTATTTCTGTCCCCTCAAAGTGGACATGGCTACGTTATTGCCGCAAACTTGCCGATATTAATGATATTATTCATTACTGATATGGAAGAAACTGTTTCAATGGATGTAGTGTACTCACGAGAAGAAAAAAAATCGTGTTCAGCACGTTTGGCTTGCTCCGCTGGCCCCCATTCTTGTTTTGGTGTCCCACAGCAAATGTGGGACGAAAATTTTTTTTTTCCGCAGGAAATTTAACCCGCGCAATGATCGCACCCCTGATTTTGCGTCAATTTTTCTGACAAATAAGTGTGATCATTATGCGAGTAAATACGGTAACTGCCAAATTTTGTTATTACCAGCTATTATATAGCACCTATGCAGACAATAATACAGTCGAACACGGATATATCGAACCCACATATATTGAATTATTGTCTGTATCGGACTCGTAAATTATCCCCTTGAAAATTCTGTGTTAAAGTATAGAAATTCGTACGTTTATATCGAACGATATTTTTACCCGCCATTGGATATATAGAACACCGCGCGATCTCGGCACTCGCTGCACCCGCGAGCTCCGCGCCTCCCCCGAAAGGCTCGGAAAATGCGAGAGCGAGAGAGGCTCGGACTGTACTCCCGCTGCGCCCGCTCTCCGCGGAACTGCATTTATTTTTCTCTCTCTCTCTCCCAATGTCTCTCATCCTTCCCCCGCATAGCCAGGAACGAAGGCGCCGGCGGCCTCTTCCTTTTGCCTATTTTTTTTCTTGTTGCTTGGCTCAGCCAACCTCCGCTCGTGCCTTTCGTACGTCGCTGTCGCCCTCGGAGGTGGCCATCGCGAGCGCTTTGTTGGCGGAGGTGGCGCACGTGAATTCTTGTGTTTTGTGCGCGTTCTTGTGTTTTGTTTTCATTATTGTTTTGCGTGCGTCTCATGACACGTGTGACTGGATCGTGGTGAGCTGACGCGGAAGCAATGGCCGCAGCAAGCACAAGCAGCGTCAAGAAGCGCAAGAACCTGGACTTTGCGACAAAGCTGAAAGCCATTCAGCGTGTTGAGGCGGGCGAGAAAAGTGCGACAATGGCAGACGACTTCGGGATTCCTCGGAGCACTCTAAGCACCTTGTTAAAAAACAAGGCGGACATAAAGTCGAAAGCGGTGGAGCAACAAACATCCGGAGCTTGTCGTGTGCGCACTCCTGCCCACGAGAAAGTTGAAAAGGCCCTCTATGCGTGGTTTTTAGAGGTGCGGGATAAGAACATTCTGGTGGATGGCCCAATGCTAATAACTAAAGCTAAATGGTTTGCTGCTGCACTCGGTGATGACAACTTCGCCGACAACACAGGGTGGCTGCAGAGGTTTAAGAACCGCCATAAGATAGTTGGCAAAACCATTTCTGGGGAAAGCGGAGCCGTCATCAGCCAGGATATCCAGCAGTGGATTTCGAAGGAATGGCCGGAAATTTGCGCGAAGTTTTCACCCGCGGAAATCTTCAACGCCGACGAGACCGGGTTGTTTTGGCAGATGCTGCCCAGCAAGACGCTCACACCGGGGCACCACGTGTCACGGGGGCAAGATGAGCAAAGTCCGCGTGAGCGTTCTGCTCGCTGCTAACATGGATGGCTCTCAAAAGCTCCAGCCCTTTGTGATCGGCAAAGCAAGGGCACCGCGCTGCTTCAAAAACTGTAAGCAGCTCCCCGTTCGCTACGCCTTCAATAAGAAAGCGTGGATGACGCGTCAGCTGTTTACGGAATGGCTGCAAGCGTGGGACGCCGAATTGGGCAAGTTGGGGTGTCACGCTTGCCGTCTCGTCGATAATTGCTCGGCCCATCATACCACCTGCGAGCTCGAAAACATCACGCTGCCGGCGAACCCGACAGCAAAGTTGCAGCCGCTCGACCAGGGCATCATTAAGTCCTTCAAAGTCGGATACAGGAGGCGACTCATTGATAGGCTTTATGAACCTCTGCATGGGCTCCGAGCTTAAGATTGACCTGCTGGGGGCCATTCAAATGATGACGGGCGCCTGGAGAGACGTGAAGCAGGATACCGTGGCCAACTGCTTCCGGAAGGCAGGCCTCGTGATGGCCAAACTTTCCGAAACCTGCGAAGACGGCGACAACGAGTGCATGGACGACGCGTTTCGCGAGTTGTCGTCCCTTTTCCGGGCTGCCGTTCCCGCCGAAGTGTCTGCTGACGATTTTGTGGACGTTGACAGCAATGTTCAGGCTGTTGCTAGCCTCGCCGACGAGGACATTGTAGCTGCAGTCGCAGGGACCCAGGCCGACAGCTCAAGTGGCGACGAAGATCGTCCTGACGAGGGGGCGGCTACACGCTCGTACTCCGCCACTGAAGTGGCGGCCGCGTTCAGCTTGATTCGCCGTTGTTGCGGCAACACGGAAGGAACCGGGCTTTCGCACCTGAGCAGGCTCGATAAGATCGAGGTTGGCATCTTTAATTTCATTTGCAAGGCGAAGAAGCAGACAAACATAAGCAATTTTTTTTCACGCAAATAAAGCATTACGTTGCGGCGTGTGTGCGGAAATAGTTGTCATTCTTGAATGCGCCGATCGGTAGGTCATCGTCCGCCACAGGTAGTCTCTGGGCCTGCATTTTTTTATATCGAATTTTTAATATATCGAATTATTTCGTGATCCCCTTCGAGTTCGATATATCCGTGTTCGACTGTAATAATAATATTTGGGGTTTTACGTGCCAAAACCGATTTCCGATTATGAGGAACGCCGTAGTGGAGGACTCCGGAAATTTTGACCACCTGGGGATCTTTAACGTGCGCCTAAATCTAAGCACACGGGTGTTTTTCCATTTCACCCCCATCGAAATGCGGCCGCCGTGGCCGGGCTATGCAGACAACTCATGCGCATTTGTCTGCAACAAAGTAGTAGTGATGCGGATATGGCAAATATTGAAGAACTGTACGCAACTGTTGATCTCTCCATTGCGCCTAGGCAGCCAGGCACATTGCTTGCTCATCATCTGTGAGTTGAAGGGCGTCTCTCTTGGTGTGTGTTCTCCCTGCTCCGCTCATGTGAGGTGTTGCGTGGCAGTCAGGTGCTCGAATACATATTTGAACGCGAGTGATGGCTGTGGAGTACACAAGTCGAGGACATCTTTCCTGTCACCGCTTTCAGAGTGCAAGTGCGCACCGTGGCGCAGCAGGCAAGTGTGACGCGGACCAGCCAACGCGCACAAAGCATGTAAACCGAAGTTGACAAAGCAGCACAAGCTACATCTCAACAGAACAGTCACTTAGACATCAAGGTCTGCTTCGCAAACGCGTTCTTGGTATGACTGTAAGTACTATGAGCAGTGATGGTGCACGAAAACGAAAGAAAGGCAAGTTGTATTCAGGGGTAATATTATCGGGCGATCATTTCCGGTAATGCGTCATCTTCAGAACATTTTGCACGTCTCTACACCAGATGCGTCAAAGTAGACCAACGAAAGCCTTTCTGACACAGCGCCAGAAACTAGCAGGAACCATGTGCTGCATTTGTTACGAAGGAGAACGTGACGCGGTGGCAAGCCATGTAGGAATGCAATGCCATCAGAGCGAAATGGCCGAAGCTTTATCACGGCCACAGTTGAGTTTACATGCACTTAGCACCGAGCCCCTCCAGCCCGGTCGTGCCGAGCCTCAGCTACTTATCATCCTTTCCTACAGATGGCGATAACTGTCCGATTGGTCAACGAATCTGACGTTTCCAGTGTGCCAGGCAGCGGCCAGTAAAGTTCGATAAGTCATGCCGGAGATGCTAAGATGGCTAAAATTTTACCCTGTGCTTTAAACGTGACCTGCAGCAGCATGGCGATCAGTTGTTGCCGTAGCTCAAGCGAACAAGTGCATGACGAGCAAGCGCTTCTTTGTTTGTAGAAGGCGCACACACAGCACACTCGCTTCAGTGAACCTGAAATGTATATAGGCCAGCATGCTGTCAGCCAAGCTAGTGCACGATGCACTTTTTTCCAGTGGCTCCAGCATGCAACAGGAGATGTTCTATTCCCGTGTCAGCCACACTAGACTGTAGAGCATCCACTTTTTGCCGATGTAGCATAACTGTGCCACGCGTGGATCATGTCCGCATTAAGCCAGATTGCGCCTTTAGCTTGGCCACTCCAACGCGCTCTTCGAGCGGAGGCAGAATGCATAGAGGCTCTGCTGTTGAATGAAGACAACCAGATAGAGAAAACTGGCTGGACTCGGATAATACTTAGCATTAAAAGAACACTGCGGGTGCACAACGGCATTGGCACAGCGCACGAAGAAGCTAGCAATGTATGACAACTCTGTGGCTAGCAGACGTGTGGAACCTGTTCGCTGATACGCAGAAAAGGCGTTCTTTAAAACTGATGGTAGCGCTAAAAAGGACGGACACAATGAAAAGACGACACGACGACGAGAAAACGCGAGGAGCGTTTCCTCGTCGTCGTGTCATCTTTTCATCGTGTCCGTCCATCGCTACCATCAGTTTTAAAGAATACATCACCAACTAGCCCAGCACCAAGTTTTATTGAAGAAAAGGCGTACAGTCACCAATCTATAATTCGCACATGCTCGGTAATTCAGACAGCTTCGCAGCACCGCCAATGGCCCCATAGACGACTGATATTTTAGACAGCTGCCAGGTCTACATTCCATTATCCGGACTCTGTCCGTGGCTGTAGCAAACGCCGACTCTGCTGACATTACTTCCTCTGGCAGCCTCGACCAGACATCAAGTATGGCCTCAGAGACATGAGAAATCATGACCTTAGAGCATGGAGGAAGGAAAATACTGGGATGGAGCATCACGTGACAATTTTGAAGCCTAGACATAAAAAATTTAGAGGAATGGGATGATGGGAAATAGGCCCTCACGTGATAGGCAAGCAGTGGCTTTAGTCGGCTAACTTTGGTCGCGTCTGGTGTAGAGGTTTTGGAATATGCACACATATTGGGTGTGGCAAAGGTATGCCAAGGTTGAGTGAAGGAATTCAAGTGTGTGAAGCAGTCGAGCCTGTGTTAAGTTAGTCAGGAAACGAACTGAACCACCCCGCGGCTCGCCATTTAATTAAGCAAGCAGCACACAGGTGCCAAGGCTGTAGCAAACGAAGGCATCGGGTAATTAACCTGCACTGTGCTCAACAACATCCGAGGGCCACCTCAAGGACAAATGGTCATGTTTCGATGCAGTTTCAGGGAAACGAGGAAACCTTTCACCCTGCAAACATGTGGAGGCAACCAAGCCACTCTTCCAATGGTGATTCGTCGTGTTTGGGGGGCATCTTCTGGGAAACAATATGATGTTTTTCGCACCTGCAAACATGCGCAGGCACTCAAGCGAGCGTTGAAGGTCCGCAGTGACTGCTTTTCCTCGTGTGAAAACAATTCGTCCCATCTTGTACCTAACAATGGACTGGTGAGCCAGGGACCCCAACAATATTTCAGGCCATGCAGGCCCATTGTCACGGCAGATGGTCCCAGTCAACGCTGTCATTCTGCTCAATGCCTTCTGCCTCTAGTCGGGGCACATTTTTTCAATCTTTTCTTTTTCTTTTTCCTTTTTTTGCAGTGCCACCCCTAATTTCGAATTTATTGCTTGACAGCAAGTGCGATGAGTAACGACTGATACAGGGTCAAATTCCTCCGATTCTACAGACATTTGATGCGGCATAACAATGTGCAGGCTGGTGAGGACACCTAGTGGGAATTTCTAAGATTTTCACGTTAACATGAAGTGTAGTAAACTTGTGTTCAAGTTGCCAAGGGTTGGCAATTTCCCGCATGCATGAACCGCACTTTGTATACCTGTAGTGACAGCATGACAGTGGTGAAAACACAGACTGACCAGGTTACATGCAAGCGCATGTGCCTGCTAAGCCTTTTTGGTAACATGTTGAATAAAAACACTTATGTTTTGCTAAATATGCTATTTTCGGACTCAACTATACTAGCATACCTGCCCACGGTTCCTAATTATTGGCCAGCAGCTGCATGAGCAAAGTGCATAATCAAAATATAATAGAAAATGAGCTAGCTGTTTCTTTCTACCATTTCCAATGGGTAGTCATGTCACTGATGCTTATTTTTTATAGCCCTTGATCAGATTGATTTAGAGCATGTGACTTTTTTAATTGTCTGGTTATTTTTCATGTTTGCTACAGGTGATATAGCTAATTTTTCTCCCACACATCAAATATACTTTCAAGATCCAGTGTGGAGTGCCATTTGCACAAGCAAAGGAACTCGCCAAAAAATAAATTCTTAACTTGTTCTTGAGCTACATGCTTTCAATGATGCTGAAGTCATTAGCAAACTGCTAAAACTAAACTTTCAACAGACAGAAAACATCTAGCCGAGAAGCACTTTTGGGAGGCCACTGTAACGCACTGCAAAGAACACACACACTTACAGAAAGCAAGGGAGATGATGATGCCTAGAAGGAAGGCAGTGGCTATGCTCAGGTAGTAGACGTAGTCCCGCACTGTCCGTGGCCACAGGGGGAACAGGCACACAGCTACAGCTCCCACCACTGTAGAAAAAGGGGAACCCATCAACAAAGTGAAAAATCCTTTAGAATGCAGGATTAACACAAATTTAATACAATATTACTCTTCAGCTGAACCTCAGTGCTACCATTAAATGTCAATTAAATTTTGTACCTTGTAAAAAGCTTAGTTTCAGAAAGAGCAGCTACAAAGCAGCCTCTGCAACATTTTAAAATCTGACACAGACGAAGTTGTGTCGTAAAATGTTCAGAAAGAAAAACGCTTTTGATAGCGAAACTTGGAAAAATGCAGCCATTACTGCTCGCCAGAAATGACGCACAACCTGAAACGCTGACAAGCAGTGCAACACTCGAGCATGACTTCCGAAACGGGGCGGCACCCATGGTAAACTGTTGATCTCGGAGGCCACATTCGGCTAATAGCAGAACATGGCCAGCGTTGTCAGCGTTAGTGGCTAATGACCAGACGCCCATGTCGTCTGCTAAGGTACTGTCTAAAAGCTGTTAAAAAAACTTCTGACAATTGACCAGTCCTGCAGCACTACTGAGTGCTTTGATAATATATAGTAGTACCAATATAAAATGATTGATTAAAAGTGAAATTTCACTGCAGTTGGCCCTGAACAGTATTGGCTGTTCCTCAACACAGCTTTTGCAACAAATTTCTTCACTGGCCTTGAGGACACACCATCGTGCCACTGCTTGGAAGCACGGCCACTGTGTCAAAGTACAATCTGATCACAGTAAGCAGGATGCCATGTTTAAAAAATATGCAGTCAATTTGGACCTAAAAGGTCGTGCAAATCCAGACACTCTCCTTTAAGCAGAAATTTTGGATGTGGGCAATGGTGACACTTATAGTGAAGGCTGGCAAAATGAATAAAGTGCACGCCAGATTTAACTTAAAGACACAATGCACTCGTAATGCCGATTAAAACACTTACAAAAGGCCCACAGGAAAGAAAAAGGGCAAAATGTAACCGGCCAGTGTCACACGTACCATGATTTTCGCATACATTAGTGTGAACTAGCATGAATCATCAGAGCTTAAGCATTGCCCAATATGTTTACTACGGTGCCCAACTTTGTTTACAGTGATTTCTGGCAGTTATCCATGTTGGCTGAAATTGTTGGCATTTTTGCTTTGGCTTGACAGAAAAACCTGAATAGCAATTACAGGGTCATTAAGTTGAGACAAGTGTTTGCAGAAAGCAGTAGCTTCCTTTTAATTCAGCGCTAAGTGAGCGATGAGCTCCTTTCCTGTCCTGTGGTTACTTCATATCATTTCGCGCCCTTTTGCACTATAACAAGATGGGATAAACACAGTGGCAGCCACCAGTGCATATGGTGCATATGTAGCTTGTGGGTCATAGTCAGTGTTTTTCACACTATGACCCACAAGCTACAGTAAGAGAATCTCGTTCACAAGTTTTGAGACAAATGAGACGAAAAACATACTAACCGGGAGAATGTATCATCTGAAGCCCCTAAAAAACTCTGCAAACTGAACTGTAGTTGACATCTACATAATGAAAAGCACTGCGTGAATTGTTGCAGCACGAGGTGCCGGCCCGTGCCCATCTGGTGCAGTCCGAGTCACTCAAGATGCGCATTGTCGTTTTTGTGGCTTTGGCAAGCTTACAGTCCTGCTCCTCGAATTTGGCCTGGGTCAGCAGCCTTTTCGGGCAGAGAATTTTGGTGGGAAGTTTTGATGTGCCCCCTCGGCAGGAATTGAATTGTTGAGGCATGAGACGCTGATGCGCGTTAAGCTCATGGGGGCATCCCAAGACACCCATGGTCGTTTTGAAACAGCGATGGGAAACCAAAACATGATCGAGCTGCTAGGCAACGCTGGAATATGCCATGATGCTGTCAGAGCAAAAAATGATGCTCACTTCACGCCATCTGCAGCAGGCAACGGCGGCGCGTTTGTGTTACAGTCGAAACCGACTATATCGAACCCGTTTACATCAAATTATTCTATATATCGAACAATTTCCGGGCACGCTATAGTTACAACAAGTATATACATAGCAAAAATTACGTTTACATCGAACAAAAATAGCAGCGACTCCTGATATATCGAACCTCAAGCGGCGGAGAAGTGCCCCCAGAAGTTGGCTTTCCCTCGCGGTTGCGGGGAAACCCGATGGCACGGCTCCATCTAACCGCTCTCCCTACCGCGACTGCGTTGCTTCGGACGAGCCGTCGACACCCCCTTGCAAAAATTATCCTGGCCCGCCTGCAGCGCTTGCTCAGACAGCCAATCAGAGGCTCTTGTGCCCTCGTCATGCAAAATGGCGAAAGTGCGAGTTGTCTCAGTGCTTTTCTGGTCCACTGTGTGTGTGCCTTGTGGGCCTTCTCCCGCAGTGTTGCCGTGATGAAGCGGCACAACTTGCCTTTCGTTGTGAAGCTCGAAATCACAGGATTGAACGCGGTGAGAAGTCGGATGTGTCCCCGCAGTGTGAATGATGCCGAGGAACTCTCAGGACAATCTTGAAGAATAATGGGGAAATTAGGGCTAAAGCGGCCAAACTCTCGCCCCGGTGCCCGTGGCGCCTGCCGCATACGCACGGCCGTGTACGAGTGGTTCATCCAGAATTGCTTCAGCCGTGCTGGCTTCCGCGTGCTCGGTGATGACTGTAAATTCTGGTGAATGCGACGCAGCCTTTGTTGGTGTTGCCGAAACTTCGAGCGAGCTGTCAGAATTTCCGGAAGCTGTTGATGAATCAACAGTGGACGAGTTTATGAGTGCAAATGATAGTGTCGCGACCACGGGAGAGCCCGAAAACGAATACTACATTGCCGACATCGTACCAAGCACAAGTGAAAGTGGGCACAATGAGGAAATCAACAACGGCCCTTTGCCTACATCCTCCGAAGTGATTGGTGCGCTCGCACTAGTCCAGTGCTTCTGCACAAATGCAGAAGGTTGCGGCCTCAGCTTCTCCCGACTCCTTAGACAATGTGGAGAAGTGCGTGTGTCGCAGGCAGCGAAATTGCCCATGTAGAAAGAAATGCAGGACTATTTCATGCAGGACTAAGCTAGTTTCATCAATAAAGTGATTTTACAAATGGTATGTGCTTTTATGACATCGGATTATTTAGAAGGCTTATATCGAATTATGCTCTATATCGAACTGATCGGCGTTTTTTTTTGCGATTTCGATATAGCCGGGTTCGACTGTATTGCCAACTGAAAGTGTACAGTATGCTTCGTATGCCACATGCACTGTGAAACAGATAGGTGAAGATGGTTATCACGATGGGTTGGCAGCAACAGTTGTGAATGGCAATGTTCCATGACCCATGAGGAGATTTGCTGGTACCAGAATAGGAAACCAAGTGCGTCACAGCATTTTTATCTGACACGGGCGGGCGAGTACTGCTGGAATGTTGCTGCTGTGGGTGCCTATTGCTCTAGGAACAAGCCTGTGCCTCACACCTTTTGTTGTTTACATGGGATCCGGCAGCAGGAAAATGTTTCATGTGATTGCAGTTTAGCGATACACTGAACGTCGGTGCCAAAAGATCGTGTCTTTCAGGAACATATTGACTGGCAAGAAATAAGTGTACTATATTGGGTCATTTCTTAAGTTCTCAATCGTGAATGTTGGCACTGGGGAATTGTACAAAATGCGATTTATTAACAAGCTATACCGTAAATAGCAATGGAGGATTTGCTACCAGCCGGATCATTGCTGACAAAATAGAAGACGCACTTAGTAAGAAAAAGCACATCTATTCTGATCAAAATGTGCCGTGCCCCGTTGCCATCATGCCACGCAGCTGCAGGCACTTCAACACTCTGTAGAAGTTCAGTTTACATTCCTCCCCTAACCTGTTCCAAGATCTTATAATCTGCGCACGATAACAAAAATTGTGGTGCCAGAACAGGTGTTGGGTGGTGAAATACGAAACAAGGGCAACGTTTTTCACGACTATATAAAGGCACGCAGGCTAATGCTAAACTTTTATTCGTAGTTTTCCTGGCTCATTCAACAATTTGACATTCAGATAATTTCGACATTTCTGGCAGTCCCATTAAATCTGAATGAACAATGCTTAAGAGTGCATATTTTAGCACCAGGAATGTTTGTGACATAGTATACTGTTGAAAACGGCATTTATGAGTAAAGTGTAGCATTCGAAGTGAATATACAGTAAAACCACAATATAATAAACCTCGATTTAACACAATTTGCTATGTAATTAACTATTTTCATTTTCCAATCTTAGTTCTATTGAAAAACCAATTTTTTTTTTTCATTATTTAGCAAAGTAATTTCATCACACAGTTTCCACTTAACAAAGTTTTCGACCATTTCAAGCATGTACTTGGAGCCTGTATGGCTGATGAATCTAGCATGCAGGAAACACCGCTGCGCCACGGGGCGTGCAACCGCTCACAGTGCCCGTGGAAACACGAGAGCTGACAATTCCCTCTGTGCAAAGCGGATGGGAAGGGAGCGAACAAACGGTAATGTGATCAAGCACGTGCTGTCATGGAGCGCAGGAGCAGGGGAGGGCAAGAACACATGGCTAGCTACCTTCTTCTTCTAGCACATGCATCTCCTCCATGCCTCATATGAACCCAGGCCACGTGCTGTATCTTGAAGGTAATCTCTCCACGGCAAGTGCAAAGGATGCGCCGAGACGGGTAGCATTCGCATTGGGTTCCCATGTATGCACTGCTGGCAGTCACATAATGTCAATTTTCCAAGACACAGTGCGAAGCAGTCGCTCACGCTGACAGTGCATTCGTGCTCATCAAGTGAGAACTGTTAAGTCTGCCTGAGCGCGCATGACACCGATAGAACTACAAACCTCAATTCAGAGCATTGATGCTATCGCTATCAACGCTCTGCCTCTCTGGCAAAACTTTTTTTTGCTCAGGACGAGTACACGTATCGTCTTGCACTTTTGTTTTTTAATTTGTGGGCACTGGCTACAAGCACTAAGCATGGTCAGCTATGGCATCTAAGATTTATAGCACCCTGTGACACAACTCATCACGCGGTTCTGTAAGCCAGTGCTAAAACCTTTGCTTCGCCAAAGTACTAGACAGTGAGCATGGCAGTGATACCATGATGCAGACCTCCAACCCGTTCTTGTTTCTTGCCCAGGTAAGCAGGCGGTATGGCAAGTGTTATTGTGGCAACAATATCTGCCTAATATTACTGCCATGCCCATGGTCGTTTGTGTGAAATACTATCTCATGTGATTACTTCTCTTTGATTCCTTTATTGCTTAACAGTGACATTGAAACTAATCCGGGGCCGGCGGACGACAAGCTAACCAAGCAATTAGAATCAATCACATAAGACATAAGGGAAATTAAGAGGAAAAATCTGTAAGAAATCAATAACTATCCGCAATGGATAGGAAACTTGAAAAAATTAGTGGACTAGAAAAGAATGCTTCCAATTGCATAAAGAGAATAGTAGAACAAAAAACAGTGTGAAAGATATTAAAAATTGATGATCTTGAAAACAAAGTAGGAGGTCGAATCTTATCATTTATGCAGTCCAGGAATAGCAGAACGAGTCATTTGAAAGACTTTATGATACAGTGTTGAGGACAACTTTTAAGGATACTCTGGAGGTACAAATATTAAGAATTGAGCGCATTCACCGCCTTGGTAGAACCTAAGAAGGTGCACCTAGAATCGGGCCAATAATCGCGAAGTTAAAGAACTTCAGCCTTGCTCCAAACTGAAAGGCTCTGGTTACTCCATAGGCGAAGATTACTTGTTCGGCATTCATGAAATAATCATTTTAAAAAAGTGGAATATAACCAAACAAAATCGCAACAGAGGGGACTAGGTTACACTGATTGACGACGAAGTTCAGATAAATGGTTGTAGTTGTGCTTGGGATGATAGCCGTAAGAATATTATAGAATTTTTAAAAAATGTTGCTGTTTCGTCCGAAAGTTGAAGGATCGGTTGCGATAGCAAATTAGCAGACAGCATACGAAGTGAGGATAGTACTTTCATAGGTCGTAGTAACTTGTATACGTTCACTTGCTAATAACTAAATGAACAAGCATGGTGTCAGCACACACAGCAAACATGAACACATCGCACTCGATGACCATGGACAGTTGCTGTCAAAACACTGGCTTGAGGAAATGTGGCAGCAGTAGCGAGCAAAGTAAAAATATAAATTATGAGGTTTAACATGCCAAATCCTCGATCTGATCATGAGGCACGCCATAATGGGGGGCTCCGGAATCGTTTTGACCACCTGAGGTTATTTAACGTGCAACTAAATCTAAGTACATGGGTGTTTTCTCATTTCGTCCCCATCAAAATGCAGCAGCTATGGCCGGGATTCGATCCCGAGCGAGCGAAGTGATCTTCATGCTGTCTATTGCTTCAATGCAATTTAGAGCCATGGACACACAGCATGCACAAAGCTACGAGCCGCCGCCGCATCTAGACTCGGCCCCCCACACAGATTGCTCTCAAGGTACGGCCGCACAGCCGCGCGCAGTTGCAGCTGGAGTAGAATGCGCCCTGCCTCCCCTCCCCCCCGGTGCCTCGCAACGTAGGGTGTCTCATGCGCTGCGGAAATCTCTGTGCTTTCTCTTCGCTTTTGTCCCGTTCGTGTGGGCAAGATTGGGCCAGGATTGGCGGCTCCCCTCGCATGCTTGCGCTCGCACCTACAGTGCAGGGCGTGTGGCGATGTTGTTACTATCCTTAGACTTTATGCAGAACCTCACGGTGACGCCGACAGCAGAAATGCGTTTGGAGTGTCTATACAATTGCTGTCGTAATAAAGACGAACAGCCAGCAGCCCGGTTTTCCAGGTGGCGATGTCCCCAATGCTGCTGAATGTTAACGAGCGAAGTCTTATGAATAAGACGGACCAGCTGCCAGCTACTTTGTTGGGGTTAAAACCTCATATTATTACTGTGAAAAAAATATGATTGAATGCAGCTATAAACCGCATTTACTCGCATAATGATTGCGCTTTTGTCAGAAAAATTGTTGCAAATTCAGGGGTGCGATCATTACGCGAATTAAATTTCCCGCGAAAAGAAAAAAAATTTTTTTTCGGCCTGCGCTTGCTGCGGGATGCGGGTGCGGGACACCAAAACAAGAATGGCGGCCGGCGGAGCAAACCGAACGCGCCGAACGAGATTTTTTTTTTCTTCTCGTGAGTACATCACGTGAATTGAAACAGTTTCTTCTGTATTAGTAATGAATAATACCATTAATATCTTCAAGTTTGCGGCAATACCGTAGCCATGTCCACTTCGAGGGGGCAAAAACAGATGGGCACGCTTAGCTGCCAGTGACATAGAAACACATGGGGGGCATGCTGTAGAAACTGCGGCATCTGTCTTCACTACTACCCGAATACCGCACGTTTGCGCTAAGGGCGCGGTGAATATCTTAGCTGTGTTATAAGCGTTGGCGTATGAATAAGGTACACTTTTAACGTATCAGTGTAAACGTGGCTACTATCGTTGCCGCTCGCGATTTGTTGCTTGCCCACGAGTGCAGATGAGAAGCATTGAAAAGCACCTTTTTTTGTTGTTGTTGACCACAACCATTATAAAGCCTACACATAATAAAGGTAAGTTTGGTTGTACCTCTTTTTGTCATGGAAGTGCGGAAAGTGTTGAAAGTAATGAAATGAGCCATCTACTTAAGAATGTTTGGTGCGTGCAGACCACTTGGTTTGTCTTGAAGAGTCGTTCGCATAGCATTGGACAGATGGTAAGCACAATCATTATTAGCTAGACTTGGCACACGACATATCGCTGCGGCACGTTCAGGGTGCGATCATTACACGGGAAATAAAAAAAATCGAATTTTGACGACAAAATTCAGGGGTGCGATCATTACACGAGTGCGATCATTATGCGAGTAATAAGGAACCCCATGAAATCGTGCCGCTGAGCTATGCAGTCGTTCGAAAAGATACAGATACCAGAGGGGGTGGTGTTTCAACATTCTTGTGGCAGGGAATTGATTATCATTTAGTCATGCCGGACATGCCTGGTGTCGAGGCAATCTGGTGTAAACTTCATTTCAATGACGGTGCCATACACATTAGCGTTTATAGGCCACTGAATGCAGTAGCTACGTATCTGCACCCTCTTTTTGACCACCTGAATTTGCACGTGGTCAGTGGCAGGATAATTACCACGCTACTATGGCCTGACCTTGTTGTGATTCGTTTATAAGTGCTTACTAACAAGATCTACCAGGAATGCTTTGGGAAACTGTGAAGTTGTTTCTACTATTGAAGCTTTAAAACCTCGAACTAATGAAAGTCTGGATTTAACGAAATTTTCCACTGCAACCACAACTTCGATGTCGCGAGGTTTGAGTATACATCCTATCATGACCACAGAACATGTGCATGAACACATACATCCTATCCAATGACCATAGAACATGTCAGAATGGCCCCCTAAACAAACAATGCTAGCAAAACAACAAAGCATACGACTTACCAAGTAATGTCCCAATAATCCATGTTCTCAGTGGCACTGGATCATATATCCACACGTACGGCTGACAAAGAATTGGTAGTAGAGAAGAAAAAGAAAAATTGCAGCAACACAGCACGTCACAAGTCAAGCGCATGGCAATTTTAAGATCACGCTTTAGTCATCACAGTTCTTGCTAATGAATGAAATCTACCTGTGCACTTTAAACAAGTTCGCTATTTATACTGAAAAAGCATCTCTGGTAAATATGTTGGTATACACATGTTACAGCACCACATGGAAATAGCTGTCACCAGGCTGCTTGATCTCTGCTTCCCCCCCCCCCCCCCCCTGCACCCACTAAAAAAAATCTAAATGTGGGGTTCAATGTCCCAAAACAACACTGGGACTATGAGACACACTACAGCGGGGGATCCACAGGTTAACTTAGACCACCTGAGGCAAACATAAACACAAACATAAATTTAAGTACACACGTAAGCGTTTCAGCATTATGGCCCTACTGGAATGCTGTTGCTACAGATTGGACTCAAACCTGCGACCTCGTGCTCAAAAACAGAAGGCCATAGCCAGTATGCAATTCCGGCAGATGTCTGGTACCTATTGCGCTACGAAAACTGTTTAGAGTAGACAAGCACTCGTCTACAATGACTCTGTTGCAGAACAGTCGATTTGTCAAAAGCAGGAAATAGAATCTGCAATGCTGATGCTGCACACGCCACACTGAGAAACACAGGCATTAATTCTGCAGTTACTGATATCAGCCCAAAACGCAGCAAGAAGTAACACAACGTTCCCAGGATGTGAACTAAAACAAGAAATTTCTAACCAAGTGGCAGCACAAAAACAAAAAAAAACAGATTAAAGTCAGAACTGCATAGCTGCTAACGTATAATGCGGAATATAGGTCAAGGCGGAATATAGCTCGACCCTCTTACATTGAAGCAAAGAAGTCAACATAAAAATTATAAGGCACAAAACTTCGTTTTATTTAGTGGTGCCACCAGCCTCGCCACCTGCTCATTCCTTCGGGGTGTCTGAACTCTCGTCCGAAGACGACTGCTTTTCACTGGCTGCGTCCCACAACATGTCATCCTCGGTGCCGTCCAAAGTTGACAATGCAACACTTCTTGAATGCTCACACCACCATGTTGTCAGGCAGCAAGCGCCAAGCCTATGACACCCATGTGGCCACAGTGGCGAGAGGCGGCCTGCGCAGCCAGCCAGTTGGGGTCATAGGGTTGTTGACGGTCATCCACTAATTGTACTGTTCAAGGACATGGTCTTTAAAGGGCTTGTTGAGCACGACATCCAGTGGCTGAAGTGTTGACATCATGCCTCCCGGAATGACGGCGAGCTCCATCCTCCCGTCGCAGAAAGTCTGCTTCACACTTGCGGTCAAGAGCCCGCGAAACGCATTCAAGACGAGCATGCTCGGACACCACAGGAGTGCGCTGGGTCGCCGATTCCAGATGGTCTTGATCCAACTGAGCATGAGGGCCTCGTCCATATAGCCCTTTTCATTCATGCGAATGACAACATTTCATGGGAGAGCCTCTTTCGGCAGCGTCTTCCTTTTGAAGATTATGTATGGGGGCAGCCAGCTTTCTGCCGTCTGCAGTACACGCGAGCATCACCGTGAAGTGCGAATGCTCATTCCCCGTAGAAAGAAGCTCGACATCCTTCGTGCCGAATTCGCACTGTGGTGGACAATGGCATGTCGAACCACACCGGTGTTTCATCAGCCTTACCCATCTGTCCCAACATGTAGCCATGCTGCTGCCGGAGACGGATAACATAGTGCTGGAATTTGACCAGCCTGTCCTCGTATGCCTCTGGCAGCTTCCGGGAGATTGATATGCGCCGTCGAAGTGTGAATTCCTTGCGTCACATTAAGCGACGACCCCAATAAATGGAGC
Source organism: Dermacentor albipictus (assembly GCF_038994185.2). Lineage (NCBI taxonomy): Eukaryota > Metazoa > Arthropoda > Arachnida > Ixodida > Ixodidae > Dermacentor > Dermacentor albipictus. Next base: position 107,124,019 of record NC_091822.1, on the reverse strand, counting down.
CCTTGAACTGTTCTTTGGACAGTAAGGATTTTCGGGCAATCTCGATAGGTTTGACGCAGATGAGTTCCACTGTCACTGGCAAGGATCTGGTACGATGCTCGCGGACGAAATCCGCCACCTTGCCTCCGAGCTCCAGGTGCGCCAAGCGGCAGCCTCGAAAAGACATCTTCCACGCGTTACAGGCAGACAGCTTGACTTTCTGCATTCGCCAATAGCAGACTTTTCTTCAGAGACGCCAAAGTGCCACTGGGCAGACATGTTCCCATGCATTTCAGCATATTCAATCACTTTCTTTTTGAATGCCACAATGAACTGACGTCGAGTACTAGTACTCATTTTGCGGGTTGTCGGGAAATTAGCAACGCCAGGAACGATTTCTGCACAAGAAGGGAAGATGGCATCGGTCCAACTGCGTAGGCCGCATCAACGATGGGCCGCATCGATTACCATGGAGGCGATAACGATATGGATGCTGAAAGGTTGTGCTGTCAGGTTGTGCCAAGGGCCGGTATATAAGTTGAGGGGTGACCTTTCAGTAATCATACAAAAATTCTACAGCAATCAGCTGTTAAAATGCTGCCTTCTGAGTCAGGTTCCAACCGCAACAAGAAACCCTTCCCACCATCTGTCCTCCCATCTGCTGCACTGTTTGCGAGGCGAGACAATGATCCTCCACGTGTGATGACAACAATAGAAAAAAATATGAAATTTCAAAGCAAAAGAAATGCAACTGGTCTGAAACATTTCTTTTATAACAATGCTGACGAATGGCATTTTACTAAACAATGTTTGCTTTTTTCTTGAATAGAGATTTTTTGTAGGTTAACAGCTTCATCAAACATGTTACCAGAAACAAACACAAAGCTTCTTCGGGGCAAAGAAGCACAATAGTAGTTGAACTCCAGACGTAATAAAAAGAAAACAAGCCATTGCTTAAATTTACAAAACCTAACTGATTGATTGATTGATTACATTTAATGTCCCAAAGCAACATTGGGGCTATAACAATGCTGTATAGTGGAGGGCTCCAGAATAATTTTGGCCATCTGAGGTTCCTTATAGGGGCCCAAAACACTCTTCTAACGGCAGAGTGGCCTCACTATAAATGATGTCGCCTCGCAAATCTCGTGCCATTCTAATCCTTCAAGTATAAGTGGAGTTAGACACCAATGAGTGGCTTTCTCTCTCCGTTCACCTCCATTAGCATGTTGAAAGCTACCGTGTTTACACGATTGTAAGTCGACTCGAATGTAAGTCGACCCCCCCATATCGCTTGACCGGAAAAAAAAAAAAAATAAGAGAGCATACCCGAGGGCGCATTCGATAACGAAAATTTATTAGTAGCCGACATGGTCACTTGACTACTCGTCTTCACTAGTGCTGCCATCGTCATCGTTGCTGCGGTCGCACAGCGCGTCGTGGTCCAGCAAAATTTCAAATTTAGCAAACGACCGCACCAGGACATCTTGCAGAACAGCTGCCCACGCCAAATGAACCCAACCACATGCAGCCATAACGGAGGCTCTTTTAACAGGTCCGGTTGGCGTGATTTCGCAGTCTTCTGCCGCCAGCCACTCGTACTCACAGCGGAGCAGAACCTTAAAATTAAGGCGAAGGTCCGGGCTTGTTTCATGACCACGTCACACTTCAATGGCAGGGACCAATCACGCATTTCAGCGACACACGCCGCAAGCTTAGCCTACAGCTCCGGAAAACATCCAGACTTCGGCATGTGGGAAATTTGTCACTTGCCGTCACAGGGTGAAAATATCGCTTCGCTGCAGTCGCCACTCTCGCACCACCCATTTAGAAACATCGAAATTGCGGCCCGCTGCGCAGTGATTTGTTTCTTCGGCGTAAAGGATGGCAGCCCCCTTGAACGCTGCTGTTAACGAGTGCTGAACGATTAGTGGGCCTGCAGCACTCATGACGACTGGGGAAGCATAGAAGTAGCACGTAGCCGGCAGTCAAGTGGAACGCCTCAAAAAGTTGGTCAAACCAATTCCAATGCCTTTAAACAGAGAAAGAAGAACCCGCGAGCGGCGTCTGCTCTTCCATGAACTACCGATACCCCCCGCAAGCGCCACCGTTCTGAGGGTGTCGCCGCAAATGGGAACAGCGGCGCTTCCATCAACTATCGACACTCCCCCCCCCCCCCCCCCCATGAGTGTTGCATGCACTGTAAGACTCTCAAAAATGTTGAAAAACCGTTCCGAAAAGCGAACAAACACGCGGGATAGCAAAAAGATAGGGGTAGGGCCATAGAGAAAACATAAAATTGTAACTACGTTGTAGCTCTTGTTGGTATCGCTTTTTTTGGCGGGACCATGTTTTGGTTTCGATTGTAAGTCGACCCCCCAACTTCAGACTTTCAAATTTTAAAAAAAGGGTCGACTTACAATCGTGTAAATACGGTACACAGGGGATGGACAAGGGGCAAAGCTCCTCCCAAAAGCCGAGCGTCTCACTCTGCGTGAGGGCTCGTCACAGCACCCCATGGCGGTCACAGTATATACACTACGCAGCAGACGCAGCTAAGCACAACTGTTGTGTGTAGACCAGCAGCGCAAAGATGAAATGCTTTTTCTATGCTTTTGAGATTGCAGAAATACATATCTTAAATTTATTTGAGTCAAAATTAGCCATAACAGTATTACTGAGAATGTTCTCACAATAACAAAATCAGCCAGTAAGGTGGGCTTCGCTGCTTGCGATGACGAAACTGCAAAGGCGAGAGCACGTGACTTTTTACCGTTTTTGATATGACTATAGTTTTCCTGCTATGCAGTCCAATAACATTTGGCTCAAAGGTTCACAGAGGCCTTTTCTACAGATCGGCAACGTTTTCTTACAATGTTCAAAAGGTGTTTCAGGACCCCTTATCGTGCATCTAAATCCAAGTATGACAAGCATTTCTCAATTTGACCACACTGTAATTCAGACACTGTGGCTTGAAATCGAAGCTACAACCTTGCTTTTAGCAGGAGAATGCGATGGCTATTAAAGGGTGCAGGGAGTTATTTAAAAAAAGTAATTATCTCTTTAGACCACCAGTACTTTTGGCTCGTGACCCCAGAAGTCGGGAGTTTTCACTTCCCAACAAGAACTGAAAGACCATAAAAGACCCACACGACGCACATACCTCGTTGGCATCCACGAAATACTGGTCCAAATGCATGTCCAACTTGAGCTTCTTCTTGATCTCTTCCACCTCCTAGGTACGTAATGCAACGAAAAAGAAGTCAACAAATCTGAAGAAACGTGTGAACTTAACGATTTCTAGATGTTACTAAACAAAGCTGGGGATCTTTCAACTTTTGGCTTGTGGGGTCAGATTTCAAGAAGTCATAAGGGTCTCACATATGTTCATGCACTCCACATTAAAAATCGATAAAGAGCACAAACACGCAGAGCCCTATGTGAGCTCCACCACATCAGCACTTGGTGCTTAGGACTCCACTGCAGCCACTACGCTCATCTGCTGCCTTGCAGAAGGATGCAATGTATCGCAGCCAGAGATGTTGCCAGTTGCTACATTTGTGGCCCACAACGTAACAAGGGCGAATCATTGCGCTTGCAAAAGGAAAGTTTGAGATCAACCCTGACCGCAGAGCTGTCGTCAACACGGAGCACACTGTAACACTAGCTGTCGATGCTTTCCCTGTGCAGGAGGTGCTTGAGTGTAGTGAGAAATAGTACTTGTGCATTCTCTTTCTGTTACTTGCTTTTTACAGAAACAAATTAATTCAAACTATTATGAAGTACATTTGTTCACCATAAAGTTAGAACAATTAACGATGAGGCGCCCTGGGCAGCCAATCGTATACCTCCCCCTACTAGTGTCATTAGGGCAACTTGCGTCAAATGGTCAGGGGCGGCTGAAAATACAGCCGAGCGGCGTGCTGCGATCGGCAGCGATGTACATTTCTAAAGCCTTATAATAAATTACAGGCTTTCCGTGGAGCACTTAGATGCGTCAATTAATGATCAGAAAGACCTACCCTAATGACTCAGCACGTTTGTACAAAATCGTAAAAATCGTTTCAAGGTCCTTTAATTTGCGCATTTCTTTTTCTGATTTTCATGCTGAAACTGCATATAACAAAAACCTCTTTGTAATGAAAATTTTCGAGCATTTGTCAATTTCATTATATTCAGGTTTAACTGTAGAATGAAATTTCTGTACAATGGAAGCAAATTGCCAATTTTAATAACTTCATTATAGCGAGGTTCAACCGGGCTTCGAATATTCAAGCGAATACAGTAAAACCTCGTTAAACCGTACCCGCTTAAACAGTAGTTTCGTTTTAGAAGTAGTAAAGTCAAATCCCCGACTCAGCGGCCATTGACCATAATGTGTTTTGTATCCGCATAAACCGTACCAGCTTATTGCGTATGCATTGGTTAAAATGTAGCGTTTCAACTTTTCATTGCGCAAATATGGCGGTGAGCCGTCTCCGTCGGGCGGCCCGGCAGAACAAGCCTCAAAGATCGGAACAACGGCCTCCAAGCGCCCTGTGCATTTGTGCGAAGCCACATCAACATAAACATCATTTCGACGCCGTGCTTTCTCTATAGCCGTGCCAGAGAGCGTTTGGTGTCGTGCAAGCGAAAGCTCACGTCGTTCCGAAGCCGAGATAAAAGATATGCCGGGTGCTCAGCCTAGAAGAAAAATTAGATATTGTCCGTGCTGTCGAACATGACAGGGCGCTGGCACGCAGCAGGGATCTGCTGCTGGCTACAGTGTGTGGCACTTGGAATGCTAAGAAGTTGCTCGGCAGCGCTGCTGCGACCGCGAAGACATGTCGGCTACAAGGTTTGACTTTTCGCCATCATTGCCTGTGCTGTTGCCGAAGTGTCGACTAGCGACAGTGATGAGGACGACACGGAAAGCGACAGCACGGGCTATTCAAGCCCAACGGTGGCACAAGCTGCGCGTTACGTCAGCCTCATGAATGCAATCGTTGCGACGAGAACAGGGGCGCGATAACATAATTCTATTCCAAATGAAAAGTATTCTGAACTCCGGCATCCGACAATGAAAAAGGCGCCCTCGGGACTTCTGCAGCACTACTGCGCACGTGCACGGAGAATATGTAACGCCAACGAGGAATCTGCCATGCGAGTGTATGCCGAGAAGAGGGGGCTGTCTGAAAAGCTGGCACGCAGCTTCAGTAAGTTTGAGGCCGCTCTCGTCGTAGTGCTAGGCCGCCGTGGCATCAAACGAAAATAACACTTTTGTCGCGCGAAGTGAATAAATACTGCACGTTTTTTTTCCCTTTCATCGCACTCTCTCTGAGTTCCGTTTTCGACAGGTAAGCGGGTTATCTCATGCTATTCGGTTAAACAGTACTACCGTTTAGTACGTACTTTTTCCAAGATCCGGCCAACTACAGTTTACCGAGGTTTCACTGTATTACAATTTTCAAATTCGCTTCGACCTGAATTTAAGATTTCTGAAATCTTGAAGTATTCAAAGCGAATGAATATCAAAACTGCATGCAAATATTACCAGGGGTTTCAGTCTCATTAGGCAAGCCGCAGTGCCATTGACACCAGGACTATCTGTGGAGCCAAAACAAGTTACCGTATTTACTCGATTCTAATGTGTCCTCGACTAACGCACACCGGTTTTCTGTGACCAAAAGAATGGGGGGAAAACGCACTCGATTGTAACGTGCACCTGCTTGCCGTGACCTAAAAAAAAGAAAAGTCCTTTACAGTACCGCACACCTCATTCTTTAATACAGAAATAGAAGTTGCAATAAATTAAAGGAAAGTCGCAGTTTCACCCAAAAGGCGAAGCATCGATTTCGATAGCAAATAAATAGACAGCTATACGAAAAGTAAGGACAGTAGTTTTATCGGCCTCATAAACATTTAAACATTCATTTACTAACTAAATTAACAAGCATGGCATCACATGTGCACACGCAAACATGAACATGTCTAGCTCAATGACTGCGGAAACTATTTTATGAAAATGCTGGAGTGAAGAAGTGTGGTAGCAGGAGCAAGCGAACTGACCCTTGTGCAGCCTCTCAGTTCAACACGAACTAAGCGACGAGAATACAGCGCGGTGCACCTGGGTGCGCAGACTCTGTCTCCAGCGCAGATCACTTTCAAGATAAGAGCCACGCGGCTGCACTGTACGAAGCAGCCGCCAGAGTAGAACGCCTCTCCTGTTTGCACCAGTCCCACACACAAGTTTTGGGAACTTCGAACCCCTGTGGTGATGCGGCCCGATTTCCGCCTGTCTATTCACACATGATCACTTCCCTTTTAATTGTGGCATCGTGATGAACTCGGCGCATCCTTGCAGTCGGCACTTCCATGCTGACAAAGCAAGCACAGAAAATGGGAAGACGGATGGTGGACTAACCTAAGCACACGTACTACAACACATGGAGAAAGCTACAGCAGCTGGGCTAGCTAGGCTCGAAGCACGAACGGGGTGGCCATTTTGAAATGCCGATGGCGATATAGTAACACAGATTTAGGGTCGTACTCGATTCTAACGTGCACGCAATTTTTGGACCCGCTTACGGTAAGCCACAATCAGAGCGTTGCCATCTGTTTCATTGTTTTACTGCCGTGTGGCAGTGAAACGGGACGTGGTGCAATGCAGTGATCGCACTCCACAATTGAACTTGAACTTTCAGTGTGCATCAGCTGCTTCAATCAGTCAAGTGACATGGCCAATGCATTCATGGGTGCCAACCCGATATGGAACTTTTTTGTAAAGGTCCCACAAGGCCAAGAAGCTCAATTTCTCAAAGTGCCACGCCATTCTGAAGATGACATCGAGCGCTACCACGACTCTGGCGACCCATTTACAGAGGCACCCGGATGGCGCCGTGGCTTACGAAAAGGAACGCTGTGTGTGGAAAAGCGTGATGTGTACTACTGTCGCTAGACCTGATGTGCAACATCCTTCAGTAGCTGACAATTTCAAGTCAAATCGAAAACATATGGTCCCAAAGGACAACAAATGACGAAGGCTATTGCCGGACTTATAGTGTGCGGGACGCACTCTTACAGTGTTGCTGAGGAGTCGCGCTTTGTGGCCTTTATGAATGCTGCTATGCCCGAGTATATTGTGCCGTCACTGACAACGTTTTCCAGAGCAATAATTCTGAAGCTCTATGTTTTGAAAAAGCAAAACTTGGTAAACAACCTTCAGGTGGTCATTGACAGTGGAGTAGAGGCAATCTTAATAACGACAGACAACAGACAGTTGGACATTGCGTGCTAATAAAAGCTACTTGTCGGTATCATGCCATGTCATGATGAACAGCTCATTGCTCATACAGCCGGAAACTTGGTGGTCTTTCTCGAAAGCGTGATGAAGGAGTGGGTACTTACCAATCCAGGTACTGTGCCAGTGTACGCCATTACAGATCATGGGAGGAATTTCACTGCAGAAATTGCTCGGTCACGCATAAAATGTTTCGGACACACGCTGTAGTTGCGCATGAGTGATGTTAAGTGTGACGTATCTGAGTTTTCCCAGTTGTACACGAAGGCCAGGGCTATCGTTGGCCGCTATAAGAAGAGCTCAAAGGTTCGGGCGCGCCTTATGGAAATACAGAGGGAAATGCAAATGCCCTGGGAAGTGATGTAAGATGTTCTAGTGCATCGGAACAGCGAGCATCAGATGATGACTAAGCTGCTCAAGCTTTACAAACCGATCCCCCATAGACATTTCGGAGTGTGATGGGGCTGATAACCTCACTGCAGCTCAGTGGAAGCTGATGGCTGCTGCTGTGCAGGTACTGGAGCCACTTGTTCAAGCCACAACAGAGCTATCTGGGGACAAATAGCCCCCGTCGTCTCAAGTCATTCTGTGGGAGTACACTGGCAGTGTACTTGCTCGACACGCACCTCAATCAGGTGAGTCGTCGGCAATAGCTTCAAGTCTGGCACACATGAAGGCAAGGTTTCCTGGTGTCAAGAGATCCGAGGATACGGCTCTAGCAATGTTTCTGGTTCCAAAATTTAAGGATGCCTGTTACACGGGAAGGGCCGAGAAGAAGTGGGCCTGCGCTGTTCTCACCAAAGCAGCAGAGGGAACACGGCTAGTTGCATGTCGTGAGCCATCAAGTGAGAGTAATGAAGGTGTGGATAGCTCCCAAGATGCTTATGTGTGGGGGGTCTTCGCAAGCTTTGCTCCAGACATTTCTCTGAAGTCTGGGCCTTCCATGAAAGGTGACATTGAGAGCTACCCAAGAGCTCCCCTCCTTCCTCATTGTGAGAACCCATTCGAATGGTGGAACAGCAAAAGCAGCCACCTTCACCCATCCCTTGTAAGGATAGCCCGCAGGTATCTTTGACTGACAGCAACTCAAACAACAAGTGAAAGGATGTTCTCTACAGCAGGTGCCATTGTAACCTGTAGAAGAGAGCACCTTCTTCCCCAGCATGTGGAGCAACTAGACTTTCTACATGAGCATTTCTGAAGTTGAAAAATGTATTAACTGTAGAAACAGGCACATTTTACTGCATGTAGAGCAGATGGTCTTTGTCAGTGATATTTTTTTTTACCCGAAACATGTTATCAAATTATTTTCTGCGATGTTTTTCTGTGTGTGTTGTAGCCTTGTAAGTAGTAGAAGGGAGTGCCTTCTTCATTGCATGTGGAGCCTCAATGCCACCTTTTTTTTTTTCTTGAACTGTGTTAGCAAAGGATTTCCTGTGATGTTTTATGTGTGTGTGTGTTGTAGGTTGTCATACTTGTGTAGAAGGGAGCACTGCATTTTACAATGCGTGAGCAGCTAGACTATGTATATGAAAATATTTTACTAGTTAAAGGGGCCTTGAATCACTTTTTATCAAAGTGGAGAAAGGCATTTGAAGTGAAGATTAGTTATTTCAGAGATACTTTGCCACAAAGAAGTACTTCAATGCGTCCAGCCGAAGTGGAGTTATTGGCGATTAAACACGACCTCCGCTGTGTTCCCGTTCCTTCTTCAATGCCCTGCACTGCAAAGCTAGGGCGGAGTGGGATGTGTCCACAATACCCTGCTTTCTAAACGTGTGCATGGCATGTAGTTCAAATTTCATTTTGAATGTTAACACAGATGCCATGACTTCTGATTTTGGTGCCTACAACACGCTGAATGTAAGCCAAACGCGGTTATCCTCAGCGGGCCGCAGTGCGCTTAGCCAGTGGGCTCGTGGCGGCACCCCGTGGTGGCTGCGTATGAGAATCCCCTCTATTATCAAGTAAATCATCCAGAAGAAAGTGAAGAGCAGGCTTCTGTTTGAAAAGAGAGTGTTTGAGAGAAAGGCGACTTTGCATTCCGATTGCGAGCTCCACGCAACGCATAGACAGCAAAACTTGGCTGCGATGTTCGCAGCAACGCATGCTACCCACAGGCTGTGTTATTTCACCAAGCCCGAGGGGTGGTTCAGGGCCCCTTCAAGATATGTTACCATAGGATTTTCTGTGATGCCTCTGTATGTCGTAACCGCAAAAATAAAGAATTTTTGCAGAGAACAACTTTCAACTGTTCAGTTTTGTTCTTCGGACACCTGACAGCTATTTGAATTTGTTTTGAAGTTATTCGACCCGGAGGACTATTCGCTTTGAACTAAAATATTACTACTCACACAAACCTCGTTTTTGTGTGTTATCTGAACAGGGTGAGATCAGCCTACTTCGTGAACCTTCAGTGCAATGCGCATTTTATTCCTGGAAAAATGTTACTAATGACATGACATGCATGTTATAATCAAGTATGAAACCAAAAGTGCACGTGTGACGAGTTATCAGCCTCAAAAGCTGCTGTAATCCAAATCAGCTGCTGTTGCCGAGACATTGCTTGTGCCTTTTCCTTAAGTTTGCTAGGTTGACATGGTCTGCAAGAAATGCAGCATCTCAAATATTATGGATTGCATCAAAGATGAGATGCTCTAAGCTGTTAATAGCAATAAGGAGGCCTCTAACATCAATGATAAATGACACCCGCTTCTCAGTGGCTCAGATTTTTTAGAAATGAGAACAGATCCCCATTGCATGAGCAATGAACTATGTCAAGGGCCTGATACCTTGCACTTTTTAAAGTGCAACCGGGGTGCATGTTTCAATTGAAGGCACCGTGTTTTTCATTTCAGGCCATAAAAGTATAGAATCAAGTAAATACAGGCAATGCTAAAGCTGCACGGTAAAATTTTTCTTTTTCTTTACAGCCACACACCTTTTTCTCTTCAGTGCCTTCCTTGGAGGCAGAGCCATCCACTTCGTCCTTTTTCTTTTTCTCCTTGGTGGCTTTGGGTGTGCCACCTCCTGTGTCATCGTCGTCCTTCTTCTTCTTGGGCTTGGTCACAATGATCTTCTTGGCCCGGTGGAAAAACTTGTGCTGAATAAGCCTGCATGGTGCAGAAGAGTATACCACTGTACAACAAAGCAAACTCACTCTGGTAACCTGAATGTCAACGAACGCAGGCTTCAGTTCATGACCTTTCCACTTAATGTCTATACTCCAAACACGGCAGCTTTATTTGTAAGGTGCACATTTTCATAATTTAGAAGTAACGAGCACTAGTATTTACCTTAGTTAGTTAAACCTCGTTACAACAAAATCACTTACATCAAACCAATGGATATAAAGAAGTAGTAATTTCCCTTGAAAGGCCCACAGAAACATAAACATTTAAAATCTCGTTTTAACAAAACAAAACTTCCTTCAAATGAACATAAACACTTTTAATTCAGAATGAAGATTTACGAATTAGTTTCTGCCAATTAGGTAGAAATCTGGCAGCATGCGACGCTGCTCTGATGTAGTTTGACCTGGCAGTTCAAAGCTCCCACGAGCTGTTGGCCACTAGGCAACATGCCAAAGCCGCCACACTGATCAGTGAGCATCCACGTAGACCCTCAATCGCTGATCCCTCTTTACCACACACTTCCACTGGCACTAACTACCGCACTCTTCGTGAACCCAAAATGCTGTGCTCTGGTTGAAAATAGAACAGAGAGCGTAACTTGTTGCGTGTTGCAGGATGGATGCTTCAGTACAAGCTGCAATGTCTGTCTAACCCTGCCATAATAAACAGCTGCACATGTGCTATCAACCAGAGTGCTTGCATCTTGAGAGCATATCCCACTAACAACCCATTTCATTTTTCATTCTTTTTCTGCCGTTGTCACTCACTCAGGTGACTCAGGCAGCTGGACAAATGATTAAGATGGAAGATGGAATGAACCATTACAAAATGTGATCATTACTCATGTTCTCAGCAATAACTTGGCATATCATCAATATACTTCATGAATGCTAGCAGAGCATGCAAGCCTCTGATTTTGTAAAACACTCATTCATGGACATGAGCTCATTTATGTATGCTAACAGGGCTGCAAGCCTCCGATATCATGCAATGCTTCTTGCTCAACACTATTGTAAAGAAATTATTTTGTCTTGTTTAAAAAAGTCTGCTTGAGTATACAAATGAGTATCATATGGAATCATATACTTGAAGCCCTCCAACGATACACACGCAGAATGTTGTAAGACTTGTTACACCACTATTCGTGTATGCAAGACGACGGCAACCATGGGTTGGCATTGACAGCTGCATTAAAGAAAGCTGTCACCTCGTCGATGAAGACATGGTGGAAAAAAATTATTGCGATCCTTCCACGGTGCAACTATGGGATTTTGCACAGGTTTACCGAGTAATTACGAACAGTAACCCTCCCCCTTCCTGGAGGCAAATTTGCATAAGAGAAAAGCAATGTAATCAGTGGTGTGATAGCACCTCCCAGAGGCCGATTTTCTTCCAGATTTTGAAGACAACACACTAAAAATGTGCAATTTTCGCAAATTCTGCTGTATATTTCTTTGTAATATTTCGCAGTGAGATAAAGGAACATCTTAGGGTTGTGGAAAAAGATAAATGTAGAAAGTAGAAAACTCTGACAAAGTCGGAAATTTCACAATATCTTTACATTTTTGAGTCGCGAATTTTGGGCTATAAGAATTTTTCAGACTGTCCTGGGAGATTCGTATTACTGAGATTTTACTGTAATAAAGCAAACCCCGCCCCCTCAACCTCATTATTGAAAGGTTTTACTGTAACATTAACAGGATTGAATGTTTCGATATATTTGGTAAGACCACGTGAACTTCAATCCCAGTGCAATTAATGGGAGAAAACCACAGGCAACTGCAATGCCAGGCCTCCTCAGTTGCAGCAGTGGCCTGGCCGAGGTTGTGGCGAAAATGGCCTGCTGAAGACATTGCTAGGGGCAAGAGAAATTGTGGCTTCAAAAACCTGAACGCAACGACTCACGTGTCCATGAACTCCACAACAGACTCTCTTGTGGTGAACAGCTGTTCCACCTTAGGCTTCCCTGTGGCCCAGGGAGAATCCAGGAGGCAGTCCACAGCTTTGGCAGCTGCATCAAGATGTCAGCCTTTCACCACGTGGCTTTCAGCCTTTGGTTTTTTTTTTCTTACACTCTGACTTAACACACCTTATAATGTTAGAGGAAAGTTATTAACAGTACAAAAGACTAAAAGCAACAATGTGAGCCTCGGTGCATCAGAGTTTTAATTGCAGCCAGAAAGTATGTAAATTGCAACGAAATTTAGCTGAAGAGTGCAAACAACTATGTGCATTCTTGACCCTTCAAGTGCTATACCGAAGTAAAGCTGCGTCACATTTTCTAAGCCCACTCCCTGCTCTTTGTGACACAATTTTCAATGTGAAATATCTGTAGACTGGTTTTGTCACCTACACAGATTCGTTGAAGCTGAAATTACATGGTGGATTTTGTTTGTAGATGAAGGATGGTGCAACAATGCTTATCAACTCTTGATGTTACTTGGGTCTCATTTTCTGACGCAGCGGGCTTGCGCAAGAAGCCTGCAATTCTTTTATGATGCAGAAATTCAAGAACTTATTATGTACTCTGATTCAGAGAAATTCCATGCTGAATACGAAGTGTTTTAAGCAAACGCTGACAGCGACAAAGAAGCCTTGTTGCCCATGTAACACAAGTAATTTAACAAGTCTTCATTTTTGTTCAAATATTCAGATTAAGAACTGTAAAATGTTCAGCAACGTAATGCCAATGGATAGCACTTGAATATAAAGCTTGCTAATGTATTACTTCAACAGGAATTAAAGTTGTTTTACTTGGGAAAAAACTCCAGCATAGAGCACGCAGGAACACCTGAAATGCCTGGCCCCCAAAGCACTAACAGGAGATGTTTGCAATCTGATTCTAGATAACCTGTATGTTTGCAACAAACATTTCACAAGCTAATGCATTCACTGAAGCATCCAAATGTGCTGCATATGACATTCATAAACTCACCATTGAAGTATTCAACTTTGTGACTCAGCAGGGTGGTCTTCTTGATGGGCAGTTTTTCCCTGAGGTAGCGAGCCACATCATACTCCACTTTAGCCGGCTTCTCGCCAACTGCCAGCTCAGCCTGTAAACATGGCACACAAGACAGACAATTTCAAGCAAGGTTGCGGTGGCCCAAAGCACTTCAACTGGCCAAGCTAAGACAGACGAATCCGTAAGCATGTACACAAGGGTTCATGGCCCTCCCCCGCTTGGTATTCACACGAGGGACAAATCCCTCACTTCAAAGCAAGGAGCACGCATCACTTGATGGCAATGTCCATCCTCTTCGGGATCAAGGAGCCGACATACACATCACTGGCATATGGGAGGCATTTTGCTGCGCCAGTACAAGACACCCCCTTTTGGCAAGGCAAAGACGGCATGGATCTTGTCGACTAGTCTAGCAACCTCTAACACCAGGCTCACAGGTGCTTGGCAGTCTTGTTCACTGCACAGTGATTGTTTTTCAGCGGCACGAGCATCTTCCGAAATGTCAAACATCCGCAATGTAGTCACTCTTGTTTTTCATCCTGCTCACCACAGCATACCTGCACCCGCATGTACACTCGGTGTCAAGGGTATAGGCCGATGAAACCATCAGCCAACACTGACACCCCTCAACCCCAGCACAGTCCGTGCGAGAAGGGGAGCAGTGCGAAGCAGTATGACGGCTAATGATGTCATGCTCCCATTTGCATCTAGAGCACCCCCGTCTGAATACTATTTGAAGGGTGGGGGGTGCAAAGAATAAACAGTCGCTAGATAAATCTAAGTCCTATGAGCACCTTCGATAGCTCCTTTTGTCTTTTGTTGAGTGTGGCATTGTGCTGTCTACCAGCTATGCTTCAATCACTCGGCACTCGAAGTAAATAGTAAAAAATTCATGCTTTTGCTTCAAATAGGTGAAGAGAGGATGTATAAGCGCTATAACTGCTACCCAGATTAACCATGTTTGATAGCATTTAGAGGTGCTAGTGCCTACTGATTTGGAAAGACCAATGCAAGATTTCTGTGAAGGTTGCCTTCCATCTCTAGGCAGATGTAACCTTCTAATTATCATTGTTTGTGCTAAGGGAAGTTCCGAACAAATTTACTCATTTATGATTCCTCGACAACACCTTCTCGATTTTCTTGTACAAAGGGAAAGCTGTTAATATCCCTTATATATGAAGAGAGCCACAGCAGCTGGAGTCTGCTCACAGTTGAAGAGGTCTTGCTCATCAAGTGTAAACATTAGGACAACCGAAAAATTATAGCTTTTTCTGGCTAAAATATTACATTAGGCTGAATATTGATATCATGAGCACCTCTAAAACTTTCCAGGACGTTCAACTTTCAACCTAAAACCTGTGACACAAAATATGCAGATTGAACAGGAACAGCAAAGCAAAATTAGCCCTCTTAAACACACACGAGGTGGGACGAAAGCACTTCCTATATTCTCCACTGCATGCTAACATTTCTTGGTGCCTATGGTAAGAAGCCTGCTGACCTGTTTCGCTTTTTGGACATCGTTTAAACACCAGCAATTAAATTTCTAATGCCTCATTGGTCACAAGCACAAAGTTTTGTCAGAAACAAATTCTTGCAGTTTCCCAAATTAACTTCTTTGGGCTTAGATATGTTTCTGGACAAGAAGTGTACCATTTCAACATTAAAAAAAAGAAGAGGGGAGAGTGGGAGAAAGTTTTCAAAGAACACACATTTGCCCCTTTTTGCAAGACAATGTTGCAGTGCATAACCCTTCCTGGCCCAAGGCCTCGTCTCATTTATCCAGTTTTTTTTTTTTCATCTACTCAGTGCAACAGACGTGTAGCATTCGTTTAGTCATTGTGGCAACAGCATCCCAGAAAACAAATCATTTAGAGCAAAGCTGGCAGAAACAAAGTAAAAGTTTGGCTCCCCTGGGTTTTAAAAATGGTGGCATGGACTGAGGTGGCTGCAGAAACGACGGCCACCTTTCAGTGCTATAATCATGGTGTTTATCGACATCTCTTCACCTCAAGCAGACAATTAGACTTGGAAAGCTCTGGAGTGTTGTGTTCTGAGCTTCAATTTAGGCCCAACGATCGCGAGAAAGATTTAAAGCCTCTGGAGATGTCTCTCGCGTGGGCACGGCTCGAGAATAACAGTTCGCCGCCAATGTCTCGCCCGATTTCTTTACCACGCAGCACCAGCAATAACTCGTCACATAGAGGATAACAAAAGTACACTGTGCTTATCTTACTAGAAATAGTGCACTTCATATTGACTCTTTCTGTGGCTTGTCTATCTGCAGTTCAAAAACATGAAAAATAACTGACTGTAAGAAACAGCAGAAAATAATGAACGAACTCCTGTTACTGCAATAATATGAGCTTTTCACCATGAATTAGTATAAAATTAAAAAGAATTCCTGAAAAAAATGTTAGCATGGAAAGATTTAACTAGCGTGCTTACGATATGCCAAACTTAAAATTAGAAAAATGCAACAGCGAAAGCCAAGAAATACAAAATCTGTATGAGAAATGCCAAATAATACGTTAACCCTCAATATTTTCACCATATATTAAAATTACCCACAGATTTTGTTGCATGGGGACACAGGGAGCATGCACTCCGCCCTATCTTTTTTCTGTCTTATTTTTTAAGATGAAAATAAATGGAGAAGTTGTCACCATTTGCTGGGGACAGCTACACCTCCACCCCACACTATAGTTGCACTTAGGATTATATGTACAACAGACGAAAAGAAATATTCATAAAGTCTATTCATGAAATGTTCATGTAACAGCAGTCAAGATTTCGGTTGTCATCATACGTTTTTTTTTTTTTTTTAGTAGGTGTTAGTAAATCCGAACAGTTGAACAGGTCTGAAAAATCAGGCTTTGAAAATTGGTCAATGACAGTATTTGTACAGGGAAATGAGTTTTGAGTGAAAGTGGATGCAAATCACACAGTAAAATTGTTGGTGTCCCTGCAACAATCGTAAGCTAGTTCTAAAGATCCGGCATCTTATGATAAAACTGTAAAAGTTAGCAGGTACAGAAGACTCCAGAATTTATAATATCGCGCTAGGGCCGACTGCATGGAATGTCAGTGCATTATAGTGTTCAGAAGTGCCGAGAAATGGGCACAAGCGCATAAAGTGCTGTTCACTTCAGGTGTACACATGGCTTGCCTTTGTTATCTGCGAGGCCCTATCGCTCACGGACAATACCTTGTATGTGCTGATGAATTCCTTTAAATATCATTTTTTTAATGTTAATTCAACAGCACATATGTGGGTCCAGTAATAAGGAAAAAAAAAGAAAAGCACAGCGCATTTGACACATCTTAGTCGTGCAGATGTTCTGCTTCAGGCTGGCTTTTTGTAAACTGGACTGTGCAAATAGCTCTGGCAGGCCTTATCTTCTCCTAAAGTGAACAATGTAGCAAGCAACACTCGCAGTGGAGGGCATATTGCATGCATGCGCATGCTATCGTCAATCTTGCCATTATAAGGCGCTGACGTACCGTCCGGTCGATGCTCATGCGATAGTGCTAAACATTTGGAAAGCTGTGCTTATATTCGAGAGTTCAGCACAAGAAAAGCAGGCCACATGAGGCAATACAGTAGCCGAAGATTTTTCTACACTCCAGTAATAAGACTGAAGTCCCTGCATTGAAGAAATGTTGATAAACTGTAGCAATGAAGGCATGTTGCAGAGTAGTTCTTTGATTTCGCAGCTACATGCAAAATAGAAAATTATGACACGGCATTTTAATGTAAAGAGGACTACTTGTTCCCTAACTGACACAATATGGCAATGCTGAAAATAAACCTCTGAAGTAGGACAGCTCCTGTTAAGGCATTACATTGTAGACATGTTCATGACAACCGCCAGTCAATGGCCATCAGTACTGATGGTGATGCACTAATCTACAATACACTCAGCGCACTGGTAGCACACCATAATCTAGACATGCCGGACATGCAATGCAACAAGAAGCACACAAAGTGTGATGGACAAGACCGATATATTGTTTATATAACTAGAAACAAGTTTCCTTTTGCAATGTGACAGCTGATGCTTAGGTGCCTCTCAAAACAAAAAACAAGTATCTTCCAGGGTCTTCCAAATTTCAAACAAATTATCTTCCAAACTATTAGAGATTTCTTTTTTCTTATAGCACAGCCGAAGGAACTGTGAATTACGTTAAGTGAACATACCACTGACCTCTCCCCTTGTTCTGTGTGCCACACAATGAACAGACTCAAGATTGCAGTAGCGAGGGGTAATTTCGACGCACCATAAGCAGAGGCTTATGTGACACATCTAAATTTACTGCTTGAGAATAGGACACAAATTTAGTCTGCCGTTTGATGCGAGGCAGCCCAACTGCCCTATCATTCAAAACATGCGCTGCCGGCGTGGACACCTCGTAGTTGACGCTAGTCCGTTTCCGACTTGTCAATCGCTCGCGTGTAGCTGACGTGTACCATACGATGCCCTCGACCTGAGAACCTGGAGGCGGATTTGATAACGTCTGTTGCACTTGATGCTTCAGACGGGTGCAATAGTACACGGAATACATTTTCCTTTATTGACCGGTGCTTGTACGAGAGTCCAACTGGGAAGTTTCCGGAAAAGCCGGCACTTAAAAAGCACGACGGCGACAAAGACCGCACAGTTCACAACCTCGGCGCAGTGACCTGACGCGCTCTGAATGCCAGAAGGCTAAAAGAAATACAGGAAGAAAACATAAATGCTGAAGGAAATGCAAAAAGACGTCGTGTTCCCAGGGGAAATAAAACAAAACTAAAGAGTTGACTCTACCAGTCTGACGACGTAAGCGCCGTGCGCTTGAAACCGGCGCACGGCTTTAGAGGCGACAACACAGCGATGTGCTGTGAAGCGGACGTGTCAGAGCAATGTGACCGTTCGCGACCTACGTACGGCCTCTTCAAAGTCATAACACCGTGACTGTTTTGTCTGGCTGTGTCTCATGTTCGGCAGTCAAGCTGTCACGCTGAGTTGACACATTGCCACGAATTGTAACACTGACGCAGCAGTTACGGATACAGACTCTGTACACCCAAAACAGGCATACGATGAGGCGCTCGTACTGCTACATCGTTTTCAACGTCATACACAGGAAAATAAACTGTACTTACATCTTTTTCTCGCTTCTTGCGGCCCTTCCTACGTTCTACCTGCGCCATTTTGACGTGGACAACGCTGTCCCCCTCGCGGCAAGAAGTACGAGACGAGCGTATCGTCAAAAAGCGCAGCGAAACAGCATGCGCTCACGCGTCATCGAAACCGAAACAAGATTGTGCGAACCGTCTTGTACTCTCTGTGGAAGTTCCATGAACGATGATCCCAGTGACAGGAATGACTACTAATTAATATTCAGTTAACATCCAAAGGCCGGACATAGATATCATAGGGTTGTTGTTAATGCTTCCACGGGATTGCTCGGCCGCACTTTCCGTGTCCTGCGGTCCACGGACATCCCTTGCATGTCCGCGAGGGACATCGTAGGGACATGCCGACATATGTAAGGGCCTTTCGCACAACGTTTGCTATAATTACGTTCACAGCACACGCTGAGTGAAATATGCAAACAGATGGAGCGGGCAGAGCGCCCACACAGCAATGTTACATTAGATGGGTTGCGTGGCAGTGTATTCCTTTCTTCAACACCTTCCGCAAGGCACAAGTGTCACGTTGAACTGAAGTTTTCAAAGTAAATTGCGTCAGAAAATACGCAAAGTACGCCTTCACGAGTCGCACACATGATAGCTTCGGTTTATAATTCGAACTTGCGACAAGGCATGAAGTTGGGCAAATTGGTTTACGTTTATTGTGAAAAGCAGCGTCACTTCGAACACAGACGAACAGATGAATAGCAAATAATTGAACGTAAGGCAGATTTCCTACACATTTGTCTGCGAAACGGTGCATGGACATTGAGACATGAATGCCCAAAAGACAAAGTGTTTTCAATGATATTGCGATCGACTTTTTTCTTTTTCTTCGGGTGCCTCCAATCCACAGAACGGCACCCATCTCATACACCCATAAAAATACTGACACTCTCCCGACAACATGCATGTACATGATTCCACAAAGGCATATCTGACGAAAGAACATTTAGAGTCAGGTGTAAAACAGGAAGAAGTAGAAATTTTAATTCTGGTGTATTACTTGGCAAAACCACGATCTGATTATGAGGTACGCCATGGTGGGGGACCTCGGATAAATTTAGATCCCCTGGGTTCACGGACGTTGTTGCATTTCGCCCCCACTGAAATGCGGCCAGCATTTGATTCCATGACCTCGTGCTTAGCAGCGCAACGCCAAAGGCACTAAGCAACCACGTCAGGTAAGGAAGAAAAAAAGACAATTCAGGACAGAAACAAGAGTAGGTTTTCAATGGCAAACATTTTCAGAAGAACCCTTCCAAATGCTTTGCTTGGATTTGACTCTTCCTATAGAGAGAGAGAGAGAGTAAACGTTTATTGTAATAGAGGTTGTTTGGTTATGGTGGGTGGAGCCCCTCCTCCAGGGCCCCACTGGTTACAGCGGCTCGCCGGGCCTGGTCAAGGGTCGCCAGTTGGCTTCCCAATTCCACTTCCGCGAGTCGCGCCTCCCACGACCAGTTATGTAGAGTGTTGTCTAGCAGCGGCGAGGTGGCAGCCGCCGGACGTAACGCGCACTGGAATGTTATGTGTTCCAATGTCAGTGTTCCTTCGCACCACGGGCATGTGTTGCTGTATTTGTCTGGGTACATTTTGTGTAGCCTGTATAAATGTGGGAAAGTGTTTGTTTGCAGGCGGCGCCAGTTCCGTGCTTACCTCCTGTCTAGGTCTGGGTGAGGAAGGGCTTTGGTTCGCCTACTTAGCCGTTGTAATTCGAAGATTTCTCTTGGCGCACCGGGTGTCGAGGTGTTCTCTCGGGCGGTGTGGCCCGCGGCTCGGCCTGTCATGCCTCGAGCCAAGTGGTCCGCCCGTTCGTTCCCCGCTATCCCTGTGTGCGCCGGGCACCAGGGGTGCGATCTTGTACGCGTTCCAAACTCGAACGGAGGCGGTCCGTTCTTTCCGTCACGAAATTGGTGGTCCGTTCCGTTGCGTTTGTCCGATAGCAGACAACACGGAATGATTGACAGCAGATATCACTTCACGATTGACGTCATGGCGTTCTTCACCGTTCAAACTGACCAACCGTGTGCGGCTCGGTGGAACGGAACGCCTCCGTTCTATTTTGGAACGCGTACAAGATCGCACCCCAGGTCACGCAATGATCCAGGGTGAGTTCCGTTCCTATAGGATGCGGAAATCCCCCCCAAGGAAGAGGCGGCAGGCGTCCTGCGAGTCTGTCAGCACGTAGGCCGATCGGCCTTTAGCTTCCGCGGCGCGTATGGCCAGGGCTATGGCCACAGCTTCGGCCGTTGCAACCGATTTCATGTGTATGGATGCTGCTACGGTTGTTCGTCCTTGGCTAGTCACGACTGCTGCAAATGTATTGAGGGTGGCTGTATTCTTGTGATACGAACTCGCGTCTGTAAAGTAAGTATCCGGATCGCTTCGCCGCCTTAGTAAGGTGGCTGCCCGCGCGCGTCTCCGTGCCGCATGATGGACTGGGTGCATGTGACGGGGGATTGGCGCCACGTGGATTCGCTCTCGGATTTCAGATGGCAGTAGGATTGTTTCGTCGCCGCAATATTGTGGTGTCAGTGGATAGTGAAGTCTTTGTAAAACCAAGCGTCCCTGAGGTGTCGTGTTCAGCCGTTCATGCTGCGCCATTAGTGTGGCCGCTGCATATTCCTCGAAAGTGTTCATCATTCCTCATTCGTTCAGTCGGATCGTACTTGTGCTTTCAGGCAGGCCGAGTGCTGCTTTACAGGTGATCCTTATGAGCTTATCCGCATGTTCGATGTCGTTACGCCGCGTGGTTTGGAAAGGCAGAGCGTACGTTAGACGACTAATGACGAAGGCGTTTACTAGTTGCATGGTGTCTGCTTCGGTCATGCCTTCTCGCGGCTGCGTGCAACTCTGCTAATAAGCCCACTTACGCTCCGAACAGTGCGTCTGAGATTGGAGAGCGCTATGTTAACGCTGCCCGTTTCTTGAATGCACATTCCCAGTACGCGCAGGTGGGATGCTCTCTTGATGGGCTCTCCCTCCAAGGCAAGTTGCAGATCCGGAGCCCTGGTCGCTAGGATATGTCTAGGTCTAATATGAATATACTCCGATTTCGCTGGAGCGCACCTCATGCCTGCTCGCCTCATATAGCCTTCAATGGTGTTGATGGCCTGTTGAAGCGTGTCCTGTCGGTTTCCGTAGGACCCTTTGCAGGCCCAGAGTGTAATGTCGTCTGCATATATGGCGCAGCCAAGGTCCCCGTTCTTCTGTAAGTCCAGGGCCATTCTACGTAAGCCGATGTTAAAAAGAAGATCCTTGAGGAGTGCCCTTATCTGGTAGGCGATACAGGGCAGAACGTGCTGAACCCAGTCCTATTTTCGCGTAGCGGCTGCTCAGGAAGTATTGAACGTAATGAAATACTCTTTCACCACACCCGACATCTCGTAGTCCGTCTAGTATTGTAGTGTGTGAGGTGTTATCAAATGCCTTATGGACGTCGAGTGCTAGCAGAATTCTGTCCATACTGCCCGGAGGAGGATCGAGCACCTCATCTCTTAATAGAAGACGTCCTGTGCACAGATTCTCCTGCGGAAACCGAACATGGATTCAGGGAAGAGTGAGTTTCCTTCTATGAGGGCTTCGAGTCGGGTTAGAATTACTCGTTCAAAGAGCTTGCCCATGCAAGACGTGAGCGATATGGGCCTAAGACGGTTCAGCTCGCGCGGCTTGCCTGGTTTTGGTATAAGCCCGATGTCTGCCTCCTTCCATTCTCGCGGTAGTCTTCCGTCCGGTCGCCAGACCTGTTCATTGAAGAAGTCGACTAAGTGCTGTAGGGCTACATCACTAAGGTTGCGCAGCATTGCGTTGGTGATTGGGTCGGATCCAGGAGCCGTGTTTTTCTTGAAGGTTTGTGCCGCTGCGTAGAGCTCTGAGAAGGTGATGGGGGCGTCCAAGCTCGAGTTATCCTGTCCTTGGTATTCTCTCATAACTCTTTCCTTTGGGGCTACCGTACTGGGTTGCAACCACAGGAACGTTTGTGAAGCCCTCTGCATGTTTCTGCGTGAGACAAAACGAATTGCATGTTAGAAGTTTTCAAAATTCTTACTATGTTCACAAGATTTTCAAAAATATCTATATAATAATTATTCATACCTGCAACAGCAGACACTTTAAATCCCAATTGCAATATACTTATTTCCTTTCACCCTAATTTATTTTTTAAAAAAAGATGCTAACAGTTCCTTCACCGCCCGATTCATGGCCGATCCCCCAGAGTGGGTTGCGCCATTTCATTAGGGAACATGAACAAGTGAGTGAGGGAGTAAAGAAACTTTATTGCAGGTCCGGCGAGGACGCGAACTCGTCACGCACCCGGCTGGTCCCACGTCGGGACCGGCAGGTCGAGGGCACGCCGGACAGCCAGGATTTGCTTTTCTAGAGCGGGGCTACGCAGAAGCGAGCCACACTCCTCCTTGATGAACTTGGGGCACGTCGACCCGCACTCCCAGAGCATGTGCACTAGAGTGGAGGTCTGCCCGCAGGACGGGCAGGCGTCGTCGCGATACACGTCGGTGTAAGCCTCGTGGAGAACGGACAGACACGGATATGTGCTGGTCTGTAGAAGTCCAAGCGAAACGGCTTGCGCCCTATTCAACTTGGGGTGAGGGGGTGGAAAGACTTTTCTAGACATGTAGAAGAATTTAATAATCTCGTTGTGAGTAGCGGGAGCGTCCCTCTGGCCGTAGGGAGGAGAGTCGGCGCTCCTGGCAGAGGAAGCGCGGTCGGTAAGGTTACGCGCAGCCTCGTGAGCAGACTCATTATTGAAGTTCGGGGGAGCACCCTCGACCGACCCTACGTGAGCGGGAAACCAGTGGATTGAGAGAGAGAGAGAGAGAGAGAGAGAGAGAGAGAGAGAGAGAGAGAGAGAGAGGGGGCTCTTTATTAGAAAAACAGAGAATTTTGCCGGCGAGTATATAACCGCTGGCATGCTACTCTGTATAGGGATGGGGAATGGGATTAAAAGATTCCAGAAAAGAGTGGGAGAAAAAAAAGGATAAAAATAAATGTGAAATGTCCGAGTGGACCTGATATAATTTTTACAGGTGACATGGTGGGTAAATTTAGGCTTTTGTATAGGAAGGATGCAATTGTTAAAGCTTTCCTATTTGACCAATTTCTGTGAGGTATTTGAACAATAAATCCAAAACCCGTCGCTGTTTTGAAGGGCCGGGCATTGGACCTAAGGTGCTCGGTAACGTTAACGGTTCTTGGCAAATCATGTCCATTTGGTGCTCAAAAAATTGTCTCTCGTCGCGGTACGCGGGGCATTCTAGTAATATGTGCTCAATTGTCTCTAAGTTGCGACAGTTATCACAGTATGGGTTAGTGGTAAGTCCTATGCGGTACAGATAATTGTTCGTGTATGCCACGTTCAGTCGAAGACGATGGTACAATGTCTCTAAGTGTCGAGGTAGTGCTCGTGGAATTTTCGGTCTCATTTCTGGGTCAATGTAACGTAGGAAGGTATCTTGGTGAAGCGGCAAATTCAAGATGCGGTCTTTTTCTTGATAGGTATATCAGTGGATTGAATGATGCGTGAGAGCATATGGACTCGAGCTGCTAAAAAGACGAGCAGCTTGCTTGGCGATGCAACCTTTCTGAAAAGCCCTAACTGCCGTTTTGGAATCGCTATAGATCTCGGACCCACGACCGGTTAGCAGGGCGAGGGCGATCGCGGCTTGCTCGGCGACTCCGGGGTCTGAAGTGCGAATGGAGGCGCTATTGGAAATCTTGCCGCTGGAGTCGACCACAACGACGGCAAATGTCTTCCCATCGCGTTACTCCGCGGCGTCGACGAAGCTTGCTCTTATGTCTCGTTGCTTGATCTGCTTGAGGATGGTTGCTGCTCTGGCCTTGCGTCTGCCCTCGATGCGGACGGGATGGACGTTTCGGGGCACAGGAGCCACTTCGAACTTGTCTAAACAAGAACAAGAACAACGTTTTCGGTCTTCTTTCAAATTTTGGCATGAACCCACGGAGGGGGGAGGGGGTGGTAATGGTTCTCAGTGGAAACGTAATATGAACTTATTGCTTCCTGTTAACTTATTGATCTGTACTATTCCTATTTAATTAATAGTAAATAGAAATTATTTTCTGTTTCCGTTTTTTGAATAGTTGCCATGCCAATTATGACGAAGATGCTACATTATGAAAATAACACGATTGTGCGTTCATAATGAGGAAAATGTGCCAAACATGAGAGCTGCCTATATAGCTGCGTCCCAGTCGCAATGACATACTCATGTACTATCTAACACACTCCTTTTCGGGCTGGGCCAGGGGTACTGGCCCCAGAAGACAAAACGATAATCACCGAGAGAGGAAGGCCCATACACGATAGGGGCTGCTATAAGCAGGTCTTTCTTTCGGAATTATATTTTCCGCAATAGAGAAGGAAATGGTCCTGTGGTTCCATATCCCCACATGATGCACAAAGGTTGTCTTAATTGTCATTTCTTTCTTTTTCTAAGGTGTTCCAGTTAGCTCAGCTATTTCTGTTCTACACTTAAATATTATACGCAGCACAAGCTAATTAAAAAGGAAGCGGCAAACTATTTCAAACATGCTTATTTTTATTCATTCCAACTCGGAGCATCGCCTCGTCATCCATTTGCGTACGATACACAGGGGAGCTACGTGTGTTAAAAGGACGCGCGCGTTCATCGCTGGTCGTGGTACATGTTTCTGCTTTCATTTTGTTGTTTTCTCGCACGCTGTTTTGACCGCGGTGTGTTTCTATACTTACTTCTCTTTTACTATAATTTATTTTGCGCTACGCGCAGAACCAACTCCATGACCTTGGATAAGCCATGACGAAGCCTTGAATGAACCAAACCCTTTTGACGGCCACGAATTAAAGTAGAATGCAGAAGATTTTTTTTTTATTTACCGCTACCGAACAGTCCTTACACTGCTGTGCACTGAAAAAAAAACAGGACAGCTTTATGCATATTTATCACACGCAGGATAACAGAGAAAGATAGTGTGAATGATCTGTCCATTTCGCGGTGACACATACATATTGTAAAAATAAACTTAGTATACAGAGCGAGAATAATTAAATCACGGTCTCCCGACACTATAGGTGCGGAATGGAAGTTTATACAGGACCCTCGTAATAAATAAATACTCGCTGCAGACTCCTGAGAATGAACATAACCTTCTGTTGACTCAGTTTTTATTTTTAAGCATTAAAAAACCGTAAGTGTTCACGGTTGCCTTAATTTAAGCCAGAATTGCAATCATTTTGTTACCCGAAAAAAGAAACGAGGGTTGACCTGATTATTTAGGGGGAAAATTCCTGCATGAAAACATATTTTGCCTTAGGTACACCCAAAATGTACAGAAACAATCCAGGTAAGAAAGAAAGAAAAGAAACTCGACACAGACACGCATTTCGTTCGTATACTCACTTTTTTTTTGCCGTTGACGTAACGTTGCAGGGCTAACTGTGCGTTCGCGATGTTTGAACGATGAAAATAATTGTTTCAGCTTGAGCCGGATCAAATGATGTACATGTCGTTCGACACGAAGCGCTCTCGAGAAACCATCACCGTAAAGTTTATGTACGCAGACCGGCGCCCGCATAAAGTCGTGCTTCGACAATGCAACGAAGCAGAGGCAGAACCACGCTGTGGTGGCTAGTACACTCTAGCCACCATAACCACGCGATGCACTCCCGGCCGTTGCAAATTTTTTGCTGTAGGTGGCGTCCGCCACTGGCGCCACAGCGCCCCCGCGTGGCGCTGTGGAATAAAGAACACCAAACCCATATTACGGTGGCTAGAATTCCCGCATTCTTGCATTGTGACCAAAGCTACAGTGTACTGGAGTAGGGTACACTATAGCGTCTGTAGTACATTCTAGTACTATAGTACACTGTACCAAAGGTCAAGCTTCTCCGCACTTTCCCCTCGCGGAGCAAGGCGAAGTCGCTCGCGGGCGCCTGTTGTCAACAATTGTCGAACAAGGGACGAATACCGAGTTGACGTCTCCACAACGGGACTAGTCTTCATCAGGGCAATCAGGGGCACAGCTATTTTGGCGGCACGACGGAAAAGTGGTTGTGGCAAAGTAAAATACGTGGGGTCGCAGAGTAATATGAAGAGAAAATGTTCAAAAAGGGGAGTGTTTCCTTGTTTCCGCAAGGCAATGTGGGGGTGAGGATGCTGGGCCGCCATCATTCTTGGGCCACCATCATGCTTGGGCCACCAAAACACGTTCTGCTTTATTCTCTATACCATTGAAATAAATTGTGAAGAAAATGTCAAGGAGCTGCTAGCTCAACCTGTGCCTATCGTTTTTTAAAGATATTCTTAAAGTCGGCTGAGCAACAGGCGCTCCGCTTCTACAGAGGAGAGGCAAAAAAAAAAAAACGAAGTGCTCGTTTAATTTCACAGTCGTAATCGCCATTCGCTAGCTGTTTAGCAAGGACAACCAACTTTCCTGCTGCAGAATTTAAAAGGTTTCAAACTGCGCCTCTACGTCAGGCCCTGGCTGTTCTCAGCCTCTCAGTTGAACTCGGCGTAAATCCGTATATTCATTAATGTTTCTCGAAGCCGCATATGTGCGGGAGCGCATGTCAAGAAGCAAACACGTTTGTAAGGAACCAAAACAGATGCTCCTTGTTTCTCGCATGGGCTCAGTGCATTGTTAGATGCGGGAAGCGAAGCGTTTGCTGCCCGTGCTTCGTGCAAGAAATCGATCGATTTCTCGAGCACAATTCCCGAGCTTTTGTGCGAGACGGCAGGGATTGTCGATCCAACGACGTCGTACTGCGCACCTTGGATCTTCGAGGAAACTGTACACATGTGCACGAGAAGTGTGTGTGGGGCTTAATTATCGTACACGCGTCCCCATAGGTGCGCGTGCCTTTTGATGAGTTGCCCGAACGTTGACAGCAAGAGAACCTGACACCGCTGTCGTTCTCAGCCAGTTATTCGACGCCATTGCGGAGATGGTGAATCATCTATATGAGAAGTCAGAGAGAGAGTCAGAGAAAATTTATTGGGCAAAATGAAGCAAGTGAAATGTGGGGTGGCTTCCTAGTCCGGTAGTCCATTGGTGGTCCCGGCGCAGACTGCTTGGCCAACAATGGTTGCCTGGTCGACGAGGCATGCACTGGACAAGACTGCTCACGGGAAGGGTTGGGGATGAGGGGTAGGTCGGGGTCCTGATAACAATCGCACAGGGTGCGGTGGGGTGGGCGTGATTTATCGCCGAACCTACATTCCGGCAGGACTTGTTGTGGCGTTTGTTTAACGACACATTGCAGCATGAAGACACAATCACAAAGGAAAACACACGTCCCAGACGCTACTAACAACCTTATGCGAAAGACAGCGAGATAGAATGTATGTGCTATTCCCAACGCGCCGGCGCACCAGCCACTTCTGGCAGTCTACAGAGGGCGATGATGAGAAGTAGCGAGATTATTTGAAAGATCTAAAGAAAGTATGCACCTCGTTGTATTGTGTAGGGAAGAGTAAATTTATCCGTATGGAGTGAGGAAACGTGTTGTTGCTCGAAGTCTTCGTAATATGTTTTCCTGTCATTTGGATAAATAGGACTAAGTAAGGGGGTAGGTGGTCTTCTTATCTAGTCTATAACATTGCACGATTTCCTGATAAGTTACAATCTGGGTGGGATAATGCTTCTCCTCCATGGCCCGTTTGGTCAGAGAACGGACCAATGCACGGGCGGTGCCGTTGCCCGGGAGTGCGACTCACGACTGTGACCGTACGAGAGCGAGGGTTTCTACTCAGGAAGCGCAGTGCTGGGGCAGCGACTGTGCCAGCCGTGTGGTTTCTACATACCGCTTGGGAGCTTCAGTGATGACCGTAAGGGCGGTGGTATGGGTCATCACCAAGGTGATGCCTGCTTCTGCCACTTCCTGGATGGAGTCGGTTTTGAATGTCAGACTGGTAAGGAGTTGGCCTCTTGAGGAAACCACCGCGGCCACGGCTCCTCGGTGTAGGTGGTATGAGGCCGCATCAGAGTACACTGCTGTGGAATCCCTGGAATAATTTTGGTCGGATGCCTACACACTGGCTTTTCTCCTTCCTGCATGATGGTCTGGTTGGATATCTTTGACAAAGGGTTGGGACGTACATGTTTCCTCTGACTACCGGTGGAAGCATTTGTGGTTGCTGGCGCCCTTGGGCCAGCCATTTATACGTTGATCGTTGCCCGTAGGACACAAAGCCCAGTCGTACTTATTGTCCGGCAATGTGTGCCCCAAATAAGTTCTTCGCCCGTGTTGTTGAGGCCGACATTGAGCAGGTGAGCCGTGCAGGTTTTGCTGGTTAATACCAGAAGCTATTTGTAGGCTTTTCGGGGGGCTGCTTTAACCTTTTCTATTCCTATCTTGGAGAGGACTCTGTAAGGGGTCGCGTATGTTATACGGGATAGGACGAACACTTGCATGAGTCGGGCTGTGTCCTGCTCCTTCATGCTGCACTGTCCGTTGGAGATTCGTCGAATAATACGAGTGACTTATTCCGCTGAGGGCTTCAGGAGGTTCCCTAAAATGGTGTTCTTGGTATCCGCTAGGACTGTCACACCGATAATCTTGAGGTGTTTGCATGGGTGGACGGTGTGGCAGTGCAGTTGAATTTGAATATAAGTGCAGTCCTTGGCTGTACCCTTTATCCTGACTAGTAGGGGCTCTGATTTTCGCGGCGCACAGGCAAGGCTGCATTCCTGGGCATATTGGGTGAGCTATATCGGTTGCCCGTTGGAGGCTGTCTTGAAGGCCAACCAGTAAGGTAGAGCCAGTCCAAACTGTAATATCATCGGCGAACAGCCATACTTTATATTATGAACATCAGAAGATCGCCTGGAGATTGAGCAGTGCTAGGCTGAAAAGGATGGGCGATGAGGGGATGCCTTGTCTCCCAGGTGAATGGGGCCTGAGGAGCCGCCTCCGACTCCGAGCACTGCCAGACGGTTCGAGAGCAAGTTCGCAATGTAGTCGTACGCTCTTTGACCATATCCCGTTCCGACCAGGTGCTGTAGGAATGCAGAGTGCGCCACGTTCTCGAAGGTCCCCTTGAGGTCCCGGGCGAGGATGGCTCTTGGGAAGTGCTGGGAGGCTGGAACTAGAATGTATTACTTAAGGGGAATCAGCACGTCTTGGATGCCAAGGCGCTTCCAGAATTCGTACATGATGTTTGACATTTGGCCAATTTCGTCCAGGTGTTGTTGGAGCCTCCCAAATTTGATACGTTCTCGAATATTGCCCGCACACTTTGAGAAGTTATCGTCCGAGAACCCCACAGAAAATTGGTTGTCACCGGTACAGAGTGACTGACGTATGGAAACGAATGGAACGAACGAATGGAAAGGAAATGTTAAGAAGCACATTAAAAAAAGGCATGGCATATGCTCATGTTTGTGTTAGCACCAAGCAATGAATGTACTTGATTAAGAAAAAAAAAAGGAAGCAGCGGGACGCTACCCTCTGAAGAGACCGATGGGCATATAGTGCGGTGCAACTTGAGAAATAATTATGTTGAAATGTCCAAGAATTTAGAAGAAAAGAAAAAAAAATACTGAATCGCCCCGACGGCATATCAAAGGTCGTCGTGCACGTCGAAGTCCCTGTAACAAAATTATTATTTCTGAATAGCTCTGATAGCGTCTCCGCAACAATGATTGCTTGTGTGGTGTACGGTCAAATGCTCATACGCTGTCACCTAAAGCTCACGGCACGGTGCGAAAATGCGTTCGCAGCGAAAGCGAAACATTGTGCGCAGACATGCACGTAAACGCGCAATCGGTCGCTGCGAACCCCTGCGATCACTACATTGAGGCTTCATTCTGTTATGCTCCATTTGGTTTTACAAGACACGCCACTAGAAGAACATATTTCACGTAGTTTGCTCTCAGCGATCGCCTATCTTTCACGCAAGAAACCGGTTCGGGAGACTCCATCGCGGCGACCACGTGGGCGTTCACTGTACGTATTCGGTAAAGATATAGCATCTGTAAACGTTTCTGTGCTTACTGTTTGCCCAAGGTTATTGCTTTGACAACAAAAATGTCTGTCGTTGCTAGAGTACTTACAGAAATGCGCAGCAGGACTCAAGCGTGGCGTTTCTATTGGGCGCCAACAGCAAACCTATGAGGAGCACGCCGACACATGGCGACTCCGTAAGTCCTCGCCGCCAATAGTACAACTCCGTGCATCATACGCTGCAGTACACAAAAGACACAAAGTGCAGCGCGCCATCATGAAATAGGGTCATTGCCCGCCAAATCAACCAACGTTTTTTTCGACTCACAGTTTTATATATATATATATATATATATATATATATATATATATATATATATATATATATATATATATATATATATATATATATATATATATATATATATATATATATATATATGTATATATATATAACACGGTCACTTTACGTCATTCCTGCATAAAAACACGAACCTTGCAGCATTCACTGGCCAAACGAAGATGTGCTACAAATCTTAACTCAGTTTCGCTGCCCTGGTATACCCTGACGGTTCTTGCTCCATGATGTCGGGAATTAGGCACTGCCAGAACTGTGGCAATTAAGTGGCTTTTTTCACCCCTAATTTCCCTCCATAACTTGCAACAGGTTATGGAAGCAAACTCAAATTCTTGCCACGGGAGGCTCTATTTCGCCATTGACAGAACGAACTTCGTGTGACGTCAAGTAGTAGCGCCATACCAACTCCAGCAAAGACAAACAAGACATCTCCAAAGAAAACAGAGTGACAGCACCGACGCTTCAACACATTTATTCCGCGCCACTCGCGCGGCGAAAGGTGTTCCGAAACACAACTCGTATACAGGTTCTTCTTTTTTTTTTTAATTGGTATGCATAGCACCGGGCATCTGGGCACTGTTTCTCACTGCCTACATTAATCCTTTCAACAGTCAACATACGACCCACGAGAGCCAACAAGTGGTATACAACCGTACTGAACGCGTGCTCCGGTGGTCAGGCTGATATGCACGTTTACGTACATGTATACATAGAATACATCTGCACCCGTGTCAACAATACACACAGCAAGAGCATCATCCAAAGATGAAACACGTGTGTCAATCCTGCGGTCCGCGGCAGGGAAGAAGACTCGTCATATCGGAGTTGTTAGTGGACACAATTCCAGGCCGTTGAAGGACTCGGACGCGATGGTATCCCTTAGAAGGACACGACGTTTTTTTTTCCAAGCTTATGAGACTATCGAGTCCTTTCTGCTAAGAGAAATGTTGGACAACTTTTTCGTAAACAAAAGCTGTATAATCGAACCGCTAATATCGTTAGCTTGGACAACCGCTACACGAAAGTCATTATAAGTGTTCCCTGTCCGAGGAATCGCAGCTGGCTCGCGCTTAATGCGTATGCGTGAAGCCAGTATAGTAAGATCACGCCTACAGTTCGCGCTTGGAGATCAGACCTTTTGCATTACTCAAACAAGATCTAGCACGCTTAATCGGGTCCCCGCATTTATCCAGCTGCTGCAGCTAGTTCTCCCACGGGAACATCGACTAAAACCAGCACAACGCTTGCAGTACTTCACGCAACTACATTGGTTAAAATAAAATAAAGACGAGCTTCAGAGAGACTCCTCGACACATTGGAGCATTTTTTGCGCTCGTGGTTTTGATTTCCCAAAGCAAGTCAGCAATTTTGCGTAATGAACAAACCGCATATACGGTTGTTGTTTTTTTCTCTTTTGTTCACAGTTTTAAATGGGTGGTGAAATCGGGCAGTGAGGGAGGGTGCACGAAGGAAAGTTCTACGACTGATATATATTTACGACTCATGCATTGCTGTTTTTGCAACGTTATTGACTTTGACGTTTTTTCGAGCCGAGGGTGCGGCACTTGCTATAGTATGAAGGCGGATCAAGAACCTGGATATAGACGAAGACAATACGCCGGCACTGTTAATTGATGCTGTTACTGCTCGGAAAAGAACACATAGCGTGAGATGTTCTTTCCCTATGAATTCGTGGCATAGTGTAAAGATTTGATTCAAAGTGCGGATCACTTTCCCAGCTGCCTCAACGAAAAAAAAAACAGTATGAGCCGAGCACTTTTGCACACCATGCAAAACAACGCATGTACTAAACAATTACAGATAGGTAATTTTGTTGTAGCAGAAAAAAATTTACCGACGACTGCTATGCTCCCTAATGACAAATTTGGGTGCAGCTCTACACGTGTTTTCATTTCCCGATGCCTGGCGTGGACAACCGGTCTCGTGCGGGACGTTGCAAACGGAGCGAAATGTGACGTCACTGCATCGCTGATCTGGAGCTCGCGAGAGCCAGCGCGTGAGGCCAGCGCGTGGGTGACGCGTGGGCGCGATTCACAGAAGCCGCCGCTGACAAACCTCCCAGACGGCGCGCGCTACTCTGGCGCCATCTCGTAGCCGCCGTCGCCGCACTACGCTTTTCTTCTCACGCTTTCGCCATGCCCTCCTCCGCTTTCCGCCTCCTGGTTCCGCTTCACCCTCCTCTTCCCTTTCCACTTCGCGCCTATTCTCTCTCACCGCTTTTCTTCATCTGCCGTCTGTCCCTGTTCTCGTTCGCACGGTCACGCCGGGAACGCCGACGATCGCCGCAGCAACGGGCTCCTAATATTGCGCTCTAAAGAAGATTGAAAACAGCTAGCACAGCTTTAAAGGCGGCATTTCTGCTACCAAAACAAGGCCCCTGCGCTTTTTCGTCGACGCCGGAATGACATTCTGATTCACCATCACCACGCGCACATAGATACGACACAGAAGCCTTACGGCAGAACACTCGGTAGACATGGCATACAGGCTCTGTAGACACTGCAAGCGATAGCCACGCATTCAAGCTCCATGTGTCACACACAGAAAAAAAAAAAGATGTCCTATGCCTAAATTCCAGGAATACACAAGTTCTAGCTCGACCGATTTCTCCATAAGATGTACTCTCACTTTCCGCAGTTTGCACTTAAATGCAGATTAGTTGTCCACGAACGTCATGCGACGGACACTATTTCCACAAAATCACGAATACTTCAGCTCGTTTAACTCTTTCGAGATGACGATGCGGAACTGTATAAATGCTAGTCAGAAATGCTCTCAGCTTTTCAAAATCAATAACAGAACCTGCAGTTAAGCAAATATCTTATACTAACAACTGTCACCTCGCCTTCTTATAAACGACGTCGTGTAAGTAGACTACGGCGAGCGAGCCCCACCGTACGACAACGAAACCATGGCGCGTACATGTGCATTGCTCGGTATCACATACGAGGGACAATAATCGGTGTGTTCTTTCAGTGCGAGGCCGCTAGCTTGCTCGTGAAGTAACATTCACACTGCGCACAATTAACGTACTGATACTCTATGCGTTGCAGGTGTAATCGGAAGCCTTTATACATTTTGGCACGGTGCACGTGCTGGTTTCATAATTATTTCCGCTGCCTTCTGTACATACATATCTCGCGCACACATCTACAATATATGACTGACGAATTACTTAGCAGAACCGCCTACGTGAGTCGGAACTCACAGTTCGAATCCCCTTAGGGCGCTTTTCTAATGCGCCATGCAAACGGATGCCGTCTCACTTAGGAATCTAGTGTGAAACATTGACGTCACTGTTCGAGTGGTCTACAGAGCGAATGAGCGCATTCGAACAACAGCCATTGCCAACAACTGCCAACTGGCGAAAAATAGCAGTGCCGGTTGTAGATGGCCTCATGTGCTACGCGTGATACAGACCTTCTTTTCTGTTTTGCGATGCTTTCCCATCTTTCGTGAAGATACACCTCCCGGCTGACGTTATATGTCGTCTCTTTTGGCGTGGCGGGATAGCTCAATATGCAGACAGATTAAACTATCAACAGATTGAAGTGTTGACATAAACGTGATTTACCTAATTGTCTTTCACTGACCAGAAGACGCCGGGTGTCTAAGTGAGATTCCTTTTTCGCTGATATTATATTTCACTCAATTAAACCTACTCATTAATTGCAATATTTCAGCAAACGGTAGAAAAAGAAAGAAGGGAACTAATAAAATACATACACCTCTGGCTTTTAATAATATTTGTATTTTTATAAATATATATTTGTACATGTATAGTATCTATATAACGCATAATTTATATCTGA
Source organism: Dermacentor albipictus (assembly GCF_038994185.2). Taxonomy (NCBI): domain Eukaryota; kingdom Metazoa; phylum Arthropoda; class Arachnida; order Ixodida; family Ixodidae; genus Dermacentor; species Dermacentor albipictus. Next base: position 107,089,336 of record NC_091822.1, on the reverse strand, counting down.
AGAAGCGGCGCTTATCGTGATGCTAAGTTACTGTAAGCCGCCAGAACCTATAAGCGTCAGTCGGCAAATAACTCAGAATGAGCACAATTCCCGGCAAACAGTTGCGCAGGTGGTGCTTTGTGATTCAGAGATTTTTAAATCAGACATCGCGTTTACTAGATCGCTCGGAACGAGCGTAATTAACAGGCATGCTAACGACGTCAACTTATATTGACGCAAATAAAACACAAAGTTTTGTACAGAAATAAGATTGTTATATCTGGATTTCGGTAGCGTTAGGTGAACGATTCACCAGAATTTGTCGGAATTGCAGTGTCTCAACAACAACAAAAAGATGTGCTGCTGCCCAATTTTCCTAATTTAGGTTTTGCATGTTTTGGTCTTATGCTGTAACCAAACGCACTACACCCTATTTGCCAGTTTTTGTCTAGAAAGATGCCCAAAATTAAACCTCACAAAACAAGACGATGCAGCATAAATTACACATAAGATGAGACAACACCCTTCTCGCAAAAAGAAAAGAAAGAACGAATGCATCCAGCATCTCACACCATGCTCAGCGAAAAAAAAAAATTAATACTATAACTGAAAACTGACACTAAATGACCTGCCTCAAACGACTCGGAGAGCGCTCTTAAGATTACGCAGTGCTGCTAACTCCTATTACGCGAAAGTGCCATATTTAACTCCACCTTCCGTGGTTTCCTGTATTCCCCGAATAGAGTATGTTTACTCTGCTTGCGCGCATACGGTGTAAACGGGCTACAACAGAGAGTACGAGGACAAGGTGTAACTCTCAAGTTGCCGGTACTCATTTTGCTCTTAATGCAGTACTGACACAAAATTTCGAAAGTCGAAATAACTTGCGATGTCTGTTTCCGCGGACACGCACACATCTACAAAATATCGATGTGCGAGTGTAGCTTGAAACTCATTTCCATTCAATTTTAAAGTGCGTGCGGCCAGTCAACCGCTACGTACAGCGCTCCCCCTACGTGGTCATCAATGTGGGATGTCCTGTAGATATTCGAGGCATAAGCCAATGCTACGTCACGGGTTCTTGTGACAATTTTGCCTACCATGCACCGAGTACAGCGTGTTGCCCGCGCTCTTGCTTCCCGCGTCCCTGGACCGGGTTTACACTCACTACGGTGCTGTGTCGCTACAGTCGCTACGCAGGCTGCGTTGCCAGTCTTCCTCAACTGTCGCTCGTGGCACACCCTTGGCCGCGTCGTACTCACAAGTCTTTCACTTATATGCGCAGAAGAAAATAAAAAAAAATGATTCTACGCTGACCTCTGTTTTGTATTTATCGAAAATGTGCAGGAAGATCGCACTTTATTGTCAGGATGGTTCAATACAACATTTGGCGCTGCTACTTGCCGGTTTTCTTTTGTTTTTCCTTTAATGCGAATTCGGGCCTTCGTCTACGACGAAGCCAACTGTTGCAATGTCGGCGCTAGTGTAGACTTGTCTCGCCACCTGTCGGCAGCTGCTGAAAGCAAAGCAGCAAGTTCCGGCAGATTTGTCGCATGGGAAGGGTGGTTGGTTTGAAGGCGACATGGCAACAATTAGTATGGCAGAAAATCGTCGCCTCTGGAGGACAAAATGAGGACGACGGTGAGGACGTTGCGCGGCACTGTGTGTACGCGCAGACGGAGCAACGCAACTAGGCAACAATAGAGAGTTTTAGTTTAGGGGACGCAAGCGGCTTGCGTACGCAAGAAATAGGGGCGACGGTACAACGCATGCGCACGCCCCTACGTCAGCGTCTGCGCATGCGCAGTACAGGCCCCCCTAGTTCTTGCGTGCGCAAGCCGCTTGCGTCCCCTAAACTAAAACTCTCTAATGAATCTCACGCGCCGCTCGTGCGCATCTAAGTATTTGTGCAATCGCACTATGTACAAGCTGTGTTTACAAAACATCCCATGAAGTTGCGCCTCTCGCTGCCATCTGAAGTTGAAGCTGGGACTGGTCGCTACAAACAAGACTCCGAATAATTCCCCGTCGAGTGCTGATGCAGATTATGTTTCATTCCGTGATTACTGGGTCATTAGTTTCTTGTTACGTTAGAAAGGACAAGATTCAAAATTTTTGTGTCAGTACTCCATTAAACTTGTTAAATTTGCGTAGAGTCGGGAAAGGCGGGAGTGCAGGCCACTCTTTTGCAGGGGTAAGTGTTCGTCTCACATTTAAGTCTATCTTTGGGACAGCCCTCGTACTCCTGCATGGAGTACGTTCCCGTAGCTTAGCCGCAAGCAGAGGGAACGTTCCTAATTGGAAGAGTTAACGCGCTCCATTAGGGGATAAACATAAACAATTGATGCGTCGAGAAAGCCTCATTCAGACCATGGGCTCAGTGGCGTGATCCGCAAGCAGGCCTGGACGCATTCCATCAGCTTTCGTTCACTCAGAAAAGTTTGCACCCATTGGAGCTTGCATTGCCCCAAAACAATAATCGACCTCCATCATGCCCGCCTTTTCTTTAACACTGCGCGCCAGCTACCATCAGACAACGCCACTGGCGTATCAGCATGACACGGCGTTCTTGACAGAATTGTAGCCGGCGCTGAGCGTTAATGGTTGGAAATGCTCACAAGAGACACGGTCGAATGTTAATTTTTAGTGATAAAATAAGCCCCAAAAGGTAAAAAAAAATTATTTGGTGTATTGGTATGTCAGTATGACGGCACCCGGAGGCGAGGAGAAATGCTGGTGGGAGGGGCGTATGGATATCGGCGTGTATGGATGTAGTGAGCCCAGGTGTACGTAGCACGGATGGGTTCTGTCCTATATCAGGTTTGAATGCCGTCTATAGAGTTAGGGGTTTTCGCTGGTTTGGGGGCGCACGACAACTATCGGAGACCGCAGTTGTAAATATAGGACGACCAGTTAACCCACCAACAGGAGCTAACAGCACTCCCTTTGTTTCTTTGAGCGCACAGTAGAATGTTCACATCCAAGTGAGCACTGACGCAACAAAAAACAACAATGTTTTACACGCAGCATTTTTCCACTTCCACGAGAGTAGTTAAACAGCAAGTATGACATACACACTATTGACATCGAAGACTGCCACCCACAGAAGACAGCGAGACAGCACAGTTCGAGTGTGCCGCCGAACTTTGACGAACGTCGGAATTCATTGTGCCAGGTCCGTAAACGAGTCCCGCTCCGTGCGACGCCGACGACCTTGAGCAAGAATCGCGATCCGTCACCACAGACGCGTACACACGCACTACAGAGAGGAGCAATACACACACACACACACAACGTGCACCAGATAGGTCGCAACAATGTTCCAAGGGAAGCTGTGTCTCGTGGTTTCTTCCGCTTAGCCGCGCAGGGAATGCTAGAATACACATGTGGACCTCGATGCACGTAAATGCAAGGGGAAAAAAGAAAGAAAGAAATTGGTGGTAAGGTGTGGACGCTCGCTCGGGCTCGAGGAAGTTTTCCGTTGGGAAACAGCGCAACACTTTTCACCGGACACGTTCTCGTTCGTTCCCCTCTCGTATCTTCTTTTTTTTCACAACCAATGGGAACCGCGACGCGAACTAGCCTGCACGTCGACGCGAAAATGCACGAAAATCATTTCAGTAAACGTCACGGCAATGTTGACCGGCTTCTTGGCAACGACGTGGCCCAACAACCAGAACACGATGCGTGCGTCAGGTGTACGTTTCTCCGTATTCTCGCTGAGGAATAGTTTCGCTTTCTATGTTCCCTTTCCACGACGAACACAAGTCGATTTGAAAGGCGGGACATTCTCAACTTATCTCCTCGATATGAGTAAGGGTACTATTATTTCTGTGATAGGCTCCTTCGAGCTTGGTAAAAGAAAAAGAGGTCACGAGCAAGACAGACGTCTCCCACTTCTTTGCGGGTGCAGTGCGACTGCTTGCCCTTGCACTTAGCACAGGCTTCAGTGCCAAAGAAGGCGTGACTATCTTTGCGGTTTGAGGGCAACTGAGAACGTGTCTCTTCCCAGGAACATTGGAAAACAAAGACCACATTATAGAAGACATGATGTTATCACTTTCGGCATACCAGCGACATGTTTTCCCTGTGGTCCATTGTAGAGGAGACCGCATGAGCATGTGACATACGCGAACGTTTTTTTCCCGTGACAGAGGTGAGGCCTTGCAGCTTCCGTCTGCTTACAAGTGGCACTGATTACTTTCAACACTAGATTCTACACGTTTGTATAGTGTGATGACACTGACTCAGCCCGCAGCCGCAGTTGAAACCTTCCCCGGAGTGTCACTCTACAACTGGCGTGTCTGCTATAACAGTAACTGTAAACCTGACGGTTCAAGTGTACTTAATAGGGTGTTTTCTTTTGTGAGATTAATTTACCAAATGCATGCTGAATAATGGGTGTGAGTGCAATTGGGCCGGCCGGCCCAGAGGTGTAAAGACGCAAACGCTCAGATGCCCTGAAATCTTCGCAGCCGTTTTCCCCGAGGTGATAAATGCTAGAGACGTTGGCAACGGTGTGGCACAATTGTCACATTTTGCTTTTTTTTTGTCGAGAAGCAGGTATTTCGCTGTGCTTTTCGAGCTTCACAATTCACCACTTTGAGTTGGAAAGCTTAGCATGAACTTCCGGGATAAGAGAAGAAAAAAAATAAGAAAAGAAAATAACAGCAGAAAGCGCATTCGTTATTTCAAATTCGCATTTCCTTCCTCCAGTCAAACATCCCACAACACGAACCGTGGAATAAGGGCGAACGTTTTGTTGCGTTAGATCCTAGGAAAACACTCCATAAATGATCTTGTATCTTCATGGCTAATGCTTCGAATAGTACTTTAGTCTCGTGCTTGCCTTCAGCGTTCACTCTTCTTCGAGCCCCTCACTTTCTTTTCTGGCGACAACGCAGCTGGCATTGGACTGCGTCCTTTTCGTGCACGTTCCTTCGCAGGCATTTGCGAACGACGTGAGCCGCGCGTCTCCGCATAGGCATAGGAAGTTGTTCTACAGAGAACTCTAAGCACTACATGTAACTACATTCCTGAATACGCTCCCAAGTCCCGTCTTGGCGAGTCTTTTGTCACAACACAGTGCACACGGCGAGGACGTCCTTCACACCGGCGTCACAGTGAGCGTCTCGATGGTTCCTTGGGAGAACACCCGCCGGTGCTGCTGCGGTTGCGGCGGTCGTGGCTGCGGCTGAGGCGTGCTGGGTCGAAAGACTCGCGGCGCCGGAGGAGGCTTCGACATTACCACCGATGTCGTCGTCACGCTGTAGGAGCCCAGACCACTCGTGCTGGGTTTCGGAAGCGAGTTGAAGCCCAGCACGCGGCCCAGGGAGTCCTGCGTTCAAGGCGGTCACTGTTATGTAGTCTCCAGGGCGACAGTTTTCACATGCATGCAAAGTGCGACGCGTGACCTACTTGTAAGGCAATGCACTTATAAGGGAGCGTTATGCGACGATCAGCTCCAAGTGAAACGAACGCGCAGACGAAAATGTCGGCATTGAAGTCTATTCTAAATAATATAGGTCACAAACAAACAGACAAAACAAGCGAACTCTTCTATACTAAATGACAAATTTGTGTAACTGTAAGAAAAAAAAAGAAATCCGGGACACCTATAGTCGGATACAACTTTAGAAAAAAGGGGGCGTTTACTCATCCGAGGCGGATGCACACGAGCATACACCAATGGGCGCGCACTCTGGACCGACGTCATGCGCCGGACGGGCGGTGACTTCGCCGCTTCGGTAATCTGGGCGCGGCCTCCTCTTTTTTCTAAAGTTGTATCCGACTATAAGTACTTCCTATGAGTTGTGGATGAGAAAGCACTAATGTACAATTGAACGCCGCAGAGCGCTCAATCGGGTTTTGCGCTGCGAGTAATTCTTTCGAACTTTGCTGCGCATATGTTATTGAGATTGCAATTAAATTGGTGCGGTTTTTTTTTTCAGTTCCTACGTTAGCATGTTGGCTGCGCACCGGAATCATTTGGACGATATTGCTGAGGAATGAGGGACGCCGCATGCCACCGACGTTCAGCGCGACGAGAGACCGAGGAAGCAGTAGCAGCCAGCAAGGCCGGCAGGCGCGCTCATCAGCTAAGCCTAGTCGGGGTGAGAGAGAGAGATACGGACCGCGCGCCGACTTCCGAGAGCGAGACGGCGGCACCCGCAGCGCGCGCGTCACTCGAGTGACTCGCCGACGAGAGCCCGTTTCGCCCCGAGGCGTCGCGTCGCCGTATCTAGCCACGTCTGCTGCGTCAAGGCGCGCAGGTGACGTGGCGTCGCGGCGATGCCCTCTCCCCTCACGTAACACCTCGCGCGCTAGCGAGGCAGCAGGCCTTTCTATTCGTCCGCTCTGCTCCTCTAGGCGCGCTCGTGAGGTGGCGTCACCGCCGATGGGAATTTAGGTGCCGTTTCGCTGCTACAGACGCCGCCGGCTCTTTTGGTCAATCGTTCACTCGATGCTTCCGCATCAAAAAATGCTCGAAAAACATGCAAGAAGATGAAAGTACCTAGTTTCTCGTTTTGTATTCTATGCGTGCCTCAATTTAAGTGCGCTTAAAGGGACACTAAAGGCAAATATTAAGTCAGCATAGACTGTTGAGATACCATTCTAGAAATCTCGCAGTGTTTCTTTCGTGCCATCAAAAGACTTAGTTTAAGAGAAAATCGTGTCTGAATGGTCTGCATAGCTTTAGCGCAATTTAAATCCACCGCTCTTGAGCGGGGGAGTGGTGACGCTGCATTCACCATCATTTTAACCATCATCGCTCTTTACTGCCGTCGGTGAGTAAAAACGGCACCCGACAGACGGCACTACGGTTTTGGCGCGAAACGCAAGCGCGCGGCCATGGAGAAACCGAGTCAAGACAGAGTGTTAGATTCGCCGCTGCAGCTGCTTTTTTTGGTCAAGAGGCGTGGACCGTCCGGGCATACCGCAACATCACGTGGAAGTGGAATTCTCGGCTATTTGCAGTTTATGCGAGTTTCGAGAGGCAGCAACACCAACGGAACACTGCGCGATAACGAAACTACTGAAACGCGAAAGCGCGAGCGGTGCAGGGTCGAGCGAAATCGAAACCTTTCGACCGCCCTCGTCGCTGCCGAGGGTGACGTCACTGAGCACTTTTTATGAACATCGAACAGAACTGGACAAGCAGCATTTTCTTCCGTCTCATAATGTAATTCAATTATCTTGTTATTACGAGAGGTTGAGTACTAGTGACAGAATTATAATGAGGAGTGCCTACATCATCGGGCTATAGTACTTGAATGTCTCGGGTGAGTCACAATTCGTGTCTTCCACTTACCTCAGCATCTCGATTACTAGAACATTGGTCGCAATAATATTGACGCCTTAGACGTTCTCGAGCATTAATCTATCAATTATTTAGCTTGACTTAATATTTGCCTTCAGTGTGCTTTTCAGCTAAGTTCGCATCTTGAACAGCCCTACACTAACATGGCCTATAGAGAATTAGGCTGTCTAGTGACGTGGTTGGAAGAATGAACGCTCACGGCTTGTGTATAGAAGTCCTACTGGCGCCTAAGGTTTAATTCGGAAATTACTGTCTTCTGATTGATTAATTATCGCGCTGTTAAAAACACACCAGCAAAGCGGGTAACCTAAATTTTTTTTCATGAGCTGTCGGACACCGGTAGCAGAGGAGAGATTAACGCGTGCGTGACAGTTTGGACACGTTCAGGGATACAATTTAAGAAAAACGACAACAAGATAAACGAGGGAGAGTGCTAGCCGCTCTTTTACGAGGGAGTAACCGTTTGTTTGTCTCCTGTTTTACTAAATTTCCAGGAGTCATCGTACCCAAAGTGGAGTACGTTCACTCCAATTGGAGTACATGAAAAGTAAAAGTAACCCATTAAAGAGTATTCTACAAACACAGAAACGCTGTGATGATTGGTTTAGTCATATTTTTGATCCAAACTTCAGAGTAACATGACAGGCCATCAGCCAGATGGCCTCCAGCTCTACGTTAGAGACAGCGTCCCCCTCTTTCCATCAAGGAACAGAGCAACAACCGAAAATGGAGTAAAGCCAGCGAAAAACGAGTAAATACTTCCACATAAAGGAGTGACCAGGACTGCACTGAAGTTGAGTTGCATTGTTACAGTGTGAATGGTTACTTTTGAGTGGAACAGATGCAAATATGCAGCCGTGCCAACTTATGCGCGTAACACAAGACGAATGACGCGACGCTCATAAGAGTATTAAGCCATGCTGCAAGCCAATTACATAGCCGCGGAGTGCAGTTATCAGCAGAGGCACCTTAGAAGGATGTCACGTGTACAGCTCAGCAAATGCACTTAACCCTACAACGGATGCATCCATTGGGTAAATAATACTTGCCGCATTACATTCTCAATGTAAGTGAGTGCCCTAGTGACGGACAATACTCTTTTCTGTAGCTGCCTGTACCAAGAAAGACCACAAGTTAGCCAAATCGCAGTATGTGCGATACTATATGAGTTGGCGGGTGAAACAAATGGACCCATTCCAATATATCTGTATAGTTGCAACACTATATGGCGGACAAAATAGATGAGTTTGGTTATTTAAGTTGATATGCCAACTCTCGGTTCCTTCCGTCTTCGCTGTCCAGAAAGAGCAAAGGTTGCAAGCCTTTGTTTGAGATGTCAGTTTAGTTCTGCGCAAATTAAAATTTGCCGCACAGAAAAACAACGCGAAATTTTGCGTCATGTCGCTAACTGCGAGTCGATGTCTTCTCAAAGCAGACATCTAGGTTAAGTTTATCATGCAATTTTTTTTTTGCTTACACGTTCGCACACACTAGAGAAAGGGGGCAAGTTGAACCGGAGTTCTTTACACTCAGCGGTCTACAGGCTGCAGCGTGTGAGTTAAGACGTGATCTAATGTTAGTGAACACTGGTTGTTATATGAAGAGATGGGAGGAGAAGGCGTTACCGTTCGGGTAAAGAGTGATGAGTAGGGATTAAGATGGCATTCCAAGGCGAGAGTGTTTTTGTTTTTTTGAGAAGAGGAGAATGGCGCTGTCTTCTAGGAGAGGCTCAGCTGCAAAAAGCATGAACGAAGAGCGTCAGCGCAGCAGAAAATGAAAAGAAAAATTGGAGCGAGCATTAAAAAGCATAGCGTAAAGAGCACAAAGAACACGCTAGCCAAAATAAGAAATTGTACACTAGAACCTTGTTACAGCGGCTACATATACGATCCCTTTTTATAATAAACGGGCACGGTCCTGACTGAATTCTCGTGATTTCGATAAGAAGCGACATTGCAAATCCTAAAACCACGTAAGCTCCTTGTATACAGTAAACATATGCGGTTTGAGTATACCCTCTTTACCATCAGAACATGCCCGCGCTCGATGGGCTTGATCTTCGGGCTACTGAAATTTTCATAGCGGATGTTTACATAATTTTACGATTTTTCGTCTGGAGCGGGGATACAAATAATTTTGTGAGGCTTTTCTTTAAAACAAATTTGTCGGCCGTGCGACGCGTTAGTTTAGCATGACTCCCCTTATATCACGACTCCCCTTATATCACGACTCCCCTTATATAGAAAGGCCACTCTACAGTGAACATTCCGCCCCGGTCAAATCTGGTTCACCATAACGGGATTCAGCTGTACACGGAGTGTTACGTTGATAAGGAGTACTGAAATAAGCGGCGCTTCCAGCGAAGCCACCGCCCTCCGTTTGAGCTAGAATTTCGCGCAGAGCTGGCATTTCGCCGTGGCTTCCACATGCTTATTATTACGCTCGCATGACGAGTACACGTCCGATCTACACGTAACAAAAGAACACGCCGCCTGCGGCAATGACGAAGAAAAAGAAAAGTGCAGCTTTCTTGAGCAGAAGCAACGGTGACGCCGTCTTCTGCCTCGCGAATGAAACAACTCCACATTCCGTTGTTTCTGCATCGAATTAACGCAACGGGCCGGGGACCGGCTTCGTTTCTTTCCGATCATCGACTGTCCTTGCCTAATGGTGGGAGCCACCATTCTACGCGGCACATTGTGCCGCAGTTGCTTAGACTTATCGTTAGGGTCACGTCGCTTTGCTACTCATGTGAAGTGGTCCCTAGGCGTTGAGACACATGGGAGTGATCGTAACCCCAGTTACCTTAAGATCAAAGGTTTGGCCAGCTGTCATTCGCCAAACACAACCTGGCGAATTGACTGGTCTACACTCGAAACCAGCATAAAAGAAGCTTGTCGCGCAGGCTTTCCTTCTGGCTTTCAACAAGCGGTCCAGGAAGCAAGACAGAATGCAATGTGAACGCTGACATGATCTCAAATGTTTTCGGAATCCGATGTGGAATCGCCATGACTCCGTGCGATTCGTCGGCGTGCAGAGCGAAGGTACCAACGCACGAAGTCCATCCATGATCTAAGAATAGCCAGACGCACGCAAAAGATCCAGCACCGAATGGACTAACTGGAGTCTCAACGATGGGCAAAATTTCGCGAATCACTGGATCCACGAAAACCTGTTTCTCATATATGGAGAACCGTGCGAGGCGTACGTGTATTCCCAGAACAACGCGTGCCCATTCAAAGCCCTGGCGCTTTTCCAACATCGAGAGGACATAGAGAGAAGATTTCTGCAGGAAGATTGCCGATTAATCAACGTACGCAGGCTCCCTTGGTACGAATATCCCCATACTGCATTCACGGGTTTCTCGCATGGACATGCCTTTCAACGGCGAGGAGCTCGATGCGGCTCTTGTTTTGTGTAATCGCTCGTCGTTGCCTGGACTAGACGGCATATTCTACCGCATCTTGTGCCACCTTGGTGAGCGAGCACGAAACGCGTTGCTGGATATATTCAATGAATCCTGGCGGGACGGAGACGTTTTTCAAGAATGGAAGACAAGCCGTCCGGTACCACTCCTTAAGCCTGGCAAGTTACCACTATAGCTCACGTCATACCACCCAATTGCGCTGGCTAGTTACGTATGGAAGGTGATGGAACGCTTGATCCTTGCCAGATTGGACTGGTACCTGGAAGGCTACAAGGTTTAGTCATACGCTGTGGCCGGTTTTAGACGTCTCTGCTGTTTCACTGATTTGCCTGTGGACGTCAAGTGTAACACGTCGTCACACGCATGCAAGGCTTCAACAAGCCGCGACTTCAATATCGGGATGTATGCTTCGCCGTGCTCCCTCACGGGTTGCAGAATCAAGCGTCCTTCCTTTCTTTAGATCACTATCATATCTTAGCCAACAAGGCCTCCAGATTTCACGTGAGAAATGAACGCTGGTCACGTTTACGCAGAAGCTAATGATGTTCTACACCATATATATCAACGGGCAAAACATCTGTTACACCAGGACGCACGGATTCTTAGGGGTGGAGTCCCCATGTGACCTACCTGAAGAAACGTCTAACGGCCATTTCACACGTTTTCAAATTTCTTGGAGGGAGAATGTGGGGTACGTCAGTACACGCGATGCTACAACTCCACAGGGTGTTGTTTCTCGGGTATCTGAGGTACAGCTTACCTGTACTGAGCAATACCTACAGAAGCAACATCTACACAATCGAGAGTGCTCAGGCGCAGGAACTCAGGATATGTCTTCGATTCCCGCGCTGCACATTGACATCGGAAACAATTGCGGTAGCTCAAGATCACCCAGTCCACACTCATAACACATTGGAAGTGCTCAGAGCCCACATAAATCACATTACCCACGCCCCTTTCCACCACCTCGCCGCACTGCTGGAGGACCGGTCCAGTGCCTCCTTTTGCAGAGAGATATGGGGCGTACCGTGATTGCCTCTCTCGAGATTATACACCTGCCGAGAGGCTGCTATCACCACCTTGGTGTTTGGCTCGCCCGCAAGTACGACCCTCAGCACCAATAATTCATACGCTTTTCATTCATTCATTCATTCGCTAGCCTTCAAGTAGCTATCTCTACTCATGCTTCACGAGACATACAAGGACCATCTTCACATTTACACTGATGGCTCGGCAACCATGGACGGATCTGCAGGAGCTATACTCTTCCCTGAAAAATCCGTGACCATTCAGTTTAAAACTTTTCACTGGACAACGTCGACTGCTGCGGATCTTGCTGCACATCGCAGTGCATTTCACATGATCCATGAGTATAAACCACGAAGATGGAGCATATTCACCGATTCGAAGGCAGCCCTGCATTATCTGCTATCCACTTTACATCGTGGAACACAATACAAAATTGTGCTGAAAATAAGGCAGCTATGTCACCAACTAGAAGAAAAAGGACATGACATCACTTTTCAGTGGTTCCCAGGCCACGGTGGCATCATGGGTAACGAATATGCCCATGAAACTGCCAGGAGGGCTGCGAAAATGCTGGGAAGGAACTCATCCCGCTGTCAAGAGCCGATGCAGCAACAAAGCTTCGCAAACTCGCGCGTGATGCCACACGATCCATGGGGAACACGCAACGTTTCGGCATACAAGACTGCACCGCCTGGACCCATCCGTCAGACTACGTATTCCATCTGGACTTTCCCGAATCGAGACAGCTGTTCTCTGTCGACTGTAGCTTGGAGTATCGTATACGAATGCATTTGCTTGCCGCATATGAATGGCTGACAGTGCTGTTTACGACAGCTGCAGCAGTGAGGAAACAATCGAGCATATCCTCTGTCATTGTCCCCGCTACAGCTCCCAGGGACAGTAGCTCGCGACGGAGTTGGCACGCCTCGACAACCGGCTGATGCGATCTTCCAACCAGAAGGCGAACCCAAGTTCTTCTGGTCGAGCGACCGGTTTGAACAACTGTCACACTCCCGAGTTCCTCGGTGTGTGTGCGCGCGCGCACGTGTGTGTGTGTGTATGTGTGTGTATGTGTGCGTGTGTGTGTGTATGTGCGTGTGTGTGTGTTTCTTTTTTTCTTTTTTGTATTCTCTCTCTCTTTCTATGCGTACATTTTTCTTTAACTTTCTGTCTAGCGAGGGCAGAGGGGGTTTAAGCGAACTTTTGCGGCGACGTAGTGTATTTTGTTGCCCACATTTCCGATATCACGATAGATCACTGAAATCAAAGCCATGTATACTCATTCGAATCAGGACAAGAAGCACCAATTGCGTCAGCGGTATGCTTGGCTATATCTTAATTTGGATGTGAGATTTGGTTTCTCATTTGTCTTCTATGCATTGATGAACTTGTACGCATTAGGTTGTAGCTTTTTCTTGTTTTGTTTTTCCATCTGGTCTTTTAGGGGACTGAAATAAATCAGTTATACGTGCAGCGAGCCCGGCAACTCACAACTGATTGAGGAACAATGGCTTCCTGAATGCCATACCGGCTGATCCACCCCGGTGGGCAAGTGAGAAGATTACTGCTGAGAAGATTACTGCTATTATCATTACTTAATCATTGCTGCATCGCCACAGGCAGCGTTTACTTCTGATTAACTCTACGTGAAACAGGCGAGTACTCCGCCTAATCATAGTGCTAACCACAGTCGCACTCAAAGTTAAACATCTGCGCGAAATTCGAGCGCGAACGGTTCAGTGGCTTAACTACAAGAACCACTCATTTCGGGCTCTCTTATCCGCCCGACACGATACAGATCTCACATGCAAGTCACACGAAGAAAAGCCAAGGCATGCCAGGCACATACGTAATATATACAGCTGCGGTACGCGGCTATAACCGCGGTAAATGCCCGCAGCCTCAGGGAATCCAACGTTTTACCTCACCTGGGAGTTCTTCCAGCCAGCAGACTGCATTTTTGTGGCAGCGTATGAATAACAACAGTGCAAAGAACTGTGAGGAGACACGAGCGACGCACGCAGAGCATTGCAAAGCATGCTCGGCCGCGATTGCACGTTACGGAGCGGTACTTACAAAGGAAAAGCACAAACGGAGCATAGGGAACAAAGAAGCAGTTAGTTTGCATACACATATGACTCTTCAGAGAATGCGAATGATCGCTGCATAGAAGGTACTCTGGCTGCCTGAGCGACGCAGCCTCACTGGCTGCGTAAGTTCTTGTGTTCCATGCCTGTACAGTGCCCGCGGCAATTTTATGGCACTTTTGCTCCAATTGTACGTTTCACTGCACACAGTTCACGTTTTTGAATGTTCGAGAGTATTCGTAAAATATTCGCATTTACGAATAATGAAGAATTAGATTATATATGAGCGGGAATTCAATAGGACACCAGCTATTCGATACGTCATTCGCAATGTTCGAATATTCGCGCACTCCTAATGCTTCACGATATTTCTACATCACTGGGAGTAAAATTGACTAATATTTCATATCCAGCAGCCTAAGATCGCAGTGCCTACGAAGTGACAAGGTCACTCTCTACCCACTGCAGGTGCGTCACATTTCTCAAAACACAGTGGCGCTTCAGTACATGCGATGAGCCACAGTCAACCTAAGGCTTGCTTCGCGTCAGCAATTGTCTCGCGCTGCTACATGATACGAAACTATCAAAGCATTATTAACTAACCAAGACGCGTGGGCCATGGACGAAAGAAACGAAATAGGAGAGGCCTTGACGTCACGTTTGTGAAACCGGAATGCAGCCATGTTGGTGTGCCGTCTCTCTTTGCGCTTCCAATCAGCTCGCCGGAGCAGACAGGCGGCAGCTATGAACTTGCATTGCGACAAGCCGCTGGTAGTGTGTGCTGTCGACGCGCGTCATAACAGAGCATATACGAAACTTCCGTAACAGTTTTAGTGAAGCAGACGCGCTCCGGTGTTTTTCTGTGGCACGTTTAAGACGACGACGAAGACCCACGCCATGATTACTCGAGTGTGCCTGTTGCTGACTGACAACTCGCACTGACAGACTCAAAACACAACTTTCGAGCTTACACACCACGCTCCGTAGTCAGGTTACCTCGAGAACAGCATATGCTGAGAGAGAGACACGGGCAGAAAAGAACCTACCTCACTTTTCAGACGCCTATAGAGCAGCAGCTAGAGCTTCAGGAGCGAGGTTGCTATGGCAACGTTGACGTTTCGGGCGCCAGTCCCAGCGGTTCTTTGCGAAAGGCAGCACGTGACTTCTGCCACACTTTCTTCAATACGTCCGTGCTGGCCGGGGCCTCTCCTATGCTTTCCTTCCTCCGTGGCACGGGCGAACGAGCGTACGCAGGCGTACGTGTATGCCTATGCGATATCGCCCAGTCTATGAAGTCAGCAAGTGAAGTGCGCGAAAACTTCTTACTTATAAGTAGAAGCCACCAGCGCGCTCTCGTGCTAACGACACCCGCATCCAAACAAATGCGCGTCGAGTTTTTTCCCCGTCTCACCAACCACTCGATTGCTTGGCTACCAAGAATGTATGCGCTACAATTATAGGCCGACGACAGAACATAGCCTGCCCAATTGGCCCAGCGACGGGAAGAAGACAAGCCAGTGGTCGCCTCCGTAGCACACGCAATTGCGACATCGCGGACGCCCGCGCGGACGGGTCGCTGAGTGGTCGTGTACACAGTCATCGACTAACAAACGAAAGCGTCACAAAGAAAGACAGCCGAGTGGAGATTGTCATGCGCTGGAGGCACAGTGCAGGGACGAATGAAAAGAGAAAGAATGAAAAGAGAAAGAAAGAAAGAAAGAAAGAAAGAAAGAAAGAAAGAAAGAAAGAAGAGATAGATAGATAGATAGATAGATAGATAGATAGATAGATAGATAGATAGATAGATAGATAGATAGATAGATAGATAGATAGATAGATAGATAGATAGATAGATAGATAGATAGATAGATAGATAGATAGATAGATAGATAGATAGATAGATAGATAGATAGATAGATAGATAGATAGATAGATAGATAGATAGATAGATAAAACAAGGTAGAGTTCTGCCGACTCACGGCGGCAGCGAACGGAAAGAGGAAACAAACGACAGCAGATGCAGAACCGCGTGCTGACGGACACGGTACCAAAAAGATAGACAAGTGACTGCAGAGGTACCAGCCCGCAAGAAACGTCTGTAAGTGTGCCAAGCCAGCAGCAGGGAGACACAAGCGCGGACAGGTGAGAGGGAGGCGAGAGGAGGATGCTCACCCGTATGCTGGAGCGCCTCTTGTCCGAGGCGCCCCTCTCGGAGGAGCGTGCCCGGGAGCGGCCGAAGCTCCGGCCCAGGGAGCCCGTCGCAGAGGACAGCCGCTCGCCGCTACGTTTGCTCTCCACCACGGCCTCCGCCTCCAGGGACATCCTGGACCGAAGGAGACGGTGCACCTCTCTTTGAGTGTGTGTGTGTGTGTGTGCACGAGGACCGCTGCGTCTTTTTCGTTTTCTTTCCTTTACTTATTCTCCGGGGTATGCGCGCGCCGCTCTGTGAACTTAATTGGCCGACCGCCACTCGGGCCGACATGACGAAGAAAGTGGAACCGTAAAGTCGGGAAGACGCGCTAGAAGTCGGCGACTTGGTGAGGCGAATGCTAGGTGCCCAATTAGGACTCGACGAGAAGTAAGCTCGTCGCCGCTGCTGAACAAACTTATTTTCCGAGAAGGGATCGAGAAGACGCTGGGTGCGTGGCCTGTGCATAAAGCTGCGCCGCGTTACCCGATGAGGGGGGTCGTTGTTTAGGCCAAAGTTACGGCATCTCCTTTGGGGTACGGTGAGTGTGCAATCAATCAATCAATCAATCAATCAATCAATCAATCAATCAATCAATCAATCAATCAATCAATCAATCAATCAATCAATCAATCAATCAATCAATGTTATTTCTTCTATTTCACAGACGGACAGACGAGCGGTGAATAAAAGCTCCCTTTCGGCAGCTTGACGAGCCCGCTGGCCACATTTCAAGGGTTCACAACAGCACAGAGATAATTATGTATTACATAACACTAAGCACATGAAAATAAACGTTGCCATGCAAAGTTGTCATGCCGGTCAAATTAATGTAGTCGCTGCCCGTTTTCACGCCCCCCCCCCCCTTACGCCATGGCCCATTGAGGCTCTGTTAGGTATTTAAATCAATCAATCAATAATCAATACTATTTTTGTTGAGAAGCAACATGATTTCCCAACTTCGTGCAGTCGACCTATCTCTTTTTATTTTATTGTTTTTAACTTTCTTGCAAATTAGCTCCCGTTATATGTTCAAAGTTGTGGCGTCCAGCTAGCAGCTCAACATGCTATACGCTGGGGAAACAATACAAAACGCTGCAGTTTCACCTGAAAGGCTAAGCCTTTCCATACATCTAAAAAAGAAAGAAAGCTTGTGTTGTCGAACGAGTTCGAGGTATACATACTCCGCTACCGCCAACAGTGCATGCGAGTCGGACGGAGTGCGTGCACAGCAGCGCCGCCACGTACCTGGCCGGCTGCACGAGGTTCTCGAGCTCGGTGGTGAGGTGCCGCCGGATGATGTTCTTGGAGACGGGAATGCCCAGCGCCTGGGCCATCGTGTCGGCCGTGAACGAAGGCTCCAGCACCACCAGGGCGCCGTGCACGCCGCTGTCGCGCAGGTTCTCCGCGTACTCCTGCACGCGAGGCGAACGCGTTTCCTCCTCTTCAGCGGTTTTTTTTTGTTCTTGTTTTTAACGCGACAACGTTACGAAGCCCGTGTCGCAGAAAATCCGGCGTCGGCGTCCCGCGTCCAGTGTGTTTAGAAAAAAGTTTATTTAAACAAGAGAGGATACGAGCACTCAGTCACTATCACGGCACAATTCCACTATAGGACGATAACATACATACCAGAAACGAAGGTTTGTATACACGACACGTTCTCAAAGTAGTGTCTGAGTCCTGACTTACTAACATATAACCACGTAGACCCACGGATAAAGCACAGTTACACATAAACTAATGGTGACATGTATAAAATGATGTTCCATATATACAATGTACACAATGTTTATGTACAATGATGATGTGACAGAGACACTTTACGTAATCTTGAAGTGTTTAGAAAACGTTTTGAAGTGGTGCAGCGTCGGACGTCGCCTCGGCAAAAAGAATTTCGCACCAAATTCTGAAGCACGCACACCCGACCACTTCCCTACCATCAAAGTTGCTAATACCTTGTATTTTATTCTTTATAAAATTATTCCTCGGAATTTTGAGAACTGCAGCGTACACACACAAAAAAACCGTGATGAAAAAAAAAAAGACCCGCCAGCGCATGTCCTTTATGTAAGCTCTTCTCAGACTGAAATATTAAAAGTGCGAAACAATAGCAGGCGCTCGACCCACGGCCGCCTTTCTACCAAAAACCTCGCCTTCGCGCTAGCGTTCGCAGCCAGCTTTTACCAGTAAACGTTAGGGTTACACAAGCTGCAGTTGCCGGGAAACATGAAAAGCAGTAAGGGGTCTTTGAACGCTATGGCGTTCCACTCCTAAAGGAGAAGCTTAAGCGTCCTCTCATTATATTTTTCTTTTCGAGTGCGCATTGATAAAGCTAACCTCGGTCGGTTACGACGCAGCTGACACTGGACAATAGGGGACGCAACATAATCGTTAGATCCTAATTGTTAGAACAAGTTAAGATCCTGCGCAAGTGCAATAATGAAAAAGCACGTGAACTTCTTGAGTCATATAAAGAAGAAGGGAAAAGCATGCAACAGTGACACATCAGTCATACTTTACAATAGGGAGGCACGTTTTCTTGATAGTATGTTTAGGTGAGCCACGCCTTAGCCCGACAAGTCGGAGATCCTGCTCCACAGGCCGCGCAAGAAAGGACCCCTTCCGCAGGCCGTGCTAGACGCTCGTCGTTTGGGCGTCCGCGTCACGACGAGGGAGGGGACCCAAATACCGACGGTGTCCAAGTTGCGAGTGCTCGGCCTGTGGCTGGAAGAGAACGGTGCCAACCGCGA
This sequence comes from Dermacentor albipictus, assembly GCF_038994185.2. Lineage (NCBI taxonomy): Eukaryota > Metazoa > Arthropoda > Arachnida > Ixodida > Ixodidae > Dermacentor > Dermacentor albipictus. The sequence continues at coordinate 107,070,555 of NC_091822.1, read as the reverse complement.
GCTGGTTGCCCGACTGCAGAAGAAAATGGCCGCCGCCACACACCTCGTGCGGCGGGTCGCGAACAAGAAAAAAGGAATGAAGGAACAAAACGTTACGAGGCTGATACAGGCGTACGCGCTAAGCCACATAGCGTACGTCGCCGCATACGCCGACTGGAACAGGAGCGAAACCGACAAGCTGAACGTGGCGATCCGCAGGGCGTTCAAGACCGCCCTGGGAGTACCCCAGTACACGCCAACCCACAGGCTCCTCGAGTTGGGCGTACACAACACGCTCGAGGAGATCGCCGAGGCGCAGAGAATCGCGCAGCTGGAGAGGCTGTCGAGCACCGTAACGGGAAGACGAATCCTGGACTTGCTCGGGATTGGATATCACGAGGCGCGTGGACTGAAAGAATCACTGCTACCGGAAGTCAGGGACGCCATACAGACGGAAAACATGCCGAAGAATATGCACCCGGTGCATGACGTGCAAAGACGTATACGCAGGGCGGTAGCAATCCTCGAGAAGCATGGAAGACAAGAAGGCGTCCTCTTCGTCGATGCAGCGAGGTACCCGCGGCCAGTCGGTGACTCTGATGGCGACGAGGAAAGTCGACCACCACCGCCGCTACAAGGGAACGTGCGAGGCGAGCCGCAGTTACCAGCACCACCACCCTTACTCTTACTACGACAACAACGGCAGCAGCAACAACGGCAACATCAACACGGCCGACCGACGGCGGCGGCGCCCGCCTTTTCCATGGCCGTCATAGATACAAAGGGAACGATCCGAGTCACGGCATCAGCGAGGCTGCCGTCGGCCGAAGCAGCGGAAGAGATGGCCATAGCCCTCGCGGTACTCCACGGAGGTGCAGAGGATAGCCTGATTATCAGCGACTCCAAATCAGCGATTCGGAATTACATCAAAGGTTGGGTGTCCGCGGATGTGGCGCGTATGCTCAACGCCCGGGCCGGGGACTTCGGATCCGGCACCATTACAAACAAGTCCCTCAAGTGGTTCCCTGCGCACGTCGGGGAGCTTGGCAGTAACAGCAACTATGACACCAACATTGCTAACGGCCGAAGACGCAACGACACTCCACCCAACCACAACGAGCGCGCCCACCTCGTCGCGAGGCAGCTTACCCGCCGCGACGTGGTCACCCAGAGGGCAGCCGCTGCCGTTGTTGTGCGGGACCCCAGCGGAGGAGTGACGGCGACGGCGGCTGCCACCCCGTCTGCCGCGGCCGCTGTTGTTACCAATACAACACAAATCGCGGCGGACGGAGCTGGGGATCACGCGGACGCCGACTGCGATGTCAGGGAGTTTCCGGCAACGTACAGAGAGGTGATTGGTCACTATCGGAAAGAAAGAAGAAAATATCCAGAACCCCACGGGCGTCTAGACAGGTCCCAGGCGGTCGACCTGAGACGGTTGCAGACGGGCACTTTCACCAACCCCTACCACCTGCACCGCCTGTGGCCCGCGCTGCACCCGTCGCCCGGCTGCCCGTGGTGCGAGCACGAACGGGCTGATATGGCCCATGTGCTTTGGGAATGCCAACGCCACGTGGAACAAGGACAAAGAGGCAGGGGGAATAGAACAGCGGAACCCTCTGAAGCGGGGCGCCTCGCTGAGAGATGGCAAGCCGCCCTCCTCAGCGAGGCACCCGAAGACCAGGAGTGGGCCGTCCAGCGGGCCAGGGCCGTTGCCGAGGATCTCGAAAGATCTTCCTCGGGCGATGGTCCACTGGCAGCCTAGCCCCGGGCACCAACATCAACTGCTGGACAAATAAAGTTTATTCCTATCCTATCCTATCCTCCACGCCTTAGGTTTTTTCTGATTTTGGGTTGTTCTTCTGTTATGCTGCTGATACCCTGAAGAGCCCCCGCTGGTATGGTCTGATATATAAGTGTTTTTTCTCGAATAAACCTCAGTTGTTAGTTTGCGCCTGTCCTGTCTTCTTACATGTGATTGTCTAGAAAGCGCAACCAATGTTTCCTATTACAATGAACCAACTTGCCCAACAACGCATCCTGCTATAATCGCAACGCCGCGGAATTGTGCGGCCAATGCAAAGGTACAATGTGACGCAAGGTTGCAGGGCTTAATTAAGTTCTCCCTTTCTGCAACGTATTGCGGGGGGCAAGCTCGCGACCTGCAACTAAAGGAAACTACCTTAGTAACACCTTTTCACAAGTATTTCAATTACTTCCGAAGCAGCTTGTGACGATATAGTATTACATCGGCGCTCTCTACTTTCGGTCTCTGGTCGCACAACCCAGGTCAAACACATTTTTTGAGGCCTGCAACCTGACCACCACGTCCATGCCTTATTACGTATACATCGTATTAATAATAGTGCTTTCTGGCGCTGTCCACCTAATCAAAAAATGCTACTGGACGTCATTACGACAGGCCTGCCGACAACTGCGGGTTCTGTGGCAATATTTTCTTACGTAAGGTCAAGTTACGAAAGGTGTTCGGCTTTCTAATAAATTTGCACAGTACTTCAATATATACGCATCACCCGATGCAATTTTCTTTAAAGTAATTGAATAAATCAAAGTGAGAGGTTCTCCGTCGATTGGGGACTTGTCGCTCTCTGTAGTGCCATGTTGTATGTTTTGGTTTGTTTTCTTATATTTCTTTATTATTTCTTTCGCGTTTAGCTGTAATCTCTCTTCGCGCGCGCGTCGTATTTCACGATGAAACATTGTTTCGCGGCCACTCAGTGTCAGTGCTTACGTTTCGTAGCAGGAGGCCCGTCTTGCGAACGCTAATTTGCATTTCAGCTCGACATCAACCAGTAGTATACACATAGGCACGAAAAAAACAAAACATAAAAAGAAAGAAAGAAAGAGACAAAACACGACGAAATTCAAATCGCGCCGTCGCATGTAAAAGTTGCGCGTCATACAAACACTGGGACAACGCCTGCAAAAGCGGTGTGTGTCCCTCCTATATCGTAAGAAAAATCGGGGCCCCTCGGTTATAACCCCCCCCCCCCCCCCTTACTTCTTGGGACACATCTCCGTATTTATATAAGCGTGAATCGTCTCGTTCACGTCTGGACTGCCCGGTCGCTTCGGGGTCCGCGTGACAGAGCGGCGCGCGCTCACCCCGAGGTCGATGGAGCGGGCCCACTGGATGAATCGCTGGTTGGTCCACACCAGGGGGTCCACGTCCAGGTGCCGGCAGTGCGCCCGCCTGTGCGCCAGCGCGCGCAGGTCGAACCGCAGGGCGCGCAGGAGCTGGACGCCGCGCAGGAGCGACGTCTGCTCGTGTCGGTTCGCCATCTGCGAGGAGGCCGTTCCGAAACCATGCTCATTAACAGGAAAACCGGCGAGCTCTGAGGCAATGAAAGAGAAAGACCGGAGGCCCTTTTCTCGAAAGCTATACATGGCACTACCGTTTCCTCCGCCGCGGGTGAGCGCTACGTATTCAAAAGCACGTTTCAAAAGCATGTATCTATTCAAAAGATCAAATGCGTGTTTTCAGAACGCTGAAGCAGATCGCCAGATTGGAAGCTCGTGTCTAGGCTTCTTTCTTTGAGGTGAGGACGTGGTCTGGGGTATTCCGACGTCAGCGAATTTGGGGCCGCCCAATTAGTGCTTACATTTGGAGCTCTTTCTCCTCTCAATATAGCCGTGCGGTCGAGAGCACGGCCTCTTTCTTTCTTCTCCCAGGGGAAGCGCGAGCTTTTGCAAAGCGCTTCAAGAAGCGAATACGCGATTGATTCGGGAAACTAACGCTAGACAAATGATCAAGAATACTGCTCACTTGGTGTATCCCGTCTCAGGGACAGGCGTGAGACGGGATTTCCTTTTGGCAAATTAAAGCGAATAGCATGCGATACAAGGTGAAACCTACAGTATCGTTATTCGGCATATCAGTGTGCAGTGTCCTATATATACCATGTGTCCCACGCAACTTATTGCGCCAAAATTGAAATAGAAATATGTCACTGCGACGCGGGTGCAAAAAAAAAAAACAAGGTAATGTTTCGTCGCTGGGAGGCCACACACTATTTTTTTATACTTCACGAGATTATATGATTAGTTATTACAAATTAACCTGTCAACTATTATATTCAGCGCAGAAGTATCGATGAGAAATTTGAAGACCACCCCGCAGTATTCCCGATACAGCTTTCTGTTGCTCAGTACGTGCTATACATAAGAGTGTTTTTTTTTTTTATCGTGAAAGAAAGCTCGCGAAACAGCAAAAAAGTGCCAGGCGATTAGCCGCGTGGCACTCTCTCGCCTTCGTTACTCCTCTTCGCTTGAGACGTCACACACTTCCCTCCTCCTCTCCACTCGTTCCTCCTCTATAGGTAACCGACAGATTTCCTTCGCATAGGCGTTCTATTGAAGACACGTTAAATGTCTTCCGCCTCCCTTGAAACGCGGACAGCACGTTCAGTATTCGCCATACTATAGATATACACACAGCCGCACACGCACTTACCCCCAGGCGCTTCTCGAGGTCCCGCCGACTCAGAGTGTCCAGGACTCGGCCGTCCACGAGCTGCGCGCGGAAGTTGTCCGCGTGCGCGGACAGCCCCAGGCTGGACAGCCACTCGCCGCACACCCACGTGTGCGTCACCAGGCACATCTTGGGGTACGGGCTGCGCGGAACGCGCGGAGTACGTTGGGAGCTCGTCTCGCAGACGTCGCGAGCACTGTATACAGCTATATTAAGGCATTCTATAAGCCTCTCTCGGGGTTGAAACTCTCGTGTCACCAAGCGCTCTTTGCACTTGAGAATCCATGGCAACACCCGACAGTGGAGCGAGGAGCCACCCACTGAGGGACGGCGGTGGGAAACTGTAGCCCCAGGTGGGCTTTAGTCTATCGACACAAACGGAGGCGCAATTGCTCTGCGCGAGCGCCTCCTGCCATGCCAAGCCGGTATGTGTCACCGCACGTCGAACGAAGCAGACACTCAGCTTCAGGAACGCTCTTTTCGCAACTAGTATACTTGCAACCGGCACCTCGCGGCGCCGCTACTCGACAGCACTGGAGCGTGTTTTCAAGCAGCACGGAGAGAGGGAAAGAGAGAAATGATAAAGAAAGAAATAGAGAGGTCGACCAGGTCGAGCCTGGTTGGCTACCCTGCATTGCGGAAATGGGACTGGGAGATTAGAACAAGGAGAGAAAAAGAAAGAAATATTGACAGCACGCACTCACACACGCGCTGAAGCGTTCATACTTCAGTTAGTCACAAGCGGCCATTTTCACCCAAAGCACACAAAGGAATGCACCCAAAGGAATGCAGCAGCAATATTGTGCCTTTACACATCGCAGACACACGAGACCACGCTCCCGAACCTGTTTTCGGCAAGATGGTCTGTAGTTTAATAACGTTAATTTCCCTGCAGCTGTCGAAAAAGCGGGCCTCTGATCCTCGTGCGTCGGGCGGCCGCACAACTAGGGACCTTAACGCTTCTCCTGCGCCGCATGTGTTACAAATGGCGCTGTCCGCCATTAAGAATGTGAATAAGCTTTGGTAAAATCAGTCTGAATTAATTCCCGATGGGCGTCGTTGAAGCACCGAGGGGCGGCGATGTAAATGCAGCCGGTGGAGCCAAACGAAGGTTTTATTCCCCGCCGGGTTTGTGGATATGGGTTTAATCAACCGATCAACCTCGTGCACGGGAAGCTCAACATAAATAATCAAAAACAACTAGCAAGTCCTCTTTGTTCAGGTAAGGGGCACCATGCAGCATGCGTGCATTGCCGGCAAGAAACACCCGCCGTGGTTTCTTACTGGCTATATATGGTGTTGGGCTGCTAAGCACGAGGTCGCGGGATCGAATCCCCGCCACGGCGGCCATGTTAGATGGGGGCGAAATGCGAAAGCACCCGTGTACATAGATTTAAGCGGACGTTAAAGAACCCCAGGGGGCCCAAATTATTCCGGAGTCCACCACTACGGCGTGCCTCATAATCAGATCGTGGTTTTGGCACGTATAAAAACCCCATAATTTTATTTTAAAAATATGAACGTAAAGGAAAGATAAACGTAAGGAACGACACAGCGCAGAGTTATGTGCACACGTATGCGAAGTGCAAATGTGTGAAAATGTGTGCAAATGGGCACAGCAGCACATTTACAGCCGTTTGTGCCCATGTTTGTATAAGCCAGTGGCCAAGAGTTTTCACTTTTGCGTGTCCGGCTGGCCGAGATGCGATACTTTTTTCGGGATTAAAACGAGTGCACTCACGAAGAAGGTGTGAGGCGTGTTTCGCTGCATCCACAAAAGACACAAAGAGCCCACTCCGACGACAGACATTTAAGAACTGTTCCTCCTTAAGCTTGGGCGAGCTAAAAGGGTACCATCAAGCTGCAAGACGCCGTACGGAAGACGAAGGTGTAAATTCGGTCGAAGGGAATGTAGCTCTCCAGGGTGTTTAAACTCTTTACTGCGCCTCCTATGCTACGGGCCGCAGACATCAGGCAAGTACATAGTCGCGTTGTTGACAAAGGAGATGCGAGGACACTTCTACGGTTGCTTATAGTTACTGCGGCATCCATGGAAACGACCTATAACGGACGCAGCCGCCCGATCTCCTCACGACGGCGTATGCTGCGTGGGCATACCGCTTTCAAAAGCCGACGGGGCGAAAAAAATTGGCCGTGACCTAGAACAAAAGGGTTTACAAATGCATACCTCTATTGCCGGGAATGAGCTAATCACGTACGAACAAGGGACATCCCAAACACACGGAGTTACCTCACTCAATCTTATGTGTGTTCAAGGGACATCTTTTTGTTACTGTTGTTTTTCTAAGGACATTTCGTTTATTATTCTACGCCGCCTTGTGCTTGCATTTCTCTTCGTGTGTGTTAATTCTACGCGACAGTAAGTAGCCGGTGTCTTTTTGTGGGGGCCTAAAGGCAATAAAGGAGCCTCACAGCTCAAGGAAATTTATTAAATAAGTACAAGAGCAACTGGAAGATTACGACGCAAGGCACGAGAGTAGTCTGACCAGACATACTGCAAATATTAGCGAGGCATCGCCCATTCGAGGTTCCCCGATTCGCTTTAATTCGCTTTAATACGGTATGCACAGTGGCAAATGTGCATAGGAAGATAAAGACAGGAAAGAAAAAAGCATCAGCAGGCACGCCTCTTTTGCCACTTACCATATAGAGGGTTCTCGGTGCTCCTCGATGGCAAGACGCAGCTTCCTCCTGTGCATGACGTTAGTGATGCCCAGCCCAGCTTCAAGCTCGGCGTCGGAAAGCTCCAGCAAAATCTACGTTGAAAGAAGGAAGTGCACTGACACTGTCACCTCGGCGACGCGCAGTACACAAACGCAATCTAGCACACATATATACCAAGTCAAAGTGGGCTAGCTGAAAATCGCCGCGGCAGCTCATTTGTGTAGGCATCGCACGCGTAGTTTGGAAGATGCGGGTTCGGATCGCACCGGCGACAAATGGCTTTTTTTTAAGACCTCTTTCATTTTCCTTTCCTTAATTATTTCTACCTTTCCCCGATTATATCTACATTTCAACTAAAGAACACAGTTAATACATTTATGCCTTCATACTTTTCATAATTCTCTGTTGGTGTTACGTATTTTCAAGATAACAGAGACATTTCAGTCCCTATTCGTTCATAACGAGGAGGTTATGAACGTGCACAAGGTTCATAACCTCCTCGTTATGAATGTTTTAATTAACGTTGTCTTGTTCTCTCTTCACGTAAAGTCTCCTCATTGGCCGGCATTCGGGAACCCGCCGCTCATTATGGCGATCAGCGTCACTGCGATGACCGAGAAGATACCGTCGTCGTAAGGTAAGTTTTTCGACACGAAATGCGAGACCTCATGTGCTGCCTAGCAGCACATCCTCGTCATCAGTAAGTTGAGCCTTCAACAGCCTATGGCAGCGGAACCATTTGTTGCAGAAAACTGGCCTAATTGGAAATTTGCCAATAATGAACAAATCAAACTTCCTTACAAGGAAGTTTCATTTGACACAAAATTACCTTCTCTATATGCTATATTCGTTATAAGCATACAATGCTTACTCGTTGATATCACCGGGAAACTGTTAAGGTTTATTTGTTATAACCGGTCATTTGTTGTGTCACTGCTTCCTATAAAGTGGTTCGACTGCTTCCATATCGCTTTCATGGATGTAGCGCTGCCAGTAATCAATAACGTGCCTTCTCAGTTCAACACGCGCCAGCGGCGGTACTCAACGAATGGCGTGAAAATTCACCTGGGCAATGATGTCAGGTCTTCAAAAGAAGAAAAGGCAGTAAGTATACTCTTCGTGTCCCATGGGAGAGGTTGCGCCATTACCCTCGCCGCAAGACAAGACGGGCCTGAACATTATGGGCAAATCTACTAAGTCAGAGAGGAGCAGCAACCGGCGCTACACATAGACACCGAAATCTCCTTAAATGCAGTTATGAAACGAAAGGAAATAGACGGGTCTAAAGTTTGGCTAGCACCAGCAGAGGCCGCGCTTTGAAATCAATTTCCTTCGCGATGAGCGATCACATTCTCCGCCCTGGCATGCGACCCGTTCAGTCACTGAGAAGCCGAGGAAGCGGTACACAGCGCGTTGACACCGGAGCCTCTGCAGAGCCGTGTCGCGTACACGTCACCTCGTCGTGACACCTCTGCGTCCTGACGATTCCGAAGTCCGCGGGGCTGAAGCTGGCACCGCAATAGCGAGGAGCGTAGGATATGGAGACTACAAGTGCAGTGCACGAGTCATCGACGGTTCTCACCGGACGGTTCTCACTGCCGCCTCGGTTGTGCAAGATGGCCGCGAGAAGAGCCGGCCTCGCGTGTCGAGCAGCACTAACGGCTATAGCAGCGAGCAATCGATCCTCCTCGATATTAGTCGGCTCGATATATATAGCCCTGTAAAGACGGTGAGAGGGCTTCGGGAAAAGCAGGGAGGAGTGACAGCGGAAATAAATAGTGGCGCAAGATAAAGAAAAAAAAAACACCGAAGAGATCGAAATCCACACCGCGCTCGTTGACAGAATTGTGCAATCCAGGCGTTCACTGCTCTTTCGGTCGCCTCCACCGAGAAAGTTTGGGAGCGTGTATGCCCGTCTGCAACGGAATAGTTTTTTTTTTTTAATACGAAAGCATTAAATGGCTCGTGAGGCGGAAAACCGTGAGGTGTTGGCGGCGTGACCGCATGGTGGTGCAAAAACGCCACGAACCCTCGACATTTGGTGGGAGTCCAACCCACGACGTCTGGTGTTAATTAAGGCGAAGGTAGTTAGGGCGCAGGTAATTAAGGTATGGCTAATTAGATCCCTCGATTCCGCGAACTTTCGTGGGAGTCGTAGCCTCGACTTTTGGTGTTAAGTTCAAGTTAATTTAGACACTGTTAATTTAGATATAGCGAATTAAGGCACTCGCCCTCGACTTGCAGTGGGAGTAGAACCCCCGACCTTGCGTTGTGGCATAAGGTCCAAGCATCGCACGGTGGCCGCAGCGCTTACCGCACCCATCGGTAAAAGTTGTATGGCACATTTATCGTAACCAACGAAGCCGCGGGAGCCTTGTTTGTATGCTTTTTAATTAGGTGCTGCAGTCATCGTGTGCGTCCTGCTGTATGGAAACAGCATACTGCTGAAGCTGCACGAGTACTCAAAATCCTTATTGGCGTCCACAGCGGCGCCTGGCTTTTAGAAAAGCACGCGTAAGCGGGTTTCGCTTTCGGCGAACTCGACGCAGAGCATTCGTTGTGTGTGTACGCAGAAGAGCAGCTCCTCGAAAGAAGGAGGGTCTTATCAAGAGCGTGAGGATTATCAAGTGGTTCTCTGAAGTTCTTCAAGTAGCACAGAAGTATATAAATGTCTTCTAGAAGTAGTTGCGATCTTGTGGAGGTAACGACGGAGTCTCAAAACGTATCGAGGAGTTTAGCGTTCATGACTGCTGTTCGCAGTAATTAAACTTTAGTAACAGAAGAGTCCACCGGAGTCTGTTGACTTTTCTTGTTATTAGCGTTGTGTTACGATGCGTATTCGTATCGAAGAAAATGACTCGGTATGTCATTCCAAGGCGCACCCTGACTAATCGTCTCTCGTGAACGCGTGTCATACCAACAAGGCAACAATTAAAACAATAACGAACAGGTCGTTTACGTGCTGCTACCCATGTTTCCCGAAACTGATCATGTGCAAAAAGAAAAGAAAAGAAAAAAAAAGTTCGAATATTGTTCTGCATAATTAACTCGCTCCACTTTCTTTGGCCTTCATGTACAACTCTCCCCCTTCTCTCACCCCGTTCTCTTGTCGCGCATGCGCACCCACCTTGCCGCTCTTGACGTTCTCGGCGCACATGGGCCCGTACTGAGGCATGGCAAGCGCGAGCTCCAGCCAGGCGAGCACCGTGGGCGCCTTCCAGCGCTCCATGGGCGTCCCCTGGGCCTCTTCCAGAAGGCGGAGCTTCTCGGCCGCCTCCTCTTGCGTCAGCAGCGGAGGACCACCCAGGCTGGGACCAGCACCACCCTGCGGAGACCACGAGCACCGTTGGCGCTGCTGCTGGAGCTGCAGGTGGTGGCTGTGGTGCTGAGGCGAGGACTCCGGGCCTGGACACCGAGATTGTAAACAGGAAAAACAAATCAACATCGAACACTTACTGCCGACACCTCGGGCCCTATAACGTAAAGCTATTCCAATATGTTTCTATTCCAATCTCCTGACGTCAAATTTGAGTAACCACCGACGCAAGCACCCGGCGGTCAGCCGCAGGGTTGTCTGTACAGACCAATCAAACACTCTTCCCGTTCATAGGAGGTCACTTTTGTTTGCTTGAAAAACGAATAACATTGCCTACACTGAGCGGCTTGTCGTATCTAATTGGCTGGCAAAAGACGAGGAGAACGCTCAAGTGGGAAGGGATTCGCTGGGGCAGAGCCAGTGCACTGAAAATCGATAACCGGATGAAGAGGGTGGTGCCGGCGTATGCGATTGGTCGGCTTTCCCTTACTTGGCTTGTGGTGGCTGGTCGAAAATCGCGGCGGCATGCAACAGAAGCTTAAGAATGACGCTAAAACTGACTCTCAGCAAAGAAGAGTTGGCAGAATGAGGTGGTAAACGTGATGAAAGGGCTCGAAAACGTTACACGGTCACGCAAAAAGTGTTATTATACGCAAATACACCCATGCTCTCCGGCAGGTGCGAGTAGCCAGCGTCTCAGCGATCCGCGGCAGCCATCTTTTATTCCTTTCGGAACGGGGCAGCCTGAGGCTATTCCGAAGAAAATTCAGTTTTGTTCGGCATATTAACGCATCTTTATTGCGTACACGTCACTTTGACGCGGTGGGTTTGTGCGATTTTGTGACGTCGCGTGACAGGCAGGTGAAGTGGGTGCAGCCCGAAAACTTTTTACCAATAGCCGAGGGCTAATTGCGAAAAGGGGTCAAATTAGAAATAACTGTTTTTCTTTTTTCTGTCAAATCATGCATAATCAGTGTGTACACCTCATATCAGATGGGAAGCTATCGCGGTTTTCGTGACATCGCGGGACAGACAGGTGAAGTGGGGGTGGTCCAAAAAAGTTTTTGACCAATCGTGGAGGGCTGATAATAGAATTGGAATAGAAAAGTTTGTAATAGTTTTACGTTATAGTGCCCCTCATCACTTTTTCTTGTTATATTTCCTTTCAGAAGGCTATTGTACTCGAACCTTGATTTTCAGAAGCGACAACCAAACGTATCTCTATTTTTTTATGTTTGAGTATAAGTACTTCTCTTTCACGTCGAACACTTTAATGTCGCGATATCGTATACAGCATACAACGCCTTAAAAACGAGGCGAGAAGGAAACACAAAAAGTCATGCCGGCCTAATCCGCTCACTGCAGCATGGGTCCAGATAGAGGTGCCGGAGAAGTGTACTGCCCCATACGTATGTACCATCCCTACTGATGCCGCCTTTCGATCGACTCCATTAGGTGATATATAGCCGTAAGACGAATGCAGAGCGTTGACTCAAATTGTAACGAACATGTATGGCATACGCACTGTTGTGTTTAATCCACGCGGCATCAACCTGTACGTAGCACTGCTACGTCACCGAATTCTCTCGGAGGGAATATATTCCTGTACAGCTTAAACACGATGTCGGTGCGCGTAAGAAAGGCGAGTACAGGGACGCTATATATCGTGCGGCAGATTTAGCCGGATGAATGTTTTAGTCGGATGATGATTTAGCCGGATGAATGGATGTGTGTGAACGTAGATCTCACACAAATTCAACATTTAAGGTGTTTGCATTAGGAGTGTCACAGTGTAGGAAGCCGGTGACGTGGTAGAGGTCTGTGTGCGTGCGTGCGTGCGTGCGGGCGTGCGTGCGTGCGTGCGCGCGTCACTGACGTAGGTCTGCTCAGGACCAGCGTCAGTTGAACTTCGCTCCTCGAAGAGCCAGGACACGTGTCGCACGAGCTCTTGAACAACAGCTTCCATGTTCGGTGAAAGCTGTTTTACTCCTGGATCTAGGACCTGAAAGAGGTCCTTTTTTTCTCATTTCTCTCGCATTTACCGCTAAATCACCACATAATTTCTTGGCATTCCTTTCAAAAAAACCCTACATCTGAAAGAAGTGCGTTTCTAGACATCGAGTCGTCACAGAATGCCGTATCGAATTTGTTGAATAGCCTTCGCTCTATAGCTCTGGCTAGAGCGAAAATATTATCTGCATGTTATTATGATCGACCTGCCGGATGTAAGAGGCGCTCAGACGAGCTTTCCCACGTCGACATGATTGCCCTCTTCTCCGAATCGACGACACGCTTTTCCCCGAGCTGACACAAAAGGATGCAAGACAAACAACAAGGCAAGAAGGCGCCCCCTCCACTCTCCGAGCTGACATAAAAGAAAGCAAGGCAAACTCAAAGGCAAGAAGGCGCCCTCCAGCTCTCCCCAAGCTGACACAAAAGGATTGATGGCTAAAAGCACTACTAATCCGCAGACTCCGGAAGAAGGCAGCGACGACGACAGGATGGATGGATGGATGGATGGAAAACTTTATTTGGTCCTGCAAGTAGTGATAATTAACCACTAAGCGGGCCGCTCCCTCGTCAGTACCGGAAGGCCAAGCCTCACGGCCACGTCGTGAGCCTGCTGGACAACCCAGAATTGTTCATCCAGGTCCGGGCTGCGAAGTGCAGCCTCCCACCTGGACGCATCCTTGATGGCAGAGACTTCAATTCTTTCGCAAGACCACAGCATGTGTTCGAGCGTCGTTAAAGCACCGCAATCTTGGCAATAAGGCCCTGTATACGTCTCCGGATAAAACATGTTCAGTCTCCGTGGGCAAGGATAAGTACCAGTCTGTAGTAAGCGTAATGTAAGTGCCTGAGCCCTGTTTAGTTTAGGATGTGGCAAACCGTAAAACCTGTGGTTAAGAAGGTAATACTTCGTGATTTCATTGTATGTGGAAGGGGAGTCTCTCTTCTCGGGGAGCACCGCCACGCCATGGTGCGGGGCAGAGTGGAGGGTAAGATCTCGCGCTGCCTCGTGAGCGGACTCATTGAGATTCGGAGGGGCTCCCTTAATCATCCCAAGGTGAGCAGGGAACCAACATAAGTAGTGTTGAGAGATCTCACATGTCTGCGTAATTTTAAAAGCAACCTTAGCCACCGAGCCCTTCTCAAAGGTCTTAACGGCCGACTTTGAATTGCTATATACAAATAGCATGCGCCTGTCAAGCAGGGCGATCGCAATAGCCGCTTCCTCCGCGACCTCTGGCCTATCAGTCCGAACGGCAGCAGCGTTAACGACACTGCCCTCATTGTCCACGTCAACTATGGTAAACACCTTCCTCTCCTCGTTAAAAGAAGCATCGACGAAGCAACCTTCTGATTCTCATCACGAATGAGTCTCAGTAGGCAAGCTCCCCTGGCCTTTCTTCTACCCACATTTCGCTCCGGATGCATGTTCCTGGGAACCGGCTTGACGTGATACCGGTTACAGACCTTCAAGGGAATACCGACATGAAGCTGCGAAATCTTCTCCTAAGGAACACCTAACTCTCTCAGAATCTGCCGACCCGTGCTAGTCGTAGAGAGACACACCCTCTGCGTTCTCTCCTGAGCCTCAGCTATCTCATCCAAGGTATTATGAATTCCCAGCTGGAGAAGTCGGTCGGTGCTGGTGCACATTGGCACTCCCAACACTTTCTTCGTGATCTTCCTAATCTGCGTGTCAAGCTTCTCCTTCTCCGATGGTTTCCACTTGTGCATGGCCGCCACCTAAGTAAAGTGACACAATACAAATGCATGCATAAGTCTAATCAGACTATCCTCCTACAACCCCGTCTGCTTGTTGGCCACCCTCTTCACTAGGCGTACCGCATTTTCTGTCCTGGCAATGATCTTCTGGATCGTCAGCTTATTGGCGCCGTTCGACTCAATCATCATCCCCAGAACCCTGATCTTATCCACCCTAGGTATGACATCGCCATTTCTTGTACGAAGCTGAATGCTCAGCTGGTCCACGGGGATCCATCCCCTTGGCTTGGTTTGCCTTCTAGTGGGACTGTACAGCAACAGCTCTGACTTGGAGGGGGAGCACCTTAACTCCGTCGGGTCCAAATAATTCTCAATTAAATCTACTGCCTCCTGCAGAACACTTTCGATATAGCCCTCACTACCACCGGGACACCATATGGTAACGTCATCTGCATACATGGTGTGCTTAATCCCCTCAATCTCCAAGACAGGACCACCAGTGGTTATTTAAGGCCGTGCTGGCCCACGTGTTGAAGAAGACCGCTCGAGACTCAGATTAGGGTCACATCCATGTACCAATGAAGTGAATACAATCTTTTCTACTTTTTTTTTTCATTCTCACTATGCCCGGCTTCGTCGTCGTTTCCTGATTCCCGCGGTGAAGGCCCACCTCACCCGGTCGAGATTACATCAGGGCCAATAGTATCGTGGTAGAACGCCACGTGACTTTCCCAATGACTTTCCCACGGACTTCGGCCCGCAGCAGAACTTGTGTCGCGATGACTGTCGGCGGTTATACGGTTAGCATTCGAGCAGAGTAGCAACACACCCGGATTTCTGAAGTCACGCTTACTTAACACGTATAACGGCCATCGTGAGACTTCCGTTGCTTCGGTTATATGCGACATACTCCGGTATAGTCCCACTTTGCTTTGGCACTCGCTTGCCAAGATCGCCTATGGCAACGGCGGCACATTTTCGGCCCGTGGCATAGCGCCACCTGTGCGTTGCGTGTCACAAAAGCGCTGTTGATGTTCTTGCGGGCGACAAGCCCAAACCAAAGTCTGTAAATATTTATATAGTGCATGTGGTGTGTTTGTAACTACACATGTGCTGTTTATGTATTCATGTAATCACTGTGTACATCGCAATTTTCATCCAGCACTTGCACTAGTATGCCAGATGTCTTCATTTATTTTATTTCGTGCCTTTTCTTTATACCTCCGTTTTTCATTCCATTTTTAGGTTCCCCTTACATTTCCTCCAGTATACAGCATAACCTCCTTGGCTTTCCCACCATGCTTGCTCAGGTGATCAGCCAGGATAGCTTTTACAGCATATTATTAATGTTTATATATATATATATATATATATATATATATATATATATATATATATATATATATATATATATATCCTCCTGCTCACGAAGGCATGACTGCATGACGCCGACGCACTGACGACGGTGGAATGACGAAAAGAAAATGACGTCAGTGGAACAACAAACGCGTTATAACCATGACAGCGTGAGAACGACAACTTAAGAATAATGTGATGACGACGATGGTATGAAGAAAACAGTAAGACGAAGCTAGAATGACGGTGATTGCAATACCGCAACGGTATATATGACAATGGATATATGATAGCGACTGTCTGAAGACGTATGACGAAGTAAGCTTCAAATGACGAAGCTCGCTTTGCCATTCCAAGATCGATCTATCTATCTATCTATCTATCTATCTATCTATCTATCTATCTATCTATCTATCTATCTATCTATCTATCTATCTATCTATCTATCTATCTATCTATCTATCTATCTATCTATCTATCTATCTATCTATCTATCTATCTATCTATCTATCTATCTATCTATCTATCTATCTATCTATCTATCTATCTATCTATCTATCTATCTATCTATCTATCTATCTATCTATCTATCTATCTATCTATCTATCTATCTATCTATCTATCTATCTATCTATCTATCTATCTATCTATCTATCTATCTATCTATCTATCTATCTATCTATCTATCTATCTATCTATCTATCTATCTATCTATCTATCTATCTATCTATCTATCTATCTATCTATCTATCTATCTATCTATCTATCTATCTATCTATCTATCTATCTATCTATCGGTCGGTCGGTCGGTCTGTCTGTCTGTCTGTCTGTCTGTCTGTCTGTCTGTCTGTCTGTCTGTCTGTCTGTCTAACTAACTAACTAACTAACTAACTAACTAACTAACTAACTAACTAACTAACTAACTAACTAACTAACTAACTAACTAACTAACTAACTAACTAACTAACTAACTAACTAACTAACCAACTAACTAACTAACTAACTAGCTAGCTAGCTAACTAACTAACTAACTAACTAACTAACTAACTAATTAACACGCGAACTATGTTCCACGAGCTATGTTAAGAATCGGATGGCACTCTTCGGCGTTGAGTGCAGAGGTCTCACACAGCCTTCGCCGTTTGCCAAGTTACGGCAAAACGGTGTGCAGCCGGCAAAGTCAGAAACTCATCTTTACCTATAGCGCACCATTCTCTTCGAGGAAACGCCCAGCGTTGTAAACTATAGCTAGCTGGCTTGCTCGAAGTGTCAGTTGCAAGTGTAATAAATCCTTTCCGAGTGCACACGTGGTTGTCGTCAATTGCTTTCTCGAGCTCGAATCGTGTACCAAGGTTCTCGAACAGGCGTGCGCCGACCGCGGCGTGCGGTGTGCCGAGGCGTATAGCGCCTTTGTCACCCCCCCCCCCTCTCCTCCCCCCATTATCCCTACATAGATTATATTCAAAATATTCGGCTGGAAAGGCCCCTTAAGCAACAGCCTCCAAAAGAGACGTGCACACGTCACACCCACCCGTCGTGGTGCCGTACAGCGCCGGCTCGAGCGCTTTCCTCTGGCGCGCCCTGAGGAACACCCGGGAGATGGAGCCCCAGGGCGAGCGGCCGTCCCGGCGCTTCTTGGGCTTCCCGGGGGCGCCCCGGGGCGTGCTCGCGTCCGACGAGCCGCTGCTCTGGTAGATCTCCTCGGCGGATCGCGAGAGGCCCGGCAGCGCGGAGGTCGAGGCCGCCGACACCGGCGACTTCTTGGGGCTGTCCATGGCGCCGCTGCCGCTGCTCGCCGCTGACACACAGAAGGGCGCAGCAAGAAAGAGGAGGAGAGGAGGAGGAAGGAAACGCACATTAGACGGACACTGAAGAGAAAAAAAATCACTTGCGCTGCATCAGCGAAATACCCTTCCGCGATTCAGAGAAAGCCACTGTTATATATAACCCGTTAGTGTCCGCTCGGTGAACCAGAAAACGCACAAGACGGGCGGTGACGCCACCTCGAAGTACTTCTACTATACCTTCACGAGCACGTCGTGACGCAATGGATATTGACGGCACTTGCTCGGCCCTAGCCATTTTTTTTTTGTACCGGTGAAGGGGAAACCTATAATGTATTCTATAAAGGAACGAAAGAATGAACTATTGCTGTTGTTTAGAGATGTCAATTATACCGTTTGCTGCCAGTATAGAGAAGTGTGAGTGATCTATTTGGATGAAAGCAGAATGAACGCTCTGTGTCTCCGGATCCTCCGAAAAGAATCGGTTGTTCAATTATCGAAGGACGATAACATGAGGTCGTATTAAAATATTTCGGCAGCATAAAGCGCATTTTGTCAATGCATGCTTACAGACAGCCAATATAGAACAAATACAAAAAGAAAACAGTAACAAAATGGCGTATTCTGCACTTCCTGCAATTAAACACAATTATTTAAGTCAACTGAATAGATAGATAGATAGATAGATAGATAGATAGATAGATAGATAGATAGATAGATAGATAGATAGATAGATAGATAGATAGATAGATAGATAGATAGATAGATAGATAGATAGATAGATAGATAGATAGATAGATAGATAGATAGATAGATAGATAGATAGATAGATAGATAGATAGATAGATAGATAGATAGATAGATTAATGACATGCAAACTGTTAATACATGAACACAGTATCGCTTTCGGGAAAGAAGGTTATTAAGGCTTTTAGGGCACATCGTTGTAACGACTTTTCTGTCCGGAAGGACAGAGTGACAGCACCGCCAATGCTCTTTCACTCCATTGGGTGCTCTATATAGTCAGGTCGTGTACAGAGGCACCGAAATGTTCGTGATGTCTGGCTACCTTCAGTGTTTCTCCGTCTTTCTTCGCGTGCTTTCAGTTTTACTTGCCCTGCGAAAACAATAGCCGGCGCCAATATAGGCGCCAACTGATGCTTTAATTACCAATCAATAAAATAAAATGCGCGGTTTTCAACGTGGCTTGCCAGGTGGCAGGTGATGCTGGCAATACGCTAGCGAGCGTTCGGAACTGGCAGCCGTCAAATAAGTATCTGGTGATGGGATACATATATAACTAATCACTGAAATGAAGAATCACATAGCTCTAGTAGGCGGTCTCTTTCGACCACACTGGTATGTACACTGAAGGAGGAGCAAGAGAAATAAAGTGTTGCTTTAGTGGAACCAGACGAAACGAAGTGGGGTGGGGATTTCAATAGTTCACTTGTTGTTGACGAAGCAGCAGAGCACGTGTCAATGACTGCTAGTTTATGCCTGTGCAACATTCCACACCTGTGCTTGGAGACACGAAACTGACTCGTCCGTACCGTGGTGGCTGGGGCTGGAGTCGTATCCCAAGGTGACCACGGGCGGCTCGCTTCCAACAGCAGGACTGCGGCAGCTTCGTCGAGACAGCGCGCCTTGCTGGAAGCCATTGCTGCTTCCAGCGACGCCCTGCAGGCTCTCCACGTCTGACAGGTAAGTCAGCTTTTCCTGAACCTGCGTACAAGTGGTTTTCTTTTTTCTTCGTTCAAGTTTCTGTTTCTCGAAATCAAAAGATCGAACAAAAAAAAAGGAATTAGTTGTGTTAGTCGTCAACATTTGTTGCATAGTGGCCTCTTTTTTTTTTCCTCCCCGCTTGCGTTGCCACGCGGAATGACGTCAGTACGAAGCTAAATATAAGCATGCGGGACCGTTTCATAGAGATACTGTCAATAGTGGTTTTTTAACGCTCCTTCACACAAGTGCTTGATGACCGATATTGTCCTGGTTCAGCGTGAATGAACAAGGCAGGAAGTCTGCATGCGCGAGCGTGTGGATCAGGCATAAAGAATGTAGTATAGCACTAGGTATACGCACCAGTTTTCATGATAATGTTCTAACATCGTTGAAGAGTGAGCGCTGAGCTGCTTTGAGCTCTGCTCGAATACAGAAAAGTAAGAAGTTTGAAAAGCGAACCAAGTGGTCAAAAGGGAAGGCGCGAGCGCGCTCGCAGAGAGAGAGAAGGAGAGAGAGAATGAAACAGAGCTGTAGGTGAAGGGTGGCCATAAGATGAATAGGGAGACAAGGAGTACAGTATAACTATCTGCCCGTCATTATTTCACACACCTCTATAAAGAAAACAAGAGATTCGTCCGTATAATGATAGAGTATAATAAATAAAGAAAATTATTTCGTTTAATGGATCGAGGATATAACAAATAATGATGACACCATGACTACTTGTGTTCTAACGTGATCTCAAAGTGATCGCGCAGCGATACGCTTTTATGTACAAATATTGCGACCTCTCAAAAACTAGTAAACCACTTAGACGCTGTTCTTTCTTTCGGTTCAGAGAAGAAACCTAAAAAAACCGGCGACATTTTAGACGCTATTACACGTGTATAGACGACGCGTTGTTGGGCGCTGATATGTGTCGGGCGCAAAGGCAGCCTATAAACATGCCTGCATGTCTAGATCATGATGATGATGATGATGATGATCATCATCATCATCATTTTTTTGGTCCACTGCAGGACGAAGGCCTCTCCCTGCGATATCCAATATACACCTGTCCTGCGCCAACCCATTTCAGCTAGCGTCTGCGAATTTCTTAATTTAATCACCCCATCTATAAGTCCCACGTTAGAGTCACCCCACCTTATAGTCTTGGGCCGCAATCGACTGCGCTTCCCTTCTCTTGGCACCCGTTCTGTAACCCTAACGGTCCACCGGTCATCCAACCTACGCATTACACGACCTCCCCAGCTCCATTTCTTTCCCTGAATGTCAATTAGATTATCGGCTATCCCTGTTTGCTCTCTGATCCACACCGCTCTCCCTTCCTGTCTCTTAACGCGCAAGTAAATACCTTAAGTTCGTATGCTGATGATAACCGAGATAGCGAGACAGATACCCTCCCCAACGTGTTCCCCGGGTATATGCGGTAAAAGGAGCAAACAACACGGCACGTTTGTCCTGTCCTCATCGTTTCCGTCCACCCTCATTCAGCTCGACGACACAAAACGCACCACTCCTTCGCCCTGCTGGTGGTGGTATACGCGCAGCAACACACACACACACCTGCTGCAGTTGTTCCTGGAGCTGCTTGACCTGCGCCTCCTTGATGCCCAGCTGTGCTCGCAGGGCCACGCTGCGCTCGGCCTCGTCGCGGGCGTGCTTCAGCAGGTTCCAGCGCTCGCGGTCGCACTCCTCCCGCTCCTGCGCCAGCTGGGACGTACGTCGCAGCCGTGCATCAAGCGACGCTCTCGCGTTGCAGCAAGGGCGCTCAGCGCAGCGAAACGAGACGCAGTCGCGTGGAGTATACGAGCTGCGCAACACGGTTCCCGAGGTTGAAGTGCGCCCCAATACCATATACGAGGTAGCACCGACATGCGAAGAGTTGGTTTCGTAAGTACCAGTAATCGGAATGCCATTCAATTTTTTCCAAATTTTCGTACGTCGGTGTCGGCTTGCAGTGTTGGGGGGTGGGGGGTGGGGTGTGGGGGGTCCCTTCAACCGCGGGCACCGTGTTGCAGCTCATATACTGCATGCGTGCGACTGTACATAGACGCACATGAAGAACGAGACAGCGCTGGCTGACTGTTGCGCTATACCGGGCTGGCTATTCTGTAAGTGCCCACCTAGTGGACACGTCCATTCCCTCTGCTGCTGACATTCTGATTGGCTTGGCCGGGGTACGCTTCAGAAGGAGGCAAGGCGCCCACAGCCAATCAGCATTTGAGCAACGGATGATATGGACATGTCCACGAGGTGGATACTTACAGAATGTCCCCTCTCAACGGAATTCGTGATGACATATATATATATATATATATATATATATATATATATATATATATATATATATATATATATATATATATATATATATATATATATATATATATATATATATATACCAACAAGTCCAAATCATAACCCTCGTGTTGGGGCTCGCCGTAACCGGGTACACACCACGTGCGACAGCCGGTGTTCAGCACGGTCGAAAACAGAGCGGGCGACAACGGACACAAGCAGAGAATAAAGGAAACGCGCACGACCCTGTGTGCGGGTTTTCTTTAAGGAGACTACGCATAGAACAAGGCGCATGCGGGTCTGTGCTCCCTATAGTTTTATTCGTTACGTCTCTTTGACTTGAGTCTGTTTAACATGAGCGAGCGAGCTAGCAGAAGCTCTTCTACCTTGCGTCCCAGCTAAAGTTGTTCAAGCTGTCAGAAGAAACAAAAATGTTGAGGAAACACGTTGCAGGATACGATTATAAGACCTACGGTGTCCGGTCGTAAGACCTCTGACGTATGATTGTATGTTCCACTTTGTTCTCTAAAAAATCTTGTTTTCTTTGAAATTTTGGTTAACGTTAGCTGGGACACCCCATATGATAAGGCGACTACATGCCTGCAGCGTATTGTGGGCCTTGCAGTGACGATGTATATCGCTGTTGTTGCAAGCCTATGCTCTGCGATCTTCACTTACTACTCCTATTAACCTTCTTCTATATAGCATCCGTACAGGGTCAGCGCGAAACTACGACTTGACGGGACAAGACAAGCCTTAGCCCATCATCGTCGTGTGTCCATTGTCAAGCTCTTGGCGACATGGAGAATTACGTGCTGAAGTGTCCGGAATGTGAAGCAGAATGTGATATATTAGTAGATGAGCTGAAGCGCAAGACGGCACCACGTGCGCTCAAATGCAAGCGATATTTTGTTCCCGTGAGGACATTGGATATTGAGAAGGGAGGTGCTTCGGCCCCTCCTAAAATTCCTCAATTATACAGGGTTGGGGAGTGAGTGACGAGCCGTGTGGGTCGTCGTGGTTTGGATGACGCGCATCGTATTGGGCTCCCTGTCAACTTGTTTTCGATAATGGGTGTTGTAAGCTGGACTGCGAAGTGTTTCAGACCGTATCGCGCGTTCAATAGGTGGCGTTTGGGCGGAGGAATTGCCGGCAACTTTTGTAAGGCTAGGCCCGCCTGCAGCAAACAACACTCCTACTCTCTTTTCTCCTCAGCTGTCTCCACCCTGTGCCCGAATATGTCCAAATTTCATTACACCGCCTAATACCCTGCTGATGTACATGAGTGATTTTTTTCTTCCCACGGCACTCATTTTGCATGAATGTAGAAGGGTTGAAATCTGAACCAGTTGGTACATACTTGAAGGAAAAAACCACCCAAAAACACAAAGCACAAGAGTAGAGGCACTCATTTTGCAATTCTAGTTCCCCATTCTTTCCCCATTTCTTCCGATCGCCAATATGTCTCCATGGATTGCACTTCACGATTTGCCTCCTGGCGAGGTATTCAGAAGTAAAACGTGGTTCGAACAACTCACGCGCGTGCCACGACAGCGCACGAACGAGGGAGGCGTAGTTCGCGCACCTGCTTGAGGCTGTGGTCGCTGTCGTGCATTCGCTGTTCGTAGTTGCGTATGAAGTCCCGCAGTTCCTTCTCCTTGTCCTCCAGCGTGCCGTAGAGCTGCTTCATCTGGTTGAGCAGGTCGAACTTCTCCGCCTTCAGCCGCTTGCGGTCCTGCTTCAGAGCTGCATGCGCGCGAGAGTGTGTGTGTGTGTGAGAGAGAGAGAGCGAGAGAGGTTATTCGTCAAAATGACCACGCAGCTGACCGTGGCTTCCGTTACGAGCAATTAAGGCTTTTGTAGATCATACTGCTCGCAGCGAGCCTATCCATTCCAAGACAGCCTACATATTGCTTTTGAGCAAGGACCAAACGACCATCACTTACCCAATCAATCAATCAATCAATCAATCAATCAATCAATCAATCAATCAATCAATCAATCAATCAATCAATCAATCAATCAATCAATCAATCAAACTCATTACTTATTAGTTATGTTATTAAATCGTCTTGATCAACGTATTGCAACCTTGGAGGAGGCCCAGAAGTGGGCAGCGCAGAGTACATTTTGTAAGGATAAGCTAGATCACAATCTAACAAAATTTATTGGCTTTCACTTGACGCTTGATCTTGAGCTGTGTCTCTCACTTGGACTATCACGGGGTGATGAAACACAGCTGTAATGTCTGCGATTTGGCGTCGCGCTTTGCTGGGTCGTATGCTTTGTTCTTGTAGTAGCCGACAGCCGTATCCCCGTGACGCTTGCAGCTTTGACGAGACTGTCGCGCGCCCACTTCGCCGAAGCTATATAGCGTATAGCGTATAGCGAATATAGCGTCGGCGTCGCCGACGCCGACGCTATATTCGTTGACGTTATAGATATACAGTACGGACAGGCAAGTGATGCGTACCCTACTAGACGTACTAGACCGACGCGGTAACTGCCAAACAAAAGGTACTGGGACAATGACCGCAACGTATATCTGCGCTAAAGCCAGCTAGAGCAGTCGTTCGCTTTCCGTGGTCTACGGGCCTGCCAGATAAGCTGTGAGCACGATGCATAAGAGATCAGTTATTTACGCACCGACTTACGCTCATTTGCTCATTTATAGTTACTGTACCCTTCTTTCACTTTTGATTCCATTTCCTCCTTTCCCGTCACCGGGCAGCAAATAGGGAGCATTTTTTATGCTTAACATTCCGGCTTTCTCGCAGTATAATAGTGCATTTTTTTCTTATTTTTTTCATTTCGGCCTCGTATGATTGGTGGCGCCATGACCTTCTGGTCGGTAGCGGAGCGTCGCAACAGCTTAATCCCCGAGGCGGGTCAGGTACTGCGAGGGTTAATGCGAAGCTTTAAGTTAGAGTTACAAAACGCTGCCGGATTAGTAGTTCATGGTACACCCACTAAGAGCCATACAAGACCGACAGTTACTTTCCACCGTGGGTCCGCAAGGAAAGCTCTCCGTCTTTCCCCGTCGTTCAAAGTGATATTTGGTGTCTCAAAAGACGATGCTTTTCGTGCCGCTAACTACAACGGTGGGAAGATAATTAACAAACCAGAATGAGACTTTCTAAAGTGCGCTCTCTTAGAAACGACGAGCGGCGTAATGGCTTTGAGAAAAAGCACGCGCATTAAAAAAAAAAGAAAAATCCCCAACGCTCAATAAGAGAAAACCTTTGCTCCTTCCAAGAAGTACCCAACGTGCTCTCGAAAGCAAACCGAAATCAAATCTTGTTGAAGAAAACATGGAAAGAGAGAGAAAGACGGGGCTCCCTATAGAGACCCTAAACTTAACTTGCTCGGAGTCTAACAGGAGTTTAAATGGGCAATAAAAAACAGCAGTAGCCGCGGACATCACAGTTCGTAAAAGCGGTTCTTCCAAGTGTTCCGGAAAGCTTAAGAGTCCAGCAGCGGCGTAAGAGGACAGGGAATGAAAGTGACAAAAGAAAAAAAAAGAAAGACGCTTGGAAAGGTTCCGAAACACGCTTTTCAGAGCCTAACAAGAGCTTAAACGGGACAGGAAGTTGGAAATCGCCACTTTGTACGCGCCGACTGCGCCGAGAAGGACTGTAGTCAGAGACCAAAAAAGTCTGCCGAGCTGCGACATCGTTTACCTCTGCTTACATTAGAATTTAGAGCGCGCATGTTCTTTGCCTTTTTCGCGAACTAACGCGCGCACGTGGTATAAAGCTCGGGCTTTGAGAGCTCGCGTAGCCGAGTGGGGAGGGCACTTATCGTGGCTACGGCTCTGGCTACCACAGTGGCTATGCCTCTACAACAACGATGGTAGTGATGCAGCCTACAGTGTGGTACTCCCCCGCTCTTGTCAAGCCTTAAAATAGAGCTAAAAAAGAAACAATGACAACAGGGAACAAATAACGACGGTCGCAGATACAGAGTCTAAGAGAAGACGCATACCTGACAGGGCGTCTCTGGCACTGCTGAGTTCCGCTTGCATCCGGTCGTGCTCTTCCAGGGCGCAGAGCTTCTGCTTCGCCTGGGCTGCCCTGAGCTCGTCCAGCTCCTTCTGCAGGTTCAGGTTGTGCTGCGCGAGCTGCCGCTTGTCCTCCTGCAGCCGCTGGAGGCGCTCCTCGAGCGGAAGACAGTCGGCCGCCCCGTCGTCCTCCTCGACCGAGTCGCGGACGCCTCCGTTCACGTTCGCCGCGGAAGCGGTGGTCGTGGTCACCTCGTCCGTCTGCACGCTGACGGCGGCCTTGGGCTCCGAGTCCGCCGTTCGGTAGCCGTCTTCAAGCAGGCCCTCTGCAACATTGGTGATTGGTACGGTTAATGTTATGGCTTCCGTTGGGGGTTTATTAAGGCGAGGCTTTCTATGTCTCACTGATTCGTCCGAGAGCGCCGAAAACACACTGCAGGAAAGTCAACTTACACATCTGCGTAGAGCACTATACAGTTTACATTCGCAGTACCGCGCCATCGTCGACTGGCCGGCCGGTTTGCCTGATAACGGCGCGAAGCGACGAGCATAGCAAGAGTAGCGCATGCACCGCACAAAGTTCACTGGAAGCGCAAGCTGCATCTTGCTAGTCATGACACCACCCCTGTCGCGATTAACTGAGCTTTCCTGCTCATCGGAGACAGCAAGTGCGCGTCAACACAGGCTCGTCTTAGGATCTGAAAAACAAGAATCAAAGCCCCTTTCTTAAGGAAAGATGATTGAACGCCACGCTACCCAGACGAACTGTATATACCTGCATTGCATAACGCGCGTCACGCAACGCCTTCCCGGCCGTCACCATGGGTATGCCGCGGGCGCAGCGCACGGCAGGAGAAGAGGCTGCCGTAGGCGAATGTATACGAGCGAGCGCGATCGTGCCCGTAAGGCCGAGCTCGTGTATCGGCAACGGCATGTGGAATCCATACGTATCCGTCGACAATCCGAAACGAGCGTGCGCACCCACGAGACGGAAGCCATGGATACTGATCCCGAGGTTCGCAACCGGGAGAACGCGGCCAAGCGCCAGCGACTCGATGGGGAACCACCTGAAGAGACGCAGCTCCTTCAGGCAGTTACACGTCGAGTCGATTTCGGACGCTGCGAATCAGCGTTCGGAATCCGCCGCCGTTTTGAGAGGAAGACTGTTACTTGAAGGAATAAAACGCTCACATGGGCCAGTAGGCTCAGTCGCGCTTGCCGAGAGGAATGCGATTATTCGTTTTCCTATTTCATTCTTAGGAGGTTTTCAGTTCACCTGCATGTTCTATACTCGTCTAAGTAATGAGTGACACTTAAACGACGACTGTGTGCATTCGCGGTCGTTCGCACTAATGCCAAAATGCTCGTGACATTACAGGAGTGGGAGCATACGGACACGGCGAGATGATCCGCATTTTGGATTGGTTGATTGATTTATGCATTGTGGATTAGAAATAGTGGCCGCTAGATATATACATATATATATATATATATATATATATATATATATATATTATACACGTCGTTGTATGAATGAGGATGATAGGTGAAGTGGTGAAACCGTCCGGCTATCTAGTAGTTCGTTCTAGAGCACTGATCAGTCATTTATAATTCAAGAAAGAAGGATAGCACAAAGATGAAATATACCCTTTTCCACACGGTTTGTGATATGGAACGTAAAGAACAGTCTTCTAGCGTTCCCAGATAACTTCGCAGACACTTCACAGACATTCAACTTCACACAAGAAAATAATGATAAATTGACTGTGAATCCACTGCTGACGATTGATTGATGCAGTTTAGCATCTAAAAGGAAAAAAAAAACGGGGGATTGGCGAAACGCAGCAGTAGAGTGCTATTGTTTAATTTTGACAACATGGGGTTATTGACCCTGCACCCATTTACGGGTGTTTTATTTTAAGCGAAACTAGTATTAGCTCACAAGTGTCGTTGTCGTGATCACGCAAGAAAAAAAAAACAGTTGCTCCCAGAACACAGCAGCTGCGATAAAGGGCGGTTTGATGAGTTCACAGCAGCGCTGGAGCGCGAGTCATTGGCAAGGATTCCAGCTGCATAGGCGCGCGCTCATGCCACGCACGCAACCAATCAGAGCGGTTCCACTTCCGCCGGGAAGGGAAAGGGCAGGAAAGGATTTCGCGCGTGCTGCGCCGGCTTCGTTTCCTTTGAGTGCAGTTTAGGAAAACAGATGGGACGCCCCCGCGTTGTGCGTCCTCCAACGAACAGGCAGCGTTCGACGAGTGGCGGCGAGAACTGGCCCCGTGAAAGGGCTCACAGTCGGCGCACCGATCCAGCCGTTAGAGCCGCCCGAGCCCAGGCAATCTGACAGCAACGAGCAGGTACCGAGCTGAGGGAGCGTGAGGCCGAAACCATCCGGCCCCGTTACCTATGGTTTACTTAACCGTGACGAAGGTCAGGGGCTCGCAGGTCAGGCTTCGCTTACCCACATTTTTCTGTAGGGTGTTACGAACTTGCACCGCTGCACCACTATTACGACTTTGTGGTCCCGTAGCGCTCGTCACCCGTTTCGTGACAGAGCGTTGGTAGCGAAGACTCCGAGCCAGGCGTCGATGAGAATAACGAAAGGGATTTTATACATTATATACAGGTCATTGTACAGGACAAGATCGGATCGGCACTGGGGCCGAGAGCTCACACAAACGCGACTGTTCCCGCACGACGGCGTCCGGCGAAAACGCGTGACACATCTCACCCCAGTCGGGAGCGACACTGTCTCCCGGTGGGTCGGCGGATCCTGTTTTTCAGGCAGCGCGTCGCTGCTTTTATAATCCCCGAGGAACCATTGTCACTCAAACGGCCCAATACAAAGTCAGCACACGACGGTCGTCCGAGGGGTCCAACCAGCGACCGCGCTGGCCACCCGGTTCAAAGTTCGCGCGCGCGGAGACCTCCATGCAAAAAGGAGGTGCGGCGCCGGGCTGTCTGGCACACGCTGACACGTCTAAACACGTCGCCTGCCGATGCTTCTCCCGCAGGACACCGCTGCCTGACGGCTCAGCACCTTGACTTGTGAAGGGAGAATTAGGGCGCTCGCAGGATAGATTCTGCATCTTGCAGATTCGGAATCCGGGCTTGTGGTAATGGCACAACAAGGGGAAGGGTTGAATGTTTTTTTTAAATTGCACCAAATTAAAATGATATAGTTTGTAACGCCAAATTAAAGAAAATATAACCCTTGAACTAAAGTACTCGTTTAGGCAGGCATTATACTCACACATTAAATCAGATGCGTAATTGAGGAATCAACAATATTTCATTATTTAAATATTTTTTTCTAATTGATTTAGAGTACACATTACAATCTGCAAATTGTAACTGGTGAGTTTGCAAGGCACATCGACTTGAAATTCTGAGGATACGTTTCTAGATATGCGCCGTCAATCTTGCGGTATGAATGCACTGTTGTCGCAATTACACTTTTTATAAAAATTCTCATTTCTGTATTGAAACACAAAAGTAGCTGGAACGCCACTGCATTTTGTGGTACTCTTGGAAAATTAAAATTTCGGAACTAGCGCCATCCTGAGAGTTCGTTCCAAGTGGATATGACTTGCGAACACATCGGCTACAAATCGCAAATTACAACATTTGTAGTAAAGTAATTATTAAAAAAGTCAAAAACGCAATTATGTTAATTATTCAATTAAGCATCTTGCGTTCCCGAAAAAGTAATGTCAGCCTCACCGTGTAATTCAGTTAATTGATTAGAATGGTGCTACCCGCTACACGGAATTGTCAGAAAACTTGTGCAGCTAAAGAAAGAAAGACAGAGCTCCTGGTATACAAAAGCACATGAGCGTTTGTGTAAGACGTAAGAAACAAGTACTGTAATTTTTTGTGGTGCTCTGATACCTCTGATACTTTCCAGTACTTATTTTCCAGTATTTAGAAGGTTGGGACGTCGACTTAAAGGAAAGAAAGAATAAAAGAGACAAATGCCGCGCCAATATTCCATTAAAGGAAAACGGCAACGAAATTTCTTTGGCTGAACTAGCTATGAGTTGTATATACTACTGAAGCAACCTTGATAAAGCTGCAGGGATGGTAATTGCCTAGAATTTTCGTCATTGCAGCCGGTATTAGCACCTAAGCAGACGACGCTTGCTATTGGGGATTAAAGCATTTAAGACGAAGCACGTTGCATTTGAGATTTTTCACCCCGCAACTTGCAGCCGCGGGGAGCCACAAATCTCTGAGGTCATGTCGAGGAGCCGTTCGTTTTGGGTCATGCGTCACTTCTGGCAAGTGTTAACAGCGGCATTTTTTCTTTAGTTTCGATATCACACAAACACACGCACAACACACACACACACAAACACACGCACACACACACACACACACACACACACACACACACACACACACACACACACACAAAAGTGCGGATCTCACGCACTGTGGGTTTTGCGAGCCTTTCGTGACGCATTCATCGTATTTCTAACGTAAATTTCTTCACGGAGGCTGCTCCAACGTTTGGCTGCTCGGTATGCTCACTATCTGAAAGTAAGCTTCTTACTCAGCCCATAGCTTCGTCGCACTTAGCCTTGTAGAAGACATATAGCGCGATAAGTGAGTAGTGAAGCCACACTGCGCACGAACCTTGACATCGAGGGCAGGACTTCAGCAGACTGGGTATGATCTGCTGAGGAATGTTGGGCGGACACGACGACGACATCGGCGCCGGGGGCGGCGGGGGTTCACCAGAAGAGGACAGAGGAGACGGCGACGCGTAGCCGGCGTTGGAACACAGGAAGGCCGGGCTTCCCGCCGTCGCCGACGGTATCTGCACGGCGGCGGCCATGCTGGAGATGCGGCTGTTGGTGTCCTGCAGCTCGGCACGCAGCTGCGACACTTCTTGATGAGCCTGCAGAGAGCGCCGCGGTGTTGGTGACATTAGGCGAACACAAACGACGAAGGCCCTCTCGAACTGCGTTAGAGAAACACGCTTCTGGAAATGGCGAACCTGCCACTCTTAGCGGCTGAGGTGGCTTGGTAAGGGCCGACTTCCGCTCGAGCAGCATGCCGCACCACACGCATGCCGCACACATGCGGTCGGGTGAAAAACATGCACGTGTCGCACACCGGTGCACACATTTAGGTTTACACACTGTGCCCGCACATGCAGTGTAAACCGAAATATGTGCACCGGTGTGACGGTGCGGCGTGCTGGTGTGGCGTAAGTCGGCCCTAAGCCAGAAAAGACGTAAAACATGAAAGAGGAGTGGCGACACCCACTGGAGACGCATTCTGGGACTTTCACTTTGGGAGATCGGCACTGGTCGCGTGCGCACAAGGGTCGGGCAAACACTAGAAGGAAGCTCACTGGCTCTCGTCGGCTGATCTCCTTATTCTAGAACGTCCCTCCACTCAACACTCCACCTCGACTCAAGAAAGCGGATGACCGCACCGCCCTTGAGGGAAGCACATGGCCACTGCTCTTCATTGACACACCACGGCAATTCTCGACAATCGTAGCGTCTTCAGCCGAGAGGCGCCGCTTTAACTGTTCGATTCCGTGGAGTGCAGGAAGAACTTCGAATTGGAGATGGTTTGAGAAGATGGGGGTGAGTCTGGCAAAATGTCACGAAAGTGAAACTACCGCCGAAGGCGAGCGATCACACAAGAATACCGCCCCAGGAGCTCAGAACAGCAGCTCGCTAGCTGTGACTTCATGCAATGTAACAACTTCTACTCTTGTCCAGTTAATTCATCATCATCATCGTCATCATCATCATCATAATAATCTTCATCATCATCATCTTTTACGTCTACATCTGGACGAAGGCCGCTCCAAGGGATCTCCAATTACCCCTGTCTTGCTGATTCCAACTTGCACCGGCAAATTTCCAAATTTCATCACACCACCTAATTTTCTGCCATCCTCGACTGCGCTTCACTTCCGTTGGCACCTAAACTGTAACCCTACCTGCCGTGGTTGCTCAGTGGCTATGGTGTGGGGCTGCTGAGCACAAGGTCGCGAGATCGAATCCCGGCCACGGCGGCCGCATTCTGATGGGTGCGAAATGCGAAAACACACGTGTGCTTAGATTTAGGTGCACGTTAAAGAACCCCAGGTGGTCGCAATTTCCGGACTCTTCCACTACGGCGTGCCTCATAATCACAAAGTGGTTTTGGCATGTAAAACCCCATAATTTTAATTTGATGCTGTAACCCTAATGGCCCACCGGGTATTCACGCTACGCATTGAATGGCCTGCCCAGCTCCATTTTTTTTTTCATCGACGTCAACTACAATATCGGCTATTCCCGTCTGCTCACTGATCCACACCACTCTCTTCCTGCCTTTAACATTACGCCTAACGTCTTTCGTTCCACAGGCCTTTGCGCGCTCCTATAAACTTGTTATCGATCTTTGTCAGTCTCCATGTTTCTGCCTCATATGTTAACACCGGTAGAATGCATTGATTGTGCACCTTTCTTTTCAATGTTAATTGTAAGCTTCCAGTCAGGATCTGGTAATGCCTGCCGTATGCATTCCAACCCATTCTTATTCTGTAAATTTCGTTCTCATGGTCAGGGTCCCCTGTGAGTTACTGACCTAGAAAAAAGTACTCTTGCACAGACTCTAGAGACTGATTGGCGATCATGAATTCTTGTTCCCTTGCCCAGCTATTGAACATTGCCTTTTTCTTCTTAATTTTAAGCTTCAGCCTCACTGTTACACTTACTCGGTTAAGGCCCTATAGGTCATTTGTTACAATTTAGCCCCGGTATTGCTGAACAAGATAATATCATTTGTAAATCGAAGGTTGTTGAGATATTCGGCACTGACCCTCACTCCTAAGTCTTCCCCGTCTAATAGCTTGAATGCTCTTTCTAAGCAATGCAGCAATAGCATGGGAGAAGCCCTGTCTCCATGCCTGACATCTTTCTTGATAGGTAATTTTCTACTTTTCTTGAGGAGAAACAAAAGAGCTGTGGAATCCTTGTAGATATTTCTCAAGATATACACGTATGCCTCCTGTACTCCTTGATTACGCATAGCTTATCCAATTAGTTGTTCATCGGTAAAGGCAGCCTGCAATACTAAAAGCGCCAACCTTTCCGCAAAGGGTGTCGAGAAAAACGGACAAGGACGACATGGGATTCTAAGGGGTCGAAAGACCTCTGCCTGCATGTTTCGAGGACTTTGCTGTCCCAAAATGACCTAAACACGAGAAGATACAGTGTAATCCGTGGTGTCACGTTGACGTAACGGCGCTGGGTTCTTGTCGCCGAAATTCGAGAAAGCGAAGTTACTTCTCGAGTTTTTCGGTAATAATCGGTCCCTTTTCCACCCAAGGAACGAGAACCGAGTTTTAAAAGCGTACTTTAGTAGCCTGCACTGGTTTTGTGCTGCTCTTTAGTGTCCATTTTAAAGGGTCCTTGAATATATAGTTCCACGCGAGATAGAAACATGCAACCGCAATCCACTCGGATTATTTGAATTTATGTGCGATTGTTGCGCATTATATGTGTCCTGCGAGCATACACAGTCATGCACGTAGTCTTGTGTGGTGAAGCCCGCTTTTGAGTGTCCTATCTCTGTGTCCTATTCTCGTGCGCGTGAAAAGCTTAAAAGGGCGGAACATTGCCGTTTATTTTTTTTTACGCAAATATAAACAACGGTCTCCGCCGTTGTTTTTTGTACACAAAAGTAGCAGTTATCAGAGGGTGGTCTAGGGGTAAATGCGAGAAAAATATTTAAACATTACGTCGCATCCCTTTGCGGTCCCGGATCCATGATTTAAACTTCGTTCGCCACAATATCGCAAAGTACATATATATATATATATATATATATATATATATATATATATATATATATATATATATATATATATATATATATATATGGAGAGAGAGAGAGAGAGAAATTCTTCTTTCTCGATTACCTGAGTGTCTTCGTTTGCCGGCCGCGTATCCTGCACAAGTTGTTGCGGTTACGAGTGCCAACTAGCCCATAGCATAAAATGGCGTAAGTGGACGGTTTTTTTTTTCTTTCCTTATTGGAATGGCCGACAGTGCGACATGCGATTCTTGTCGAATCGAAGTGAGGAAAACATGTAGTCCCTTTTTTGCACCTAATGACCTCTAACGTCTCTTTCTAAAAACCGCCGTTAAAGCGGCTGGACTCCGGAAGGTTTTCCGAGTATAACATATTAGGACCGTTACCACATTCGTCTCAGACGCCAAAAGCTATTCGCGGACTAGCGTAGCTTTTTTTTTTTCAAGTTCACCGGGAACTGAGTGACGGTTTATGGTCCTCCTGTGCATCCCTCCGTGTGCACGTAATGTTCACTCTCTCCCTCATTTCCTCCTTCTGTTGACCTTTTATTTAAACCCTGTGTAGGAGTATCAAATCGGACGCTCACGAGCTTGTTGACCTCCCTGCATTTCCTCTCCGAGCTTCCCCTCTCTTACCAATGCGTTATTTTTTTTTATTTTTTTTTACTGCAGCGCAATCCCATCCCGCTGCAGCCCTCGTTCAACGTTCGCCGAACTTGCGATTTTTCTAAAATTGTTTCCAGCACTAGAGCCAGCGTTCAAGCCCCTCCCCATGGTGGCGCGTATCGTTAAGCGTGCAACGTGAACTCTCGTAATCCGAAACAAAGCCGTGGCACGCATGTTTGCGCTTCATAGCGGCCGCGTCCGGTGCAGCTTGTTATCGTCGTTCGAACGAATATCCGGCGGCAGTCGCTAAGCTTCGCGAGAAGCGAGCCTCCATTTCAGCGGCATTAGATGCGCCTAGACAACGTTCACCTGTGCGCGCTATACGCGTCGCGTCAGCCCCTGGGAAGCGGTTCCCCGTCAGACGCTGACGAGTTAGTCTTGCGACAGAGGCTCGCTGTTTCTTTCGTGTTGCCGAGCGCTCTGTCATGGGGCATCACCTATACAGTCGCTGCAGCACATCAGCCTTCGTCAAGTGCAGCAACAAATAAAAAATAACATATAGGAACGAGTACGCGAAAGGGGCTGTTTCTGTGTGACGTGTACACCAACGGAGGCTTCAGAATCGCGATATGCGCGCTATACTTCCGGCGTAAGGAAAGTAAGTGAATCCACGAGACGTATACGCAGGAAAAAAGAAGAGAGAGAGAGAGAGCAAAGGTCGAACAAAGAGCGAAAGGTGAAACCATCTCGGCGCTGGTACACCTGCTGCAAGCAACAATCCGAGCCGGATAATACCCGCGCGCCCAGCGCGAGTCCGGGAAAGTAAGGATTCCCCAGGAGCTTATGGGGTCGCAGGAACGGGTTGTTCGGACTCCGTGGACGGCGTACTCCCGCACAAGCGAGCCCTAACGGGATCAGCTGGAAGCGTGTCTCGTGTGTTGCCATCGCCTCTGCAGTGAAGGGAGATCGCTTCGATCGCTAACGAAAATGCAACAACGAGAAGCAGAGCCGCCGCGGAAGAGTCACGCCGACGACCGTGCCCGAGCAAGCGTGTCAAAAAAAAAAAAAGGGGGGGGGGGGGGGGTGAGGGGTGCTTGCCAGCCACGCACCGGAAAATTTAATACGCGTTGACGGTCGGGTCGGCTGTGAAAACTTCTAGCGAGGAAGAGAAGGAGGAGGAAGGGGTTGTGCGTTAGGAAATGCCGATCTCCAAGGACGGATTGTCCGAGGGCGCCCTAGTGAGGCCGTGTCGAGACCAGCTGTCGGTGAAAGGAGCGCGCATATATATATATATATATATATATATATATATATATATATATATATATATATATATATATATATATATATATATATATATATATATATAAGCCAACAACAACAACACAGGGGAAATTACTTGTACCTATTAATTGAAATAAAGCAATTATACATTAATGGAGCTGAAAGTGGATGAGAAAGCTTGCCGCAGCAGCGGAATGATCCCACGTCGTCGCAATGCGCGTGCAATGCTCTACAAAGTGAGCTAGAGCGGCGCCGTCTTCTCATCCACTTTCTGGGGTACTTATGTGTTACTACTAGAACTAACTCTGATAGTGTTAGCCAGCGCTACGGATATATATATATATAGAAGAAAGGACTTGCTGGCGGAGAAGGAAACCAGTGTTTCTCATGCATTTTCATAACTCGCCTCGCCGACGCCATAAAAAAATAATAATAAAATAAAGAAGCGCGCAAAAGCATAACGGCCAAAATGCGGCTCAGCCAGCCGCCGCCGCGAAAACTTTCGTGGCTCCCCGCGGAATTTGCGGCGCGCTACTCACTTCATGCGGTTAATTCGCGAACGCGCGGTGTCTGTACGTGTGTGCGTGCGCGCGCGCGTGAGGCGCGCCCTAATTTATCCGCCAGACGGCGCGTTAATGATAGCGGTTGCGCGGCGCGTTACTGTATACGCACGCGGGGAGCGGGAAGCAGACCGAGAAGGAAGCGTAATACGCGTGCAAAAAAGGAAGAAAGCGAAAAAAAAAAAACTCTCGTAGGCTAAATAGGCTGCACGAGCTGCGACTTCGAGAGACACCGTTCTTCGTGTGTGCTGCTGCGCGCAGAGAGCGGCTGCGACGAGTTCCGATTATGCAGAATTAATAAACAAATAATTGGCACTTTCCGGACACGAAACTGGAAACTTTTCTCTGGCAGCAAGGGGGCAGGGAGGGGGTGGACCGTTCGGTCTTACGTGGCCTCGTCCGTCTACGTGATGTACAAAGCCACGGAACCGCAGCTGCGTTCCTGGAGATCCACGGCCTGTTATATGACCGCTTGTGATGAACTGAACGACGAACGCTTCAGCGTGTACGTGCGTACGTGCTTGTGAACTTTCCGCCTCTCTGTCTACGCATATATTAGTCCCATTTGTCCAATGCTAGACACCCAAGCAGCCTCAGCCTAAGTTGCCTTTCCCATATGACTTCTCTCACTCTCTTTCCTTCTCTCTGTCTCTGTAGCCTAATACGCGCACATGAATTTGCTCGTTCATATTTTTTTTTACCCTGATCCTCGCCGCATTCCGGTGCCTCACTCTAAAGCCCGTATTCGCTAAAGTCGTCGTAGGTGCGAGTACTTTTTCATTGGCCCGCCGCTGGTGACAGGGCTCAAATTTTGATAGCAGGACAGTATCCCTTGTAATGACCAATCACTTATGTCATGAAATTACGCAATGATGAAATTACGCAATATTTTTTTTCTTTTGTACAACCCCCCCACTGTAATGCCACTGTGGCGCTGTGGGTAAATAAATAAAAAACAGTGTTAGCGCTCACGTAAGCGAACGTTGATGCGGGCGCCGTTGCTTCGAGGGAGCTTGCAGAGCAAATGGGAAATATAGACGATACTCTTGTCCTAATTCCTTCCTTTCATTTCGAAGATTTTTTTTATAAACACATCTACCATCACTGCGTTGTCTTCCCTTGTGCTTCGGTACGTACGTACGTACGTACGTATGTATGTATGTATGTATGTATGTATGTATGTATGTATGTATGTATGTATGTATGTATGTATGTATGTATGTATGTATGTATGTATGTATGTATGTATGTATGTATGTATGTATGTATGTATGTATGTATGTATGTATGTATGTATGTATGTATTTATGTATGTATGTATGTATGTATGTATGTATGTATGTATGTATGTATGTATGTATGTATGTATGTATGTATGTATGAGCCTCGGTAAATTGTTAAATTGTGAAGCGCGTCATTCTGGCGACATTCTCGGTAGAGCGCGGGGAACTCCTTCCACGATATAAACTATCGCTTACTTACGACGAAAAGTGGGCTTCTCCCCCGAAACATTCTTAATGTTGAGAAGCCAACTTCGTCAAACACTAAAGCGAAAGCCGTCTCCCTCTTCTGTCCGCTTTCCACCGTGCGCCGGTGCTTTGTCTTGCACGACCCCCTATGTACAAAGCCTTGCTTGAGCACGTGGTCCCTGCTAGATGGTGAAGCGTGCCCAGGGGACGCTTTCGATTATCGCGAGACTAGAGTCGGTGGGAAAAGTTCAGAGTACCGCAAAGGTACGCGGCAATAGGCAACATGGGTGGCGGCGGCCATATCCCTTCCAGACCGCCGATATACTGCTGGAGTGCGTTGGGTAACAGGCAGCTTTTCGCGTCACCTCGCGTTCCGTTCGCTGCAAGTGAACAGAACGCGAGATGACGCTGTTTCTTCAAATGGATATAACTCGTGATTCCGAGATATCGATGCTTATGAACGTACTGCTCGGTATACGCTTCAGAATTGTGTATGAAATGTGCGGCGATTCTTGCTATGCTCGCGAACCTTCATCGTCGCTTAATGGGTCTCGTCTTGCGTCAAGTGCTATGTGCGCTAGTTCCGGACCTCTAAGCCTACTTCCACATGTTCAGGGAATTCGTATAAAACGTCGTTTACTACTACACGGTGCCTTGAGGTTGTGTTAAGGCTGAAAACGCAGCTTTACAGCCGACTGATGTGTAGTCGGCATTCAGGTTGCCTTCATAGTGCTTGTTTGCGTCCTTCGTCTCGTCGTCCAAAGGCATGGGGGGGGGGGGGGTTCTCGTCGGCGTTACCTCGTGCGCGTGCGCGCGTGCGAGTGCTTCACTTAGCATCGATTCCCACAGGTGCGTGGGATCCGCTATACATTTTTTTCTCTCTGTGTTTATGGGAGCTGCATGCAATCATGCACGGATAGCTATTGAAGAGCTTGCAGGTTATCACGCACGAAACCGATTTGTGGTATTTCTTGCCCCTTCACACTTCCTGCACGTACCGCCATAACTCCCACGGTTCATATAATGGTGTAACGCTACCAACGTGCCTGCCGTCATGGTACCTAGAGTTTTGTGCCGGTGTTGTAGTTAACAACGCCTCCCCCCCCGGCCCCTCCGCCCATTAGATTTCTTTGAGAAACAAATTTCTACTCATTCACTTTTATTTACACATTTTACGTTACTACACCCGTCGCACCCATAACAGGCAAACACGCAGGCCAACATCTGCCCTTCTCGACATCGCCTGCCAGCTTTACCAACTCTGTCACCAGGTTTCAATTGCGGAGCCTTAATACGCTCCCTGTTGACACAGCCGGTGACGCTCGTCGCTGTTAACTTATGGTGTTTTACATGCCAAAACCATTTCTGATTATAAGGCACGCCGTAGTGGGGGGCTCCGCAAATTCGGACCATCTGAGGTTCTTTAACACCTAAATCTAAGCACACGGGTGTTTTCGCATTTCGCACCCACCAAAATGCGGCCGTCGTGGCCGGGATTCGATCCCGCCACCTGATGCTTAGCAGCCCAGTCGCTGTTGGTGTATTTTGGCAAGTGCTTCGTCATGGCAGGCGGACTTATTCGTATTTTGCAGCGTGGGAGAAACTCTTTGACAACGCACCAGGCGCGAAACTGACCAATAAGCCCGATGCTCGAAAACTCCTGGTTGGTTCTGAACCTGAAGCAGTGCGAACGGATGGTTGGATCGCTTCCGAAAACAAACAAACAAACATATAAACAAACACTTACATTTGTAAAGCTTGGGCAATGGATCCATGTGTCCTCCGCAGTCAGAGGGGTCGTACACGTCACAGTGTACAAAATTGATAACAAAAATATCTTTCTACTGAAGGGAAGTTTCCCTACTAGAATAACTCGGGAAACCCTGGACAACACCAGCGGCTCACCAGAGATGGAATGACACGACCCCTGGCGACTGCTCTCTGTGAGCCTAAAACTGCATCGAAGGATTTCGACCTGCATACTTTCTGCGGCTGCAGTGTGACTACGCGTCCGAAAACCCGTGCGCACGCACCTCCTTTTTAGAGTGCAGCTCTCTGGCGCCCGTCGCGCGTTTCGCGTCGCCGTCAGCCTCGCCGTTATGCCTCGCCGTAACCAGCTCCTTAGGCGGAGCCAGCACGCTGATCTAGCTGCGCGCG
The DNA here is from genome assembly GCF_038994185.2 of Dermacentor albipictus. NCBI lineage: Eukaryota > Metazoa > Arthropoda > Arachnida > Ixodida > Ixodidae > Dermacentor > Dermacentor albipictus. The sequence goes on along the minus strand of NC_091822.1, from coordinate 107,031,283 downwards.
CTCCTGGCGCCATCTCGCGCGCACTGCGCGAGCCTTGCTCTCCCCTCGTGCCCCAAAGCCGGATCACGTGTTCTCGCTTATCCTCTCACCCCCTTCCTCCGCGCAGTGCAATTGCGGTGACTCTCGCCGCTACCGTCCACTCCGCCTTCGCCGTACCTTCTCCCGCTGTCGCGGCATTGCCGCGGTGCCGGCGGCGGGCACTCCTTGCCACCTCGCTCGTGATCCACGGCTCTGCACTCCTCCGTCTCCACGCCGCGTGGCTGTACGGCCCTCAGCCGTGTCGCTCGCTTCCACCTTTGTGTGGCGCGTTCCTCAGTGGCATTCCTCTGGAAGTGCTTGCGCCTGGCTGTCCTTTTCCCGCCTGCACTCTTGCCCTATACCTCCCCTTTCTCGGCGCAGTGCCGTTGCGGTGACTCGAAAGACAGTTACAGCGTTTCGTCCCCTTACTTCTACTTCCCACCCCAACCTTGTGCGGCCACATTGAGGTTTGTCTGTGAGTGAATAAGTGTGTGACCTCTACTCAATACCCATGGTCTCCCCCCGCTTCCTCATCCTATCTCAGCAGAAACATTAAATAATAACTGCTAATCTCCCCCCCTCTCCGCGATGGTGACCAACTATAAGATGGCGCGATGGCCCGCCGCCGGAGAGCCGGCTCGACAGCGGCGGATCACGGTTTGTGCTGCCCAATCCAAAACGGAGAACCGCCTCCGTTCGGCACCGCGTGTTCTGTATGCGGTTGCCTGTTGTTGAAATAAGGCAGCAGCTGCGCTCAAAGATCGCATTATCAAAAGTGTAATCGTCGGCCATTTTCTTTTTCAACTGAATTGAAGGTCCTGATGAATGTTTCAGGTCAGTGACTATTTTAAGTACTTTAATCTAAAATCTGCGCTTCGCCATGATTCGTCTCTATTCGTAGGTCATGCGCCGACTCTACATCACCCACTATATTGGTGAACGTTCTGTGTATCGGTCCCAGTACCTCCCATGTATTTGTAAAGATGTATATGTTTGCAACTTTATGCCTTGCCCCCAATATGTAATGAGGCTTCTTGTGAAATATTTATGCTATTTTTTCTATGTAAGGTGATCGTTATCTCCTTTATTTCCATGCTTCTAGATCCGATTTCGGAACAGCAAGCTCTTCAATGTAGACAACCTTTCCTTACTGTACGCACCTGTTGCAGGTCGCCGTCGATGCGAGACGCGAGCGCCTTGTTGTCGTCCATCATGTTTCGGAACTTGGCCTGGGCGTCCACCAGCAGTCTGCGCATGAGCGCCATCGAGGACTGCAGCGCCACCTGCTGCTCATGGCCGCCGCCGACGAGCGTCCCGGTCGCCTCGCCTGCCCGTCCGACGCCCGCCTCGTGCGTGTTGGCGCCCAGAAGGGGGCGCTGCGGCTGCTGCTTCTTTCCCTGCAGCGGCTGTTCTTCTGGCTGAGGCCGCTGCTGAGGTGCCCCGGCCAAGCTGTCGTCCGGTCCTGCCGGCGATCTCAGGACGTAGCGCACGATCTGCTCGTTCAGGGAGTCCAGGGACTGGATGGCTGCACAGGGACAGGCAAAAGGGAACAGATCTCACTCGGTGCGGAACGTGAAAGAGAGAAATCGCCATACCCCGATGTGCATAGCACAAAACTACAAAGGAAACATCGTATACATGTCTCAGGAAGAAAGGTTTGCATATGAAAAAAAAAAGATTCATTTCCATTACACCCAGTCAAAGTTGATGTACAGCGAAACTGGTGTGGACGTTATACAAGTGCCAGCACCCCAACTACGTTAGACAATGTTTCACAAGCACGACAACCACAACCGAGGTACGTCACGCGCGCACGCACATGTGCGGAAGTGTATCATACATACTCGTTCTTCCAGGTTGTCCGCCAAGCGCCTTATTGAACTAAATTAATATCTAAAATTAATTGAGTCAGAAAATTCGTAACCTACGACTTACACTCAATCCACAGACATGATAGCTTCGGAGTGAAATACGAATATGCGTGAAAACATAATTCAGTCTTTTTTAGGAAAAGTTTATTCAACAAAAGACGATACGAACACTTCCACCAGGACAATAATATATACAAAGTATACAAAGCATTACATATACGGCACATCTTCAAAGAAATGTCTGAGTCCATATAGCCTCACTCACATACAACAAGGTAGACCCGCGGAAACGCAAAGTTACACATGAACTAATTGTAACAATGTATAAAATGATGAGTATATACAATGTACACAACGGTTATGCCGATGTGACAAAGGCAATTTACATAATTTTGTATTGATTACTTTTGATATCCTGGTTGTTACAAGAACCACGTTGGTCGAAAATTAACCCCTATGCGTCCATCAGCCACCGCCAGGAAACGGCATGGCCACTGTCGAAGGAACACCTCTCCCACAAAGAAGAACAACTCATCTGACAGAAACGACAGCAGCGCTCAAAGTCGAGCCTTTCCAGAAGCGGAAAGAGCACGCGGCGGCGATGTTCAGCGGCCACTGCCTCGCACCGGTAGCGCCGAAAACGAAAGGCCCACGTAGCAACTAATAGCCGCGCAGAGCGGCCACGTGAGCAACGACCAGATGTGTGACAATTCTGTTACGCGGAAACTGAAAGACGAATCCCTTTTCATGCTGCCGTTTGATGTCCATCCTCATGCATCCTCATTCTTGCAGGCCCTCCACCTCGGGTAAAGGCGTCATTGAAATAATTGAATTTCTCAAAGTCAACCATGCCACAAAATTCGTAAAGTATGACTTACACACAACCTACAGAGATGATAGCATAAGACTTACAGCATCAGACTGTAAATCGCACATTCGAGAAAACATCATTGTGCTACGGGGAAACTCCATCACAAACTTCTTTTTCAACTGCCGGTTTTTAGATGAGCACGCCACGAGAAATTCCGACCATGCAGAGGCTAAGAGCTTCGCTGAAAAATTCATCCTGGTTCGGGTACTGAACCTTGGATAGACGCACTTTCCAGGTTGATCTCTATACCATTTGATCTAACCATGAGGCTAGCAAACTGCAGAACGAAGCCGAATCATTGTCTACTCGAAGCCACGGACATGGGCAGGGTTCCGGAACCGGAGGGGCCGAGGGGACATGCACCCCACACATGCTCTATACAACGATAAACGCAGTTGCACACGCCGTGAAAGTGTAATTCATTAGCAGACCAATGAACTATTGCAAAAGCTGATCACACAGTTTAATTCAGTAAGTAACCAGGTAAATCAACACACACACACACACACACACACACACACACACACACACACACACACACACACACACACACACACACACACACACACACACACACACACACACACACACACACACACACACACACACACACACACACACACACACACAAACACACACACACACACACACACACACACAAACACACACACACACACACACACACACACGCACACACACACACACACACACGTAGAGAGCGAAAGAGAGAGTGAGAGAGAGATCACGGGCGGTGTTTTGCTTCTAGAGTTACAAATCGTCGACCAACTGGCCGATTCACTAACTGCCTATTTTACTGATGGACTGACCAATAAATGGTTACTCAGCGAGTGGTTAAGCCAGAAAACGAAATTAAACAAATAAAGGTGAAAAAAAACCACGTCTGTATGGCAGAACATTACGTTTTTCTGCTCTCGGCCTCAAGCCACCTTAAGTGTTCTCTCGCTTAAAAAAAAAAGGAAAGCTACTTTATCAAACAAGAACGGACACGCTCGGAGCTTCGAGAAGCGCAGTTTAGTGCACTCGCAGAAAGTGGCGTACAGAGGAGAGAAGCCTGCGGACCGTAAATTCCCCGCCACGACCGCCGCCGAGCGACGCGCAATCGGCCTGCGCGACACGCGCGATTGACCTATTTTCGCCGCTTCTTTACGCGCTTTTTTACGACCCACCGCGCGCGATCGTCCCGAGTCCACCGCACCACTCGCTGCCCGTGGCAGTCGGCCCGGGCCTCGCACGGCCAAAGCCACCCACAAACCGCGAAGACTTCCCCCAGGAGAAAGAAGGCAGGGCACGGGCAATAAAAGGCCCAAGGCACCCCCGCCTGTCCCACCAGCAACTTCCAGAAGCCAACCGCCCTTCCGTACACAACGAGGGGCTGCCGCCGGTTGCGTTGTGTATACGGAGTGGGCCGACATGATGGTAATGGACTTTGCGCTCCCCGAAATTGGTGGCCGCGCCAGACAGGCGCGCTGTTGGAAAGGGTCACGCTGATAAGGCGTCGCCGCGTGCCCCTCGAACTCGGTGAATGTTTGATCTGCTTCATTGTTTGGGTACGTTCGTGGATGCCATGACGGTGTGTTCGTGGACGCCAGTTTTGCGAAGCGGTGGCACAGCGAAAAGAAACGGGCTTGTTTTAATGCAGGAATCACTTTCTCTGGGTTATATTCCGTGGTTATCGACCGCCGCTCACAACCTGGCAATTCCAGAGATAAGGCATACAGTCGGAGTGCAGCTTGGTTTACATACTGATGAAATGGTACACAACGAATAATAAAGATAGCATCGTTGCACATTATCCCGGAAGTGGACAGGGTATACGAAGCACTAAGTGCATGGTTTTCGTACAATTTTTGGCTACAGCTCCGTTAGGTCTGCTTGTTTTTAAATACTTGTTTTAGTTCAAATATATCTTGAGTTGCTGTTGTTTCCCATCAAGCGTGAGGCTCCTTGCGAGCAAGCGATTGTGGTGTTGTTTTTTTTTGTTTTCCTCTTCGTCCTCGGTTGTTTTCTAGCCGTATTTCATCATGGATTCATACCAACTGGCTGAAACCTTTGTACAAAGTAATTCAAAACCAGGGGCCATTATATTCACAGAGCTCTTCTTTCGTAAGTGCTGTTTGGCACTGGAAGGCTACCTTCGCTAATTATGCGACCAACATCGCAATTACATGCAATTCTAGCGGATGTTGTTTCTCGCTTTTGTGAGTATGGGCAATGAATCGCACGAGTCACCGAATAAATGAATTCAGGGGTTTTACGTTCCAAAACCACGATTTGATTACGAGGCACGCCATAGTGGGGGCTCCGAATTAATTTTGACCACTAGGTGGGTCTTTAACGTGCCCTCAATGCACGGGGCACCGGGTGTTTCTCTCTTTCTTTTTTTTTGCATTTCGTCCCCATCGACATGTGGCCGCCGCAGCCGGGATTCGATCCCGCAACCTCGTGCTTATTATAGCAGGGCAACGGCACAGTCGCTAAGCCGCCGCCGCGGGTGGTACGATTCGCTGCATTCAGTTTCGTGTACCTTGTCGAAAACGTGCTGTTAAACCGTGCGCCATTGCTAATGACTCCCAAAATATTGTCATATAGTAATTTTTCCTTCACACAAATTACAAAGCATTCTTTTTTTGTTTTGTTTTTATAGGAATGCAAACGGTCTTTTCTCTCCGGCTATTGACGTTGAATGGGGTTATTCATCAACGATGACAGCGACCTGCGCGCCAGCATGTGGGCACGAAGAAATATGAAGTGCAAAAAAAAATGGTCGCAGCTAATAATAACTACAAAATGCTCTTGAAGGAGCGACGAAGACGATAACGATGTCGGTGTGAATGAACGCTCGAGCTGCCCTGAAGCCCGCGCTTTTGTGCTGTGTAGCTTAACAAGTATCCAGCCCGCTACTGCAGCCTATAAAGACATCTGTTGTTGGAAGAAGTAACATCTGTTGGGGGCAAGGCGGGGTAGTACAATAACGGCAGCAGATGGATGGGACTTAATGAACTATACAGCACAAAGGCTCTGGTTTAAATGCAGCTGTAGCGTTAGGTTAGGTAAAAGATCACCTATAAATAAAGCATAAAATTTCCGTGACGCTTTAATTCCACCTGCTGTTAAACGATAACAAAACAGTTGGGACCAATTATGCGAGAAGAAAGAGACGAGAAGCGCGCAAGCACTGAAGCAGACATTGTTCCGCGCGCGCTGCAATCCCGTTTCTTTCAGTACATTTGTACCACTGCGCCCAAGCGATTAAGGTCTTTGTCTGTGGCTCACCTCCCATTGTCTGCCTCGTTTTCGGGTAGAATTACTGCCTGCTTGTTTCGTCGTAGTTCTAAACATAAACTCGGATACACGTTTCCCCCTTTACCATCACAATCATCTTCTCTCCAGCGACTATAGCCTCCTTATCCTCGCTCCGTAGGCGCTGGTTAAAAAACGTGACATCCATCATTCAGTGCCAATTCGTTCCTTTCCTAATGCTGTGCGTCTCGGGAGAGTGCTGGGCGGTCCCGGGGGCAGGAGCTGTCGCCAGCTTTCTTTCTTACTGCGGCCTTCCCTCCCTTTCATTCATTCATTCTTTCAGTCTTCAATAGAAACGACAAGAAGAACAGCAGGATCACTCGAGGCGGCTGCGATAAAACGTTTTCAAAGACGGCAAACAACAGCAGTGCTGCAGCAGCAGCGGCGGACTCCTCTATACGCTTCCAGCTTCCAATCACGTAGCGGGGAGAAGCGCGAGCTAGTCTCAGAGATCAAAGCTATACCTCGCTCGAATCAAGCACCGAAGCGACGAAAACCCAATCGACTAGGCGAGCAGAGAGGTGTGTGTGTGTGTAGGCGGGCAAGTGTGGCTGCTATCCGCGAGGCGCTTCTAGAAACGGAAGAAGGAGAAACAGAAGCAAAACAGCGAGAAGTCGTTGTGTACTCGGCGAGGCGCGGGCAAAGGCTCCGCGGATCGGGTAGGCGGGGAGCGGGAAGAAATTCCGTTTCCGGCGCCTGCGGGTCTTTTGGCTCTTCGCGCGGATGACACAAAAGAAGAGGCTGACGTACTTGGGGGGATGGGGGGGGGGGGGGGTGCCTTTCCCTAGTTGTCGCTACACTGAGTGATTAAATAGGAAATGGAAAGGGAGAAAGACCACGATATAGAAAGGAAGCGAAGCCAGATCAGGCTTCTATGGCGGGGTCCTTTCTGTTCGCGCGCTCCGCGTTGAACGCATGGTATGTGACAAAAGGTGGGTATCTCAGAGACAGAAAGAGAGAGAGGAGAAAACTAAGACAGAGCCTGAGAAAGAGTGAAAGGAATACGAACGATGAGCATGAGAGAGAGGAAAGAGCGAGAGTGAGACGGAGACAAATAAAGTGAGCGAGAGGCAGAGAAAGAGAGTAGGGGGACCGAATGAGGTTTAGAGAAAGAGATTCGTGTGGAACCGTGGGTCACGCGTAAGCAGAGACAACTGATACTTACGCACGCACTGGGCCTCGTGCGTTGCAGCGCTGAGCTTACGCAACGAGGAGACGGGGCGGACGAAGGAGCGGGTGTTTCGCAAGACAGAAAGTCGTCGTCGTAATGGTTCGTGAGCAGGAACGGCGAGAGAAGGGAAGCCGTAACGCAAGACTTCCGCGCTCCTTGTCTGCATCTTCAGTGTCGAGACGCTATGGGGAAACAGAACTGGGGCCCACAGTCGCACAGCCCTTCGCACGCTACAGTGGCAGGGAATTGCGCGACGCCGGTAAACTGTGACAGCGAGCATATTATTAGCGACGGTCACCTGCGAACGAGAAACAGAACTTTCTTACGAAAGAAACGACTTTGGTCGATTCTCCCCTTACACGAGGGTCATTTGATAAGTATGGTAAAAATACAAGAGATGGCGCTACAGTTCTGTTTTCTTTCACGTGGCGCGCGAGAAGCACCCTACATATGATGGAATAACTTGTTTACGCTGGTACCGACAGTTAGTAAGCTTCTAACAGCCATTGGCGCTGAACTGTGTGGTGATTCCCGTCAAAATGGAAAAAGGTGAATTTCGAGCAGTGATCAAACATTTTTATTTAAAAGGCTCGGTGGCTGCCCAAATTAAACCTGAGTTGAGCGGCGTTCATGGAGACTCTGCACCATGACTGAAGACCATTTACTACTGGATAAATGGATCCAAACGTGGCCGAACCTCGACGCAATATGAAGCATGTCCTGGGCCAGTGGAGGTCACCATGCCAGAAATCGCATCGAAAATTCATGGAATTGTCATGAAAGCCCGTCGAGTGAAGGTAGGTGAGATAGCTGAAATTTTAGGCATCTGGGCAGAGAGAGTTCACAATATTCTTCATGAGAAATTGCCCATGAAGAAGGTCTGCGCAGGTTGGGTGCCGCGATTGCTGACCATCGACCAAAGGCGCCGCAGACATCTCGAAGAAGTGTTTATCGACACTTGATCGCAATCCGCAGGATCTTTGGCGCCGATTTGTGACAGTTGACGAGACGAGGATACATCATTACACTTCAGAGTCTAAACAGCAGTCAAAGCAATGGACTGGGCCTTGTGAAAGGGCTCCAGAAAAAAGCAAAGACTGTTTGGACAGCCGGAAAAGGTCATGGCGACTGTCTCTTGTGATTCACGAGGAAAAATCTTTGTAGAATACCTAAAAATCACCAAAACGATAACAGGACCATATTATGCAACGCTTCTAGTTCAAGTGAAAAAAGAATTGCGCGTAAACGACCTAAGTTAGGATGGAAAACCTTCTCTTTCACCCAGGCAACGCTCCGCCCCAGAGATCGCATGGTACAATGTTAATACATTGTTCATACATTATGTTAATATAGTACAATAGGGAGCGATCATCTCTTCTCGTCAAATGCACGACCAATTGGTTTCTTCGCAGGTGTTGCTTGAAACTCCATCGACCAGTTCACTAATTGCGCAGCACACTTTCGTGAACACAACACGCGCAGCTGGAGAGTTTCTTCGCGTCGGGAAAGTCCGGGAGGAACTGAGCACTGCCGCGAAAGGTTCGAGGCACAGCCCGGTGAGCGTTAAATTTCGTGCAGCCCATTCTGCTAATGAGTCGGAATGCGAAGAGGGCGAAGTTGCCTCGCGGCGTCCTTCCTTTAATGTACAATATTTCCTTCCCTGTGCATGGTCGATTTGCTCTATAGCTACGCGATCACTGTGACGTCAACGGCAGTACAAGGGCTTAGCTGGGTGCATTACAGTCCACTTCACTCGGACCGGTGTATTCTATAGCATATCGACACGCATCCGGCCAAAGGGAACGGCACATAGGGTGCGTGTGCGCGCAAAGCCGTTCATGCCCGCACGTAGAGCACTGCCGGCGTGAACGGAGCGCGTGGGTGCGTCCACTCGGCTTCCTTGTTGTGCTGCACACAAGTTCACAGCATGTGGCTTTCGTCTCTCGAAGACCAGCTCACCGAAAAAAAAAAAATGGCTGTGGCTTAGGTAAGGTTAAGCCCAGGATGCGAAGCGTACTAGCCTTTATTTTAGTTGTTGAACCACTGTTTTGCCTGGTGAACTGCTGTTGCTTGGCTATATTTGGTTCGGCTAGACGAAGAAACAACTCATGCATTACTGCTTCGCCTTCAAGAGTGGAACGCGACAGCGTTCCCGTCGACCCGCCAAGGGGTGTAAGACAATGGGCTACAGGGCAGCGGCTACGCGCCCCGCATTGGACGCGGTGAGCGTCGAGCAAAGCAGCGTTCGACGCGGCAACGAAATGTGCGCGTGAGCAAGAGACGCACGCCTTAGAAACAGCTCGTTTCTAAGGCAACACCGCATTCACTAGAGGCGCTTTTGTACCGCTTCGAAGCATCGTACTCGTGGCTCAGTGGTAGCGTCTCCGTCCCACACTCCGGAGACCCTGGTTCGATTCCCACCCAGCCCGTCTTGCAAGAGTTGAGCCAAAGCCACTTCTCCTCTGTCGTGACGTCACGGTGTCACGTGGTTTCATGGCGACACCGCCGCGCCTGAGGAGCTGGGTTGAGCTCTCGTAATATGCTTCGCATAAAAAATTGAAATTTACGACAGTTACATGCAGTGCCTCAGCACGTTACATATGAATGAAGAGAAGCGTGTAAGCGACGCCCTGCCAAAAACGGTCTACTGCCACGTGATCTGGCCGGCATGGCGAGATCTGTCAGTCCCGTCGTGGGATTAGCCAGGTGCGCGCTTTATCGCGTTTTGCTGGACCCAGTAAATGTTTATTCAGTCACTCGCTCACTGCCACGTGTGCGCTGGTGTGTATATATATCTATATATACACACAGAGTGTTTCAGCGAACACTTTCAAAATTTTTTAAAGGTTGCCTGTGGAAGGTAGCTCAATTCTAGTTTATGAACCGGTCTACTCGAAGCGGCGGACACTACTTGCAGAAAAAATTGAAAAGCAAAATCCACTAACTAATGTAGATTCACTAATTAAGATTAATTAATTAATTAAAAATGTCTCAATGAAAAAAATTACATTATGGCCCATAGTGATATTTACAAATTCTAGCTGTGGACTTCGCAAGGCGGATCCACTTGGAACGAATATTCAAGATGACACCAGTTTCCAGATATAAATTCCCGAACTTTGCGGAGAAATGCATTGGCGTTCCAGTTAATTTGTTAACAAAACTTCGTTTATTGCCCTGGAGCACACAAGTAACTGGAACGCCAATGCATTTCTCCTCAAAGTTCGGGAATGTATATCCCGAAACTGGTGTCATCCTGAGAATTCCTTCTACGTGGATCCGCCTTGCGAAGTCCACAGCTAGAATTTGTAAATTGTAATACGGGTTAAGATACTTAGCTAAAAAGTTTACAAGTGCATTCTTGTTAATTAGCCAATTTTGCATTTCAATTTTTTCTGCTAGCACTGTCCGCCGCTTCGAGTAGACCGACTCATAAACTAGAATTGAGTTATATGCCACAGGCAACCTTCAAAAAAATTTGAAAGTGTTCGCTCAGACACTCTATAATACTTGATTAGCTCAAGCAGGCCACAGATTATTTTTTGTCGCCTCCCTCCCTCCGACTTTCAACGCGGCTGCCAATAGAAATCATCCTCGTATAGGGGATCCATAGGTCCATGCAACTCACGTATACGGTTCCTCTTTGTATAACGTTAACTCTCCCGCTCGTGTCTACGGGAGCTACAATATCTAGTGGTTCAGGAAGCGTGGGAATGATCAGCAGCCCGTGTATTTAACCAAAGTTGCCCTTTCTGTCTTCGAACGGCTTTTATACTGCTCAAATTGTTCGCGTTCAACGAAATACCAATTCACCAATTCGCAATGATTATGCACGCGCGCAAATACCTGCCCTACCGCGTTTACAAAGAAAAAAAATTATCACTGCTTGGAAGTTTAGAAACACGAAACGTAATCAATAACGCCACGTGGATGTCCGAACTCCACAAGCCCCAGCAAATTTCATATTTATACTTTAAACTCGTCATTCTCAAGGTGGCTGAGCGATCGAAGCGCCCGAGTTTCCCCTAGCGACTGTTGTCGCAAATTGACATCCATCAGCGGGGGAGGGGGGAGGGGGGGGGGACACGAACCCTGTTTGCTTATTCGGCAGGCTGCCTCGGGTCGTCGGAATCTGCGCTTTGATCCAGCAGCGACCCGACGGCGGCGGCTCGGGTGCACCGGAGAAGGGTCGTCTACGCCACACACACACACACACACACACACACACACACACACACACACGCACACACACACACACACACACACACACACACACACACACACACACACACACACACACACACACACACACACACACACACACACACACACACACAAACGCGCGCGCGCGCGCACACACACCCCCTCTCTCCCTCTTGCTCCTTTTTGGGACCATCAGCGTCGCCTCGGCACACGCTTGTGTACACGCCCAGGCCAGCGGTGTATAAATATATTACGGCTCCCGAAAAAAGAAAGCCGATCCATCGGTAACACCTTACAATAAGGTTGTTCGGCCCAGTTTGGTGCAGTGCGTGGGTGGGAACGGATCCCGTCGCGAGAGCTGGCACATTCGGACGCTTCGTTCTCGCACGAAATATTTGTTTAGAGAATCTGCTATAAGGATGGTTTTCTGCCAGGCAGTACGTGGACCGGCTACGAATAGACAGCCTGGCTACTTATGAATTGACACGTTTTGTTGAGAGCGGTGTATGGCACACTCTGAAAACAGCCCGCTATGAAGTCTACGCGAACTAGACTTGTTAACAAAATTGACACAAAGACATACTTAAACACAATCTTATATATGCGCCCATGGAGCCGCTTCGCATATACAGGCGAGGGTTTGGCCAAACTGGTTGCTTGAACTCTGGCACTGAATTATTCTTGCGGTTTGACAGAAACAGCACGCGTGAGACAGCTGGATGAGACAATTGGCGACGTAGGAAAACATGGTGTGCATTTTCGTTTGGTATAGTACGACGTGAAGTTTGATGCCCGCTGGCCCCTCTCAACATCGCTTGCTACTGTCGTCCTTTTTCTTACGAAAAGCCGCACACATCCACTGAGGGCCACTCCTCGAGGATAAACCAGTGTGAACGAAAGAAGTACCAAAGGAATAAGTATGAAATCACGCAGGGTAAAAATATGAATATGAAAGACAGAAGTTTCGTTAGCTTAAAAACAAAATGGCGATTGAGGAACAAAATAATAATAACAATAGTAATAAATTAATTAAGAAGAGATCAATGCCTTTAGCGAGGTAACTGCCTTGATTCAAAGGGGAAGTACTCAACATGGCAGCTTCTAAAGGTCGATGCACCGAAATAAGAGATAAGAGAACAGGTCAAATGCAGGCCAAGCCGTCAAAGTGGCATTTCTGAAACTCTCCTTTAGAATCACCGTGCGTGCTTGTCAGAAGTGTTCCTTTTTCTTCTTCACATTAAAGTCCCCGCCAACATGAAATGCAAACGCTGTCAAACACTGAAAGAAAAATAATAAGCTTAAGGGAGAACTTACGCAAAACTTTTGTCTCGCTTCTATGGCTACTAGATAGTGCGTAATCACGGTATGATGCCTGAATTCCTCGACCGTGAAACAAATGAAGAACTATGACATATTTTAATGGGACGAATTCAAAAAGCGTGCCAAAATTTTGGATCTAGGGTTTGTTTGCAAGAGCAACACATGTATACGCCATGGAAATTGGCGTATGAAGGTGGGTGGGTTGGGGGGGCTTCACGTAGCATTCCTGGTGCGCGGGTCGGGGCAGTAGTCGAAGCCTCACTGTGATCATCTTGTTGCAAGTTTCGGACAACGGGATAATAGGCAGTAGGTTAGAAGGACAAATGACAAGAATTTCGAAATGGCCATCCTAAAAAGAAAAAAAAAAGGGGGGGGTATAACTGGTGATTTTTCGCTAGTTCGAGGCGTTCTGATGCGACAACTGCACAATTATCGGTACGACAGCTATATCTGATAAAGCAAGAAAAGCGGAACACAATTTTTTTTTTCAGTACCCCTTTAGATTTCAGGAAATGTTCTTTGTTGAAGTCCTCGGACGTTCTATCGGTCACATTACATGGCCCGTATGAACAGCCGACCGAAGGCGCGCTACATTAATAGAAACGTCGGTGTCTTGTGAGCACGATCATCGCTTGCATCAGCGGATTGGTCGGCGCGTTCAATTCCCGCCCTCACTGGGTGCATAGCCCGCCATAGTTACCCAACAGTTATAGTTACCAAACACCGCGGTGACGTCACGTTTCATCACTGGGCGAGTGCACGTATCTGACAGTTGACAGGTGCGCGTTGCAGAGACGCGACCACGTACTCCGAGCTCAAATTAAATCTTATTTTAATGTCCGGGATACCAAGGACCACATCTTAACGAGTGGTCTGATTTCACGAGAAAGTCTTGAAATAATTCGGAAGAGCCGTACAGCTTGAAATCGACCCAACATTTGTGCATGCGTTATAGCTTACGTCTGTTTTGTCTCGGTGTAAGTCGTGCATACACTATTGCGGGGTGTCAACGGTTGAAAAATCTGCACGTCAAGGTGTCCACTAAAGGAATGCGTGTTTATATGCTACCGTCAGACATCTCACACGTGAAGCACGCGTGAGTCAATAAACAAAAAAAGGAAAGGGGAAAAAAAAGGTACTACGCTGAGCTGAAGCCATACGCATTCCCGGGCGCCTCAGGTCGTATGCAACGCTGAGATCAGATCGCATGATTCAATGAACACCGCCGGCGCGCTATAGCCTGACGACGCGTGCATCAAGCCTCGCCGAAACCGGCTTTCCGTAAGCGCGACGTTGACGGGAATGCTGACGAGATATATACACGCGCATGCCTTTCTCGTACTAAGACATCCCGTTCCTTTTTCCTTTCTCTCGCGCGGACCAGGCCCGTCCGTGCTGGACGCTGCACGCAACTAACGGGAACGTGAGGGTGCGCATGCCTTTCTCGCACTAAGACATCCCGTTCCTTTTTCCTTTGTCTCGCCCGTACCGGGCCCGTCCGTGCTGGACGCTGCACGCAACTAACGGGAGCGTTGAGGGTGAGCCTATTTGCTGTTATAGGCGCAGGCAGCTATATAGACTCGCAAGAGGCGGGAGCGACGCCTTCGGCTCAGGAGAGAGAGAGCTGTCGGCGGTGGCGGCGCTCGGAAATAAATGACACGCCCGATGATGTTACACGCCGTTAATGAGGCTCCTCTCGTCGCGTCAATAAAATGGATCGGGCACAATGCCGCTTCCTTCGCCGCCCAAGCAGCAGCATCCTGACAAGCAGGAAGAGAAGAAAGGGGCTGCCCCGTACTCGGTTGGCGGTTTGCCCCGTGCGATGACGACGGCGACGTCCTATACGCCAGCCCGTCCCTTTCGCTCGTTCTTCTTCGTCTTCTTCCGTCTGATCTGATAGCGATGATCGCGTTGTTTCGTTCCAATCAGGCGGCGCGCGCTAGCCAGCGCCGTCTTTTCGAGGAAAACGATTGCTCTGGCAGGCGGAAGAGGTTGGCTTTCGCCAAGCTTATGTTGCCCATTGTTGTTGCCTATGGTGGGACGATACTTTCATGAGCATTCTTTTCCTTCGGCTCTTTGTCTCTCTGGTTCCAAGCATTTTTCCCCGCAAAGCAGCTTTTGGGGGTAGGTACGTTCCTGTTTCGCCTTGGTTGAGCTGTTGGATTGGAAAAACTTTAATAAAAAGTCCTGCAGGACGCACGGCAGCGCGCAGTGGGCGTCTCCCACGCAGGGACCGACAGGGAATACCTGGCGGCCGCTGCGCGAGCCTGCTGGACGGCCCATTGCTGGTCTTGTAGGAGCGGGCTTCTTAGGGTCTTCTCCCACCTGTCGGAGGTAGAGTCGGGCGGAGCGTTTCTGCACTCCCAGAGCACGTGTGCGAGTGTCGCCTGAGAGTTGTGGTTGAGCTGTCTTTAATAAGAATTTCCGCTATGTGTCCAGGAAGAGGATCCCTTTCACAAAGGGCTAAGCGAGGGACCGAAAACTGCCTTTCTTAAAGTTTAACGAATGGCGGTTCGACCTAGCGTATTTGTGATTACTTCGCGGAAATGTACTCTTCTCAGGTCTGATTAGTGCGCCCGAGTAATGGTTTAGGGCGTCATGCAGCTGATTGAAGAATGTTAGTCATCTTCCGTATAGCCTGCGGTGGAACGAAGCCGATGATGTTTTTTTATAATTTTATTTTAGAGAGGCACAAAAAAGGGAAACTTAGTTACCTGCAATAGAACGCGCTGCCTGGCA
This sequence comes from Dermacentor albipictus, assembly GCF_038994185.2. Lineage (NCBI taxonomy): Eukaryota > Metazoa > Arthropoda > Arachnida > Ixodida > Ixodidae > Dermacentor > Dermacentor albipictus. Next base: position 107,015,769 of record NC_091822.1, on the reverse strand, counting down.
CTGCGATGACTCTAATTCATTATAGTAAGGTGCACCTGGTCAGGATGCCATATAGATACACCGGCAATGTTAAGGTTTCTTCATCAGATTAAGCAGTTTCGTAAAATCTGGACGCCGAGTGTGCAACCACGCCTTCGCTGCGAAGCTGACGTACGACCGGCTGGGGCAGGGAAGAGACAAACAAACAAAACAAAACAATATGCGCATGTTTTTTTTTTTTGTTAGAGTAGGTGACAGACGTCCCAACGCAACGTAGACGACGTCAGAAGGGCCTAGTCGTCCCGCGCGTCTTTCGATTTTAACTCTCTCTCTCTCTTTCGAAAGACCACCAAACGCTAAAGAATAAAAGCGCGTACGAAACGTGCACTATAGGCGTGCCCTCGCAAACGGCAGGAAAGCTATCGAACCACCGTTGAGCCAATCTTTCCCAAAGTATTTCTTTTTTTTTTTTTCGAACAGACAAGCCGTTCCTTCGGCGCGCTCGGATACCATGTAAGTAACGCAGTGACGCAGTGCGTATCGTCGTGTGCGGCGCTTTAAACGAAATGACATCTGGAGAGATAACCCTTCTACCCGCTTGGCTGCATCCGGAGGTCGGAGAAACGCCCCCAGAACAAGAAAAAAGAAATGATAAAAGCACGACGCGGTCGCCCGGGCAACGTTGAAGACTCGACATTTATATAAAACCAGGAGCGACATGTTTGAAAAAAAACGAAAGAGACCGGTTAAGTTAAAGGAAATAGAAGGTGAAATAGAAAGAACGAACGAAGATGCGAACGTGTTCGGATAGGGTGAAAAGAGCCAAAACCATTTCCGACTTTCCGAAGAGCCAGATAACGCGGGGGGAAGGACAAATATTAAAGAAAAGAAAGAAGAGGAAGTAGAAAACTTCAGAAAGATATTAGCTCTGGTGCGTCGAATGCCTGTAACGTACGGAACCCTCTCTCCCCCCCATACTTAGCTTTTTTTTTTTCGTCGATAACGATGAGAGAAGAAACAAATAAAGGAAGGTGAACGAAGGAAACAAAGGGCATTTCAAAGGTCGAACGTAACACGAAAGCGAACGAATAAAAAAGACGGCGAACAGGGCGCTTCGGCTTTGCGGTACATACGAAGCCGAATGAGACGGATGGAAGGTTTTTCAGAAGATGTAGGGGAAGGGTAGAATAGCTTCAGAAAAGAAAGGAAATGAAGGTAACAAAAGTGGAATAGAGAGAGAGAGAGGGGGGGAGAAAAGGATGGAAGGCGGACACAAAAGGACGAAGCAGTGAACGAGTACAAAATCGAGCAAGGGGGGGTCTCCTCGCGCGCTTCTCGAGTTAGCGTTCAAATTGGCCCCAATTCGGCCGTTTGTCGACGGCCGGGCGCCCGCCCGCTGCCACGGCGGAAGGGGGGGGGGGGGGAGGGGTGGGGGTGGCACAGCAGAGAAAGGCCTTGTCCGGCGTCGTCTCGCAAACGGACGCCTGTCGACCCGGGCGCAGCGACAAGTATACATCTCTAAAGCGGCGAGCGCTCCTTTGTGAGACCAACGTCCGAGACGAGGACGACGACATTTTAGACAGGCCCCGTCCTCCTCCTATCAACAGCGTCCGCGGCTCGCTCCGTCGCAGAAGCGGTGCCGTGCTTAGCGCGCGTTATTTCGCGCGATGCTTTCTAAACATAATGGTTCGCCGTCCTCTGTGACATTGTGGGTATACAGACGCAAGGAGACGACGACGACTGCGTTTCGCGAAAAGCTTTCATTTGCATATATACACGTATACACCAGCCTCGGTCGACCCGCGGAGTCAGCATAAGGCGCCTTCAACGCTTCTCTCTTTCGCCCCCCCCCCCCTTTTTTTTTCCGCCACGTCGTCTGGAAAATTAATTTCGTGGCTCTCGTCTTCACTCGTGTCGCTGGATGGCTAGGAATGGTGGCATATTTCTCGCCCTATTTTGGCGGTGGACACCAGACGTCACGGGACGTCCGAGCATCACCGTCGAAAACCCGTGTGATTTATGTTGAACGGACTTTTCGGAGATTAGGCAAACGCCGTATAGTAGAATGTCCCGGTTTAATTTCGACGACACGGAATGTTCTGCCGTGCGCCTAAACCTAGGAACACGAGCACATTTTTGTTTGTTACTTTCGCATCTTGCGTCAAAATGCGGCAGCCGGAGCCGGAAATCGCACTCGCAACGCAGTGTGGAAGAGCAAAACACCACAGCCGTTGAGCCACTGCACGGCCCTTGCGCTTACCGCGCAACAATATGGCTGCACGCAATTAAATCTCGACAGAGAGTACGTTGAAAGCATGTGGAATTCAACATAAACGCAACATCGTTGCCACGGGGATTTTTTGTAAAGGCGCAGCAGGCATTGGACCTTGGCAGAAGGGAATGTGCGCGTTGCCCGGGCAACCATATTTAAGGATCCCCTTGACAACGGCAACGGGAGTTAGCATAGTAAATAGATATAATGTGCGTTGTCGTGCGCGCTTGTCTTCGACGCAATCTGTTGGACTTAAATTTTTGATACTGTCGTGAGCTTGCCCACGACCGTGCGCGAGAACTAACGCGCCGCGACGGTCTGGAGGCTCCAGAGGGGCAGGAAGGGCCTCAGCAGAACGATCCACTCCTCACATTTAATGAAATCACTAAACATTATCAACTTGGTCGGAGAATTTATCCTCTGCCTCACCCGAAGCTCAGTAGAGGTCAGTCAGCCACACTTAGAATGCTGCAGACGGGATCTTTCCCGTCGCGGGGATTCCTCAGTAGGATGTACTCGGATGTGGACCCTAGTTGTCCTGACTGCACTGAAACCTTTTGCTCAATGGCTCACATGCTCTGGCGATGTCCTGCGTTGCCTAACGACTTCCTCTCCAGCGAAGCCGAATGGGAGGAGGCCATCAGAAGAACGGTACTCCGAAAGCAAGCCCAGGCTATCCAGAGGGCCCAGGAAAGAGCGGAGCGTCACGGCGTTCTGTCCTTTACGTGGGCGCGGCCAGCGGCTACAATGGCCTCCCGTTAGGAGGTCCTGAAAGTAGCTCCTCAGGACTAAATAAAGTTCGTTGTCTGTCTGTCTGTCTGTGTGTCGTGAGCCTGCAGTAGCAGGTCAGCTTGGCCACCAGAGTAACAACAACTGAGCCACGCATGCGTGGTTCTCGTCATCGTGGGAGTGTGCGGCCCGATGTGGAAAGCGTTAGTTGTTTAAAACACGAATAAAAAATTACGGACACTGAAAGCACGCCGGCACAATGAAAACTACGCGCTAACATCTCGAGCGGCCACCGCTCGTAGCACATGCTATCCGGCGCGCAAGACGGCCCCGCGGCTCGCATTAAGTACGCTTTTCCATCACCAAAAGTTGCAGCGTTTCAAGAAAGGTGTAAAGTGTAATAAATTATACAAGTATATTAAATTATATAAAGAAATATAAAAAGTAATTCTCGTCATCTCGTCCCTGCCGATCGAGACTATAGTTGAGAATCGCAGGCGCATTTAGTACACGTAAACATGTGAATCTGCTTTTTTTTCCCGTCACGCACATAACAACGCACTACACGGCGAGACAAGAACGAACACAATGGCGCGGCAGCCGCTTGTGTTTTTTTTTTAGCGGCCATGACATCCCATGCGATTGCGAAAGCACGATAGTTTGTCTCAGAGTACCGCAGTATAATATAGCCATGCTCGTCTATTCGGTCCTTCTCGTATACCACTTCCGAGGAAATCGGTGGAACTTCAAGGGTCGGGGGGGGGGGGGGGTCACGATGGTTCGTATTTTCGTGACCGTTGGGGCAATCAACAACGACAAAACAACAACCAGTACTGCGTGCCAGCCCCCTTCCAGGATGGCGAGGTCGCACTCGCGAAAGCAACGCGCACAGACGGCTCGCGCATTACGGAACACGAGCGCACGGTGACGCTGCGGAGTGGCACTCGCATTGCTCCGCTAGGGGAGCGACGAGGCGCTGGTGTCGCGGGCGGAGATTTAAGGTTGCCTCGTCTACGCAGAACTGCTCAGCAACACTTTGATTTCGCGTATCATCCTTTATTCCCACAACAAAATTTGGAGGACGCTTAGGTTAGCGTTTAATAGTGGAACGCGATAGCGTTCAAAGACCTCTTACTGCTCTTTATGCTTCGCGGTAACTGCAGCATATGTAACCGTAACGTTTACCGGGAAACGCTGGCTGTGAACGGTATGCACGAGGGCGAGCTTTCTGGTAAAAACGCCGCCTCCTGCGGGGGTCAATCTCCTGTTATTGTTTCGCACTTGCAATATTTCACTCTGAGAAGAGCTAACATAAAGAACATGCGCTCTTGGTGTTCTTTTTCATTACATTTGTATGTGGGCGACCGTTCTCAAACTTCCGAGGGATAACTTTGTAAAGGATGAAACACAAGGTATGAGCAACTTTGGTGGTAGAGATGTGGTTGCGTATGCGTGGTTCGGAATTTGGTTCGACATTCTTTTTGCCGAGGCGACGTCTGACGTCGACGCCGGATTTCTGCGACACGGGCTTCTTAACGCTATCGCGTTAAAGCAACGTGACATTGCGGAGATGCCGGCGACACACGGAACTTGTTGCCGACACTTCCAATAAATAAATAAAGTGGCATGCTCCAGAAGAAGCTCGAGTATACTAAGTGCTCTTTAACAGCCGTGGGCGTTTCGCTACAACCCAGCGCCCCACTGCCACGACTAAAATTATCGAAAAACAATTAACTAATTAAATTATTAATAATTCGATGCCACGCTGTGGCGGCCGCAACGCGTATGTACAATCCCCTGGGGCGCTGAATTGAAAAGGACTCTCGAAACGCGTCGCCGAGCGGCACTCCGATACATTATCCAGAGAAGCACGTGATCCGCCAGATATGTACGCAACCGAATATTCACATCTCTATAGTTTCCACCTGGACACACACGATAAAGGAACGGTCGTCTGTCGATCTGCACGGGCTGACTTCGGAGGTTAAGGAAAGCGCGTCGTATTTCTACTATATAGGACGTGCTTATTTATGAAGAAAGAAATATCCGGAAAACGATAACATGAAACTGAGAGAACGAACTGAAACGCGGCCATTCATTTACCGTGGGACCGGTTGATAAATGGAAGCATGTTATCGTGCAAGCAAAAAAAAGAAATAAAAAATAAAAAGAATGAAGAAACAATGAAATAAAAAATTAAGTAAAAGAGAAAGTAAAATGCACGAAACAAGTTCCAAGCGCGGATAGCATGGAAGCACGAAAGGAAAGCGTCATAACACGAGGAGGAAGACGCGTTTATGAATATCATTACAGTCGTCCCCCAATCCCGAAGACTAATGGCGAGCGCTGAAAGTGCGACACGAGTTAGGCGGCGCTCCTCTGGCTGCTTGACAGTCGCAATTAAGAAGCGCGCGTTACGCGTCGTAATTAATAACGCCGCGCAGAAGAATGAGCGGGATCATCTACGCAGCGCGACGTCGTGCAGTACACACTTAATCGATCACACGAGCGAACAGCATACGCAAGAATAGTAATTAAAAAAAGAGAGATACGGTATGGCAGTTGGTATTTAAGACCTGTTTAAGCTGCGCGCGAGCTCATGCACACAAATAGGTAGGCACACTATTACGTATTATAGATGCGCAAAAAGAAAAAGAAGGGAAAACACGCGCTGCGAGACGGCGAACGAGAAAGGAGAGCGTGTGAAAATTTTTTAGCCGCGCCGCTCGGAGAAAAACGCGAGGTTTAATTAGGAGCAAAGTTTCGGTCTTCATCGTTGCAAAGCGTACGCGTAATAGAGAATAAGGTAATTTGCCCATAGTGCACAAGGTAACGGTTTTACTTTTTTTGCGACTGTCTATTTCTTTATTTTTTCCTACGTCATGTGTTCGCCGCAACCGGTTTAGCTTTACACTTGTGGATGCGCCCAAGGCTCCGCGCAAAGCACGCTTACGGTATATAATGGATTCTCGTTCTGTTTCGTTTTATAGCTGCGCCTTCAACGTTCTAAAAGCACGCGGCGGCAATTGATATAGGGACATTCACATTGTTCGTCGAGGTGGCGTGTGTATACACCCTCCGCTGTGGCGCGCTTATTGTGGTGCTGCACTGGATGCGGCGTCCTGCTGCATGACCACGAGGCCTCCGGTTGGTTTCCTAGCAAGACCGAAAAAAATAAACTTAGAAAAAAAAAAGACGCTCGTGTTCTTAATTTAGGTGCACGTAGGTAAAATAACGCCAGGTCGCCAAAATTAACCTGCAGCTCTCTACGGCGTAACTTATAACCTCACTGTTTCTTTGGCACGCTGAACTCAATCAATCAACCAATCAATGAATGAATTAATTAATTGAACGATAGATCGATCGATGAGGCGCCTTCTAAACGCGACCACCCTATCGTTCGCACGCTCTCCGCAACACCGCTATATATAGTTTCAATGCGAAATTAGAAAGTTATGTTCAAGCAGTTTAACATGGCGCTGAAAGAGCGTTATATATAGCAAGTATACAGTTCGACACGGCTATCAGGAACACTGGCATCCATTGTGAAGGTGGATAGCGCTCCGCGCTTGGTACGGATTAGGAAACCAAAGGTTGGCTATACGACGTACGCGAAGGCTGCATTTTACTGGCTACACTATCGAGCTGTAACAAACCAGGGTGTGTGAAGCGGGGAGAGAGGGAGAGAGAGTTTAGCCATCACGAAGTTTCTGGGAATAACCGTATACCGGCACGCACAAGCTCTCCGGGGCCTCGTTAGAGGGCGCCGTCGAGAACGGGTAATTAACCGACGCTTTGTTGCAGCTCTCGAACGCGCTCTTTTAGCTCCGGTCGTCCTCCCGTGTCCAAAGGAGGCAACGAAGTTTCGAGGTTCTTGGCCCTTTGTCCCGGCCCGTTCAGACGTTGGAAACGGTGTAGAAACGCTGAACGGCTCCTGGCAAAACCAATCTGGCGCACGTTGTAAGCAGTTCGCAAATTCCCGAGCGTCAGTCGTTCGCTGAGAATGCGTGTCTTTCACCGGATTCTCGCGAGCGGCAGTGGTGCGTGAAGTGCCGTGAACGTATCGGAGGCTGGCTGTTTTTCTTTTTTTTTTGTTCATTGATGAGCGACCGCGTCGGCCTAGCATATTTAGCCAGCTTTTCGAGATGTCTGAGCGCTTTGCATCCGCTCCTGATTTTTTCTTTTATATTTTCTTCTCCTTTTTGCACTGTGAAAGCACTCTAGCCTAGTGTTCCCAGACTGCATTGTTGCTTGCGGTACATCGTTTGTAATGCTTTATGTTAATGAAACGCAGGTTTGCGTTTCATTAACATAAAGCGATGAAACCGCAGGTTTTCCTTCGGCTTCATCGCTTACTTATTTTGCTTTCATTCGTGGACGCGTCGTAAAACCCTGAACATCGCAGGCTTTACGCTGAAATAGCCTTTCTTCCGCGCTTTCTCGAACGAATTCCTTCGTGGAACGACTTACATGTCGTAAGCACCGTTCACGTACTCCATACCTTTCACATGTACATACGTACATGTGAAATCGTCATCCTGATCGTCATCCATTGTCATCCCTGATCTTCTGTTTCTTCGCGCATGGGCTGGCCCCGTTTCCTGCCAGTATTCGGAAGGAACGAATGAAAGGCCGTTCTCCGCCATTGCATTTCAGATGCCGCGAGTCAACATACGAGCAAAAAGAAAAAGAAAACAAAATGAGATTTCCTGTCAGAATGGCTGGCTACACAAGGCGTAGGGCAATTCCGGCGTGACTCCAACGCATCGACAAGACGAGGCGAGGAGCCGAAAGAGGTCAACATGATAGGAGAAAGATAGAAGGTCTTCTTGGGCGCGCGCACACACGCACACACAAGCGCGCACACACACGAAAGGGAGAGGGGTTCGCGCAAGCGCGCTTCCGCCATGAGCGCGCGGAAGCGTGATCGACCCTGCGCGCGCGCTCCCTAGTATGTACTGATACACAGTCCCCGTCCGAAGGAAGGCGGGGTCCCCAATATATGCCAGGCATTTCGAAACGCGTGGGACGTGAACTTCCGCGCCGGACAGACAGCGCAGTGGCGGAAATGCCAGTGCCCGGCGGTGCAACAACGGGGATTGGAGCCTCGCGACGGAGATTCGTTCTCCGACATGTATACACTCGCGCGTGCAGTACGGCGAAAGCTACGAGACAAAGCGTCAGCCAGTCAGGAAGAGGAACCAGAACGAGGGCTGCTACGTTGGCAAAGCTCTGCAACCTTTTCCGCTCGTCGTATGTTCTCCCTGTCCTGGGAGGAGGAGAAGCCGCAGGTTATTGTTGAGCCCGTGCCTTTCAGCTGTCACCATCAAGTGCGTAGGCAGGAATCTCACGAAGACCGAGGTACTCCTCCGCGTTAAAGGACAGTGTTGACTTGCCTGCACCTGAGTGACCGCAGTGGATAGATTTGCGGGGCACACTGGGTCAGTCCATTTTTAGCCAACGCTTGCAGCCGCGTCTCGTTCTCCGATTGGCTGATGGGACGCCGAGCATATGCTGCACTGCACGCAATTGGTGAGGCAGTGTTACAGACCCGGTTCCGTTCGCACGCGTTTTTCCAGTATGCAAAACAGGACCGAGTAATGCGGATGGCACTGTTGTTGTTGCTGTTGCATTCAAAATATCGGCTTCTCGACCTTCTCTTTCCTCTACTTCTTCAGTTAGTTGCCTCCGTTTTTATATCCCGCTGCTGTTTCGGATCGCCTTTATCTTTCAAGCTTTTCTTATACATTGCCTATTGCTCAACTTCACGGCCTGAGGGAATTCCAACGCGAAGGAAAAGCCAAGGTCGCTTACACAGTCGCACCCGGCTACCGATGTCGTTAACCCTGGCGTGCTTCTAAGAGCCCGCGAACGATACGGGCTTGCGCGTCGATAACGGCGAATACGACAAAAGACTCATAACGAATGTTTCGGTGGTGGGTACGGGTTCATTGAGTGCGAACAAAAGGTCGTCCCCGGGCTTCTAATAGTTGTTTTGTAGAATGTTGTAACTTCATTCAACAATTGTATTGAGGCACATAGGATTTTCGGGAATAATGGTATACTTTAGTTATTTATTTACTCCATTTAATATGTGATCAGTCAAAGAAGAAGAAAGGAACAAACATGAAATTTGCACCTACGGTGGCGATTATGTGGAGTGTAATACACTACAGACACAAAGCACAAATACCTAAGAAGTGATTGTGATCTGAGCTAACCAGCCATTAATTCCACAGGTTCTCGTTGCTTCAACACCACACCTTAGGGGACCAAGCTTTCGTGCTATCTCGGCAGCTCATGCATCGCCGGCGCGCCGCGAGCTCTTCCAGAAGAGGGCGGGTGCATGCGAGCAGCGATATTCGATCGCGAGGTCAGGTCGGTTCAGTGCAAGAGGTGGGGGAAAGGGGGCAGGGGGAGGGGGGTTCAGAGAGACGGTGTCAAGATATGCGAAACAAGCTGCGGGTGACGTGAAGGAGACCCGTGGAGCTAGACTGCGGAGCCTTGCTCGTACGTACGTTAGACGTGTTCCTTTTCTGTCTCCATACCTCCTCCCCCCCCCTAGCGGCTCACATATATATATAGGGGTTTTCTTCAAAGTTCAGCACGCAGGACCCGACGTAGCATACGCAGGAAAGAGACGACAAACTTTTTGGAAGACTTCTTTTACTTAACGTTTTCGGCTGGTGGACCAGCCTTCGTCAGAGTACAGTGACTGTACGACTGTACTCGAGTGTACTCTGACGAAGGCTGGTCCACCAGCCGAAAACGTTAAGTAAAAGAAGTCTTCCAAAAAGTTCGTCGTCTCTTTCCTGCGTATATGTATATATATATATATATGAAGAAGAAGAAGCAAGGTGGAGAGCGAGTTGACAACTTGTTCCCCTCTCCACACACTTCCTTACACCTCTTATACACAAGATTAACCCAGTTTTGGTAGATCTCGCAATGGGGTGGCGTTTTGGGGTGGGGAAATGCTTAACTCAGATGTCGGCGTCAACGCGTCGTGTTTAGGTCAGGTAACGTGGAGGTTTTGGGATAGTTGAATGGACATGATTGAACAGCGGGAAGGTAGAACACGTACAACAGAAAGATGACACGTACTCAAGGTGCTTTCTTTAATTTATACGGGTTTTACCTTCGCGCTGTTAATTTATTCGCGTTTAGCTTGATTTAGGTAACGTTCGGTTCGGTTAGGTTAGGGTACATTAGAGAGAGGAAGACGAATGAAGGAAACCGATGAAGGTTAACTATGGCTTGTCCATGGTTGGGTACACAACGCCTCGAGAAACGATAGGAGAATGAACGAGAGAGAGAGAAGAGAGCGCCAATCGCGTGAACCAGACAAGACGTTATGCGTTCCTAAAGTCGGGCGCACAAGTCTGTTGCCATCAGGGCCTACAGAAACGCTCGTACGTCTTTCTGAATGGTAAGGCACACCGTATGGTCAGTCTCCCGGGACTGCAACTTTTCTAAAAAGGCCGATTGTCAAGTGTCCTCCAGAAAAAAATGATGAGTATGGAGTTGTGTGTAAAAGCAGGAACAGTGACAGAGGAAGTATGTGATGGTCTCTTCCTTTTTTTTTCTCTTTGATTGAGGTACAGCAACGGCCACATATCCCGAAGCTGAGAAAATCGAAAAAAAGGAAGAAGAAGAATAAGAAATCGATGGATACATTACATCCAAACTAATTTCGCACACCTTAAATCTAACCGGTAGTACCTACAAGTAGTACTTTCAAGCGTTATCATCCAGCGGCGGAAGTAAATATTTAGGAAGCTACCCGGCGTAGCGTTCATTTCGTGCTGCGAACCTCGGCGAACGCTGCGGCGGGTATCTTCAGGGACATGCCTCCGTGTGGTGCAGAGAAGGGTGCACGCAGGAGGAAGTAGAGAGGGGCGTCTCGTTCATCTCGGTGGCCGACCGACCGACCGAGCGAACGGAGGGGCCGCGATAGCGCCGCTGATATATGGAGTGCACCGGCAACCCAAGGACAGCTCGGGTGAGCGAAGCATCGCGCAGCTCGGCGATCGAACCGGCGCCGGGGGTGCGGGAAGCAGCAGCCCGTCTCCGGGCGATCTCGCGCGTTCGAGCGGCGCGCGGTATACGATACACGTATGCACGCATTACGTGAGGCGGCAGCGGTGCACGGCCAAGCGGCGCCGAAAGAAGCAAGGAAGAACCCGCCACTCTCCCGTTTGGAATGCGAAATGCGATCGCCTCAGCTGCTACCGCCGCCGCCGCGGCAGAGGTCTTTTTTCCGATACGCGGAGTCGATAAAGAGAAACCGCCCTTCGCATTATTTCGTCTCCTCCGAGTGAGCCGTAAACCCGCTGCCGCCACGTGTGTTCCATCCTCGGTGCCTGGGCGAGCTGTAGCAGTGGTGCAGCATATGTAGCCGATTTGCATTTACGTGCCGGCTATATAAAAAAAAAAAACTTCGCCTCTCGGGGTCACGTTTGGGCGCTCACTGCGTCGAGATTGATTCGTGGTGGACGAAGATGGGTACGACCTTCTGAAAAGAAAATTAAATGTGAGTGTATTATTATTATTATTATCATTGTTGTTGTTGTTGTTGTTGTTACACTCGTTGCATTATCCCTGGCTGGGATAATTGAATAATTGTTTTCGAATCGTGTCTTTCTTGTCGCATCATCAGCGCTCCCAGCTGCGCTCTGCCTAATGTAGCACCAGCATGGCCGCGAGTAGTGGCTGACGCGCGCGCGCGCACACACACACACACACACACACACACACGCACGCACACACACACACACACGCACACGTACATATATATATATATATATATATATATATATATATATATATATATATATATATATATATATATATATATATATATATATATATATATATATATATATATATATATATAAAATCTACACCCACACCCTGGTCGAAGAGGCGCGCGCGCTTGGTTGGTTGGAAGCAGGAAATTCGATTCCAGCTGACCGGTCACCGTCAATCTGCAGCACTTGAGCGGGCAACTCGACGGAACGCGGATTTCGGGCCTCCGCGAAAGACCCACCCGCCAAGTGACGCTTCTCGGCTCGCGCGCCTCGACTGGGTGGAGAGACCCCCGGGGACGGATTCCGCCAGGCATGCGTCGCTTCGCTGTTATACGGTTCGCGCGGATCAGAAGCGAGCGCACGGAGCCATATAAGAGGCAAATAAGATAAGCGAACCGGCGTTCGCGTGAGTGCAGCGAAATCGTGTTCGCGTGAGTGCTACACTTTTTCCCATGCCCGCCTCCACGCGGCATCTGTGTTTAGCTTTTTTTTTCTCGCAATCATGTGAAAGATGCGCGCATTAGGGAAGCGCTCATTCGAACCCAACGTCTTCAGCTTTTCTTTGCCAGTGCGCGTAAGGAAACGCGCATTCGATAAGCTGAAAAGCAAGCGACTGAAGTCGCTGAGACTTTTTAAAGGTCGTTCTTCCCGCAAACTTCTTTCGCGAATGGAATAAATAGATTGCCTGGCGACGTTGTAAATGCGAATTAGAATCGCGCCTCCCTTAACTCGTTGTGCCACTACTCGTATGGAGTGTTGTTTTGATTATTTCTTGCAGGAGGCGCTGAGCCGTGGTCCCATCAAAGAAAGAGAAGTAGCGCCTTTTTTCCTGTATTAGACTCCTCTCTCTCTAAACTGCTGTCTCTGTTGCAGTATAATTGTTTCATTTTAATATCCTTTCTATTAGACGAGTAAGGTAGCCCGCTTGAGAATTTCATATTGTTCAGGCTTTCTTCCCAAGCAATCGGTCATTGCACTGCTGCCCTTGCGTAGGGGACGGGAGCCAGTCAACATGTTTTAGTGTATGTAGCATTTTCTCGCATCAATTTGGGTGTACGGTCGACCCCTAAATTATGACACGTTCAACTTAATTCAATTAAATCTCGTTCTCCTCATCATTTGGAGCGCAATTGCAGCTTGGATTAGAGTTATATGACCGACCCGTATGAACTGATCGTGTGCAAAAGTTGGAAGCACTGATTGCTGCTTAGTCTCACGTCTAAATGAGCTGAGGGGCTATGGGCGATGAGAAGTGGCAGAAAAATATTATAAATGAATCCGAAAGTAGATCCACTGAAATAAAGGCAGATAAAAAGAGAGATATACAGTTGTACGAAATGGTTTAACGTCTACTCTCTCTTTACGATGCCCCTTCAATACACCGTTCCCAAATTTGTTTTAATGCAAATCGCTGTGGGTATGCAGTATATTAATACCTAAATACGAAAGGCTGAGAGTGGATATCGACGCAGGCATAACCAGAAGAACAAATACATTTAGTTATAATTAAATTGACATTAGTTCGTCCCTTCTATACAATTCACCTCCAAGGGACGTTTCCTTCCGTTTTCTAGTCAACAGATTCTGACCATCATCAGATACGACGCCACTTTTCTATATTTTCTTTTCATGTAACCGGTCATGTAACAAACCGGTCCCGACGTTTTTTTTTAGAATCACGTAAGCAAACAAACAAACAAACAAGCAAACAAACAAAGTAAATAGATAAATGAATGAATGAATAAATAAATCATAAGTTCACACACCTGCTTGTTACACATTGATGACTGTCATTTGACATCACGATGGCATCCAATCATTCTCTGATTATGCACGCACCCACACGAATTTCTGCACCGTACCATGGTCCTTCGCGAAGTAGCGCAACTTTATGATCCACTGGCTCTGTCTATCAACCCGCTACGTCCTTTGCCTACTGACACGGCCTACCTACTAACGACGGCCTTATAAAGAAACTAGCTGGCATAATTTATCATGACGCATCATTTATGAAACATTTGATGAATAATTTACGCCATGCGTGTCTACCACAGTGGTTTTGTCCAACGCCCTCAATAGCCCACCAGGTAACGAAAAAAAAAACACACACACACACACAAAACGTGTGCAGTTCACAAACACTGCAATAATTTTTTTCGCTCTCGATTTCTCTGTTTCATCACAACCTTCGCCATACGACGCACATCACGCACCGGTTATCAGGACCGTCTTATATCAACGCCTGATTATATACTACCTCAGATATCGACCGGCCTGTGGAGTTCTGCGCCTGAATCGCGAACGCAACTGCAGTGAACTGTAGTGCAAAAAACCCGCCGTGGTTGCTCAGTGGCTATGGTGTTGGGCTGCTGAGCACGAGGTCGCGGGATCGAATCCCGGCCACGGCGGCCGCATTTCGATGGGGGCGAAATGCGAAAACACCCGTATGCTTAGATTTAGGCGTACGTTAAAGAACCCCAGGTGGCCAAAATTTCCGGAGTCCTCCATTACGGCGTCCCTCATAATCAGAAAGTGGTTTTGGCACATAAAACCCCAAATATTAGTAGTGCAAAAAATGCACAAACACCGTACGGGTGTGACGCTGCAGCTGCGCACTATATAGTCGCGAATCATCATGTGCAAACCTCGTCATATCTGGGCGCCCATTGTGACTCGCTCGGCGGCGCTTTTTTTTTTTTTTTCCGCGCACGCTTCGATGCACACTTTATATTCACAGATGCAAGCACGCGAGTAGTGCTACGTGTCAGCGCAGTTGGCCTTCTGTACAGCGCACCCCTGCGGCCTTGGGCCGCCTTTTTTTTTTTAACACGTCACTGTTATCCATAAGCGCACACGCTCCCTCGGACAGTTTTGTTGGCACTTATAGCTGCTCGAGTGTGGTCGAAAAAAAAAATAGACAAAGTCACGGAGAACAGAGCGACGTTATCCGAAATCTGCCGAAGTCGTCGTTGGGGATTTGTCGAGACCGGTTTTATTTCGGTTTGCATCTGCGTCTTTCCGTTGAAAAAGTTAAAATTGCTCGCAAAGGAAAGGGAAGACAGGTTCCTTTTTTTTCGTTTCGTTTATACGTTGTACATTTATTGTTCACGCGAATATATCCTTGTTGGAAACTCTATTATCCCGATTACATTCTCGGTTGGCGTCTGCCAGTTGCGCATGACTGCGTCGCCAGCACATTGATTATTATTATTATTATTATTATTATTATTATTATTATTATTATTATTATTATTATTATTATTATTATTATTATTATTATTATTATTATTTATGCGTGCCTAAGCCCTCAAATCCTGGAGTTGTTCCTGGGCACGTTAAATAAATGATTGGTTGGTTGATTGATAATTATTATTATAACACCTTGGACAGCAATAGAAAGTGCATTTCCGATCGCAGTCGTGCCCTTACAAGGAAGGAGCCTAATAATATGAAAAAAAGGAGAGCCCAGGACAGGTCCCACAGAGGAAGTGATCGACGCAATTGTCGGCGATCCATTTAGCTGACTGATATACAGGGTGTCCGTAAAGCCATGGCGCACTTCTGGCCGGTCACAGCAGAGCAACAAAACAAGACATAAATGTGAAATATTCACCAAATAGAAGGAAAACTCTCCAAGTTTTCTGTGGTATGATGTGCAAGGGTGTTCGCCACACATGTGATGAAGCAGCACCACGAACTGCGAGGCAGTGGATCGGCCCACACCAGTCGAGATTCGGAGGGTATATAGAGGCAAAGTTCAGCGTGTTCTGTGGCTTGACTAAATTCGAATCCGCGACCAAACTGCGATGTGAACATCGTCACGCGTACGACGGAGCGCCACCATTTAATCATTCAAAACGGAGAATCACGGACGTTATATTCACTCTGTTAACGACAGACGTCCTCAACCATGTATGGGAAGAACTTGCATATGGTCTAGATGTGTGCGGGGCAACAAATGGAGGCCACATCGAACTGCACTGAACAGGCACGAAACTTGGAGAGCTTTCGTTTTATTTGGTGAAGATTTCACATTTCTAGCATGTATCGTTGATTTCCTGTGACCGGTCAACACTGCGCCGTGACTTTACGGACGCACTGTATGTAGATCAAGTGACGACGAAACGAATACACAGTTTGAAATGACACAATTACACACACACACACACACACACACACACACACACACACACACACACACACACACACACAAACGCATATATATATATATATATATATATATATATATATATATATATATATATATATATATATATATATATACAGAGAGAGAGAGAGAGAGATGAGAAGCACAACTTTGCGGTTATCTTTGGTTTATTCTTTCTAAATACGTTTGGCCCATTGAAAAATCCAGCTGTATATATACAGCCCCCTCCAGCGCAAGCCCAACCTAGCGCTTAATTCTCGTTACGAAGACTACAGACAATAAAGAAAAAAAATCATACGCATCAAGCCCCGTTCGCGGGCGTGCGTGCACCGCGCAGGAAATTCCGTCGCGCGGAGCCCAGTGAATCTAAGCGCGGGAAATAAGCTCCGGCCTCGTCCTTGAGCCCGTCGAGTCGACACGGTAGGACGAGCACGCGCGTACCATGTCGACAAAACGACGCGACAACGCCCAGACTGCGTTTGCACCGCTGGCTATATATCTGCGAGGCTTGTATGCATGCAGCACTGAAGAGCGCGTCAACGCACACACGTATGTGTCCTATGTGCGCATTACCCGCCGTGGTTGCTCAGTGGCTATGGTGCTGGTCTGCTGAGCAGGTCGCGGGATCGAATCCCGGCCACGGCGGCCGCATTTCAATGGGGGCGAAAACACCCGTGTACTTAGGTGCACGTAAAAGTACCCCAGGTGGTCCAAATTTCCGGAGTCTTAAACTACGGCGTGCCTCATAATCAGAAAGTGGTTTTGGCACGTAAAACCCCTTAATTTAATTTTTATATGCGCATTGATGTGCGCTTGGTTAGGATAACTGTTTTTATTGGACAGTGGGCACGACTGTCTATTAACTATTGAGGGGGAACAACATACGCTTTTTAGGTGGTTAGCTTTATTTTTTTCAAAGTAATGCTTTCTTTGTCAACGTCCTTCTCTTCCTCCCCGTTTTGTGTTTGCATTTCTACATAGTTCGGTTCCGAACGGTGCAGTGGATAAACATAAACCTTGCATGTGATTAGGCGCCGCGCAACACGAAAAATAAACGCGGTTGCGCGCATCGCATTTGGTCGCGCAGCATTTCATTAACCGCTTCACTAAATCTTCGCCTCACGTAACTTCCAAGGTGGGCGTTTGATCTGCATAACTCCATAACGGGCAGCCTAAACCGCATGTATCTCGGCATCGCCGGCCCCGATGTGGCCTATAGATTCGCGCTAACAGCAACAATTATTATACAGACAGCGAGCGACACGTCGACGTCCTCGACCCCGTCTTCTACACTCGCGGCCGCGCGTTTGAGCTGAGCCTACATTACGTTAGGCGGTTCGGTGTGGCGGCTGACGCGGCAGACCGAGCGCGCGCGAGGCCTCCGTCGTGCGATGCACGCGTGCGCGTCTGCATGCAAAGTGCCGAGGTAGAAGAGAGAGAGAGGGGGAGAGAGAAGGTAAGGAGGAGGTGCCGAGGTAGTAGAGACAGAGAGAGAGGGAGAGAGAGAAGGTAAGGAGGAGGAGGTCGTAAGTCTCTGACGCCCGCGGCCAGCGTCGGGACGCGACGAAGCGGAATGCCTCGGCGACGACGAGAAGACGCCGCGTGCCTTCGAGGCCTGTCGTCACGAGCACCTGGTTCGTGGACGTGCATAATAAATATACGCGGCGGCTTGTTAGGAAACCCTGCCGTCCGCTCGGCCTTAACACAACGCCGCCCCCGCAGATTCGGTCGGCGCTCACGACGGCGCATGCGCGCTAGCTCGCAAGTGTGCGTACCCTGCTCATAACCGGTGACGCATGCTGTGTGAGCGCCATAAAGATATACGACACTCTGGTTGAGGAAGGAAGGAAGGCTTATCAGACAAACGCGAAGCGTAATGCGCACAGCGACGTGGGAGGACAGCACACGGGGCAAGGCGGGTGGGCTTGTCCCACCGGGTGTCCAACGACTACGGTGCGCAGTACGTTAACGCGACACTGCAGGACCAAGTTCAAACGCTGGCTCACGACCAGTAGATTTACCTCCTTGGAGTATTTCTTGGCTTCACTTTTATCTCTCCACCTCTCACAGCGTTTACCTTGTAGAAAGAAAACGCTATCAATTAGTGAATAAAATCTCAACTAAAGATTGAGGTTCTCTCTCTCAATTCCTGTTGTCTTCAAAAAGCGGTTCCGGTGACTGGCTGGGGACGTCAGCAGCTTCTACAGCTAAAAATTGTTTTCGGGGAATGGGGCGGAGGGGGGTGTAGCGTTTTTAGCATGTTCGTAGCCTCCTTCTGGGTGCTATATATCAGATTATTCGCACTGAGTTTATTAACATATTTGGGAAGGCGTTGGGGACACAAACATCTGCCTGCTGACGACTTCGCTGACTGGTGTAAAGAGGAGGAAGTCGACTGTTGCCGCCATGATTAACTTTCCTTTCCTCAGCTACGTAACCAACGGCACCGCAACGGCTGATGGCATGAAAGAAGAGCCTTCTAAAACAAGGCTGCATTAATTCAGTCACTTATTTTTTTTATTTGTGTCCAAGGAGAAGTTGGTGCTTGTGAACGGCACCGACTGTCCCCTCTTCCTAGATTTATTTGCGTGTCCCAAGTAATGCGCAAGTTTCAACCAATGTCGAAAGAATGCGGTAAAAATAATTTAAAGTTCACATGCACACACCATAAATACATAAAAACAAATGTTCCCGAGCAGTTCACGAAACACAGCTGTTACTATGGAAGTACAAACGACGTATCTCGTTGGTGTGGAAATACCGCAATGACACCCGAACAAGCACACAACAGCATTGATTAACTCATTCATTCATCCGATGCAACGCAGAAATAGTTACTTTCGAATAAGCAAGTAATAATTTGCCACGGCGAGATATTTAGGAAACTTGGGACGTCTCATGCAGCTGTTTACGGACCTCAAGCACGTGGTGCTGACGCCCACATTTAATTGTTGCATCCAGGTTTCGGACAGTAGTTGACGTCCATACGTGGTCAACGTGGTCAATGTGCTATTTCTTAACTGCGAATGACTCGTCTTAGCATCTTTTTTTTTCTCTCTCTCTCTCTCTCGTGTCTATAGCTGCAATCGAAAATGATCGGGTAACGCTGACCGAGTATCGCCAGTAAATTCAACGAACTCGACAGCAAGACTAGCGGGAAATTTCCGCGCACTCTATCAGAATTCTATAACGCAGCATAGCCGTAACAGCGTGAAGAAAGGATTCCCCATGATGGGAAACTGTATTATATAGCACAACTCCAACAACGAGCAGAAGACGCACTCAACGAGCATGGCATTTTTTTCCCTCTTTCAGTGTTGGCATCTGCAATGGGATTACACACCAACAGAACGTGTATGCGACTTGCATGCAAACATATCAGCTATACACTTCTGATACCGTGAGACCAGGCCACAGGTGACCGCTTCCCCCTCCCCCCTCCCCCCCCCCCCGAAGTTCGCGAAGTGCATACGTGAATCACGTCGTCTACTGCGACGCGCAGCCAACTATCCCTGCCTCTAATGGCACTCAGAAGTTGGATAGAAACTGACAGTGTCAATGGGGAAGCACATGTGAGGATGTAGAACACCTTTTAAAATGCCGCAGATACTCCCAACCAAGAAGCCGCCGACTTGTGTCAACATTGATGAAGCTTGATCGCAGATCGATGAGTCCAGTATAGCTCCTGGGACACTGGCTTCTCTTAAGGAAAGTGAACTCTTTCAATTTTTGGAGGCGAGTAATATAATCGATAAGTATTAGGGCTAAAAACTACATGTAGATTTTGCCGATGAAATGTAATGAATATTATGTATGTATGTATGTATGTATGTATGTATGTATGTATGTATGTATGTATGTATGTATGTATGTATGTATGTATGTATGTATGTATGTATGTATGTATGTATGTATGTATGTATGTATGTATGTATGTATGTATGTATGTATGTATGTATGTATGTATGTATGTACGTACGTACGTACGTACGTACGTTATTTTCGCACTGGAAGAAGAGTGATTTGTCTCAAATTTTCTTCCTTGTGACGTATTGTGCACCTGTATTGTACCTTCAGTGTCTGCGACATCTTAGTCAGTATTTCTTTGTTGTGAAATTTGTTGCTTTGAGGATTTATCATATTGTCATTTCATTATAACGTGTTTCTTTTACTTTTGCGATGTTGTGTGACTTGCGATGTATTGCTATGTTTCTCCCGTAAAAAGGAGCAGCCGGCACTGTCAACACAAGTGTGAAATCATTAAAAAAGCAGCACAACTCCGTATGAGTGAAGGAAACGAGATACATTAACAAACAAAACAAATATACTAAACATACAGGAGAGAGGGGGGGGGCGCCTCTCGGTGCCAACATCCCCTTATTTTTCATGTCAAACGTAAAAAAAAAAAATTCTCGCTCTTCCACCATCCTTCCTGTGTTTCATTTCGAATATTTGCTTCTGGCGTCGGAGGTCGCGGACGAAATCTGCCGAGAGGAACTCTCGCGACACCTGACGGCAATAAAGGTGTCAAGTAGAGTAAACAAACACGGCGCAGCTGCAGCGAAAGCCCGACGCACGAACGTAAGAAGTCAACAACAACAACAAAAAAAAGCAAAGGCCAAGAAGCCAGGGTTTCGGAGCATAATGCCTCCCTTCTCGCAAGGACGTCGCCTTCCGTCTTCTTTCCGCGTCTTTCGCTGCTCGCGCGGCGCGGTTGCCGGCTCGTACGCGATAGCTGCGTGACCGAGACCACGGCGAGCCGTACGAGAGAAGACAGAAAAAAAAAAGAAAAAAGAAAAAAAAAGAGAAAAACGTAAGCTCGAGAGAAGACAGGTTGGGACACGGAGATGGGAGGGGGGAGTGTCGCGACAGACGCAACGAAGCTGCAGCGTATGCGGATGCGAGCGACCACCGCCGCGACAGTGCCGCCTTCGCCACCCCCCACACCCGTTTTCTTTAGTCGACCCCCCCCCCCCTCTTCCACGGAGAACCGCGACTCGCCGAAAATAGGCGCCCACATCCGCGCGCGCCACCGCGGCGACGGCCGCCGAGGTTGTTCACAGAAATGGGGCCGCCAGACGAGCATCGGGCCGGCGTATAGACTCCATGTGCGCGGGCCACCCCGTTGAGTCCCAATGTGTTGGGACCGACATAAAGAAAGTAACGGACAAAGAAATTGTCGGACAGAATTGTTAGGTCCGATGAGCATTAGTAATTGACTACTTAAATAAATAAATAAATAAATAAATAAATAAATAAATAAATAAATAAATAAATAACGAATGTACAGATATGAGTGCTGACCGCACTTCTGTCTAGCTTTGGACGCTTACACCTGAACGGTGGGCAGGAGTGAAGGGGAAGGGGTGCGGGGCGGGTGTGACTATGGCATAAAGTGACAGGGAGAGAGCATGGAGCAAAGAAGTGTTTACGTATATACAACACAGTGATGGAGGTAAGAGACCCAAAACTGCCCAGTGGGCTCGATAGACCACATGAGCAAAACCGTTCAGGGGATTGGGCAACGGGGAGATTCCGTGCAGTGTCATTTGACGTGCACACGCACCTCGTTGAACGGGCGTTTCGCGTATCACCCAACGTAGTGCTAGGCGCGTGGCCAGGCAAACGTGTCCGGCATCCACCAAATAGCGTTTCTCTCCTTCCAAAGCCCATCAATCATTTCCCGAGGAGATCCTTCCACGCTTGCAACGCGCTTGCGCAAACGCCGTCTGTCTCGGTTTGTTATTTTTCCTCGGTCAATCGTCGCACCCAAGTAGGCAGTGGCCTCATTTCTACTCATGAACCTTTAGCCGCAGCCCGCACCCGCCGCGTCCCTCTCGCAATTAGCCGCCGAGCCAACAGCCGTGGGTAAAGGCACGGGCAAATTAGCGAACACTACACTTCCGGCCTCCTGCGGCTACAAGTTGTCGTGTCGGTTTCGGCAACTACACTATGGCCTCGGTCGCAGCTTCGACCGCGAACAATGGCCGAGATCGAAGACGCGGGCCCCTTGTAGGACACTCCGTTTAGTTGGCGGAAAGGCATGGGATTGAGGCCGGAAACAAATGATATACCCTGCTGGAAGCAGAGCCGCTCCGGTGACCCACAGAAGATCCTCCTCTGACGGCTCTTCGCTGGCGCACTGGCAACCGAGTCTGCTAATTGCCCGCGGTACCGAAGGCCTAATCCGCGCCTAGTACGCCGTTAGGGTACTTACGGGCCACACGGGGGGGGGGGGGGGGCGAACTTTCGCGTCAGCGAGCCTCAATTATAGGGGCTTCTCTCACCTCTGCAGTTCCCCTTCCCGAGAAACTGACTTCCGGACGAAAAAAAGAAGGGAAGGTAGGGAAAGTTGGATGTCTACTGACGGTCAGAAAGACTCGTTAATCTCGGCTCCAAGTTCCCGCTGTGCGACTAGAGAGAAAGAGAGAGAGAGCGAGATGGATGGATAAAGCGAGAGGGAAAGAGAGAGAGAGAGATGGATGGATAAAGCAAGAGGGAAAGAGAGAGAGATACACGAAGGGAAGCATGTTAACCAGTCAAGAGTCTGGTTGCCTAGCCTACGCTGGGGTAAGAGAGAAGGGGAAGAGAGAGAAGGGAGAGAGAGTGAGAGTGTACAGAGACGTGTACGGACAGTAATTGATTCAAAGCCGCTCGTGCAAACTAGACGTTCTCAGAAAGCACGAAAGTGCATTCACTGCCTCCTGAGCCGATGATTCACGGGGATGGTGTTCTAGTACTGTCTGCTCATTCAGAGGATGATCGTGCCGTATACGAGTATGTACCGTCTCATAGAAGGATCGACGACAAGTGTTCCCTGATCTACGATTAACGGGTGCCTCGAAATTATTGCGATAAGTGATAGCGATCTACGACTCGGAGCTTATAATAGGGGATATGCGAAATTTCTGCAAGTGCGCTTTCCCATACACATCTCTTCTGACCCGCACGTGATGACACACGTTGCTCTAGAAGTGGAAATAAAGCAGGCGAGCAATAGTTGACGCTTACCCTTGCCAGCGCGCCTCTTCATTACTACACCGTCGCTGCTTGCAAGCCTACCCGCGGCTCAATGAAAACTTGAGCCGGTGGTCGGCCATCTCGTGTAAGGCATTCTGATAGTGTGAAAAAGCCTACTTCCAGAGAGAGAGAGAGAGAGAGAGAAAGGCAAAGGAAAGACAGGGAGGTTAACCAGAGATTATCTCCGGTTGGCTACCCTGTTCTGGGGGAAGGGAAAGGGGATGCAATAGGTGAGAAAGAAAGAAGGATAAAAAAAGGAAAAAAAAACCTAAGCACACACACGCACGTACACACGAACTATTTCTGTGGGCACTGTCCCGCAACCCGCAAAGGCATTCCTAGTCGTACGCAGTGTCACCGTACAGTCCTGCGCCACACAGTGTACTGTCACAATTTGTCAGAAAGTCCCGTGTCTTTCAAGTATCGCAGCACCGCCTTCATACCGGATCGCGCTGATGTTCGCGTAGGCCAGGTTCCAAGGATCTTGTCTTCTGTCATTGGGCGCTTGTCCAGTTTGTCTAAGGTGGCTGAGAGGACAGTTCTTTGTAGGTTAAAACGAGAGCACTGACAAAGAAGATGCTCGATCGTTTCGTTGCACCCGCAGAAGTCACACAGTGGGCTGTTGGCCATTCCGATAAGGAAAGAGTAGGCATTTGAAAATGCTACTCCAAGCCATAGACGGATAAGAAGGGTGCAGTCACGTCGTGGAAGCTCGGACGGAATATGGAGCCGTAAATTAGGGTCCAGAGTATGGAGGCGTGCACTTGTGAAATCGGATGAATTCCACTGGGCTAATGTCAGGTGACGCGCAAGTGTGGCAAGTTTTTTCGCTGCGTCGGCTCTCGAAAGAGGAATGGCAACGCAGTTGACGCCGTCATGGGCAGATCGGGCAGCTGCGTCTGCTCGATCATTGCCATGTATGCCACAGTGACTAGGCAACCACTGATATATTATATCGTGTCCTTCGTCAACTAGTCGATGGTGGACTTCTCTGATCTCTGCGGCGAGCTGCTCATGTGATCCATGGCGCAGTGCTGAGAGTACACTCTGGAGGGCTGCCTTGGAATCACAGAAGATTGACCATGCCTGGGATGGTTCCTCCTTAATAAAATGAAGGGCCGCACGCAGGGCTACGAGTTCAGCAGCTGTCGTTGATGATACATGTGACGTCTTTAGCTGTATCTTGGCGGATCTTCTTGGTATCAGCACAGCGGCAGCTGCGCTTGCAGATGTAACTGAACCGTCGATGTAAACGTGTACGCGGCCACTGTGCACCTCATGTAAATGTTCTAACGTGGCCTGCTTAAGGGCAAACGAGGACATGTTGGCTTTCTTCATGATTCCTGGGATGGTGAGGCGTATGTCAGGTCTGTGCAGGCACCATAAAGGTAAGGATGGTCTTGCTGCAGGCATGTAGTTCGATGGCAATGAGGGGCGATTGGCATCAATTAAACGACTGAAAGTTGTGTGTGGCCTTTCTGTGGGTAGAGCGGCAAGATGGTGAGAAGGTAATCGGGCAACGTGCCGAATATGCGCCCTGAGAGCGTCGGTTGCCAAGTACGTTGATATTGGGTGATCTCGAGCTATGACGATCGTTGCCGCTGTAGACGCACACCTCGGAAGACCGAGACACGTCCTTAGGGCCTGAGCTTGTAGTCCCTGGAGTACACGCAGGTTTGTTTTGCAGGTGTTGCCAATCACAGGGAGGCTGTATCTTGCGAAGCCGAGGAACAAGGCGTTATACAGCTGCAGCATTGACCGCACCGAAGTGCCCCATGATTTTCCGCCGAGAAATTTGAGGAGATGTATTATTGTCAATAATCTCTTCTTCAGGTATGAAACATGCGGGCTCCATGATAGGTCTCGGTCAATAATTACCCCTAAAAAGCGGTGTTTTCGTGCATTTGCTACTGCTTGCCCATTGACCTTTACACTGTAACGCTTCATTTCCTTCCGAGTGAATGTAACAAGGCAGCATTTCTCTGAAGACAGCTCTAAGTTCTGTTTTCGCAAGTACAGAGATGTTATCGTAGCTGCCTTTTGCAGCCGTGCTCGTACCTGCAGCCGTGTTACGGCAGACGCCCAAATGCAGATATCGTCGGCATATATTGATACCTGAACTGTGTTGGGCAAGGATCGGACTAGGCCAACGAGCACTAGGTTGAAAAGCGTCGGGCTTAACACTCCGCCTTGTGGTACTCCACGGCACGTTTGGTGTTGAGTCGTGGCGCCATCCTCGGTCATCACGAAGAAATGCCTGTCGGTCAGATAACTGCACAGCCACTGAAAAGTGCGGCCACCGATTCCGGCTTCAGTAAGAGCATTTATAATGGCATAATGTGCTATATTATCATAGGCGCCTTTTATGTCTAGGAATAATGCAGCAGTGAGTCGTTTCCGGCGTTTTTGATGCTGAACGAATGTAACCAAATCGATGACATTATCTATGGATGAGCGCCCACGCCGGAAGCCAGCCATAGCATCTGGGTACACGTTGTAACTTTCCAGGTACCATTCCAGGCGAGTCAAAATCATTCGTTCCATTATTTTCCCTATGCAGCTGGCCAGAGCGATGGGGCGGTACGATGACAAGTTTAACGGTGATTTGCCAGGTTTGAGAAGTGGAACCAAGCGGCTGCATTTCCAGTCACGTGGAACCAAACCGTTGCGCCAAGACTCGTTGTAATGGTTTAGTAGCATGAGTCGTGCTGTCTGCCCAAGATTGGCGAGCGCCGCATAGGTAACCCCGTCCGGGCCAGGTGACGAAGAGCGCCTGCAAGTCGCCAGTGCCGCTTCAAGCTCCTCCAGCAAAAAAATTACATCCATGCGGGAATCCCGTGGCACAGGAGTAGCACATGGTGTAATTGCGCGTTGTATCTGCAAGCTGGAAAGTCTTGAGCAAAATTCTTCAGCAATGTCAATTTCGCTGCGACCTTGGTGCAAAGCGAGGGCTTTGAAAGGGACACGCTGTTGTGGTGATACGCGAAGCCCACGCACGGTTCTCCATATTTGAGATAATCGCTGACGTGGATCCAAGGACTCACAGAAACGTTTCCATCTTTGAGATTGTAGTGCATCGATGCGACGTTGAATCTTCTTTTGCATCCGCCTTGCCTCTCGGAGATCATGGATGGATTTAGTTCTCCGGTATCTTCGTTCAGCCCGCCGGCGAATTGCTCGTAGTCGCTGCAGTTCTGCTTCAAATTCTGCATATTTCGGGAAAGGCTGGAAACTACGCGTAGCCTCTTGCATGGCTTTTTGAATTTCGTGTTCCGGACTTGAAGGGTTCCCTTGCTGACATACTCCCTCCATGTGCGACCGAAACGCCGACCAGTCAATTCGCCGGAGCGTCATGGAGGAGTATTTCGATAGTCCCTTGATCTTCAGGTACGTCGGAATATGGTCGCTTCCATGTGTTTCAATGTCTGTAAACCATTGCACGTTTCTTTCAAGAAGCCGAGAAACCAGGGTCAAGCCTAGGCAGCTGCTGTAGGTAGGCCCGCGTAAATATGTCGGACTACCATCGTTGAGGCAGTAAAGGTCGTGCTGTGTGGCAAAGGATGCTATTCGCCTTCCCCTGGAGTCCATCTTCAGGCTCCCCCAAAGCGGATGGTGAGCATTAAAATCTCCTGTGAGAATCGTAGGGCCGGGTGTCGCTGATAGCACGTCGTGCAGTCGTTTAGAGTCGAAGCCACTTGAAGGAGCAATGTACACAGCAACGAGTGTGAACGTAAGCTTATTCGATTTCACGATTAAACAAACGTACTGGTTGTCGTCGTGAGGCGGAACTGGGTGCAACACGTAAGTCAGATCACTTCTAATATATACAATTACCTTGCTTACATCACCACAGGTAGAGGACATGAATGCCTCATAGCCAGAAATACGTATAGCATTCTGCACGTTCGGTTCGCAAATTACAAGGATGGGAAAACGGTTTTCGAAGACAAAATCTCTAAAATCTGAAATTCTTGATTTGAGACCACGGGCATTCCACTGCAGTAAAGATGCTTTCTTGACTTCCTTGTGGAAGGGCAGCGAGGGGCGGGCCATGGTGTTTGTTATGCGATGCTTTCAAGTACTGGAGTCAGCGCGTCCAATACTTGCAGTGCGCTACGAGCAGCTGGAGTGTCCATGTTCGTCAGCAGCAGACGCATGACATTCGTGAGCGATTTGAGCATGGCAATCACTTGTGAGTCCTTGTTTTGCATTTGGTCAACTGTAGTGACATTTGACTGTAAATGGCGAGTCATTTGCTGTGGCTCTGGCGCGTGGCATGTTCTCGGCAGTGCCGGCCACGCATCACTTGATGAAGCATGGCTACTTCTTTCGTTGACATTCGTGCTCTTACTCGAGACAGATGGAACGGCAGGTGGCGTTGCCGGACGAGACATTTCCCTTGAACCGGAAGAGGGTTTCATGGACTTTCGTTTCCGGGAGCGATGTCGCCTTATCGCTTCAGAAGCATCTCTGTGTGACGATCCGTCTCTGGCCATTTTTCTCAAGATTTTCTGCTCTTTCTTTAGGCGTGGACAGTCTTTTGAGGACGCAGCGTGCGATCCTTGACAATTTGGGCACTTGAGCTCTGTTGCACGGCAAGTGTCGGTGTCGTGATGTTCGGAACATCGTGGGCATATCGTTGTATTTCGGCAGACAGCACTCACATGTCCAATTCTTTGACACCTTCTGCACTGAAGTGGTTTTGGTACGAAAGGTCGTACCACATGACGAAAGTGGCCGACCTTTACATGTGATGGTAGGCAGTCACCTTTAAACACGAGCCTTACACAGGTCGACTTGCCAAGGCGCCGAGCTTCTAGTAAGGCAACACCATCTGTCGCAGGTTTGATTAAAATTGGCAGGTCGCTGTCGTTAATGGATGTGTCAATGTCATAAACAACACCGGCCGTTGTTTCGTTGTCTTGCGGAATGAGGTAGTGGACATTAATGTTGCCCAGGAGCTTGACTACCATCAAAGCATTGATTGCGCTTCGGTTGTGGACGTCAATAGCCAGGATATTCTTTCGAGTATTAATTCTGATATCTTTGATTTCTCCTGGGACAAGAGCCTCCAGAGAAACGGAAATCGCTTGTCGATTAAGGCGGTTGAGGTTGTCGGCGGGTGCGTCCGGCACAAAAAGAATTGTGTGCGCCGATGGCCTGCGCTGTGGAATGACGGTAGACTTACTTGACGAAGACCGTCCGCTGATGTTTCTTCTCTTGGCCTTCCGGTGTACCACTCTTTCGAAGCCTTCGTCATCTGAGGCGTCATCGCTTGAGTAGGAGTACAGCGCAGTGTCCTCGCTGTCAGCTTGACTCGGTGGGCAATTTCTCTTCCTCGGGCCGGTACCTGACGAAGCAGTCACGTCGCGTCGGCATTCTGCCGACTCCACTTCCATTGCCGTGGCAATGAGAGCGGCGTCTCCCAGTAAAACACGGGAAAAAGCCGAAAATACTGCAGCGCGAAGGAATAGTGGTCTCTACGAGAATCACTTCGTCTTCCTCTCCTACTTCCAGGATTTCGCATATCCCCATGGTGGGCTTTAAGAGAGGGCGCTGCAAAGCTTCTGTTTGGGTTTTGTTACTTAAAAATGCACATACCGCAGCCTGGAACTGAGCCCTCAACCTTGTGTTCAGATGCCGAAATGCATAATCACATAGCCACGACCGTGGGCTCAAAACAAGTGCCACGAGTTAAACAATTTGCTTTCCATGCTGTCTACAAGGTAATACGTTTAAATGTGTCTAGTTCGCCCTCGCAGGTTAAACAGCATTTATTTCCAAGGTAAAAAAGACCAACAACGCCCGTCCGTTAGCGATCGTTTAGAATTAACGCCGTTTCCTATACTGCTGATTAATTACAGCAGAGTCATCGAGGCGCGTGTCCCTGGCGGACACGTCTTTAGCATTCGGCCGGCGCGCACTGTAAGCTCCATTATGTGGGCGGAGGGAGCAACCGAACATCGGCCTCAATCATGAGCGAGCAGATTGCCGGGTCGATCCTCGTCCTTGAGGCGGCTTGCCGGGTGCAGAAGCGACCGCATATTAACTGCCTGCTTAAAGCCAGCGCGAGAGCTTTCGCAACCACCACCACTTTCGAGTCCGTTAAACGACACGCAAAACAAGAAAGAGTGAAAGAGAGAAGGAAAAGAAGGCCAAAGCAGGTTGTTTAACACGGTTATTCTGGTTGGTTTCCTTACATTGGGGGAGGATGAAATGAAAGATAAAGTAAAGGATAAAAGAAAGCGTTAAGAAGTGAAATGAACGCACACAGAACAGTGTCCACTGAGTCGTCCAAAGGTGGTCTCAGTCCAGTCTTCGCCAAAGAAGCGCAGCACGAATGGAGCACGTTCCTTTAAGAACGCACTTCTGCAGGGCTGGTTGGACTGACGTAGTGCTATTTTCCAGCGCAACGAGGCGACAACAGAACACACAGAACCAGACAAAGTGCTGATATGCCACGGGCGCTATAACGTAAAACTATTCCAATCTGCTTTTTATTCCAATCTCCGGACATCAAATTTACGTAACCGCCGACGCAAGCAACGGGCGGTAACCCGCCGCGTTGTTTGAGAAGCCCAATCAAACGGGCTTCTCGCTTATAGGATGTCACTTTCTTTTGCTTTCAAAGCGAATAGTTTTTCTTATTTGATTGGTCGAGAAGAGGCGAGGAGCACGCTCAAATGGAGAGAGTTTCGTTGGGGCCGAGCCAGCGCAGTGTAAGTAGATAACCGGATGAGGAGGACGGTGCCGGCGTCTGCAATTGGTACGCTTCCCATTACTGAGCTTGCGGTGGCTGGTCCAAAATCACGGCGGCGTGCGACGGAAGCTTAAGAATGCCGTTAAAACGAAATCTCAGCAATGTAAAGCTGGCAGAGCGATGTCGCACGCGTGCCAAAAGGTCTCGATAACGTTATACTGCCACGCAACATCTTATACGCAAATAAATCCATCGTCCCCGGCAGCTCCGAGTAGCCAGTGCCACAGCGATCGGTGGGCAGCCATGTCATATTCCTCTTGGAACGGGGCATCTCCGTTTATTCAGAAGAACTTCCAGTTTTGTTCGGCATATTAATGCGTCTTTAACGTGTACACGACACTTTGACGGGTTGAGTTTTCGTAGTTTCGTGACGTCGCGCGACAGACAGGTAATGTGGGCGTAGCCCGAAATCATTTGACCAGTAGCAATTGGTCAAACGACGCCTTCTTCGCTAATGGCGAAAAAGGCGTTGGATCAGAAGTTATTATTTTTCCTTCGTTCGATTTAATCACGCATAATCAGTGTGTACATATCATATCGGATGGGGCGTTTTCGCGGTTTTCGCGGCATCGCGTGACAGACAGGCGCTGTGGGTGGCGACTCGGAAATTTTTGGACCGATCGTGGAAGCCTGATTGCCGAATTGAAGCAGAAAGGTTTTTGAATAGCTTTACGTTATAACGCCCATGTATCGTTCTCTCTTGATCTGTATCTCTTAGCTCTAACGCCATGAATCAGCGCGCACGCGCGCACGCTCGCACACGCACACAAACACAAACACAGAAGCAAGGGTTGGGTACAGGCTAGTTCATATTCCATGATATCAATCGTCACTTACAGTGCATACATAGACGAAGGACAAGAAGGACGACGAAGACAAGCGCTTGTCGACGAAGACAGCGCTTGTCTTCGTCGTCCTTTTTGTCCCTCGTCTATGTATGCGCTGTAAGTGACGTTTGATACAAACACAGAGACGCCCGCAGGAAAACAGACAATGTATGCGTTGACGTCCTCTTCCTTGGTAACTTTCGTTCGGTCACGCCTCGTTCGAGCCTTTTAGTATCTCTCACCACAAACGAGGCCATCACTAGAACCTTCAGCCAATCTTTTTCTCTCTGTTCACTGACGCTAAAATGCTACGTAGGGAGAACAAAAGCGCATTCGCGAGTGAGCTGAAATTAATGTCGACTGGGCGTCCCATGTTACGCATGCAAGTCACGGTGTATCGAACCAACGTGGCAAGCTGTTGCGCCTATCCTGTTTCCATCTCTCGGTCTCGAATTGGGCAACTTGTAACAAACGACCCGATGGGCCAGCACGAGTTCCTTCCTTTCTCCGATGCTTGGAGTGTTGCCAAACGAGCGGCCAACGCTTACGGCAGGGCTGCCGTGGACTCACCAAGGGTGCGGGTGCGCGTCTGCAGAGATTTATGCGCCGTTCGCGTCCACATACGATAGAGGTATCAGCTGCTAACGAGACAGTGCAAATTCAGAGAAAGCGTAAGTGCGCAAGGAGGAGAGATAATTCACGCTTAAATGTCCAGGGACTCCTAATGCAGCACGGATCGCGAGGAGCCTGTTGCGAAACTGCGACAAAAAAGCCTGCACTCACGACCGCCTTCGCAGAAGATGAATGGTTGCAAGAACAATGGGCGCCGGGGCGAAGATATTGTTTTCCTCATTTGTAGCTCGGCTTGCAGGCGGCGCTCAACAGGGCGACGGCTGTTGCGCAGAACAATAACGGGGATGGTTTCTTGCTTCCCTGCTTTGTATCTTCTTAAATGTTTTCTCGTCGTTCAGAGTTTCGTTATGCTTTTTCGTGAACATTTGCCGGGGCGGCCGTAGCATTACTTAATTTTGCCGGCGATTTAGACCTGCTACGTTGAGTTGGGTGGCTAAATTAACGTTCCTGCTTTACCGTCGAGACGTGCTAATAATGTTTAATTGAATCTAGGCTATAGCAGGGCTACCACCAGCCTCTGACGGCATAAAAAGTGGGCGTTCTGAATACTCATCATGCGGTCGTGGAATAACTAATGATGAGGGACTCTTGCATGTAAGGTTAAAGTACCCGCTCTATGCCAAGCAGAAACGAGCGTATTTGCGTCAGGGATGGATAACTGAGAAATTGTGCTATACCCTATAGAAGACTATTCTCGGGGCACTCTATAAGAAGCGAAATGTGTAAAACGTTTTTTTTTTCTCTTTTTCTTTCTTTCTATACCAACGATTCAGCATCGAATACTTAAAATATCAGCGTTTATATTTAGCTAGCGTTCAAACGTGGCTCTGCGTCTGCTAGTTGTTATTTCTTGCACCTCCTTTCTGTCTTCTTGTACGCTTACTTTACCTACAGTAAATTAAGTCGTTCGGAGTGCCTTAGTAGCGACATTACCAATACTCAGCACGTGTCGCACTTGATTTAGGTGATAGTATCTTTTTCTTTTTTGCTTTCACCGAGGCATGCAATGGAACACAAAGGGAGCAGTTCTAACTTTTCACGCGTCATGAACAAATCGCCGTATATCTGTCTAGATCGCAGGCTGCCATTAATGTAACTGCCAGTAAAAAAACAAAAACAAAAAAAAACACACGTATTCCGAAAGCCGCGCAGGAGAAAGGGGTTCTTTGCAATGCTTTGTTTAAGATGTTTCCCGTTAAATACCTCAATTGAGTGACTGATTGATTACTTCATTACGTATGCGAGTTTAGGATCAGGAATAAATGTTGTGGGCTTTAAGAGATGCCGCAGAAGAAGGCTCGGCTTAGTCTTTTTTTCTTTCTGAACCTCCTGAGTAACTCCTTTATTAAACCCTTTTCCAGGAAATGTCCACCCCCAACACATTAAAGGTCGATGGTTAGCGAGGGTTAGGGCTTTTTTAAAGAACATATCCGGAACGGAGACCTTTGTTGACCTTGAATCTTGATCGGCGCGACACGCCAGTGCCAACAAGTTTTCCGTAGCAATAGTCAATAATGGGAGAGAACTCCTCTCGGCAGCCTCGCTGAAGACCTCCTCGGTCGACATGGCGGAACGGGCTGCCATAGCTCTCGCATTACTCGACACAAAACGCACTACGGTGTACACGGACTCCCGAGCAGCCATGAGAGCGTTCGCATATAGGAATTGCGAAAGAGGCAGCCAGAATTCTCAACGGCAAACCCCCCTCTGACATTATTCATCACATAGTCTGGTTCCCAACTCACATTTGACCGGACGTATTGCGGGGTCACCTGAAACCCAATGAGATGATAGCCCACGACCATCCGCGAGGTTTCATATGCCGCGACGGGACGGTGTCTCGGGTGAGTTCGGGAGAGCTCGTCCACAGTGATCCTCTAGTTACTTTTCACGAAATCACATCTCATTACAGAGGGAATAGGCAGACTTTTCCCTTCCCCCATCATAAGCTCAACTGATCACAAGCTAGCACGTTTCGCATGCTCCAGACGGGGTCCTACCCCTCTAGGGGCTTTCTGAACATGCTCTACACCGATATTGATCCACTCTGCCCAGATTGTGGCACTGGATTTTGCTCATTAAATCGCATGCTCTGGCAGGGCCCTGTGTTACAGGATTTTAACCAAGAAGAGTGGACGAAGGCAAACACGGACCCCAGACAGGACATCCAGCTCCTGGCAGTCCAGAGGGCCCGTGAGCCAGCGGGGAGGCGTGGCGTCTCTGTTCCGACATGGGACTATAGCCAACAGCTTGGTAGGGGGACCTACCTAGCAGGACCCCTGCCTAGCTGCTGAGGACCCCAATAAAGTTGTTCACTACTACTACTACTACCTCCTGAGTAATTACGCGCATCTAAATGTAAGTATACATATAAGAGAAATATTTTTGGTGTTCTGTTTTTATCAGAAGGCGTCCGGGATTCGAACCCGCAACATCTTGCTCTGTAGCAAAATTCCGCAGCCTTTGGCCAACTGCACTGTAAAATAATTTGCACCCCTAAATGTGAAAAGGGGTGTAAATCTACCTATAATTCGTACCCTTACACCAAAAAAGGGTGTAAGAGTGCGAGTTACAGACAGATTTACATTCTTTCTCACTTTAAGGATGCGAATTACTTTACATTGTGCAGCGGGGTCGGTATACGTTAGGATTCGCAGAAAAGTGGTTTAGATTTGGGAACTCATACTATGGGCAAGCACATGTATCCTCGTGCATACCATGAATGTTTAAAGAAAGAGTGCTTAAGCTTAGTCTACCGGGGCGTTACGCTTACTCTACAGACGAAACAAAAAGAGAAAAACAAGACGGCATATAATTAAATATAATCGCCGATGCCTGTTGCCTGGCTCTCTTTACCGAGGTGCGAGCTCTGGGGGATAACCACTTGACACCCTATGGAAAATGTTGAGAGAGAGAAACTAAAATAAAATAAAATCTGAAAGCCGGCCGAGAAATAAGAGGATTAAGCGTGTTACAACACGTCAAATGTATTCATGTTTAAACAGTGTGTGTTTTTTTTTCCTTTCTCCCGTTCTCTCTCTCCCTCACTCACACACATAAACGCAAACAGACACTGCGCACACCCCGTCGTTGGATTTAACGGGCCGTCCAGGCTTTCTTTCTTTCTTTCTTTCGTTCTTTCTTTCTTCCTTTCATTCTTTCTTTCTTTCTTTCTTTCTTTCTTTCTTTCTTTCTTTCTTTCTTTCTTTCTTTCTTTCTTTCTTTCTTTCTTTCTTTCTTTCTTTCTTTTCCAGCGCTCGGCCAATATATGCGACAGACTCGGCGAATAAGTGGATCGTGCGCGGTCGTTCGCGCCGCGGATTATAGGCCACTCGATCAAACAAAGGCTGCTCGGCGAGAGCATACACAGCGTAAGCGCATCTTCGATTTTTCGTTTACTGCACGCAGGGAATGCGTTCGCCGTTTCAGACCGTTTGTTTTCTCCACACTCCTCATTCTCTCTCTCTCTCTCTCCCTAACCAAACAAGCGCAACTGTAGTCGCTCATATCAGCTCGAGCGTGCGGTAAGTACACATACGCTCGGGGCGCGTTTCGAGCGGTTCGCTGGCTCCTACGAGATTTGACAGAATGGAAAAGACACGGAGCGGCAACCCTTGTCTCTGCTGTAGCACGCTGCACGAAACACTCGTCGTCGCCGCGAAGGAGAGAGAGAGAGAGAGAGAGAGAGGACCTATAGCCAGCTTTCCCGAGAGCCCGGCACGACAAAGCATTGGATAAGTCGAATGCTTTTCATCCGAGTTGTATACCGCGGACGTAATAACCGCATTTTAAAAAAAAATGATACAAAAGGAAAGAGGACGTTAACGAGTGAATCAGTCGTTGTGGAAAATTTCTGCATTCCTCTGCGTTGCTATGAAGCGCTGGCATTTTGTCTGGCGACAGTACACTAAATCACGATGTCGTCTAAAAGGAAAGAAAGAAAGAAAGAAAGAAAGAAAGAAAGAAAGAAAGAAAGAAAGAAAGAAAGAAAGAAAGAAAGAAAGAAAGAAAGAAAGGAAGAAAGAAAATTAGCAGCGAGTGAATAGGAATACGAGTGACGAATACAACTGTTGTATTACAACTGTGACGATAGCTTCTTCCTGCATTTTCATTTCAATAAGTAGCTGCAACTTCTCATTTTACACCATACCACTTTTATTCGATAACAATTCTTGTCACATTTCTTTTTTTTTTTGTCTTTAACTAGGGCAGCACGCGTGTGCACAATGGCGTTGGCGTAAAGCTAAAATAAATAAATAACCGACATCAACTGAGACGCTAATATCTCGAAAACGTGTATTTATCAGTGATTCAAAAAAAAAAAATACACTCCGCAACAACGTCTCGCCTATGCCCTACGTAAGAAGCCTGACTTTCATTCTCCTTCAGCGTATACTGAAACGCCACTATACACCCAGAGATAAGGACGATGTGAGCTCCATTCAAAACCTATGAAACTGAGATGGACACTTTTTCGCGCGTGGCGTCTCTATCTCGTCTCAACTTGGAGCCTTACTCCCTAAGAAATTTTTTTTCAGGACATCCAGAAGCAATTTCCCCGACTGGTGAAAGCAAATGAGGCGACATTACAGCGACAAACTTTCATTTTCCCACCCCCGCGACACTGTACAGAAAAGTACACTAGCCTTAAGTTTCTCGCAACATGCGGGAATCCTTCACTTCCGCCCCAGTTGGCAGAGAAGCCGAGGCGGCACACAGCATTCGTTCTTTTGCCGGTCTCGTCCCGTCCGCATTCCCACTGGCGCGTCGGCTCTTGTCTTTGTTCTGTCGCTTATACTTGTCTCGCCTCGCTTCCGCAGCCGAGCTCTTCCGCGAGGACGGGCTGAGAGGGCTGTCGCGCCACGCCGAAAGTCCTTTGTGTGTTGGGTGGGTCGAATTACCGCGTTCGCGCCCATGCCGAACAAGAATCCATTGTTTTTCCCACAGCGCCAGCTGCAGGGGCGCCGTCCTGTATATATACATATATATATATATATATATATATATATATATATATATATATATATATATATATATATATATATATATATATATATATATATATATATAGAGAGAGAGAGAGAGAGAGAGAGAGAGAGAGAGAGAGAGACCCGCACATGCGAAACGGGAATCTTGCAAAAATGAAAGTTGGGTAAGCCGGTTAAAAGGCCTCCCAACTTGTAATTAAATCGTCTGCACAAAATAATGAGCAAAAGAAAAGAGAGAGAGGGAGAGAGGGAGAACACGCTACAGGCACCGCCGACTGTCATCTGAATTTTAATTAGGAAACACGTTGGTTTTAACTTTCCGGCTGCCACGTCTTGCCGCATACAAATGGGGTTGACACGACTGCACGCCTCCTGGGGGCCTGCGTGATACAGGATACATGCGTCTAGGTTCTGGCTGATATTGGTTAATTCGTTCTGGCTGCGTTGAGAAGCAGACCGGGTTTGTAACTTCGCGGCATGCTCTCAGGTGGATGTCAGTTATTTTTTTCATTTTTTATCTCTCTCGCTTCCTTCATAGACAGGTTTAACTTCCAGAAGCATGCACTCGGCCTATGAGAGAGGTTGTGGGGAAGTGGTTCGGGTTACGTTCGACAACTGGGAACTTTTTCTATAAAGTGCGCATAAAAATCAAAGCACGTGAAAGTTCATGCGCGGCTGTCCAGACAGAGAAAACTCGAAAAGTAGCAGTTGATAGCGTCTCTCATAGTTCTTTTTTTCTTTCCCTGGCGACATCTTGTGAGGCACTATGATAGAAAGTGAAGAGGAAATACGAGGAAATTAGCAATAATTTGTCCACTTTTAAACCGTACTCACTTGGTGAGGAGTACGGGAGTGCGAAAAAAAAAAATTCCGCGTCTATGGTGCACGTGATAGACATGAACTCCCACCTGCGAGGTGCTGCGGATCGCAGCGAGGAATGCCGAGCCTGTCAGATAGCGTGCATTAATTAACGCGTGCGGGCAAGTTTCCATCTGAGCGAAGTCCGTCGAACCAAGAGATTTTGCTGGCTCTCGCAGGGGTCGACGTGCTCTGCATAAGGTTCTTATTTTTCTTTTTGTCACGGCAAGTAACTTTAAAAAAAATTATTCGTTCGTTTTCGACCCAATGGCAAATCATTGAAACCTGAAGACCA
The DNA here is from genome assembly GCF_038994185.2 of Dermacentor albipictus. Classification (NCBI taxonomy): domain Eukaryota; kingdom Metazoa; phylum Arthropoda; class Arachnida; order Ixodida; family Ixodidae; genus Dermacentor; species Dermacentor albipictus. Next base: position 106,978,430 of record NC_091822.1, on the reverse strand, counting down.
ACGCAAGGCAATCCAGCAGGCCGAAGATGCCGCCAGGGCCCAAGGGCTCGAGGCCGTCATTTAGGTAGAGGCCTAGGTCTCAAATCTGCTGTGCACAAATAAAGTTTATTCCTCCTCCTACGGCGAAGTATAGCGTTGCAATGAAGGCGTGTGTGTGTGTGTGTGTGTGTGTGTGTGTGTGTGTGTGTGTGTGTGTGTGTGTGTGTGTGTGCGTGTGTGTGTGTGCGTGTGTGTGTGTGTGTAAACACGCGCACGCCGACACGTTCCCGCCGGTCCGAAGAGCTAATCGGCCGAATGACTCGGTCGTTTAGCCATCGCGTAATCAACCGCATGGCGGCGGGCCGGGGATTCCGGCGGGCCACCCCTCTCGCGCGCACATACATTGGGACATGCCCGTGTCCTTCGCGCGGGAGTTATTTGTCGTCGCCGCCTCTTCGTTCCGCGAGCCACTGCGCAATGCCGCACCTACACACGCACTGCATGCAACGCGCCACAGCGTGCGCACGACTAATCATGTACGCTCCTCTCTCCCTCTCTCCTTAACGCGTTCTCTGTGGCTTCGTCATCATCGTCTCGTGTGGTTCCCGCAATAACATTTGCTTAATTCATGCGGTCGTTCACACACGACGTGTTTTGGCTATATGTATATGTACACAATCGGAATCTCATCGGAAAACACGAGACTACAGTAACGACATTGCGCAGAACGTGAGTGGCTGTATCCTCTGCGAACACAATGGACAGGGACAGTCGAGGGTACGCAAACGCATCAAAGAGCCATGCATTCCCGCCCAGCGTTTATACGTACACGGTAATATGATGGGCCTTTTAGGTAGTACATCGTCAACAGCACACCCGCGCAGGCGGTGGACGTCTATAGCTGCCACGGCGCATGTACTGTGGGGCGAGCGCACTTCAGTTGGGTAATGCTGTTGTCGCATCAGTCGCCGAGTGGCAATAATGCCTGTACAGCAGAGCTGAGTGCAGCGAGTGTGTAAGACATCAATTGTACGTGTGTGCACCAATCGTAAGCGAGTGATCAGGCGCGAAACAAAAAAAAAGAGGGAGTTATTATCAACGTTGCGTCTAGTAAACGTCATACTGATCGTCTCAATGTTATCGTAGAGGTACTCATTTCTTTTTTTTATTATTATTAAATTTGCGTGTAGAAGTGATTGGCAGCATGGGTGATGCCCGTTACCACTTCTCTCTTACGTAAACAGTACTTACGATCAGACGGCTAAAATAAACAAAAGAGAAATAAATGACAGACAGTACGTAAGAAACATAGGTGTTTTCATTGTCCTCTATTATTATTATTATTATTATTATTATTATTATTATTATTATTATTATTATTATTATTATTATTATTATTATTATTATTATTATTATTATTATTATTATTTCATCAAACTGTTACACGACAGAGTCTACTAGATTCTCTTTCATTCCGGGTTCAGCAGAAGACTGCTGGGAAGCATGAGCTCTTCCACGTTCCTGCATCTTTCACCAGACACTCGCCTCTCCGCAGAATGCAAAGTCTTTAGAGCTTTCACTAACCCACCGTGGTTGTTTAGTGGCTTTGGTGTTGCATTGCTAAACATGAAGTCGCGGGATCAAAGCCCCACAACGGCGGCCGCATTTTGATGTGGAGCGAAATGAAAAACCAACCATGTACTTAGATTTAGGCGTACATTAATTCACTTCAGGTGGTAAAATTTCATCCAGAGTCCCCCACTATACGGCGTTGCTCATAACCTGATGGTGGGTTTGGCACGTAAAACCCCATAATTTAATTTAGCAACTTTCATTTTCTTCCATGTTGATATATTTCAAAACGTGTTCTCTTTTTTCTGTTCTGAGCTTCGCACTTTCTCTTGAGCCTTCTTTCTACAGCTGCGCTCCTCTCCTGCCTTCTCATAGTTTCTCTCTCCTTCCGTACATGTTTTCCGACTCTCAAATGTGGGTTATTGCTAGCTGTTTATCCGGTTCTCTTTCTTCTAAATCTTCTTTTTTCCGTAGCATTTGGTTGTTGTTGCTTTAAATTTCTACCATTCTTTCTTTCTCTGTGCACCAGCTCTCAGACCTTAGTGTTATTCCTCAGCAGGATGAATCATTTGTTTTTTTATTTATTTACTTATTTATTTATTTGTTTATTTATTGTTATGTTTACTGTGTATTCATTGTTTATTTGATTAATTGTACTTTATGCGCGCCTTGCCATTTGAACGCCTCAAGCCTCTGAGCCTACTGTGTTTACTGTGTTTCTTGTTGGTTTCTACGAGTAGCCCACTAAGGGTTTGTCATATTTGTCAAAACATTTTCTTCGTGCACTGTACAAAGGCATCATAATAGCCTTCGCCAATAATATCCATACATCATCATCATCATCATCATCATCATCATCAAAGTGCGGGAGAAGGAAGCCCTAACGGCTGTTCTTGTGCACTTTAACAAACATTGTTTGAGCGATCGTTCATTATTTTTGCTATTGCCACGTGGAACGGAGTAGCTGTCAGCGTGCGAAGCCCTCAGAAATCAATCAATCAATCAATCAATCAATCAATCAATCAATTTCATGCTTCAATAAAAACCCGCACATAAAATTTATGGGTAATATCGCCCCGTGCAACTAAAATAACCTGTGCCTTCATTCTAGCAAATTCATGATATATATCTGAATGTATATTATAAAGAGAGAGAGCCCCGGCACAGCAGCCTGAAAGACAAGGAAGAAGGGTCCGATCTATGGCCAGCCAATCCCCCGTAGTGGGTTTGTGCTATAACCCCAGGCACCAAACGAAACCAATCTCAAGCGCGCCATATTACGCGCAGCCCCGTTCTCTGCGTCGTCCTTGGTCCGCAGCTTGGTCCTAATTCGCAGCGAAACCACGACGCGGGACCCCAGGAAGGTGGCCAGGCACTTCCCGACGCGGGCTGCTTCACCGCGGCCAAGACAGCCTGCAGCTTCCGCGGGAAGTGAAGCAAGTGCACGGTCGCGCAGCTGGCCCTGATGTGCGTCCGGCGCTCGCTGATGACGCATTGCAACGACGCGTATGCGAGTCCCGTGCACCACCGGCGTGCGCCGGTCTGTTTACACGGTCGGCTCGCTTCTCGAGCTCGGAGGGGGGGCAACTGAATACCGTGCCGGTTATCCAAGCAGTATATGGAGTACGTGGCCAGCGCGGCGATCGTGCGACCCTGGACTCTTGGCTGCGGCATCTGCGCGGCTCAAGCTGCTGTTCGTACCGCGCACTTTGAGGTGCAGCATGGAATACCAATAGGTGGCTCCCGCGCGGAAATATATATATATATATATATATATATATATATATATATATATATATATATATATATATATATATATATATATATATACGCGAGAGAAAGAGAGAGTTAGAGAACACGGTTCTAACGGCAATGACAACAACGGTTTCCATGGCAACGAAGGATTTTGGCTGTCTAAACAACATATCGCATGTGTCTGCAAGGATAGTCTGTTAAAAAGAAAAAAGAAAAAGAGAGAGAGAGAGAGAGAAGAAACAGCGGATTCGACTCAAGGTGATTATTCTTATCGATAAAGCTTTATGGCACTGGCGGATATACGAATTTGATTGACAACTTCCAATACAATTATTCGATAATATTTCACTACTGATTTTCCTTTCTTCGTTATTTGCTTTACGCAATGTAAATGCAAAAATGAGGTCATCCAGTACTCGTAGCATACGCTATTGCTTGAAACCGTGAGTCTTCCACCAGTTTCAAGAAATAGGCACTCAATAGTTGCAGCAATATGAATTGCTGTTTCTGATAATATCCTTGCGCATTAGGAAATAAGAGCGCGAGAGAGAGAGAAAGACAGAGAGAGAAATAATGTAATGGAAGTTGTGCGTGTCAGCCCTGCTACATGCAACGCTTGCTGCTTCGGATGAGGTGTTTGAATTGACGTGAATAGGAGAATGTGAACGAACCACGCATGAAGCTTAACCTAAACAGCGATGAATAAATTGGCTGCACATGTTGAGTGTGTATTTCTTGAAAGTGGCTGTATATGCACAACCTCTCCATCAAGAGCTTGCGCTTTCGTCCCAGCTGACATTAATTTTAAAGAATGCTATATGCTCCCGCAAATCATAAATTAAAATTTTTCCGGAGAGTATTCGTGATTAATAATCGCATTGGCAAATATCGCGCCAATCTTGAAGTCCGCCGCTGCTACGAAGGTTCGTCAGGAAAACAATAAAATTTGGTCTTGAATCTTCTACATTTATTAAGCTCAGAGAGACGTCGCGAGAAGAGGCGGTATAAGTTAGAGTCCTATATAGGTCTCTTAGGTTTAGTCGCCAACGAATGAATAATTTCGGCCTCGCAGTTCACTCAAAAAAAAAAAAACTATTCAGTCAGAACAGTTAACTAAATTAAACAAATTAAGTAAATTGAAGAGCGTATCGGGAACTTACGCAAATTCATGCACGCATATGCCAAAGAACAGAAAGAAAAGAAATAACGTGCACGTGCAGTATACCTCTCTTTGAGTCGCGGCTCACGGTGCGTCGACGACTCCGAATCTTAAGACAGTTCCCTCGAAAAGTTCTAACGGTTTGCAGGGACTGTAACCACAACGCGTGCACCGAGTTTAGCGATCGATGCTATATAGTTCGTAGCCCTTGCGCAACGCTGCACCCACTTGGCTGTCTCGTTTACGTCTTCGCAATGAAAATTCTTCGGATTAAACAAAACAAGCTTGGCAAGGCGGGCGCAACCCTCTTTTCTTCGCGTTCGGGAGGATAGCATTGATGCGGCCTGGCAACAACGCACGGCTTATAAGTTAACCGAGGAGCTATATAGAGAAGACTGGCTCTCGTTAGTGGCACGAAATCACTGTATAGTTTGCGTCCGGAAAAAAAAAAAAGAGTACCAACGAACGTTATACGCGAGGGGACGGGTTAATAAAGAAGCGCAGACGGGGCGTGGGAGTGGTGTATCCTTAACTCGGGATTTTACGGTGCCCGCGTCCTGTGCTGCAGCGATCGAGTTTATATCCGACCGAGCCGCGGATAAGCGGCGCGGCGATTGCCACACGCGCGTCGCCGCTCAGCCGTGCTTCCAGCCGAGCGTTTTGTAAGAGGAACCTCGTCGAGAAGGAGCTGGCGCACTGTCGCGGAGTTGGGTGGATCGATCGACGAGGATGGCCCGCGCCCGTTTGCTCGCGGAGGACGCAACGCGTCTTCGTTAATAATCATCTGCGTCTGCACGTGTGCAGCAACGACCTGCTCGGACGATGGCTGGAGACAAACAGTTGCTTGCGCAGTTTATCAAGCTGTAACGGAATACGAAAGCGGTCGCGAATGTGTGTGTGTGTGCTGTTGGCGAAATGCGACGGCTCTGAGACGCGATGACTTACGCAGGCTTTTCGACGGACGGGCTACTACACGAAGCGATGAAAATCACTCGAGGTGCGAATGACCTCAAGCGAAGACGAAACTGCGGCTCGCACGCGTCTTTGAGCGGTGGACCACGTCGTATGGTTTGCCCGTCTCTGCTGGATAAGGTTGGTTACAAGCGTTCGTGATAGAGCGTGGACGTACCTGTCCGTGCACACAGCAACTCCTTTTACGGCACGTCTGAGTGCTAATGCCGCGACGGAGACTGGTCAGTGAAACAACGCATAGACTAGACACGAGACAAACAGACAAGTTTTCGAGTTCGCGATTCGCCTTGCCCGCTTGCGCTTCTCGCTAAACTTATACAAATCGCTGCGCCTTTAAGCAATGCGTAGAGTCATGACGTCTGAGCGCACGCGCCGAGACCAGTGTGCACTGGATGGCAGATTGCATCTAATTCCACTCAACATATGTTGGAGAGGCGGGCGTGCAACATGGCGTTTAGCCTAACAGGACTAACATTGTAGGGAGCGTTGGTGTAGCTGAATCTCAAGTAAGGGCTCAAATCACGTGCCTCTCTTTCTCTGTTTTTTTTTTTTGCATGGCATGGGGCTTTGGCGGAGGAATTTTCGGTGTACAGGTGACAGACGGACGGACGGACGAATCGACTAGCCATATACAGCTTCGCTGTGAAGTTTTAGCAACTGAGGAGCTAAGAATGATAGGCGTTACGCTAAGGGACAATAAGACAGCGGCGTGGATTGTAGAGAACAAACAGGGTTGTATAGCCGATATTTTATAGTTGACATAAGACGAAAAGGAGTGGGGCAGGTCATGTAACGCGTAGAGCTGATAACTACCGGCGGTCTCTGAGAGTTACAGAATGGGCACCAAGGGAAGCGCAGTCGATGATGGCGAAGGACCATAGGTGGTGTGCTGAAACCAGGGAAATTTTCAGCCATAAAGTGGGGTCAGCTGGCACAAGAGAAGGCAAACTGAAGATCGTTGGGGGAGGCTTTCGCCTTGCAGCGGACATAAACGATGGTGACGATGACGCCTGGATAAGGATGGTTCCTCAAATTTTATGTATGTGCAAAGGGAAGAAGAGTAAGGGTAATTTATTAAGGGGTGCGAGAGCTTTACGGATTCTTTGTGGCGACGGGGGGCTGATATTATAATCAGAATTAAAAACAGGAAATTTAGAATGGGGAAATCTTTCTGTCGTAACGACGGTAGATAAACCGGATCTTCTTGTTTCGTATTTTTTTTCACTAAATTATGAGTGAGTGAGTGAGTGAGTGAGTGAGTGAGTGAGTGAGTGAGTGAGTGAGTGAGTGAGTGAGTGAGTGAGTGAGTGAGTGAGTGAGTGAGTGAGTGAGTGAGTGAGTGAGTGAGTGAGTGAGTGAGTGAGTGAGTGAGTGAGTGAGTGAGTGAGTGAGTGAGTGAGTGAGTGAGTGAGTGAGTGAAATTCGGTGCAGAGAAGACGCAGGGGAGACTCTACGCCACCCGGCTAGTCACACGTAGAGACCGCCAAGCCGAGCTTGACGGCCCGATCGCGGGCACTATGGACGGCCAAGAGCGCAGCCCAACTATCCCCGCTGAAAGAGGAGCCAATGGGTTCACACTCCAAAACACATGATGGTCGAATCCCTCTAAAATCCAGGAAAAATAGTGGCAAGTGTCAGGCTAAACTGAATAATTTGCTATTAATACTCGTTTCTATGACGCGGTTTTGGTTTCGGCACCCAGAAGCTGTATGCGTCGTGACGTGTCACGACGCTCCGTTCATGCCGTTTTTGCGCCCACCACATGCGAAAGCATCATGAAGATATGCATGCATCGTGCTCTCGGATTCATTTATTCTTCTTTGAGAACAACGTTATCATAACTGTTCCTTAGTGCTACTCGATGTCAGCAAATTTTGATGATGATGATGATGATGATAGCAACTTTATTGTACCGCCGGATAAGGAGACCCCTACTCCCCGTCCCCGGCACACAGGCCTTGGGGACGGGGGCCGGAACCTCCGCGATTACGAGCAAGCAAAGAGGTCTTGACTCTTCGCGGCTTCTTCCGCCAGGCGGATGGCGTGTTGCTCCGTGTCATGACGTCACGCTGATGTCGATGACACCAAGTCTGGAATTTCTGCGCCAACTTAGTAGTGCGAAATTGAAAGCGTTTCCCAATCCTTGATGCTTGCTAACTGTCCTCGTTTTAAGAGCGAGAAGCGCGAAGTATAGCGCTTCTACAACTTCGACGATACGTGTCGGCATGTACTGATTCAAGCCTGCCTGTGGCGCGATCCACAGCGCTTATATCGACAGCCTGGTGCTCGCGTTTGGCGATCTAGGCCTTGGTATAGGATACGATCTCTCTGAAACTTGAACGTTTACATATAGCCACGCACATAGTCCTGTTAGTGGTACACATAGACGCGCCCCGTATATATAGTCGTCACGAGCACGCTTGGTTTTCGAGTGCCAGGGCACGCGAAGACGGCGTCGATTAGAGCATTCCCGCAATCACTGCACGGAAGCTGTATCGAGAGCCGGAAGGGGCAGCACAAGCGTTTGCCAGGCAGGGAGACGTGCGCGATATTTTTACCTTCAAACACCGCAACCGCAGCGGCCGTCCACGGCAACTTCCATCAACGCCGCCCACTTTCCAAAGTTCCCGGAGAGTTGGCTACGAAACCACTATACTCGTCGTTCCTTTAATTAAGGACGACGCCACGCACACCCGCGCTCTCTCACACACACAAACGCACACACGTACACACACTCCACAGACCACGCCGCCTGCGCTGTATACGGCAGCAACATGCGGCTGCCGGACAACCATCAGCGCTCTGTCCGTGTACCGGGCCGCTAAACGATTTCCACGCGGTCGGTTGTGAAGTGGCCCACGTGTATTCTCCTGGCGTCCCTTCCTCTTCTTTTTTTTTCCCGAGGCCTCTCTTTCAATTCCAATTCTCGCTCGCTCGCTTCAAGCTCGAGTGAGCGCAGCGCCGCATGCTGAATTTGGGGAGCGCCCGCGGGCTCCAATATCGTGGCGTCCAAACGGGGCCGTTGTCAACTGGCGCGCGTAAAGAAAAAGGTAAAAAAAAGAAAAGAAAGGAAATAGGCCTGTCGAAGGAAAGCGTACGCGACAGGGAGATTCTCCTTCTTCTCCACGTCTTTTAGCGCTACCGCTGCCGCAGCAGACGCGGCCGGGGTGCACACTTCTGGTCCTGGCATCTCCCGGAGGCTCGCGCGTCGCGTCCGCCGGTGAGGAGGCTTGGCCGGCCATGCGGCCTGGCTTGGTCGCCGCTTTCTCAAACAGGTTCTGCTCGATTGTGCAACGGAGACGACCGCCGCCGCCGAGGAATCCAGGAACCAGGCGTGAAGGGAAAGAATGAAGCCGAGCAAGTGATGGGGGAAAAAAAGTGTGTGTGGGGGGGGGGGGGCGAAGACCTGGCACGCTTATAAGGCGCCCGCGTGGTTCGAGGCGCTAGCCTTTTCGGCTTTCGCGCGAAGTCTTGGCGTAAATGTGTGCCGCACGCCAAAGAAAAGCACATCGCTGTAGAGAGAGCGGGTGGGTCATAGCAGCGCAAGCGTGATGGGCTTCTGCGCGTACGCGGAGCCAGTGTATGTGTGCGCGTGATATTTGTCGTGCGTGCGCGCCTGTCTGAGTGCTCTCTCTCTCTCTCTCTCTCTATGCACGCGTGTAGTTTGCCTGCGTGTAGGTGCATGTGTGTGTTCTTTCGGTGCGTGTAAGTATGCCACTCTGTACCCGCACGCACGTTCTGCGACCTTGCAAGACGAGCTTATGCGCGCGCGTCAGCTCCCGTCAAACGAGGGTTCAAGGTCTGCCCAAGGCCTGTGTGCTTACAGCGCCGTCGGAGAGACCGGCTACAGCAGCGCGGAGACTCTGCTACGGTTGCGTATACATTGCGAGTGCAGCCCTGCCAGTATGCCGTATCACTCACTCTATATATACGTGAGCAGCACACCACGGTCTCAGCCTGTCGGAAGGAGAGCGCGTAGATATTTGGTGAACGCGAAGGGAAAGCGTGCTAGCGGCCCGGTGCGGCGAAGTCTTATTCAGGAAGGGCTTTTGTGCGGAGGGCGGCATCGGATCACAGAAAATGTCTTGCTTCGGTGCTTCGGTATTAGGTGAATAATTTGACTTCCGCCCGCGCACCAAGTTTAAAAAAGGAATCTTGTCTGAAATGAGAGGTTTCTGATCACGACGTTCTTTATTACCGCACATCTCCCTTCCCGTTTCATGCTGCCGGGAAACTTTAATGAGATTGTCGAGCCCGTCTGTGAACACAGCGCTCCGATTTCCAAGCACGAACCGTTTCGCTTTAACGCAAACATGTCCGTAGTTCTTTGCGAGGATTTCTCGAGCGTTCGTCGTCGAATAAGATCGAGGAGCCGAGCGAAATATTTTCGCTGTCTTTTTTTTGCGATTCATTCGTTATGGGTTAACCACTATTTCCGAAACCTCAAGATCGTTCTACCTTGTCATATCTCGGCAATAGTGCCGTTCTTACGAGCAAACCGATCGAGTCCCTGAAGCCATCGGCTCAAGAGCACGTACATTGCGAATGAAAGGGAATGACGAAAGCATCCCAGTTCTTGCTATACGATAAATGAAGCGAGCTCCGAGAAAGGCGCTCAACGAATTAAGTAAACAGCCGAAGTTTGGAAAAGCAGGCATAAAAGAAAAGATTGTAACCACACTGCTTGTTGCTGCTATGTAAGAAGAACGGCAGTATAAAGTTCTTGCATACGAAGGTGTGAGGAAGTCTGAAGCCTATCGAGGCTGATTCAGGCGAACATTTTGGCGTCTCTTTCAAAATGCCGAGAGAAATTGTGAGTGGAAGCCACTGAGTTGACCATTCCGGTGCTGCGCAGGGCACAATGTAACGGAGACGAAACCGACACCAACTGGGAAGAGACACACAAAGAGACACGGAGCAGCACATGCTACTGTTTGTCATCAGCACACATTCCGTATTTTACCGCGAGCTAACCCACACTTTGCGACAATGTCACGGAAACAGCGCGATCAGTGGGAGGCGAGAGACCCTGCTCCTTCCACTCTTTCCGTTCTACATATACTTTCCGTTCTACACAGATCTTCTCGCACGAAAAGTGATGCATAAAGAAAAGACAGAACGAGTGCAAGTACAACGCGGGACCTCGGCAATGACGAAAAAAACGGCGCGGCTTATGTAGATGAGCTATCGCAGCTACTATGGTTGTTGTTGTTCCTCTGCCCAACTGGCACTTACCCATGCACCGCGAGAGATCAACCAAGAAGAATAAGTTTAGAGGTTGTTGTACTAACTTACGTTTCGTTCTGAACTTAAGCATGGTCGCCCCACCCAGAGTTCCTTTTCGTAACAACGATAAAAATGTGAAGCGTGAAACCACCTGCATCCTCTCCTTTGTTTCTTTTTTACGTGACGCCTCCAAAACGTGGACAAGTATGGATAGTATATGAGAAGAGAAGAGCAGGGGAGAGAAGGGAGTGCGGCGTATCGAGGGGCGCAACGAACATCAGATGCGGTCTTGGTAAGAAGACACGGACCATTTTCGCGTCAGCTCCCTGTGAATGTCATGAATTTTGATAGCTTCCATTGAGCTCCACTTACTTATGTATCAGTAAAGAAAGGCTATGCACTGCATCCTGAAGAAAGCCGCGACGGAACCTATCGTCATATCCAACAACTTGTTCCTACTTGAAAACGGCGAAAATTAGATGACAATGCTCTGAAATCCATGACGTCGCACTTCCATGTCGAAGTGATGCTGAAGTCACAGCACGAAATTTAGGAAATAAAAGATTGGCAATTCGTTTTCTCCAACGGTAACCAACGAATTTCTCTGCTAAGTGAGCGAAATTAAGTTTTCAAAGCCTGGTTTACCAGTGTGAACAAACTTTTGTTGTTGTTGTTGCTTAATTAATCGCGTACACGAACAGTCATAATTTTTCGCAACGGCCAGATGTGCATGCTGAGACAACCACGGCCTTGTGGAGTTCCTAGATCACATCTTGCTTAAGTGCCCGATGTACAGAGACGTCGACGAGGATATTAAACGAACATGAAAAGCTTGACCGAGGCCACTGACTTCCACGCGGGTGCTGGGTCTCTAGAGATGGCCATCGAAAATGCGCAATCCCATGAACATCTTGTTTTTGTTTTTAAATATATATTAAATAAATATATCTTCTGTCTGAACTGTGACCAGCTTTATCTCATTCAGATCTCTCTCTCTCTCTCTCTATCTATCTATCTATCTATCTATCTTGCATGAACCGTCAAGGTTTACCAAAATTATTTTCCTTCATCGCCAAGGGCACTAACTCTGCTGTTGGTAAGATCACAGAGCCAGCGCACCTTTTTATCTTTTTGTTTCGTTTTAAAAGCGAAACTTTATTTGAACATTAGCAGATGTTCTGTATTTCATCGTTGTTTCCTTGCCGGATATGTTAGTGGATATATATCTATATAGAGACAACTTGAGTCACTGGTTATTGCGTTGGCTACTACTGCCTTGCCGAGTACAGGCAACTTGGCCGATTAGGTATGTTCCCGAACAGGCAACTTTTGCTGCTGGCTCGTGTCCGCTCCAAGACATCTTGGGTCGCTGGGTAGATGCGCTCATTCTCGGCCGATCTCCCGAAATGGATGCGTCCTTGTGGCACAAGCGGTACGAAGCCTTAAACGTGTTCAGAAATGTGGCGTACATCCACTTGCATAAACCGCTCGACAAGATTAATTCTTCCCTCGAAAACCGTCATGCATGGCCTTTGTCATATTGACGCCCGCAGCTAGCCCTACAGGCGACGAGCCGGTTCTTCCACTATTCGTTATTATAACCACTTACCTAAGCTTATTATAACCACTATTATAACCGCGTTATTATAACCACTTACCTAAGCGTTATTATAACCACTTACCTAAGCTACCTAACCACTTACCTAAGCTTACCGAAGCTTCGCGTCGTTCAATTTGCTACATTGAATTAGGTCTGCGTGCGTCTTTTTTTTTTGTGCCTTCAACCCGCCTTCCTCTATTTAATTTGTTCCCAGCCGTTTCAATTTCCCTGGAGAGTAGCAAGATGCGCCGGCTAATCAGCTTGCTTTTTTTTTTTTTTGATAGAAAGCTTGCAGTCTCGTGTCACGCTTCGCCTTTCCCCAGTAAACCGACCGACGCTCCTGAAAGGAAACAGGAGCGACGAAAATACACCGCGCCTTCATCTCAGGGTTATAGTGCTTCACTCGCGGCTCTCCCATACAGCTCGGAGGAAGCCTTTTCCTCTATAAATAGGCCGCCGTGTGAGGAGACAGAAAAGTATGCGAGAATGCAGGCAGCCGTACAGCGACGAAGGCGTGCAGCTCCACGCGACTCTCGCGCTGTCGCATAAGAAGCGCGCTGTCTTTATGTTTTCTTTTCTTTCTTTCCTTCTGTTCGTATTTTCACTCTCTTTCTTTTCTTTTTTTTACGTTTTCGTTTCCCCGAGAGCCGAGAAATATGGCGATATAAACAGAGCGGCGGAAATAGTATAGACGCTGCAAGCAAAGGCTACAGGCATATGCACCAAAGAGGAGAACTGGCTCCGTTTCGGGAGGCCTCTTGTGGCCCACACCGACGCCTGATGCAGCGTCGGCCAACGTGGAGGGAGGTATATACTCTTCTTAAATGCGGTCTCCCCAAACTTTGTCGCCTCTCCTCGACAGAGTGCCCTACGCGCACCACGGAGCGGGACATTGCGGCAAAAAAAGTCTAGCAATAGTATCAGTTTATAGTATCAGCAATAGTATCATTTTACGTGCCATCCGCACGTATTCATTTGTACGTGTCCATTCGTTTGTTTGTTTTTATTGCAGAGGACCTGACCAGCTGCACATTGTGTTAGAGAGTTATCATTTGCGGCGCAAGGATCGCGTTCGTGTGAGTGAGTGAGTGAGTGAGTGAGTGAGTGAGTGAGTGAGTGAGTGAGTGAGTGAGTGAGTGAGTGAGTGAGTGAGTGAGTGAGTGAGTGAGTAGTGAGTGAGTGAGTGAGTGAGTGAGTGAGTGAGTGAGTGAGTGAGTGAGTGAGTGAGTGAGTGAGTGAGTGAGTTGAGTGAGTGAGTTGAGTGAGTGAGTGAGTGAGTGAGTGAGTGAGTGAGTGAGTGAGTGAGTGAGTGAGTGAGTGAGTGAGTGAGTGAGTGAGTGAGTAAAGAAACTTTATTGCAGGTCCGGCGAGGACGCGAACTCGTCGCGCACCCGTCTAGTCCCACGTTGGGACCGACAGGTCTAGCCCACCGACCCGGTCGCGGGCACGCCGGACAGCCAGGATTTGCTTTTCTAGAGCGGGACTACGCAGAAGCGAGCCCCACGCATCCTTGATGAACTTGGGGTATGTCGACCCGCACTCCCAGAGCATGTGCGCTAGAGTGGAGGTCTGTCCACAGGACGGGCAGGCGTCGTCGTGATACACGTCGGGGTAAGCCTCGTGGAGAACGGACCGACACGGATATGTGCTGGTCTGTAAAAGTCTAAGCGAAACGGCTTGCGCCCTATTCAACTTAGGGTGAGGTGGTGGAAAGACTCTTCTAGACATGTAGAAGAATTTAATAATCTCGTTGTGAGTAGCGGGAGCGTCCCTGTGACTCCAAATGCTGAAAGAACTGAGGCACTAGCAACAGAGGCCTATCGAGAGATCGAGGACGCCAATCCACGGCGAAAGGCCGAAAGCTTGGCCTGAGGCGGATTACTGCACAGCAGTGAAGCAAACGGAAAAACAAAAGAAGGTGTACGTGCAAGTATGTACTGACATTAGTGTAATATCGCGTCGAGATCATGATTAGCATTGAAGGGGCATATTGCTCATGCGTTTAAGTCGGGAAAAGGAAGGAGCGGGGGAGGTTAGCGAGGGATATTTCTCGGCCGATCTCAGCGGTCGACGAACTGCAGTCGTAATTGAAGCGCATGAAAGAAATGTCAGCCTTGCATGCACACATGACTCCAACTGTCACATGGGGCCGTACTGCATCAGTGTCTGAATGAACGCACGCACGCACGGACGTATGGACGGACGGACGGAGGTTGACTTTTTATTTATCTTGTAGTTGGCGATGAAATACTGGCTTGCTAAATTACCGCTTGAGGTATTTGCTGTGCGCATTCGAATTATGATCTGTCGATGTCTGGATATCACACCCTGCATGCGGTGATTAAAGACACCACAAGCCCCCCCCCCCCTTTTTTTTCTCCCTTTTTTATCGTTCAGATTGAACGTGAAAACGGCAACTCTCTCTACCCTTATAGCAGCACTTCATTCCGCACTTTTCTTCCATTTCATTTCAGCCGCGATAACGAGCAGAAAGCAAACTGATGTCATCTAAGAGACAGGTGCTGTCGCCATCTTCGTACGCACTTTATATATATATCTATATATGTATATAGCATCGCACGCGTAATGCGAAGACGTGGGATCGTTCCCACCTGCGGCAAGTTGTATTTTCATCCACTTTCATTGCTGTTAATTTATCATCACTTTAATTCAATTATTAAGTACAAGTAATTTTCCCTATGTTGTCCTCGGTTACTTTGTTGGCTTCTCATGATGTCATTATACATATATAAATATATATATATGGTGCCTGGTCAATTTTCGGACACTTTACAGCGAAGGGAAAAGAGAAGATTTTAGTGGCCGTAAAATTTGTGGGACGGCATCGTCATGCGCAGGCTAACGAGATTTAGACGACGGTAGGGCCGCTGCTGCCCTCTCAGTTATGTACGGGCGCCTTCAGTTATGCAAGAGGCGAGATCGTCCGGGTTCCCGTCACGCTTCTTCCTTCCGTTCCATCTTTCTCCTTTTCCTTTTCTTTATTTTCTTTCGTTCTTTCGATTACGGGCACCGCAATCTTCGCAAAGCCGCTTCGCTTGTTCTTCGTCTTCGTTTTCGCCGTTCTCAGTTCATCGTGTGGCAAAAGCTTCCCATATAGCATCTCATTTTCTTTCTCCTATACCTTCAGGTATATCAACGTCATTGTACTCACCGAAACATAAGTGCTCGTTAAAACTGTGCCGGAAAAGAACGGAACGACACCGTTAGTAAGCGGAGATCCATCACCAGGGTTTACGTGGTTCTTGTGAATCGCGCCGGCGCTTTACAATTTCCCGGCGGTTTCGCTTCTGCGAACACACACACACCGCGGTCCCGACAGTTGCAGTGCATGCGAAGTCGTTTATCAAACTTCCGTGAAAAACAAAGAAAGACGGAGAGAAAAAGAAAATGAGACCTAGCTCAAGATCCCCGGAAGAAGCATGCTAATGACTTCTCTCTTGCCCACGCTGCTTCTCTCATTCTGCGATACTAATTTTGTCTCAGTATCGCGTTCAATATTCGGACGAGGCGCCCGGGCGACAGCGATCGCAAGAACTGAGGACGAAAGGACCGCGGAAGCGCTGCCAAATTTATACTTTGGAGACTTCCACGGTTCACAAAGAACGCGCGAGACGCGCGAGAGTATTCTCTAACTGGGAATCAGAGTAAAAGCAAACGTTATCCGGGGCCTTCGACAAAAGACAGATCTCTGCTGGTGTCGACGTTAAACATTTGTCTTCCTTCCGGAATACTGATTCTGTCTTGACAGGCTGATTAGTAAGAGGAGTTTTAAACAGCACTGAATCTGTGTTTCTCTTTGTCGCTGTCTTCCGTGCTCGCATCGTTAGGTGGGGAATCGTTCTAAGCGAGCTCGATCAACAGAAAATCGTAGCACATCATTAACTCGGGGCCCGCGGATGATTACAGGCCACGATAAGCTTAATAAGTTGTTTGTGCTCGCGAGCCTCAATACGTCGAGAGATTTTAGCGGTTCGCCCTTGAAGAAAGTCCAGCACTTTGCCTGGGAAAGCTTGCGAACCAGTTGTACCAAAAAAGGTGAACCGCAGCAACGCTGCCTGAATCCACGAACTCCCGGAGCCAAGGTGGACTTAGCCATCACGGTTTCTCAGTAAAGACCGGAGTTATTGAGAGGTACCGTTAATATCGGGGTGGCCACAACAATGTTCTGCTCAATTCTGCACAGAGGGCCTATGCATAGATGGTCAGAGTAGCACAGAAAACAGTGCGCTAAGTAGGCCTCACGTGGGGCGATGCCGGTCTGACATCAGCAAGATAAAGGAGCACTGCTATCGGTCATCGGTTTCAGTGTAGGTTGAACACAGGGGAGAGTTCGCTGTTGCAGGGAAGTTAGCCTATATCGTCGCGCTCATGTCTGCTACGCCACATGGTAGGAGATCACATAAAGCGTTGAGGAAATGTGAGGAATGGCAGAGTAAGATATCGCAACAAAACTGACTAAGCGTCACACACACACACACACACACACACACACACACACACACACACACACACGCACACACACGCACACGCACACACACACACACACACACACACACGCACACACACACACACACACACACACACACACACACACACACACACACACACACACACATGCCAAGACAGGCGAGTTTGAGTAAAACATTGCAAAATTGTAAAGTTGACAGTTCGCGTGTGTTGGCGTTTCTTTGCAGAATGCATAATATGAGACCTCCATGACGACGTGATGAGAAGGGACACGAATGGTCAGTTGCTAGCTTTATTCTTTTTTCATTCGTTAGTACTCACCTGCCTACGCTGTCCTCCTCTATGTATGCGTGCGTTGGCGCATAATTTCAGATTAAAGCTATAACCTGAACAAAGCTGAGGTCGGGCTTGAACTTTCTGCCTTCGCCACTGCGTTCAACATATACGCGTAAGCGTTATCGTTGTAAACCATTCTTCAGCCTCTGATCGGGCGCGCATCATTCGCTGCCAGTCGTACGACCGCGGGAACAAAGCCGTCTGCTTTGGCCCTCGCCAGGGCAACCGGCGCCCTTTGCACACACACCCGCGCTGCCACCTGGCGCCCCGACATACACCGGGAAACACTTTGCGGCAGCCTGTTAACGCCGGCGGGATTTCAGGGTGCGTTCCCATCGGGGATACTCGAAACCTGCGTGGGAATCGCAACGGCTTGGAACGAGAATCGCGGAGCTCACATCGTCGGGCACATTGCTGAAGTCGCAGCGGAAACGGGCGCGAGAAAAAAAAAGAAAAGAAAGCATCGCGTGCGAACGATGTGCACCTTCTCCTTCTCACTCCCCCCCCCCTCCCCGCCCTCACCCCCAATCCCCGCTGGTGAGAGGCCGGCGAATGATCGAGACGATTAGAGAGGTGGAGATGCGAGCCGGCCGTGCGTGTATCTGTTTTTCTGTATCCGCTGCAATTGCAGAATTACGCCGCAAGTTAGCATGCAAGACGAGTCGCCTATAATTTATCCTCCGGAAACAAAAGAAAGCCGGCGCCGATACGGTCTGGTATTCCTGTGACGTCTGCCTCTCCTTTAGGTTTAAAAACTTTACTGTCCCATTCGCCATTTTTTTCCCTGCGTGCTCATTAGAGTGGTGAAAATTGGCATCTGTTTTAAAGGACTGTTTATACGGAGGTCCATCTGCACTAAAGAACTTCTATAACTATAGGCACGTGCAGTAACGAATGACTGACCTATGTATTCCAGCCGCCGGCTCAGAGGTGGAAGATTAGTTCTTGAACTTATTACATTTTTATTTTTTATTTCTTATTATTAATATCACCATTTTCATTAGATGAAATAAAGTCGATATTGGTACTTGTAGGAGCCCCGTTTACTCCTATCCTCTGAGACCTCAAGAAAATGCACAAAAACTCCGGAAGTGTTACAAGAAAAAGAAGATAAGACTTGTTCAACGTGACATCTGGTTTTTGTGCGTATGCGCCACGATTAAAGAATAGCTGTCAATTTTCATTTGTCCCCTCTTACAATGTGCACAGCTGGCGCGTATACGTCGTATGAGCCACAAGCTGCGGGCCGACTTGCCCTTCCACAGCCACTCACCGCCTGTAGTATAATGGCCTGCTTGAAAGCAGTGCGATCCGTGGGTTGGGTAACACTGAAACAAATCACGGCGACGTTATCCTCGTCTCAAGAGCGCGCAGCGGTGGATTATTTTTTTCAGATTGGTTCCTTATAATACGCGCCCCGGGCCGGTCGGGCTTATTTAGTGCGGCTCATCGCGTCCAGGAATGTGTGACATCACCCGTCGCCTTGACGTGACTGCGCGAATCCCGTCGGGCATAGCAAGAAATTCTCGGAGGGAGATGGGGGGGGGGGGGGGCACTGGGCGTAAGGCGGGCCCTCATTTCACCGACCAGCGAAAGACATTTTCCGCTGGCGAACGGTTCTGCCATTAGGGAACGGCGGCGGGTTTCGCGTAAATGACTTCGCTCGCCGCGGCTTTCGTAATCAAAAACTTACGTGACATTTCGCAAGGTGTGACGCCTGTAATACGAATCGGAATATATATATATAGTCTGAACTCTGCTCGTTCCGCTTCACGACTCTTCTGATTGGCGTTCATATTGCAGTACGTGATCGTATGCAGTAATAGCGAGCCGTGATCCTGGCAGGCTGTGATCACGTGTCCGCGCTGTCAACCTTCCTGCTTTTTTTTTTCTACCTTTCCGCTACCCCCTACCCCATACCCAGTGTAGAGTAGCAAAACAAAATTTCTCGTTCTGGTTAACACATCCCTGCCTTGTCTATTTTCTTTCGTCTTTTTCTTGCAGATGCAAAATGCAATACAAGTATTTAAATACTTGTAAACGGATGTAAATACGTATACGAGTCACAAAAGAAGGGGTAGAGGGGCGCAGGAAGGGGGCTGACACCTACTAATAAAAACACACCTCGTACATGACAGAGAAGCAGCCGACATGAACCACATCATGCAATTATAATCACCGTCATCACAACTATGATCACATGCTGCCACGGCGAGCAGCGCATTTCATGTTGACTGGAACACTATGACCTCTCCAAGCGATCTCCAATTACCCCTATCTTGCATTAGCCAATTCCATCCTACGCATGCAAATTTCGTAATCTCGCAACACCACGTAATTAACTGCCATCTTCGGCTGTCTCTCCCCTGGCCCCCCATTCTGCTGTTGTAATATATCACCGGTGATCTGCCCTGCACTCTAACACAACACTCTTTACAATGTGCATCCCTCCCCCCGCCCCCGCCCTCAATCTAGTCGCAACTAGATTAAGAGCAACGTACGCTCTCCGTCTAATCCATACTGACATTTTGTTATCTATTAACGTTACACCTACCATTTTTTCGTTCCATCGCTCTCTGCTATGAGGCTTTAGTTTACTCTCAAGTTTCTTTTCTATAGTTAAGAGTCACCTTAACATACATTTAAATATAACAAATTAAGGACATGAGAAGCAAACTAACGTGAATGATATGCGAAGCGGCTGGCAGACCATATTTATGTTTTCTGCTACGTTGTTTGGCTATAGAACATTTCTTAGTTCGTAGAGTCGACGGGGAAGTAACCACGAATTGGCGCCACGCATGCTCCTATAGCGGTGAAATTTTTCACTTAGGCCGGACTTCGGTGTCCACCCTGTTGCGCGACCCTCCGAGTAAGCGTGGGTAAGCGAACTCACCGATGTGCAGGCTCACTCGGTCTCAGCCTGATTCAGGAGGCGCCCGTGAGTCCGAGTGTGAGCAAGATACAGCGCCGTGTAGGTGTGCATACGAGCTCGAGCGCGAGTCAGCCCGAATCGGTTCGGCAATTTTGCGAGTTTGGGTTTGTCGGAATGAGTACGAATGGGCACGTGTCTGAGCGAACTGAGGTCAGTCGAAAGCTGCGTGACTGCCAGCGAATCGGAGCTTAAGTGAGTCTGAAGATATGGATCAGACCGGTTGATGGGATTTCCCTGCGGCAGCAGTTGGAAGCTCAAAAATGGATTTGCTTCGTCCATCCGTCCGTCCGTCCTTTCCATTACGCCGACGTCAACCGCTTCAATGGCTCAATGTTTGCTTTCCATGAGCGCAACGACAACTTCGCTTTCGTTCTGAGACAGGCGCGACAGATGTTGTTGCCTATACCTAGCATGTCACTCATACTCACTATGGGGGATTGGCCAAGAAATGGGTGGATTACTCCAAGTTCTAGCCAAAATCAATTTTCAGGACGGCTATAAAGTAACAAGGACATCGTGGGAGAAATGAGAGGAACGCAGCGCTTCGTCCTTGTCTTTTCTGGCATATATAGAGTCCTCGTTTCTGTATCGCGCCCGTCTCAAAAACGAATCTTTTCCTGTCTGCCCGACTTGTAGTTGTTTCACCTCGCTTTAACGTGTCCTGATTTCGTGTGCATAGTACGACCAGGTTTTAGACATCTTTTGCAAACCGGAACGTATTGTCACGGCGTATTCCTCTCGGTGATACCAAAAGGAAGACGACGAAGACCGGCTGTGTTTCAGTTGTGGTCGAGAGCTGCTGCTCTGGAGCTTTTTCCATACAACTTTTGTGAAACGCCAGCGTAGGTTTGACACACCGTAACAAATATCTGTTTACGCACTTTCGTTTCGTCATCTACCGCTGCGTTCATTCAAGGCGAAAAAAATTGTGTCCCATCTCCTACTATACCAGCCACACCGGCTCAGGAAGAACGCCGCGTCTCTGCTCGTGGTACATACTCCATCAAGGCGCATTATGTCCTGACGCTGACGGAGTAATAACTTTGAGAGCCCACGTCGGTGCCTCGAACGAGTTTCCTTATCCGAGCCTGAAAGGCAGACAACATTATCCTTCGCGAAAGAAGAAAGAACAAGGAACAGGCGAAACGTATTAAGAATGAAGCCCAGGATGGCAAACAAAGAGAGAAAGAGAAACATGATATTATAAAGAAACTGTTTCAATACGCCTCCGGCGTCCGAAAGTTCTCAAGATGCGAACACTATCTTTTGGCCCGCCAGAGCCAGGACTTTCGGCCAGATAATAAATGAAAGAAAGCAGCGCTGCCCTTCTTTATGCCGTGTTTTCTCACATGTAAGCAGCACACCCCTAATATAAACACCGCCCCACCAGTTTCCTCTGCGGTCCAGAGAACCTGCAAGAAAACAACCTGTAAACAACCTGAACAAAGGAGTATTGTCATTCTGTTGCATATTTTCTCGAGATCCGTTTTACATTTTACTGAATATGGCCTTCAATCCTCCTCGAAATGAACTAGAATGTGATTACGCAACACATTCATGCCGAATATGAACTCAGGTGCGCGCGGCACTGTGTCTATGTGCTTGCATCATGTTTTTGCAGTCCGATTTAAGAAAATTGGCATTAAAGGGAAGCTGAAACGGTTTTCAATTTCCATGAATTTCTGGGATTGGTAAGAGCAGACTTAATAATTTACGGTTCCGAAATTTTTTTTTTTCGTTTTGTTAATATAACGGGCGGAAATCGCTTTCTAAATCGCCCGCGCGGACACGCCCCCATCGCTTCCGGGTGAGGACGTTGCTAGGGGAGAGAGCCGGAGAGTGACGTCATGGGCGGAGACCGAGCCAACCGAGCTGCCGACCGGCGTGCTGACAAGTCTCTTTCCGGCCTGCGCTTTACTGAACGACGCTACGAGAGATCTGCCGCCGCCGCCGCCGCCGCCGCCGCTCACGTTTGTTTTGCGATTTTCGTGAACTGTGCTTTCCTTCTGTGCTGCGTGAGTGCCTACAGCCAAGGGCGCCCAACATGCCCTCGTTCTGTGCAGCATTCGGCTGCGCGAACACAGGCGGGCGAGACGATGTGGTGTTTCACAGGTTCCCGAAGGACAAGAAGCTTGCAGCGCAGTGGGTACGTGCGGTGAGGAGAGATAAGTTCGTGCCGACGAAATCAACTGTGCTGTGCTCGGACCATTTCCGCGACAGTGACTATCATCGGAGCTTGAAAACGATGCGGGCAATCGGTATTCCAATTAAATCGGCGCGACTGAAGCTCGGCGTTGTTCCGTCTATATTCTCCTACAAGAAAAACACCTCGCCACCTCCAAAAGCGGCCTTCGCCAAGAGGAGAAAGCGTGAGGTAAGGGTTTTAATGTGCACACGGGCAATTTTTTACCAGATGATCACCTTAGTGTCGAACAAACGGTCTACGACGAAGCGAGGTGGAGGCACAGCCGGGAATATGCACCTACGTGCAAAGTGCTTGCCGTTTTCATCCTGTTTTGCCTCTCCGCTTTGTCACGGAACACTGTACTACAGCTGTTTGTTCGGCGCTGTTCTGATACGGTGAAATAACTGGCCGGGGGTACGCTTGCGCATTCAGTGATATTTGTTATTCGTCCTACCTCGGGGTGCCCGCAGATTTAGCTGTTCAGCATTCGTGTTCAAATCGCACGACATGAGGCGTTACGGTAATATTTTCATGCTCGCGTTAGAGTAGTTGAACTCGGTGTGTAAAAACTTCGTTCCGTAGATTTCGCACTCACAGCTTGCTACCAGCAGCGAAATGCCGCAAAAGCGAGCGTCGGCACGGCTGGTGCAAGGCGAACGGGCTCAAATAATGAAGTAACGTTGTGAGGTATTGAAGTTATCAGCGTTCCACATGGTCTAGCCCAATACAGGCATCGCTGCTTGGCAAAAAAAATTTCTTGGCCTTGTTCCTAGGGAACTAGCTATGCATCACGCATGGGAAAATTATTATTTGAAAGTAATTATATTACATTACTCATTACTGTCTTATTACGCTCATTGATTTGAATTACATTACCAATTACCGCCTTAAAAAAGTAATGGTATTACTTTACGATTGCTTCCAAAAAGTTTTCATGCATACAAGAAGCAAAAAGCAAAGTATAAAGGGACGCCAACCTTTCTTTAAGGTAACATACACTTTCATGCACTCCCCCCATGTTTCTCAACGACACCTCACCACATTACCAACATTCTGACACCGTACACAGCTTACTGGTGCATATTTAGCGCAATTACTCAATTACTTTAGCCATGAAATTACAGACAAAATATTTAATATTACTATCACTAGACAACTAATCCATCACATAAATTAATGAAAAAAGTATTTCAATTATTGTAAGTAATCCAACTGCTGTCATGTATACTGATATGCTGAAATTCATGACATCCATGCCTTGCACTCTTTCAGATACTAGCAGAGCTCCTTGAGAACCGAGCCCCTGATGAACCTGTTCCACTACCATCACCAATCGAAGATTTTGAAGCAGCCAGTGTGACAGAGGCATATAATGAAGAGGCTGAAGCAGCCATTGTGGCACAGGCAGCTGGTGTTGAACAGAGTAGCCCTGAAACTGCAGACAAGAGCCTTCAAGTTCTGATACAACCAGTAACATCTTGCACGGCATCACAAGCAGACATAAACAAAAAGTGCAACTTCATTTCACGTGGGACGCAGACAAAGCCTCGGGGTGTTTCAATCGGTAAGATCACCTGACATTAGTCTGCTTCTTTGTGCACATTGAAGAAATTCGTGTTTTCAGGAAGATAATTTTATGAATAAGAATGTGCAGCATAGTTTTTCAGTAATAGCCTGAGTTGCAAATTAATTTGAAATGAATGGGTCCCTGGACATTCTGTACACTTTATGAGAAGGATGGTGGGATAATAGTGGGCCATGAAATAATTGCATGAATGTTTCAAGAATTGTCTTTCTTTTTTCTTTTCAGGTGTCCAGGTTGGCAACTTCACTGCAGATGTTGCTACTCAGGTGATGAATGTGGCAGAGCCATGTTATGAGAGTGACAGTGACAGCCTAAGTGACAGTGAACCTGCTTCTGATTTCGACGACGATTACAATCCTGACAATGACCCTTGCCATGAGTATGTTATGCTATTCTTACTGTTGCATAGCCTTTGAGATGTCAGCACTTTCTGCAGCCTGTGGTTCATGACTAGTTGTGTAAATTACTTGCAAATCTCCTACAAGTTTTCAAACCATCTAAATATTTTCCATTCGGTGAAAATCTTGTATGTCTTTCAGGCCCGACACCTGTACCGACTCTTCGGAAGATGGAGTAATTTTAGTTGAAAAGAGGCACCTGACCGCATTGTTTCTAGTCTGCCGCACATGCCTTGCTCCTTGCACATACAGTCTTCGCTGTGAAGGGACACTTACAGAGGTGTGTGTTCAGTGCCCACTAGGACACCAGCTATTCTGGAGGAACCAAGACGTTGTAAACCAGCAGCCAGTGCTAAACCTGAAGCTTTCTGCTGCCCTTTTGTTTTCGGGCAATAATCCTGCTGCAACTTTGAGGATGCTGGCTTCTATAGGTGTTGAAGTTGTTACGGGCAGGACCTTCTTCAATATCCAGCGTATTCACCTTTGGCCTGCAGTTGACAAAGTAAGGAAGCATTTTCGTATTTTATTATTTGCAGTGCATTTTCTCACTACATTGAAACATACTTCCTGAAGGTTTGGAGGGAACAACAAAAGCAGCTATTCGAAAATGCCCGTGGCCAAGAAGTTGAGCTTGCAGGGGATGGGCGGGCTGATTCGCCTGGCTTCAGTGCCAAATTTGGCACATACTCTTTGATGGATGTTGCAAACAACAAAGTGCTCCACGTAGAGCTTGTCCAGGTTTGTTTTAACTTTTTTTCTAGCGTTTTGTTAAAGACTTCACAACGCCTGCATACCGCTGAATGTTGTGCTGCTGCAGCGGTTCCTGCTGCTTGAGTTTATTTTGTATACCAACATGTTCTCTCAGAGGGTTAAAATACTGTTTCTTGTAATTACAGTCAAATGAGGTAGGCGGCAGCTGCCACATGGAACTGGAGGGTCTTAAGCGTAGCCTTCAGTTCCTAGAAAACCATAGTATCTCTGTGAAGACTCTTGTGACTGACCGGCATGCTCAGATCAAGGCCTATATGCGAAGAGAAAAACCAGGAATCAGGCATGAGTTTGATGTCTGGCACGTCGCAAAAGGTATCTTGAAGCAACACATCTATATACTGGGTTGAAAATATTGGCGCTTGCTATATGTATTGTTGTAAAATATGGACACTGGATGTCGGACATTGCATTATGCATTTCAGGTGTCTCCAAAAAATTGACTGCCATTTCAAAGCGACATGACTGCAAGGAACTGCAGCCATGGGTGAAGTCGATTCAAAATCATTTGTATTGGGCAGTCGCATCCAGCCATTCCCACAGCGAGCAGATTGTTCCCAAGTGGTTGTCACTACTAAATCATATTAAGGATGTGCACATTCACAACAGTGCAATATTCCCAGCATGTCTACATGAGGAAACTGAACGCCGTCAGTGGCTCAGTGAGAGTAAGTACTGTCAGTCAAAATGTAGGGAAAGGATATGTTACTGAAAACCAGTGCAATGCTTTGCATGTACATATTGTGTCTACGTGTGCAAAGGAGGTTTAGGGTATCTTAGTCATTGTATAATGTAATAGCAGTCTGCAAAAAAATCTTGGGTCTGTCCAATTTTGTTCTTTGCCATTGTTAGCTCATATGGTGCAGGTATTCTTTGCACAGTTCACTATTTGTGGTCTAGTATTTCTGGCTCAGCTGAAACGACAGCTGATTGAGAAGTTGTCGGAGCAGCTAGCACAGCATTCTTTGCATAAATGTGGTGATCTTTTGCACGCATATGTCCATATACTCTCTAGGCTCATGTCACTTGTGTGCCACGTAGACATTTCTTGTCAGTGAGATTTCACTAAGACTGCCTAACTTCCATGGCTCAACTTAGGACTGGTTTGTCCTGTGTCTAAATGAGAAAGTGTCTGTGCCATATTTTTCAGACTCTAAGGCATATGAAAGGCTCCAAGCAATTGCGGCTTCAAAGCCCCTTTTATTGGACATGCCCAAGCTATCAACATCACATCAGACCTACGGTCTTGAAACTTTTCATGGACTTGTGATACATTTTGCTCCGAAGTATTGTCAGTACTCATACCTTGGAATGAAGGCAAGGTAAGCCTCATGATTTTCAGCCTGCATTTACCTTCGTATGCAACCTGCCAAGATGGAAGTGAGCATTGTACTTTTGCACATGCTCACTTGCTGCAGTATGATGGACACTGTCAAGGCAGGAGCATCGTTTATTAAATACCTGTGTTTGGTATAGGCTCGTAGTCACATGGTTTCTCGAGAACCAACATTGTTGTGGAAGCAACCAGCATTACACTATAAATTTCTACTTGGGAAATATTGAGCATACAAGGGTAGGGATATGACAGGCTTGCTATGGCATACATTCTTCAACTGGCTAGTCAATTAAGCTGCAGTTAAAAGTGATTACATTACTAATTTCTTGTCAAGCAGCACCCAAAATGAAAAAAAAGGAACATTGAGATCTACTCAGGATGTACACACCCGTCTGTACATACTGTGCTAGTTATTAAAGCAAATTTGTTATTACATGTGGGGGGGGGGGGCAGTATAGAGCCTGCCAGGCCGTACTATGTGACCCATGCATTGTTCACAAAACAGGCATTGTAGATGATTACAGGTTTACACGCAATTCACACATACCTGTTATTACTGTGTATTTGACCATGGTCCGTCATTTCAGAACCCAGTTAGCCGCCTTGCACCACAATGAAAACAGTGAAAGAGGCCAAGCATGCAGAGTAGATGGTGAAGCCAGGTGGAATGTAAAATATCCAAAGGCTACAGGGGGCAAGGGAATTGCTTGCCCTGTAAAGGAACGGACAACGCACAGTAGGTGAAAATTATTTTTACTTGTGCGTATTAACACCACTACTTGATGGTAACATCAAATGCTTTTACAGAATATGTGGAGATGCTTTTGGACCTCGTGATGGTGGAGGCAAAGAATTCGTCATCACGGTTCAAGAAAACTCGGCTCCCGATGACCCCGCTACCATTGTGCAGCCAGTTTCCTCAAGTTTCCAAGGATGATGCTGTGAGACGGAGGAGAACAAGATTCAATAAGTAACGTCGCGAGCTCATTCACTGAAAACAGAAAAATGGGCTTTGCGTGTTGGTGCAATTGCCTGATGCATTCTAATAAAAAATATTCCCAGCCTGCAAATGTCCCTACTAAACTTACTGTCGTGCGTTCAGTAATTACGCAGAAGTCCAGTGAATTTGTAGCCATTTCTTTCTGGTCTCATTTATTTACCTCTGCAAAATTCCTCTAATTTGAGACATCTCTTCCAGGTACTATCTGTAGTCAGACAGTAAAGACGAAATATCAGG
Source organism: Dermacentor albipictus (assembly GCF_038994185.2). NCBI lineage: Eukaryota > Metazoa > Arthropoda > Arachnida > Ixodida > Ixodidae > Dermacentor > Dermacentor albipictus. Next base: position 106,950,899 of record NC_091822.1, on the reverse strand, counting down.
CAACATTAGTAGCTTTGTGGGCACCTACCAAAGCTGAATGATGCTTACTGGTATAGTTTTCAAGCTGCAATTTTACTTCACAATTTACACTGAGTTTAGCAAACGCTCCATATTGATGTTAGCATAGTAACAATGGGATTCCTCACTTGTATTTAAGAAAGCAAAACTACATAGTTCGTTAGTGCAAGCAAAGTTTATCTTTTTACATGGCAGTCACACTGTGGTTCTCGAAGGCAGAAACCTTTCAGCTGCTGTTATTACACATACTCCTACAAAGCGCTGAATAATTTTAAGCTTCGAGAAATTATTTAATATCTGTGGGATTTAAGTACAGTGAAAAAAAGGAGTTGTACTCTGATGAATACATAAAGGTAACGAAAAAAAAAATTCATGAAATGCCCTTTGGAAACACTCAAAACAATTCAAATAGAGAAAAACTAACTTGCTGCATTTTGTAGAGCATTTCATTAATACATCTGCACATCTATCTTCGCTCACCTAAATGGAATCCCAGAAGTGTTTGAAGCCTGTATATGAGCCAGTTCTGGAGGGGTATTTCTTCCGAACAACTTCAAGTACACAGCTTGGCAGAATTCGGCGGTTATTCTTTCCCAACTTTTTCCATACTAGCCAGACAAACTGGCGGTATGCTGCATACCTCAACTGCCTGTAAAAAAAAAAATTGCTTTTGCATCACTCTTTTTCCATTGGCTATATCATTTTCACACCTGTGTGTAAACTTCTTGCCTTGCCCAGCCGGTTCGACTCCTTTCTGGGCAAGTGCCACTTCCAGTACTGCCCTGCTGAGGCACACAGTCCTGAATTGTCTTGAACGTGTTACGCACTGCGTGCGCTTCTGTTTTTTCTTAATCTCTTGCACCTCCTGGCAGCACAAGCAGTTCTCTTCTTCCATCAATACGCAGCTCATGCAGGTGCACCTAGTTTAATGAAAGCGTGATTAGGCCCACATTGATGCACTGGAGAAATACGAACATTTGCAGCCATTAACGTCTGGTAACACAGCTTTAGCGTAGCCGGATACCCTTACGACAAATGCGAAAACGCGTTGTTGCTAGCGTTGCTATACTCCGTTTCATACATCAGGTGCAACGCTGTGGAGGCTTGAGATACTTCTTGCAGTGGCTGCGTTCGCACTTAGAAAAAGTTCGGTGTTTCTTGACCCAATTTTTCAGAAAGCTTTCCATATATAAGCTCAGTTCTGAATGAAAAAAAAAAGAATTTACCCATAGAAACCATCCGTATACTTATACGGCTACTAACACGTTCTTTTAAAAAAAATTTCTTTTCAGTATTTTTCAATTGCAGCCCGTCGCGGCAGCTTCACGTGCATGATCGCGCGAGCAAACGCCGCTGGCACGCTGCGAAGCATAGACGGAAACTCGCGCAGTAATAAACTTTGGTGACCGGACTTCGAGCGTAGCTTCCACAGCGATGCACCCGAGGTATCAAATGGAGTGTAGGCTTGCCTAGTGACATTCGACGTACGGTTCAGTTATCGTGTTTACCACACGGCGGTGCTAAAACTGCCTAATATCTTTATGTCAACACTAGCATAGAGCACGCATACCGATTCTTGATCGAGCCACACTCGCAAAGTCGTCGAACCATAGTATGAATATTGCACATATAATACCTCTGGTCATCTCTGGATGTGTATGATAAGCAACTTCCATGACTGTACCTCACAGCACTGCATGTGCGCGCTTTGAAACGCGGCACTTATATTCGCGATCGTGTATCAACGCTGAAAAGACATCGCGGAATTGCACCCGTGTTTAGAATCTAATGAGAAGTTAGTGCTTCGGCATTCTTCCAGCAGCATGTTCCCAGTGACACTTTAGCGCATTTTTTCTCCCGTCATTGCAACGTGCAGCTACATGAAAAAAAAAAAAAACATACGTACCAGCTAAGATTTCCAGCGCGCGAGAAGGTGCACACACCGCTCTCGCTGTTGGCACACTCACTATCGTCGTTGACTCTGTTGCCGCCATCGTTTTCCGTATCGGCTGTAGGTTCAAACATGTAGGGAGACAATACAAGCTGTCGGAGACAGCTAGAACGTTCCATCTTGCAACTCAGCTAGCCAGAACAGCAGAACCGCGTGCTACCAGAGAGGAAGGAATGGTGCTACGCTCTGAAACGGAGACATGCGGCGGCGCCGACCGGCGACCTCCGCGAACGACGTCACAGCGGCCCCGACCAATCACGGGCAACAGCGGCGTTCGCGCGATGCCCTGAGGCGCTGGCGCGCGTTTTCTTGGAAAAACAGGTGCTTGCGCTTGTTTCCGCCCTTTTTGAACCTGATATTCGTGTTCAGGGGACTCAAAACTGTAGAATGCCGCAGAGAACTCATTTTTTTCGAAAAGTGTTTCAGCTTCCCTTTAATTTGACCTAGCCTCTTGCGTCATCAAAGGGGACGAAGAGCAAGCATGAGGAGCTTTTCGAAGATGGCGAGCCCACATGCAAATTGTGGATGCGGCGTCGACGTGGTAACTCACCACAAAATTGATGCGTCTGAATTTTCGCGCTTAGGGCAAAGGAAAACAGTTATTACCACGACAACCGTACGGAGGCGATTACTTCGACCACGCACACGGAGATTCCGCTTTCCGCAATCACATAACCCTTCATTAGGTTTGGACATCACAGACAGGCAAGAGCGGTGCGTAGGTAACGCGTTGATATGGCCAGCCTGTCTGCAATGTATTAAAGTGAAAGCGTTAAGAGGAAGCGTGAGCTCGGGTGCTCCTAAATAAATACATGTAAAAAGAGAATTAGTTTTTCTCGGCAACCACTGCAACAAATTTGACAAGGCTTGTTGCATTTAAAAGAAAAACTTAAAATCTAGTGAGTGTTGGTTTCAGATTATTGATATAGGTCGTCAATCTCTTATTAAAAATTGGCAAGCATGTAAATTTTCAAGAAACGACACTATCAAGTGTACAGCTCTGTAACTCAGCAACCAAAATTGACAATACAATTCCGTTAATTGCATCGAATAGTACGTTTAAAGCAGACAAAATTGATATGTTACACATGCATCTCAAAAAATTGAATAATATGTAAACACAGCTTTTGCATAACCCTTGTAAACAAAGTAACAAATTCACGTAATATATCAAATGACGTATCAAATTTGTCTGCTTTCGATGATCTAGTGGATTCCGTTTACAGAACCACGATATCTATTTTTATGCAGCGCAATGAATCTGTAAACTTTGTGCTTCTATTTTTTTTAAACTTTCGAATTCTTGAAAATCTTCTTAACAAAATTCAATACCTAAATCGAAATTTTGCTTCCAACAGTCACTATAATTTACCTTGCTCTCTCAGATGAAACAAAGTTCATTAAAATCGGTCGCGTGGTTACCTCAGAAAAGCGTTCTTGCGGTTTACATGTATTTGAATAGGCAGCGTCGGAGTTGGGTTGGAGCTAAAGCTTCCTCTTAAGAATACTTAAGACTTAGGAAGACTTCCTCTTAGGACTTAAAAAGAAGACGAAGAAGAACAAGAACAACAAGAACAAAAACAACAACAACACAAAGAATATTATGAACAAATACAAGGAAGACATACGGAAGATGAACAAGAAAAGGATTAATGGTTATCAAGATGGGCATCAAGAAGAGCAAGACGGTGAACAATAAGAAGACGACCCTGAGGAAAATGATGAACAAGGAGGGGGCGTTGATAGATTCGGGAAAAATACGGTACGTACGAAGAGCAGACCCGTCGGTCGGTGGGCCTCTTCTCGGAGGAGGAGCGTTTCCCCCGGCCGTCAGAAAGAGTTTAGCCCGTATCTAAATAGATAGACACGTGAAGCCCTGGGCCGGCGGGCGGCCGAGCGAGCCAGAGCTAGTGCGCGCCCGACGTTCGCTATAGATTCTGCCGCGCGCAGGGAGAACGAGGATGGGCGGGACAAATCATTGCCGCCGCCGCCGTCGTCTCTAAACTCGGCAGACGAGAAGCCAAGGGGAATGGGGACGGGTCTGAGAGGAGAGAGAGAAAAAAGAGGGTTTCGTACAAAGAAACGAGAGAAAAAGCGAGAGAGATTGGTATACGGCGGGTGAGCGACGAAGCGCGGGCCTTAGAAAATAAGGGGTGGCGGCGGTGCGCGGAGCCGTGCACCGCTTGCGCGGGGAATGCTTTCCGCGTTAGTGATCAACGCTTGCCGACGAGCGTCCCGGAAGAAAGAAAAAACAGTCAGCAAAACAGAGCGGCCCGAGCCCCGGTCCGCCGCAGCCGCCGCCGCGTTTCCCGCGTAATGGCATTGCCATTCCTTCTGTTTAGCTTCGAAAAAAAATAAATAAACAGGAAACATGGCGCTGCTCATCTCAGGAATGTGTAAAACGGACAAACGAGGCGAATAGTTTTTACGCGACCCGCCACTCTAAAGGGTTTTCTTTTTTTCTTTTCTTGTTTTGGTTTTACGATGTGATACTGTTCATAATAACCGCTGTCATAAGGATTATGGTGGTACACAATTGACCCTTATAAGCATGCATTCGATTTAGGCGGCAGGTGCACTTTTCAAACCATAAAGTCTTCAACGTGTGGCGAACAGAGTAAAGATTTCACCCATGTAATAACTGCACCGATATCGCAGGCGTTCGCGGCGTGGTGCAGAGCTCCGCGACGAGAACCGATGTATCGAACTCAGAAGTGGCTCCACTTCCCGAAATTTACCGACATCGACAATCGTCGACGTACTGCTTTGCTGGTAAGACATACGCAAGTGCACTCGTAAGACATATACGTAGAGCTTTTGTGCGTCCACTCGCTTGTCGTCGTTGCCAGTGTGCTTAAACAATCTCAACTATAGAGACATCCTCAGCGACCGAGTTCGGCGCCATCGCGCACACTCGCATGAAGCGGCACCCTCAGCGCCTCTGCGTTCTTTCTTTCTCTCCTTTCATCTATTAACCACTTTCCCTCTGCGTAGGGTAGCAAATTTGACGCGCGTCTGGTTGACCCCCCTGCGTTTCCTGTCTCGCCTCTTTATACGCTGGTCGTGCGACGTGGAATTGATAGCTCGCGCGGGCGAGCGGGCCTTTCGCCTTCACTGAAACTTTTTAAGGTCTATTGTTGGCAGTCGTCGTATTCAAGTCAAGCGCACTGAGTAACACACACGCGTAGAACAAGAACCGACTGGGCTGCTTCGACCGCAGGGTTGTCCTTAACACGTACAAGAAGTTCCACAGTGCAAACTGTCCACCAGCCATGTTAGTTCTCCAAAAGGCTCATAGATACACGGGTGCGGAACTCTATTACATAATGCGCCCAGCAAACTTGCCAACCACGTTCCCTATATTAGAGGAAAAAAAATTAGGCTGGGAGACGTCGCATAGAAAGTGTCAAGGATATGAGCAATCATATATATAGGCGCCTCCCCTGCGCAGGGGTCTAGCTAAACGATGTTGCAAGTGTACGCCAGCTCTTCAAGTGAACGAGATACCTCGAATCATTTACTACGGCTTTTAGTGAAGAGCAAGGCTAGCAGCGGGGCGCGGCGGATCAAAGTGAGCCTCCGTAAATGGGGCATGGTGACTGACGATGACTGTACGAGTTGAACATGGGGCCCTATAACGTAAAACTATTCCAATATGTTTCTATTCCAATTTCCTGACGTCAAATTTGCGTAACCACCGACGCAAGCACCGGGCGGTCACCCATAGGGTTGTCTGAACAGACCAATCAAACGCTCTCCTCGTTCATAGGACGTCCCTTTTGTTTGCTTGAAAAACGAATAACATTGCCTACACTGAGCGGCTTGTTGTATCTAATTGGCTCACAAGAAGCGAGGAGAACGCTCAAGTGGAGAGGGATTCGATGGGGCCGAGCCACTGCACTGAAAACCGATAACCGGATGAAGAGGGTGGTGCTGGCGTCTGCGATTGGTCGGCTTTCCCTTACTTAGCTTGAGGTGGCTGGTCGAAAATCGCGGCGGCATGCAACGGAAGCTTAAGAATGACGCTAAAATTTACCCTCAGCAAAGAAGAGTTGGCAGAATGAGGTAGTAAACGTGCCGAAAGTGCTTGAAAACGTTACACGGTCACGCAAGAAGTTTTATTATACGCAAATACACCCATGCTCTCCGGCAGGTGCGAGTAGCCAGCGTCTCCGCGATCGGCGGCAGCTATCTTTTATTCCTTTCGGAACGGGGCAGCCTGCGGCTATTCCGAAAAAAATTCAGTTTTGTTCGGCATATTAATGCATCTTTATCGCGTACACGTCACTTTGACGCGGTGAGTTCGTGCGGTTTTGTGACGTCGGGTGACAGGCAGGTGAAGTGGTTGCAGCCCGAAAACTTTTCACCAATAGCCGAGGGCTAATGGCGAAAAGGGGTCGAATCAGAAATAACTGTTTTTCTTTTTTCTGTCAAATCATGCATAATCAGTGTGCACACATCATATCAGATGGGGAGGTATTGCGGTTTTTGTAACGTCGCGTGACAGACAGGTGAAGTGGAGGGTGGTCGAAAAAAGTTTTTGACCAATCGCGGAGGGCTGATAGCAGAATTGGAATAGAAAAGTTTGGAATAGTTTTACGTTATAGCGCCCATGGTGTATGCCGCAAACGTGCAAACATGCATGCGTACATGGCTGACAGCTATAGTCACGCATGCTTTTCTGGTCCCTGCGATCCGTGTACCGCGCCGGCAGTCCCGTATACGAACGGTCATTGATTATGTTTGTTGGACTGATGTCGCGACAAAACTGCGAGTCAGGCCAGTGGGCACAAACGCCCCGTCCTCATGTGCGTTTTCCCTTACGAGCACACGAGAAGGAGGAAGGGGAGAAGGAGGACGAAGACGTTCGTATAACAATCTCCGCCCTGGCGAAACTTGTCAGTCACTGTTCCACCCACGCGCTACTATTGAACATAGTTTCAGAAAACTTAAATATTTAGGCACGTTGTGCTGTGCGTCCGTCGTTTAAAAAGGTAGAGTGATAGCGGTTAATTACACAATGCGCACAAAAAGGCGGAACAGGACTCACGACATCAACTTGCGAACAATCCAGTGAATTCGATGCCGCGTGGCGAACCGCCGCTCACCTTCCACCGGAGGTCCCTGAAGTGGAATTACTGACCGTCATATGTCACTCACTATAGCAAAGTCTATGGATAACTCGAGAACTTCGCGAAGAGCCGATACACCTATCATGAGTGTCCAATGCGTCCTCACGGTAATATCTTGTCATATGCGTTAGCGCGCGGAGTGCTTCGACGCTGAAGTGCCTGAACCGGAGTTCAGACCTCTTTAGCGAGCACGTGGGATTAAATCACTTTGTCACGCAAGGACGGTTAGGTGACGACCACAAAAAAATTTTAATGTCCGGCGAGATGGCTTGTTCGCAGGGACCGTGAGCGTCCCGAGGGACTCTTTTTGCCGGTCTCTGCTTTAAGGCATCGCGAGCAAGAGTTATCACATCCACCTCACTGCCCGCAGCACTTGCGTGCGAGTTAAACCTCAGGTGCTTTACAGTAAAGCCGAGGCCGCCTGCAGTTCCTTCACCGTCCGCAGCGTACGTTGTGTGCACTTTTCCAGAGGAAACCGTAGCAAGCTCGTCTGCCACGGTCGACCTCATTACGACGACGCTGTGCCCGACAAGACCGCAGCGCCCAGCAGTCTCCGCATTCACGGGCTACAATTCCATAGGCGACAACGGTAGCGCGAGCCAACATGAGCGTATACCAGAACCCGAAGCGCCATATTAACTCGGATTCTTGGCAAGCGCTTTACATTGGTCGCACAATTTCAATGTTCGGTGATCGGACAGTTTGGAAGTGGATGTATAAACATACGATCGATGTCTTACACGTATACTCGCAGACGGTTCTGTCGATAAGGTACACGGAAACGCTGACGCGACACAGTTTGTGATGTTTTTTTTTTTTCACCACCAAGGTTACTCGGTATGCCCGACTTTACGGCTGTCAAAGTCCACGCAGTCGTCCTGATCGCTCTTGCCTCCTCCTTTCCCATCCTTTCCACTCACAGCGCACATTAAGACCGACCCAGCGCGATGCAGAGCGATAAAAGCGACCCGTACAACCGTTAAGCAGCGCACGTACCACCGAAAATACATTACCAGCGTTATCTGTCCCTTCTTTCGACTTTTGCGGAAGACGATTAAGCTACCCAGACACGCTAACCAACGCGAGTGGTGCACGTAGATGGCCCGCTCCGCCGAGGAAGTTATGGAAGCGCAAGAAAAAATTGTAATGACTTCAAGCGATACATATGTGGCACTAGCTCACATGACCCATCTCTCCTTCATCACCATTTCTAATGAAACGACCTATACAACAATAACAGTGAGGCACATGCACCACACCAAGGTACAGCAAGCTAAATAAAGCTGAACTGCGTGAAATTGTCAATAAGCCAAAAGTGCTGAATTTATTCTACCGAGCGAATAAAGGACAGAAATAATGGACTGTAGACACAGATGCAGTCCAGCTGTAGAAACAGCTATGGGGCTGACTGTCGGTGGAGAGAACTGTGGGGTACCTCGACGAACGCCAACCCCAACGGAGTCCCTCTTCCTGCCCGTTCGCCTTCTTTTCAGCTCACCTAAATGCTCAGTCAACTCCATTTAGCAAAAGGGAAAGTCGATTCCATATTTAACGCAATTGTTTATCGTATGCATTCTCTGACGGAGTACTTTGAATTGCTTGTATCTAATAAGGGGTGTACGTAATCCGTCGGGGGGGGGGGGGGGTACAATAACTCTAAAAGATGGCATTCATTACGTAAGAATGCAGTTAAACTCTAATAAAGGAGTTGCCGGTGCTCCCTCTGTTCCTAACTGTTAGTTATAGCACGAAACGCTCGACCGCGCACAACTAAATGCAACGTGCGACATTCTTTTATGTCTCGCTACGTCTGCGATATCTCACCAACCTACAAAACTCACCGAGACCTCTCACGCGCCCCAAGCTTCGTTCGTACTATATGACGCACGTGGGAAGAGTCCGATTTAGTGATGAGCCAGAGCGACGCAGACCGAGTTGCATGCGACGTACATAAGCCAGTCAACCCTCTCTTTTCAGGAAGTCTGGACCGACCCGCTAGCATCGACATGAACCCGACGACCGAGTCTCGGTTCGACAAAGTGACTCGACCGAGCTCTATCTAGTTTGTGTAAACGTAGCTGCAGAGTGCGTTCGCGTCCGGCCCATGTCCGCAAGGCTGTCGCCCACGTTGCCTCGCAAGCCGCACGCACGGAGGAACGCCAGCATACCCGCTTCTCCACCGCGACGGAGATAAACGCCGCCGGCGTTCTCGAAAGGGAAAGGGGATAAGGGAAGGCGAGACAGGGAAGGTAGGCGGGAAAGCTACCGCTCCTCCTCCTCTGTATCAAGAATTGACTCTGGGGAGCTGTTCTAAAAAAGCTTCCGACGCCGTGTTCCCCGCTTCCAGCATCAGAAGCCACGGGACTCGCTGCATGTATAGAACTTCCCCTCATCCTTCTCCCATATCCCTCTTGTCCCCACAATCCTATGCACCCTCCCGCCTTTGCCCGTTTCTGGCCACGTTGGTGTTGCAACTCCCTTCTTCGGCATCTCCATTCCCCAATCGCGCCGAGCCGTTTGCGTCCCGCTTCTCATTCCCCCCTCCCCTTCCTTCTTTCCCGCTCTTTTGCTCTCTGGCCTAAACTGGGGCACACAACCGTCGCACACCACTTTCGCGATTCTTTTGTCCCCCAGCGCATTTCCCTATTACGTCCGATTTCTTTCCCGCTTTTGCTTACTTTATCGCCTTTCTTCTTTCTCGCCTCTCGTTCAAAAGGCTGGCCTCCCCCTTTTCCCTTCCATTCACTCTCGGCTCTTGCTCGACCTGTTTTCTTCCTTCCTTTCTTTATTTTCTTCTTATGCTTTCCTTCCTTACTGCCGTGTTCCTTCCCACGGCATCTCCCGCATTTCCGCGTTACTCCCATTCTCCGTTGCTGGGTTCTGCCTTTTATATCTATACATATATATATATCTCACCAATTCTTCTTTATTCTCCACGCGCCTGTTCTCGCTTCCCTCTTCATCTCGTGCGCTGGTCCTTCGCCCATTTGAGGCGTTATATATGTGCAGCGCTCTCCCACGTCGTTCTACCCTTTCTTTTTTTTTTCTATTTCTTACTTTTTCGTCATTCGCGCCGGTACCGAGCGCGTAATGCGAAAAATGCTTCTGACGGTGCGGAAGGACCGGTTAAATAACGGTGTGCGCACAGACTCCGGACGTCCCTTATACTTTATGGGCGCAGGCTTCCCGCGCTTCATATTTATTTTTTTTGTTCGAAAGGAGACGACCAAAGTAATGGAGTAAACAAGGCGCGGCGCACGAGGGAACGCATTCGTGATAAAGAACCATCCCACCGCTGAACGCGTCCGTCGACTCAGCGCAGTCCTTTTTTTTTTTTTTTCGGCCCCACATGTATCGCGTTTTGGTCGCGCTCAATATGCATATCGTGAACTCCCTGAAGTACTTACTACACGTCTGCCCCGGGTTCGTTATGAAAATGGCATCACGCGCATAGCGCGCAGCCGCCGCATGTGGTACGCGCTTGAAACAACACGAGTATATACGGAATGCGTGGGACTGGTTCGGAAAAAACTGCGTATGGATAAGTTTCGTTTCACGAGGCACGCGCCACCGAGGTATACTCGGGCCGTACGAGCCACGGGTCCAACGAGATTATGGCACCGAGATGGGCCGTTGTTCGCCAGCTTTATGCCGTAGCGTGACGCAACTTTATTGCTGTCCGCGGTAAAGCTCGCGCCGCTATAAAACAGCGGATTTCCCGAACTTTCGCGGGAGCTGCCAGAACTTGTCTTATAGCGCGCGAAGGCGAGCTTGTGAGCTATCTGGAAGCGAGGAGAGGGTGATTAGAAACAAGAGGAAAAACAAAATGAAAAAGAAAGAAACGAGAATTTCATATGCCTAGAACTTCACTGTATCCGTACGTGGCAGATAAAACGCGCCTATTACTGGGCACGCCAATACCGATTTCTCGGTAGTGCTCGTTGCGTTCACCGTAACATGAATGCAAACTCTACCGCAGTTCGTACGTTATGTCTACTGGCGCTTTACCGACACGAACGCGTCGATGAACTGGAAAGTGCATGTCTCAACATCATTTTTTTAGGCATTTTACTTAGCTGAGGTTTTAGGGAACGTGTAGCTGCTTTCTGAATGTTAATCTTGTGTGTCGCCGTACGTCGCTGAAGGCGGTAATTCTGGACACTTGTGAACTTATATGGTGTCAGGCTTACGTAGGCTTGTATATAGACTTAGGTTGTCATAAGACAACTCCCGTAGACGACGCTCTTAAGAGAAGAAAAGTGTATAGAGCAAATGACGAAATGACGAGCAACGATTCGTAGGAAATGTTGCAAGCGTGTAGGGACTAATGGATTCCATTCGCCGAAATGCGCCTTGATGGATTCGGGACTCACTCCTTCGCGCCCCAAAGTGGAGCCAGTAGCCAAGTACGGTTGAAGAGTTGGACAGTCACCGCGCTTTCTTAACGCTTCTCGGTGATCCACGAGCGATAGTTTCGTAATCGGGAGCCCTCCGAGTGCTCTTAAAGAAACACTAGCTTTGTCAGAGACCTGTATCGCCTCAATGCCTCATGGCTAAAATCGCTGGGGAGCTTCGTTGAAATGCACTATCTTCTTCCGTCACAGGCTGCATGCCGCTGTCCTCCCCATTAAACGCGAACATTAGAAAAGATTGTCTTCCGACAAAAAAAAAAAACAAAAAAGAAAAAAAGAAGAATGCGCATTCGTCCCGCGCCGCAATACCCGGAAAACTATTAGGCTTATTGCACCAGAATGTTAGAGCATTAATTCACAAATGGACTTCAGTGAAGCCCTTGGTTCTAGGAATGGCAACAGCAGGTCAAACACCGGCGCGCTGACCGCATCAGTAAAGCGACTATCGGCAGACTGGTAGCGCTCATTCAATGGAGAAACAGCCAGAGGTGGAGCAACTATTTACTACGGAATTTGTTCTTCTTTCTATTTACTCATCATCGCTATCATCATGCCTATTTTTATGTTCACTGTCAATAATAATAATAATAATAATAATAATAATAATAATAATAATAATAATAATAATAATAATAATAATAATAATAATAATAATAATAATAATAATATTATCGTCGTCATTGTTGCTATTGTGGTCGCTGTTGTTTCTGGTTCCTCCGCTTGGTTCCTCTCCGCGCTCGCGCAGGGATACCTTGCTCTTTCTAGCTGCGCATGCATTCCGAACACGACAACGTATACGCTGTGCCGAGCTGCAGCACGGCAGCGTCATCACCTCGCCCTGCACCGACGACCGCCCCGGCTTTTGACGCTCACCAAGAAGCTCTTGGAGGGCCGCAGTTCTGTCGAAAAAGTGTGGCAACTCAGACTTGGCGTCCCCCAGAGGTTTGCTTGGGAACAGCTCGAGCGTGGTGTACACCACCGGGGTACCATACTTGGCGCAGGGGAAGGGGAACGTGTTCGCAATGATCGAGCAGCTAGGGAGATGGATGGATAGAAGACTTTATTTGGTCCTGCAAGTAGTGATAATTAACCACTAAGCGGGCCACACCCACGTCGGGACCGGAAGGCCAAGCCTCACGGCCACATCGTGAGGCAGCGCTCTTTCTGTGACACGCGGCGTGTTCGAGCTCCACGATGCTCGAACTCGTCGAGTCGAAAGTCGGGGTTCGTCGATGCGCACCGGCGCAGGGTGGACGCGAAATTCTTGGCACTACACTTGGATGCCCACAGTACGTGGGAGCTACACGATTTTATTGTCCTTACTATTACTTGCAGATACAAAATATTAACTATGTAAGGAAGTTTATTGGGCGAGTCCAACAAACGGGCGGTAGCTCGGAACAGTGAGCAGGGAGAACAAGATGGTGATGGTGATGATGATGATGATGATGATGATGATGATGATGATGATGATGATGTCCTTGATGAGTTTGGCGCTTACCCATTCGCGGGGATTGGCCAAGAGTCGGGCAGACTTTGCTTGTGTTGTTCGAGCGCCGGTCTCGTGCCCTCCGCTCTTGATGATGATCGGTATGTCATTCTCCTCCTTTCTTCATTACAACTAGAATAATTACCTAGGGAAGGAGTCCGATTCCTATCTGCCCAAAAGGGGAGTGGTCAGAAAAGGTGTACGAAAGGAGTAACAGGGAAACGCCGGAGTTCTTAATCCAATGACAGCGGAGAACGGAGCGGTAGTTGAGCACGCATATATATATATATATATATATATATATATATATATATATATATATATATATATATATATATATATATATATATATATATATATATATATATATATATATATATATATATATATATATATATATGCAGCGGCACGCTCAGCCCCCTTCCAAAAGGGTAAGGGAGGTCAAGAGTCACTCACAGTCATCACCATCATCACCATTATTATGGACAGCATCGCGTTTTGATAATGCGAGGGTGCTCTCGTATAAATCAAAACACGAAAAAACAAAACAAAAACGAAACTTATCGTCTTTGTTATCGCGACGGTGCAAAAGTGCCTTTAGAGTAACGAGAACAAAACAAAAAAAAGAAGAAACTCAATCTGTCGAGTGGCCCTGCATCGCTAATCCCTGCACCGATGCGAACCGAAGCAGCGCGGGACAAAGCCGAAGTGAAATAGGAGGTCGGCGCTGCCTGGCAATGAGCGCATGCGCGGATGACCCGATTCGACGCAAAAGAGCCAACAAAAGGAGCGGGGAGGGGGAATTAAGAGAGAGAGAGAGGCTTAGATTTTCATCAAAACGCCTGTAAAAGCCTTCCCAATCTCTGGTTCCTCGGACGACGCGCCAGGTCGCATGCTGCAGATGCAAACACACAAAAATGCACGCACGGGGTCCTACCATTATCTTCCGAGTTCATTATGCAAGCGTACCTCGGTGGTCTCTCCATTCCCGTGAAGATTTCGCACTTCTCATTTCCTTGAAGGCCATCAATTAAAGTTTGACGAAGTTTGAGAGGAAAGAGAAAGGAATAAAAAGAAAGAAGAGTAAGTAGTCCCTTTTCTGCTGGCTCAATTGGTTCCATCAAGTTCGGAGGATGATTTTCTTTTTTTCATCCGAAAGAAGACAGTCGGGGTGAATGGCACTCACCACGAGAACACCCTCTTCCGCTGTAGAGCCCAGCTGCGGTCTGGGGTTGATTGTTGGACGAAAGGGAGAACATGGTTTAATTCCAACTGAGCGCTGTGCGGGAAAACAAACAAACAGGCGAGACGACACAGGCTATACTACTGAGGAAAAAAATAAATAAATATGATAATGCCGTTATCTTGCCTAGCCTTTCCTGAAGACGATTCCAACTGGCAGTAATGTAGTCGACTATCAAGAGGATGCAGTTTACAAACCTAATTTTAAATCGGTAATTTTTAACAATCGATAATCAATTGTTATTAACCAATCAAGCAGACAATCAATAAATAAGTTGTTTTTTTATCAATCAGTTCGATAGATGGCATAGGAGAGGAAAAAAAAAGAGAGAGAAGGCCGACTCAAAAGACTCGTCTCCCGGCCGCTGCGGCCGCATTTCGATGGGGCCGCAATGTGAGAACGCCCGTGTACCGCGCATTGGGGGCGCGGTAAGGAACCGCCAAGGTGGTCAAAATTAACCCCGGGTCCCCCACTACGACGTTCCTCGTAATCGAATCCTGCTTTTGGTATACGTAAAAGGCCTGAATTAAATTCATTTCAATTCAAGAGTCAAGGAGGGAGCGATGACGCGGGCCGCGTCATAGCCCAGATCACAATTCAAAGTCGATTATTAAGACGAAGGCCGACCCGGCGAGAACGACGGCAACGCGACGAACGAAAAAAAAAAAAAAACTGTAGTCATATCAGGGACGTCATTCGTAAAACGCGCTTCTCAAGAAGAATTGTGCGAATCGTCCCCCAAACCGGTTTTCAGAGGACGTTCGAGCCCCGACCTTATACCTTCCGCGAGTGCGACTCACCATCAGCAAACCCTTCCCGAATGAATTCCCCGCCTCCTGCCGCGACTTCGGTATCAGCGGCAGCGTGCACCCCCGTCTGGAGACGGCGCTGCTGTCGTCACCCGAAGTCAACTCTTTACTACAGCTGACCTTTCGCAATTCGAACGGGTGCTTACGTCTTCGGACATTAACACCCGTGCGAGGTGATGGAACATACCGCCCACGAGTAACGACTTTCACGCTGTCGTCTCGAATAAGACTGCCTCGGTGCCCCGAAGGCCTTCTTATCCGGGAAGTGCACCGTTCACCCGGCTTGTCGCGGTCGTCCTGGGCCCATTCGCTGCGAAACCGCTGAGGCCGAATAAACGACCTGGGCCAAATACACAATTCACAGACATCGCATCTGAAACACCCGATGTCTCCCATTACCACGCTATATAGTGAGATACTTCACATGATTTACAGATCGCGGTCCTGGTGAAGGTTTATCGTATTGCGGCTGCTTATGAGTGTACTCGTGCAGGAGTACGTGCATGGTACGCCGCCATTATACGCGTATATACAATAACTGTGCCATACGAGCGGAAGCGGTACAAGGGAAGCGGTACAGTGACCCAACATGGGTCACCGAGTACGCGAAACGTAATACGTGCCGCACTTCAATGGGCCTCTGTGGCGCCAACTTCGGCCATTGGATATTTGCCATTGGGTATTTGCCATTGGGTATTTGCCATTGGGCAAGTGCCACCGAGTATGTGCCGCATAGGTGTGCAGCTTAGGTCATTGGGCATGTGCAGCTCATCAGCGACAAAAAAAATTATTTAAAATTTATCCGGTGCTGGGCTGAATCGTAACCGCGTCATACACTGGGCGTTACCGCGTAAATTGTTCCAGAATTTCGAAACATATAAGTGCCACGCAGCTGGACATAACCAAAGTAATGTTGTTTCCCATCGCTTGGAGGAAGTCAGGAAACTTTTTTTTTATTTCGTCTCATTACATAATTAGTTATTAATAATTAACCAACTGCTAAAACAAAAATATTGCGAGCAAAAGCATCAATGAGACAGTTGGAAACCACGCTGAAAAATTCCCGATCCAGCTGTCTGTTGCTCAACACGCGGTACATAAAAGCGTTTTTTTTTTACCCAAGCCTGAAGGAAAGCTCGCAAAATACACACAAAAAGAAAAGTGCCGCGCTGCTAGTCGCGCGGCGCTACGTGGCACTTGCACACATACATGTTTTTAAATTTTGGCGCAAGTTACGTGAGACGCATGGTACGTTTAGACAATCTTTAGACAATTGAGACACACGTCACCGTCGCTGCCCCTCTCCAGAGGGGAGCGAGTGAGGTACTGCGAGTGAGGTAGTGCGAGTGAGGTAGCGCGAGTGAGGTAGCGCGAGGTAGCGCGTGTGCCACCCCCGAAACGCTTCACACATGAGGCGTTTCGGGGATGGCGGCACGGTGTGTCGGTACATTGATGCAATGCTAACCGTATTAACGTCCGCATTATTCATGATAATATGGGTTCGGCTGCAATTGTTTTTTTTGTTGTTGTTGTTGCTGAACATTGCAAACGGGGTAAAACCAATAAGGGGGGCAAGGGGGCGGAAGCAGAACAAACATCTCGCTTTGGGGGAAATAATAGAAGGAGCGTCCGCCACAGTGGGAGACCAACACTTTTGCGGTTAAGCTAATCCCATTCATAAAGGACGTGAGAAGGGCAGCCGTTTCATCCCCCCCCCCCCCGATATCATTCCCCGAAATTTCGAAATCTCTAATACCGCACCTAGCGCGTTCTATACCATCTATAGACCACATAATGACTTTAGGTAATCCGCGCAGGCCGCGTAGTATCTGTCTATCATGACTGATTGGACTTACGCACTTCCTTAAGAATGTGTAGACATTCTGCGCACTGTACCGACCTAATGGAGGGGAGGAATGTACATGGCAAATGCCCTTTCCCTGCGCAGCGACGACATTTAACGAAGGCAAACACAACGAGTTCCACAGATGGTAATAAGAGCGGAGGGAGGCAGCGGCCATATTGCTCCTCATGTGAGCGCAGCGCAAGCGCCCGGTAGACAAGAGCGGGACCTCCGTAAATCACCGCTTAACCTGCACCCACCACCAGCGCCGCCGACCCTATAGACCAGAACACGCCAGTCTCGCACCCAGACTAACCGAACGCATACTCTCGCACCCGGGTTGCCCGGTCGACCGGCGCCGTTTTGTACTGGGCTGCCAAAGTGTGTTCGCCGGCGACCAGTAGACATGGCAAGCGCCAGCTCTAGGGCTCTAAAGTGCGGAAATGTGCCCGTTCACACGGATCCAAAGTAGAAGAAGTCATCTGGGCATCATTGCGTCGTGTTTGGATGCCAAAACAACCAACGGAAAAGGAGCAGGTTGCTTATCGCTGTTTGCGAAGAGCACAACACACGTAGAGAATCGTGCCGGTGCGGTGTTTTCAGCCTGCGCCGATTTCCATCCGCAACGAAGAATGCCAAGCTGCGCCACCGGTGGATAGCTGCAGTGAATAGGAAGAACTACCAACCCAGTGAAAATGCACGAGTGAGTATTCGATCTGTGTATATTTTGTTGCCACGTTCAACTTTAAGCCCTACAAACGTAATACGTGTAACACGCAGGTTTGCTCCGAGCACTTTCTGGGCAACAAGCCTACAGAGCAGAATCCCGCGCCGGTGTTTCGCCTTGGCTATAACAAAAAGGCAAGCCTTTTCGTGTTTTCATTCAGGCAGAGCTCCCGGCGGTTAAGCGGAACAGTTGAGTTTGCGGTTAGCGATACTTGCAGCTGGTGCACGGCATGACCATTAAGCGTGAACGACAAGTTGTAGGCCTTGCTGGTGAGCGTTATTGCTAATGAAAGTAAACCGAAGTCTGCTCGTCACGTAGCATGCGTCCACAAAAACGTAAACGACGACTACTCGCCGCCGAAGGTGTTCTTGCAGCGCACCTAGCTTTACGAGCTGGTGCTGCAGGTGTCATTCGTAACGAATTCATTTGAGCCTCCTGAGCTCTAAACTGCGTGCGGGCTGTTATGCGGGGCAAAGCGCAAAATATTTCCGTTCATATGGCGAGGAAAATAAGGTGCTTAATTATTCTTGTATTTTGTTACAAAATTTTGATCGTTCTCACTAGGGTTTTTTTACTCTTTTCTTTTCTAAGGGAGCGCCAACAATCCGATGGCCTCGCACAAGCGAAACAGGTCTGGTACCAGGTAGCTGCAGTTGGTGGGGCTAATTTCTTGGAATGCAGGTGCGGTTGTTGTCTTGTACCAAAGGGGTCCTGATGATGCAGCTTTAAGTAGGGATGATAATTTTACGTGCCCTGTCATGGTTTGTGCAACTGTACAACACCTGCATCTGTCATGCTCGCCCTGTTATACGGGCTTTGACTGCACATGTAGTTGAACATTATAACTACTGTAGTACCTAATTTTCCAATGAGTGCAGGTTTAGCATCATATGCTGCTTGTTCGAGTGCTGTAGGCTTTTCTTCTGAATGTTGTACTCTTAAGTGGTTGCACGATACAATTGCCCTGGTGTATTTTCTATTTCATTTTGAGAGGACTTTATATCTTCGCAAAAGTGATGGCATGGGAAAGAACTACAGCCCTTCTTACTATAACATCTATTTTGTTTTCAATGCGCAGGTGGTGAAGGGCAGGCGTCTGCTAACCAGGCAGTCAAACGACCTCGCCAGTTGGTTGCCAAACGCGGCCAACCCAGTAGAGACCATGACAAACAAGACCAAACTGAAAGTGCAGATGACAGTGTTCTGCGTGCTTTAATAATATATGGCACCAACACAGTGCTGTAAATTCCTTCACAGGTTACGTGCCAAAAAGCTCACACGTGTTCTAGCATATACCGCGCGGTTTGTACAAACGTAATAGCGTACCCACCCGATGTATTCGCTTCTGCAGTCTGCACAGCACTCAGTGTGGCCATTGCGGACTTGCATGAGGTCTTGAAGTTTGATTGAATCCAGACAGCGAAAATGACAGGTTAGAAAAAACGCGAAACACGCCTTCCGCCCAGCTAAAAAGCCCAAGTTTCGCTTTCGCGCCGGGTCGCATCTCCCGGCGTGGCAGCCCAGGCCTGCTACTTCGCGGCGCTTGGGATAGATGGCGCGACCGGCGCTCATCAATATGGCGGCGCCCTTTGAATTCGCGGTGTTCTGGTGTATAGTATCAGCGACATGGGAGAGGGGAGAGTGGAAAGGAGACAAAACACGCGCCGAGTGAGAAGGAACGCAGTGCGCAGACCTGCGTGAGCCTCGAGGCCACCGAAGGGTTACGACACTGCGTGTCGGGGTGTGCGTGCCACCGATGGGCGCGGGAGGCCTGCGTATTCGTGCTTTTGTGAGCTCGAGTTTGATTTCATGCGAGCATGTTTGTGTGTGCGAGCGTGCGTGCGTATGAGAGTGCGTATACGCTGTATTACTCCAACTAGCCGGCAAATCGAAACCCCATTTCTCAATTCACTCCAAAGTAGATGACGTAACGAGCTGAGGAGAGGGTGGTGCACCGGCCGCTGGAAAAGCTGCGACACCCGCGGCGCGGCAGAGTTATAAGCGTGATAAATTGTCCCCCTGGGGCGAGCAAAGCACTAGCCTAACGACGTCCCTCTTAAAGTTTGATGCGGAGTCCATATTTCGCTGGCTTCACAAAATAAGCCGATGTCGAAGGCATCGGGGAACGCGTAGGTCGTCAATGGCATGGAAAGAAACTTTATTGAGGTCCATCGCAACGTGCACTAGCCCGTAGCTGGCCGCTCCCACGCCGCAGGGAGTGAAGCAAGCAAAGAATCGGGAAAAGAATTGTTAGGGACGGGGCACTGTATAGCAGGCTTTCTTGCCTTTATCTACCCGCAAGTTTCGCTACGCATGGGTCGGGACGGCTGCATTAACAGAAAGCAGACTGCCTGGTTGGGCTGCACGCGCCGTACGCTTATGAATAATGGATTTTTTTGCTTCACTGTGAGCACACGCGGCGTGGTGCTGTGAGTTCGTCTTGCACGCTTCTTCCATTACATGTATACGCTGCGATTGGTGGTCGTTCGAATATACACCGGACCGCAGTAACTTAGGCATTGCTTCCTTAAGTTCTTTATTAGACGCCATTGTATGCCATTAATGGCCACCGTTATGTGTGGCGGTTATATTTCCCACTGAAAGGATACGCGAAAGGTTAACCGAACATCTTGCGCAGTTTGTGGAACTGCGTGTCCCACGTAACAAAAACTCGGCCAACTTTATAAAAAAGGAAAGAAAGAAAAAACTAACATGTGCGCGTGATGCGAGATCTACGGTGATTAACGAAAAACTTCGATCGAACTTTCATCTATCTCCGAATGCCTGAAACCGAATACCGTTAGCGATTCTTGAAAGTAGGGACTGCAGCTACGTACGCTACAGGCTTTGTGCTTGAAGGTGAGGTCACCGGCTTTGCGCGGTAGATGATTGGCGTCGATAACGAAGACTACGCAATTCTTACACGCGTGTGTAGCATGTTCTAATACACATACACTGCGGACAAATACGAAGTTGAAATTCAATGACGAGTACAAAGCGTTGTCGTTCGGCGATGTGTTCACTTCTCGCGATAAATTTTAGGACATTTCAGTTCAGATTTTTTGTCAGTTATTCCCATTATGCCATTTTATAAGCGTTCGCTCTTCTGATGTGCTCAATTAAGCTCTTGCAACATCTCTGGCATACTAACTGCGCGCTGTTTACGCCTTCAAGAAAAAAAATATATATAATGTATGTACAGCGGTCAGCGGCAGCAGCAACAAGGAAAGCTAGCACTCGGCAGACGGCGGCATTAATGGAAGCACGTGAGTGTTGCTACTTCTACGCATTAAAAAAAAAAGAAAGAGGAAGAAGAAGAATGCCACAGAATTTATTTTAATGCTCACGCTCGCGCTTCTGGCATGCATTAACTTAACGAGACTACCAAAGCCTCGCATACACGTCAGCCCCGCGCAGTAAAGCTATATTAGGCTTCCCAGCCGACATATCAGGAAAACAGCGTCAAACGACGCTGCCACGACGGGCGCCTTCGCGGCAGCGAAAGTCATATATACATATATATATATATAAAGCAAAAGAACGGCCAAAGTAGCATAGTTGGCAAGGACTACGACGAAAGAAAAAGAATGAAAAAAAATTAGCGACTTTAAATTCAATTAAACATGCACGCGCTTGCGCGGGGTGTGCCCCTTCTTGCAAAATGCAGCGTGCCGCTTTTGAGATTACGAAGAGGGAAAGAAAAAAACCGGAAGAAAAGAAAAAGAGAAAACTCGCCTGCACGAGAGGGTGGGACGCTATGCTCGCGCGAGCGGCGGAAAAACGGCCGCTGTTAGCGTAATTCCTTAAACCAGCTGCAGTAGACAAGGCCGCCTGTGTAGCCTGCCAGATATTGCCGAGACGCCGTCGTATAAAGGAGAAAAGCTGCAGCCGAACTTCACTCGGGGCAAAGCTGCTCCTGCAAGCTGGCATCGTGCGTTGCAGCAAGCGCCTGCTCTTCTATACTCGGAACATCTAAATTCTGCCGTTCTCCTAAACTAAACGGCATCTGCTTCAAAACGGGCGGCCATTTCTTTCGTTTGTTTTCGTAACACTTTACAGGGTGCCGCACGCTTGGGCCAATGGTTATGCGATAAGAAATTGCAGACCGGAGAAGGAAGCAGCCTAAATGGGGCTCATGAATTTGATAGCCTTCCATTTATTTATTTGTTTGTTTGTTCTATGCGTAGAGAATGTATACAAAGTTACGTAATACCGAGGGCGCATCAATTGAAACATTGAAACGCACACACACGCACAAAACAAAAAAAAACAGAGGTATATACTGAGAAAGGTCAACAACGCGCGAGTACAACTTTCATTGCCGTGAGAATGCACTACGCCGTGCTGCCACTAAGCCAAATGTATTCGAGCTTGGCCTCCGCGATCGGCTCCGGCGGCGCGCGCCGGAGCTGATCGCGGAGGCCACGATTCGAGTAATGCAACGCTGACATTAGAGAGTTTTAGCCCAGCGGGTTTACGGCCAGCGGAGCGGAGCGGGCGAGCGGAGACGCGACTGCGCATGCGCACCACGCTGAGGCGGCCAGCGGTTTTACGGAGCAGCGTTTACGCCCGCTGGAAAGCACTCCCCAGCGGAGGGTATACGCAGCGCGCGAGCGTGCGTAAGGGCGCGCGGGCGTGTATGGGAAATGCAAGACGGCAGCCGCGAACATGAACGCCGGCAGTTCTACATCGAAGACGGCGACTGCCGCGCTCACCCGTACATTAGTACTCAGTACATTATTAACAAATAATGCACTGAGAACATGTAATATATATTTATTCAACATTTCTTGCATAATAAAAGCAAGCGTAATTCAATTTCATTTCTCAGTAACTCGTATTCGAACCACTAGGTGGGGCAGCAGTGCGCCCCGCTCTTTACCCCGCTCGAGCGGGTGATCCGCTGGGCTAAAATTCTTTTTTCGCGAGCCGCTCCGCTGGCGCAACGGTGGAGACCGCTCCGCTCCGCTGGCCGTAAACCCGCTGGGCTAAAACTCTCTATTGCCTTCCTCGCTTCAATGGACTCGTCTTGCACACGCTGCTGCGTCGCGTTGTGGAGGTGCACGAGCGCGCGCGCGTGCCCTTGTGTCTGCGAGCGTGCGTACGTGAATGGCGCCTGCCGTTAGCGGTGAACTTGGAAATTCATGCGCGCCTTATCAGTGAGGGATGATGTCGAGTTGCACGAGAAAAAAAAAAAAAGACGATCTTGAAGTAAGGAGTTACCACAACGCGGAGTGCTTTGTTGCTTGCCGTTTTAACTCTTACTTCCGGGTTCCAAATTTGTGAACACGATGCTGTGCAGGCGCCCAACTGACCTCCATTATACTCCATACAGCGTAGGTGTTTCGACTGCATTAACAGATTTAAACCACCTAAAAAACGCATAAAAAACATGAAAGTTAGGAAGAGGTTGCAAGGACGCCTTGCCACGTGGCCAGCGACTCCCTTCGTGCTTCTTAAACCAATAGCTTTGAATCCGGTAAAGCTGGATTCACGCGACGAGACTATGTAGTCACTGAGTCACTCCGCGGAGAAGCATACCTCAGTGCCGCCCAATCATACCGCACACAAGGACGCCGCAGACGAGCTGCTAGTGGCGGCGCGGTTCGTTGCAGCTCAGGCATACGTCACGTTCGACTGCCGCGCGACTGAATCAGCGATGCGTTCCGCGTGTAGTAGTCGCACCATACTTCACGCACATTCAATTAGGAACCAGCCGGACGGGTCGGGGCACACGAAGTGCTCAGAGAGGACTTTCTGCATGCCTAGTATTGGTCCGCTTTATTTGTGTGTAGCGGTGAGCCAGCAGCCTCCAAGGAGCTTGCAATCCCGTGTCAACGCACTACATTGTGCAAGAAACAAAAAAAAAAACATGTTTTTAAACTAGCATTACACGTTTTCAAATAAAGCGAACGCTTATCAACAGATTTAGAATTTTCGTGTATTATAGGCGAAATTTAGTTGTATATTTGGGATTTCCTGCAGACGAAAGCTATTGAAAATCGGCGGAGTTGTGCTTTGCCGCACTGCTGCGGCTTGTTATTGTCTTTCTCGACAGCTCCTATTTCTTTCATGGAAACCGGAAGCTCGCCAGGGTACCTGTTTGTAATATAAACAGCAAGATTGTGATCTCTTTCAGAAAACCCGGCCGTATTTCCGCGAATGTCAATGAACGTCCATTATAATAGTCAAATGAGGCTTTTAAAGGAGATTTTGTTTAAAGTTTTTTGCTCGCGTGTCAGCACGAGCGACGTCACAGCGCGAACACGTGCACGTAGGCGCACTAGCACGTGTACGTCATCCTCCGGCTTGTAGCGCGGCGGCCGCGAGGAAAAGGGAAAACGGCGTTCGATTTGAAGTTTCAGATCTTTCCGCGGCACGTAGCGATGTAACACTTTGCAAATGCGATTGTTGTCCGCAATGTATGATCTGCGCTTGTCAGCTCTAGATGGCCAGGCCTGGTGAGGGGCCCTTTAAGAAGCACGAGATAGCAAAGCCTGGCCGGCCTTTCAAGTAAGACAGTAAACGGTCAGTTAACCTAACAGGTGCGCCTTGCTGGACGCGCTTTACGTCTCGGCAACGGTAAATAACTTCTTAATGATGTACCCGCAATTAGGGTACTTATATTACGGCATGATTAGGCAAGTTGGATTACGCATGGTATATAGCGTGCTCAGGCAAGCGAGGACGAACGTGAGAACCAGAGGCATTCTTTCTCCTGTTCTCTGTGCGCGCTACAGGTGCACACAGAACGGGAGAGACTATGGCATACACCACTCAATAACTAACTTCAAGCGAGAAAAAATGAACGAGCATACATACATACAGACATGCATACATACATACATGCATACATACATACATACATACATACATACATACATACATACATACATACATACATACATACATACATACATACATACATACATACATACATACATACATACATACATACATACATACATACATACATACATACATACATACATACATACATACATACATACATACATACAATGTGCCACAACTTTCATTACGGGCGAAAGCGCGCGGCAGAATATACCGGAGTGCAGCGTATCGGTTACAGTGCCGGCAGCCCAAGTGCAGAACACTGTACCCCGCCAGCTAGTTAGCGCCTCGGGGGACGCACGTCGCCGAGCCAAGTCGAAAGAGAAGGAGGACATAGCCAGAAAACACACTCACACACACAACCCAAGCGTACCGACAGGGGGCGGGCGTGTTGGCGAGAGATATCCGCGGCGTGCGAGTGTTAATTCCCGTTTGGTTGCTTTTGCGCCCCACTTCCTAGCCTCGTCGCCAGAGCAGAAGTCGATTAACGGGTTCGTGCGACTCCCGGTTTAGCTAAAGCGTGGTTCCAAATGAGCTCCGCGACCATTGGGGTTCGCATTGCCCCTAGGGTGTTGCTGGGTGAAAAAAAATGGCGCCCGCACATGGCCTCAGCTTGGCGCAGCAGGTGAGTATGTATGAGCGCGGCCTGCAAAGCCGAACGGGACCGGTTCGCCTAACTACAGCGCGAACGTAACAATGTTTCATCGCCGAAGCAGCCTGCCTTTCGCTATTTTTCTATGGCTATTTTTTGTCCACTGCTTCTCCGTTTCGTTTGGGGAAAGCTCCAGAACGTCCTTGCAAAAAAGAAAGGGACGTGGCTTGTCATTGAAATATTGAAAAAAAAAATAAAAGTAAAAGACATAGAGTCCAACTACCAATATTCGTATATATGCACAGTGTTTCTACGAGGGCTTGGAAGTAACACTTAATGAGAGCCGTGTTGAAAAATAAAAGGACGGTTACTTCGGAGACATCCGTCAGTGGGGACCACGGGGTGACGCGTGATATGTGGTAATTATTCGCTGACTGAAAAAAAAAAATCGCTATCTCAATTTTATACATTTAGTTTCAGCGGGCTCATCGTAATTAGAAAATTGAAGCGAGCTCTCCGTACAAGCCATATCAACTGTTGAATCTGCAGAAATGCGAGCGACTGCCCGTGGAACCGTGGCACGACGAATTTAGGCTGTCGGAGCGCGCGAAACCGAAACTGGGAGGCCACAGCAGCAAGCGCACTGTCGCGCCCCTCGAGGCGACGTTCTGTTTACGTCACCTAGCAGCGGCTGGCTAGAGCACTGCGGCAGCTAGGAGTCCGGAGATGGAGTTTTATTTATTTATTTATTTATCATACCCTCAAGGTACGGTTGTACATTGCAGAGGGGAGGGACAAAGCAAATACAGAGGCAAATCACAAAATAAGGAAGGAAGGCAAACATCATGGCAAAAAACATCGTGTAAAAAATAAGAATGGTAAATAGAAACTTGTAAGCGTGGCAAAAATACATGGTTACATACATGGAGTTAATAAATAGATATTTGTAAGCTGCCGACTAATTACTCCATAACAAGCGTCACCCCGTGGTCGCCCCCACTGAGGCCAGGTCTCCGAAAGAATGGTCCTTTTATTTCAAAACGGCTGTTTTATAGTATTACTTCTTTGTAGAAACTACCGGCCGATATATATATATATATATATATATATATATATATATATATATATATATATATATATGTGTGTGTGTGTGTGTGTGTGTGTGTGTGTGTGTGTGTGTGTGTGTGTGTGTGTGTGTGTGTGTGCGCGTGTGTGTGTGTGTGTGTTTGTGGCTGCTCGAGGCACTTTGCGTGTCTTCGTGAGCTCTCCTTTCCCGCCCGGAAAAACACTATTGTGCAGCCCGTATTGAGCAACAGAAAGCTGTATCGGGAATTTTTTGCGTTGCCTTACAATTTTCTAATTAAGACTTTCCATCTAAGTCCAACAATTGAGATGTTAATTATTGAATAAACACTAATTATGTAATTATGCGGAATGCAAAAAAATAATAATCTGAGCATTTCCAAGCGACGGCAAACAACATTACCTTGGTTCTGCCCAGCTGCGTGGCATTTGCATATTTCTTTTAAATCTTGGTGCTTGATAGATGGGCAACCTGTACGCATGCGTAGCTTTGGAGAGGTTAAAGTACAGAGTACCTCGGCTGCATGTGGTAACTACAGGTTTCTTTAAGAAAGGTCTACCTTTAAGTTTTACGTAGGCAGAAATGTGAAAATATGTCTCTTGTTAAATATGACAATGTAGTTGACTATGCGTTCATTTCTGCTCTCTTTTCGGAAGCTGCTACACAGACTGGGGATCAGGAAGAATCGACGGGTTTCACGGTGATGCAGTGTTTCTTGGCAGGCGCTTAAGCGAACTCTCTATATTACTATTGTTATTTAGTCAAGCTGTATTAGTGAATTACACTTCTGCTATATTAGAACGGGTGCTGTTACCGAGAGAGGAGGATTCAAATGCCAAGACCGTCAAAAACAAAAGAGCTGGTGACGACACCCGTATATATGCGTTCCTGCACCAGCCTCGCCTTGACGTCACGTATTCTGACATGGTCTGCTAGTATTTATCATTAATTGTTTATCGGCAAGATTATTGCATACTGAAATAAGCATTAACCCAGATCAGCAAGTTTCAAGAATTTCTTTTCGTTTTTTTAAACATCCCGTAGCCGGGGTGGTGGCGTAGCGGCTTCGACGTTGCGCTGCTGTCAGGGTTGTCAGAAATGAAACTCGAGTTCCCCACTACGACGTGCTTCATAATTATGTGCAGGTTCTGTCTCGCAAAACTGCAAAATGTAATTTTATTTAGGCGTCCCACGATTTCGCCAGACATGACACTGACGCATACCAGCGTCGAGGTTTTGGCACGTACTCAAAGAAAGGTTTGTTCTTCCCACTTTCTCCTAAAAAGAAAGAAAAAGAAAGGCAAATCTTTTTTTTTTTCGCCTAGTGAAGAGAAACATGGACGATTTAAATGGTACTTTAGTTAGCCTCAACATAATTAGTGTTGCGCTGAGTTGCAACCACAGGAACTTCGTTTCCGACGCACATTCGTCGTAGCAATCCGGCGGCGACGCCACGTACGTTTGGCGTTGCGTAATGGGGTGCCCAGAAATCCAGCCCGAATTATTTTACCCCGCGGTCGCGGGGCTAATTAACGCGGATACATCGTCGACGCCGCGCTCATTTTAGCCATGATAAGTGCGTCGCTATTGCGAAGCGCGAAACCTATGCGCGCCGTCGGGCGCCCACGTCGGTGACGCCCGAAATACGGCGGAAATACGCTTCCATGTGGTTAACACGCTCTGATCCACATATTACGCGCGATACGCGGGACGCAACGAGGTAGCATGCGGATGAGACGGGAGACGCGAATGTTCACGCGGCTTCTTGGTCGGGTTTCGCGAGTGTGGGATCCCGCCGTCGTTCCACACAAACCCGCAGGAGCAAACAGCGAACCAGCCTCCACCATGTGGGCGCGCTCCCCTTGATGTACGCTCGCCGCGCTTCCTGCGTTACGACGCCCACGGCGAACCGGAACTCGCCACGGGAGGCAAGGGTGGCGCAATACGAGCGTTCGTGGCTCGACGTTTCCCGCGCGCTGTCCGTATATCGATTACTGCACGCGCGCTCTACACGCTCGCAGCCAACGAGACAGAGAGAGAGAGAGAGAGAGAGAGAGAAAGAAAAAAAGAGAAGCAGGTCTCCCTAGGGAAATAGGTATATAGCGTTGGTTTGTTGGTTCGCACGAGTTCTAATGAACCTCATTAGGAAAATACATAGAGACCACGAGGAGGACAGTACGGTGTGGAGAAAAGGGAGGGAGATGGACTTTGCTGGGGCGGATGCATGAGTGCTTGCACGGGCGAGATGGCTGCGAGCGGTGAACGGCGTACTTTGTCTCAGCGGCTAAAGCCGGTGACAGAGCGAATTTCGAGGTCCACGTTTGTATGTATATATATATATATATATATATATATATATATATATATATATATATATATATATATCACGAACGATGACGCCAAGAGTGCTTTGATATGACTAATAAAAAAGCGGGCCCCTGGGTTTCTTTTCTTCTCGTTCATATATATATATATATATATATATATATATATATATATATATATATATATATATATATATATATATATATATATAAATATAATGCGTGCTTGCGCTCAGATTTTAATTGAACTTCTTCATCGTGGAAACGAGAGAAAAACACAGCGCAAGGCTTAGATGGGAGACCGCGTACACGCGTTCCGAGATTTTTTCGGAAGAGGGAAGGGAAGCGCGAGAGCTTAAGCTAATGGACACTGTCATCCTCGGTGCATCGGAGGAGAAAGCGCAATTCGTGCGAGCTTCGCCGGGACGGGGGTCCGAAACAAGATTGCTTCGTCGAGAGCTCCAGCATTTTTCGGAAGTTTGGTTGTACTTTAAGTCCGCCGTGCACGCAAGCGCACGTTGTTCAGCGAATGAGCTTTCGAAGAGATTGCGCTTCATTATTCTTTCTTTCTTTCTTTCTTTCTTTCTTTCTTTCTTTCTTTCTTTCTTTCTTTCTTTCTTTCTTTCTTTTTCTTTCTCCGACCGGAAGTTTCGTTCTAAACAACAATGCACTTTCAATAGGCGAAGCGCCAATAGTGACGGCACACAAGAAGAAATACAGACAGGACAAGGCGCTTCCAGTCTGTACAACAATGCACATTCCCGAGCGAGCTCTAAAGGACCTTGTTTGGTGACTCATCATCATCATTTCATTCATATCCACAACAGGATAAATGCCTCTCCCACAAATCTCCCATTACCCTCTGTTTGGCGCCACCTGATTTCTTGTTATGCCTGCAAATTTTCTAATTTCGTCCCACCATCTAATTGCAATACCATTTCACTCGAATGGACCGACTGGTTATCAGTCCTACGCATTACTTGGCCGCCTCAAGTGCGTTTTTTTTTCTCTGAATGTCCACTAATATATCAGTTGTCTCCTTTTGCCCTCTGTACCACTCTTTTCCTGTCTCTTAACGTTACGCCTAACATTTTTCGTTCCACCGCTCTTTGCGCAGTCCTTAACTTGTTCTCGTGCTTCTTTTTGTTAACCTCCAAGTTTCAGCCCCATATGTTATCACCGGTAGAATACAATGACTGTGCACTTTTCTTAGCAACGCCAGCGGCAAGCTCCCGATCATGATTGGTAATTCTTGCCGTATGCCCTTCAACCCGTTTTTCTGTTATTTTCTTCTCATGACCAGGGTCACCTGTGAGTAGTTGACCTAGGAACATATCGTTGCACGGATTCTAGAGGCTGACTGCCATTCCCGAATTCTTGTACTCTTGAAAGCTATCGAACATTATCTTTGTCTTCTACATATTATTCTTCAACCCCAATCCTACACTTTCTCGGTTAAGGTCCGCAATCGGTTATTGCAAGTCATCTCCAACGTTGGTGAACAGGACAATGCCACCTGCAAACCTTAAGTTAATGAGATATTCTCCGTTGACCCTCAATCCTGATAGTTCCCAGTTTACTAGCTTGAATACCTCTTCTAAGCATGGAGTGAATAGCATTGGAAATATTATGTTGCCTTGCGTGAGCCATTTCTTAATCATAATTTTTGCGCTTTACTTGTGGAGAATTAAGGTAGCTGTGTATCTTTATGGATATTAGGTAAGATATTCACGTATGCTACCTGTACTACTACCTGGGATTGTACAATATAGAATTGTCTGTGTGGGGGCTGTCATGGAGCCTGTGAATGCACCTCATAGTTGTACACAGTGTGAATGTCCCACTTAGATATAAACGCCTAAGAAACAAGACACAATAAAGAAACGAAAAAAAGAATTCCTCGACGATTACGATGCTCCCTAATGCCAAATTTGAGCCCAGCTCTATACGTGTTCTCATTTCGCGCTATATTGAGGTAAATCATTTGAGAGACATGTAGCAAAGTCGGCAATCGTCGAAAAACTGATCTGCGGGCCAAGCGCGTCGGCTTTTGTACATCACTCGTCGAAGGTTCCAGGGAAATCGCTGGTGCCGCTTGGCTTCTAGAAAGTAATACACTATTCGCATCCCGCATACAATCAGATTACAAAACAATCGAAAACCATGACAATCAAAACAAGCGCGAGCGAGAGCTGACGCGAACGTCGATAGTACGAAACGAGCGGTCGGGCGGGCCCGCATGACACCCGACCGGAGGGGCCGGCTCTCATTGCTGTCCGGCGTTCGCGGCTCGCGTCTTTCATCTGGCGCTCCGCGTTCGCTGTTTCACATTTCGCTGTTGTGCTCGTTCGCTCGGTTACGCCACCACCGCCGCCGCCGCAGGAACGGGCCATTAAGAGCTGCGCTCTAAAAAGGATTAAGAGTGTCGAACTCAGAAGGTCAGGTAGAACTGGCTGGACTGTCAAAGCTGACAAACAAGAAGAAAGTAAGGGATGTTCGAAATTGTAACCTAGGAAAGATGGAGGTGGCAGTTAAAAAAAAAAAGCGCGCAGCTGTAAATTGGTGAGATTGAAACTAGGCATAGGAAATGGCAACATGGAGTGAAAGATAAGCAGGGTAATGTCATCAGCAATTTCAAAGATACAATAAAGACAGCAGAGTAATCCTATACCGAAATGCACAGCACTGTGTTCGTCTTCCTTACCTTCGTATCAAGCCTCGGATTCGCGCTGCTCGCCATAACTACAGCACCCAGAGAAGCCGCGTAATCTTGATCGCAGGAAGTGACGAACAGGGCGCAGACGTTCCAGGTGCAACTATATCGCTGAGATTGGAAGAATTTTGCTAGAGATGCGCCCTTAGAAAAGCGGCTGCCTTCCCTCGGGACAAGATAGACCGGATACCGGATACCGAACAGGATAGACTGGACCGACTAGACCGGATATTCGGGACAACTGGTTGTCGACGAGTATCTAAGAAACTGATATGATAGCGTGTGTAACGAGGGACGTAACTTAGAAGAGACAAACGCAGCCCAGACTTCCAACTCGCTTGTTACCTGGCGGCGGGCGCACATTTATAGTCGAGACAGCTCCAAATTCCTTCTACGCCAACTTTGCACATCTGCCGATTACGAGGAGCAGATGCTTTATACGGTCTAAGAAAGGGCGACAACGACTTGGCAATGTTACGCAGCCACGCACTGATCCTTAAATGTGCGGTCAGGACAGTTAAATATGGGCTCCGCAAGACGGAAAATTTGTCGTCCTCCGAACATTACACGAGGTCAAATCTTTGACGTCCGTCCACAGGTTGATCGCCTGTAGTGTGGGATTCGTAAGTTTCTCTCCTCTTTACGATTACCGCGGTCAACGCTAGTTCGATGCAACGCTCCCCGACCTTCCACAGCGAGTGTCAATAACGCACACTGACACAGACACCGACGCGTTGAGCTCGCTCGAAAAGGGGTGACACGTGAGGACTGCTAGACACTCTTTCATCTGCCCGTATCCGTCATTGGCATTGAATACGAGGCCTTCATCGACTCGCTCGTTTCGCCATTCTTGCACCTCGATACCGGCTCATAACGATGCCCATTCGAAGGACAAATACAACGGAGTCCCGCGGTCATTCCGTTCGTCGTGCGTTGACCCAGGCAGGCCCGCGTGCCAGCGGCCGCGACACGGTCGAACCTTAACGCCGTAGCGTTCGTCGTTGGCCCCCGTGTAATCTGCGCCCAGTCGTCGGGCCCGCTTCGTTCACCGACCCTGCGGCCGCATGCCGTTGCGGTTGCAGCCGTCGTTAGAGCCTCACGGATGACCCGAACATTGCCCGGAATGTGCAGCGCTGTCTCTCAAAGCTCGACTGCGTGCGTGCGTCTGAGAGGGGGATTCAAGGGAAGGAGAAACTGGGGGGGGGGGGTGCCTCTGGCGCCGTTGTTACTCGGTTCTCCGTGCACAAAAGGAACGCAGGAGCGGGGCCCGCCTTGCGGAGTCGGCTTCGCGGGGCACAGAGACTGGCGGCGGGGAAAGTGCTCGGCAGGCGGAATCGCCCAGAAATAGCTCCTTCTTCATTTTCCGTGCAGCGTGTACACGGATTACCGCCACGGTGGCTGTGCTACAGCGTGCGTCGTACACCCGGGAAGGGAACGGCGAATACGCACATTTGCTCGCTTTGTTGGCTCGGATCCTCTGCTCGCTGGTGCGGGTCGCATTGATGGGGTGGCAGTGACGGAACGGAGCGATTGCGGACAACGCGAGTTGTGTTGCGCGTGTTTGTGTTTGTGCCAGGGGGAGGGGGTGTTTGTTTGTTTAAGTACGCGATTTGGTTTGCATTTCTGTTGTTCTGTGATAGGGATGATCCTACCGTTTGGAATTTTATTTCATTCCACCGCGTCTCTTCATGGGCGTGTGTTTGTGTGTGCGCGAAGGGAGTTATTACACCTTCTTGACCCTCACTCCTTTATTTTTCTCACTCTCTCTAGCGCACAGCTTGATCTGTGACGGTGTCAACGCACGCTTGACGACTGCCGCTCGTTTCCTCCACTTTGTCTGCAAACAGCACGTTCGAAGGACTTTCACGCACTGTTTTTCGTCGTGCGTGGCACCACCACCGCATTTGTGGCTAACGGCGCATGCAGCGCTTCTGCGAAGGTCAGAAGCCGGGGGGACATTTGTTCCCTGGTCGGATCAGGCAGAGTTTATAACGACGCTGTTGTGGCTGAGTGGTAGGCGTTGCCAACGGCACCACAATGTTCCGCCGTGGAGCTTTCAACCACGCACACCGACGTTTTCAAAACTAAGGATCCCTATCTGCACGGGCCCTCGTTGACTCCTCGCCACAGGGCACTTTCTCGTAGCGGATTCGAATGTATTTCGAAGCCTGCGGGGAGAAGCGCGCGCTACGCGACGAAATTTCTGAGCACCACGTGTCGTGAACGGAACACGCCTGGCAAGGCTTTAACCATCCTTTTGCAATGGGATCACCAACGGAGCTCGTGTCGTCAGCATTCCACTCGCGCGAATGAATGCTCAATTAACGCATAGCACATATTATTCGCTTTCACTATGTCAACTGCACACTACCCTTGATGCGTCCGTTTTGTGTCATGTCGTTCGCAATTGCGCGGTCAGGACAGGACGAAATGATTAATAGCTGCCGACAGGTGGCAGTTTACAACCTCAAGTACCCAAAGAGACGTATAGCAAGCGCGATGCACAATTCGGTGGCGTATGCTTATGCAAATCAACCTCAAATGCAAAAAAAAAAAATTGAAGGTGACATCACCAAGCGCGATTTGTTATCGTTAGAGGTGCGACACTTTCGCCAGGCGCAAGTTCGTTGCGTTGGGCTTGTGGGTTAATAATGAGCCAGCGCTACAAGGACGAGGACGCGATAACGCGACAGGCGCTGGTTTACAGATTGGGTGGTGTGACCACTTAGATGCTGACGGTGTTTAAAGTGCTATTGTCGTCGCTGGGCACATGTCTATATTCCACAGTCACATGCAATTATGCACGAAAGAATAATGCCGTGTGCATTTTCCAGTAACATTTGTTGCTGCATCATATTTAATTAGTCTGTCGACTGCCTCGCTGGTACTGTGCTTTTACGCACAAGTCAGGGCATTTACCACTGCATCCTCGCGGACAACGTACCGTGGCAATGAACGGAAAGCTAGGGAAGCGTAGCTTGTGTATACATCTGTCACGGCACAAAGTAGTGCATGCGGAAGCGTTTGGCAGTGCTTTCGGTTTCTCGGAACAGACGACGAATAGATGCCGCTTCCTCGCGCGACGATATCGCGTTTCCCCAGACACGGTAGCAAATCAAGTCACCGCAAATTAAGTCGTCTTCAACGCACAGTGGTGTGTCTTGTCTCATTGAGCCGCTGTAAATAAGACGCTTAAGTTTTATGCGAAGCATATTACGAGAGCTCAACCCAGCTCCTCAGGCGCGGCGGTGTCGCCTTCAATGACCTTTGACCCCATGCTATACCACGTGACACCGTGACGTCACGACAGAGGAGAAACGGGGCTCCAACTCGCGCCGTCGCTCAACTCTCGCAAGATGGGCTGGGTGGCAATCGAACCAGGGTCTCCGGAGTGTGAGACGGAGACGCTACCACTGAGCCACGAGTACGATGCTTCAAAGCGGTACAATAATAAAGTTGACACTCACTCACTCACTCACTCACTCAAAGCGGTACAAAAGCGCCTCTAGTGAATGCGGTGTTGCCTTAGAAACGAGCTGTTTCTAAGGCTCAGGCGTGCGTCGCTTGCTCAGGCGCACATTTCGTTTCGTTGCTCGACGATCACCGCGTCCAATGCGGGGCGCGTAGTCGCTGGCGGGTCGACGGGAACGCTGTCGCGTTCCACTCTTGAAGGCGAAGCAGAGTAACGCATGAGTTCTTTCTTCGTCTAGCCGACCTAAATATAGCCAAGCAACAGCAGTTCACCAGGCTAAACAGTGGTTCAACAACTAAAATAAAGGCTAGTATGCTTCGCATCCTGGGCTTAACCTTAGCTAAGCCACAGCCATTTTTTCTCTCTTCCTCAGCTTAAAGTACCGTGAATGAACATGTGGGACTTTCTTTCTTTTTTTTTTTCCACAGGCACTCTCGCTTGTGTGCGCTTTGCCTCCGGTAGCTTTCCCTTCGCTGATGTAGAAAGTTGTCCGCCAGCGTAGTATTCGTCGGCATCGAACAACGAAAGCAGCTGTTATCCGCAAAAACAGCTCAAAGTCGCAACAACTGGATTCGCCAAGGAAACGTGCGGCAACACAACTTATCTGCCTTTCCTTTGCAAAGAGACAGCCTAATGCGTCAGCTTACTGTGCGTCCTAATTAATCGTAATATGAAGCCGGGGAGAGCATAGGGGAAGCAAACTGTACCTTTCTTTAAAAACTGAATTGTAAGAGCTAGCAAGGAAAACGAAAGGCAGACGAAAAGACAACCTGCTGAAGGTGGTAGCCGAACCTACACCTTCCACATGCACGTACTTTGTGCTCATCATTTTGTAGCTAACAAAAAATCAAATACCTCGATTCCCCTTACTTTTTCTCCATAATCGTAATAAGAAAGAAAAAACGAAAAAAAATAGAAAGAAAGAAAGAAAGAAAGAAAGAAAGAAAGAAAGAAAGAAAGAAAGAAAGAAAGAAAGAAAGAAAGAAAGAAAGAAAGAAAGAAAGAAAGAAAGAGAAGATGAAATCCGTTAAAGAGACATATTATGAGTAATCGGTAATAGTAGTATTGCTTCGTGCTTAACAAATTAACCAGCGACGAGACCCGTGTGTTCCAGGTCCTTAACCGAGAACCATTAGACAAGCCGTTGTCGCGAGACGTGCTCCCCGGCGCGGAATATCGCATCGCGAACGTCGCTTGCGCCTGCATTGTTCATGAAGGGGGGCGAGCGATAAATTATTCCGGACTGGCTTGGAGCCTTCAGCTGCCCGTTTGCGCGTCCAGAGCCACGGATCGAAGACCGTGCTCGATATCGCCAAACTTCGGGGGCGCGCTGAACGGACAGAGAGCAGCAGGGAAAGGCAGGGAGAGAAAAGAAGGGAGTATACGCTGAGACCTCTTTGTCACTTAATAATTTCGATAGGTAATTACGTTTCTCGCGTGAACGCTGTGCTATCCAGTGTAGCGTTCAATATCAAGAAAATAGTTTGTATTCGCCGAGCCTACGTTGAGATAATGTAACTGAACACCACGTTTGAAGAGCTTAGACAGCTATAGCATAGCTGTTGGCTTGAGCAGAAGCTGAGCACAAGAAAGGAGATAGAAAGCGAGGGGATGAAAGGCAGCGGCATCAACCAGACGAACATCCGGTTTGCTACCCTACACAATGGGTAACGGCAAGGGGAACAGAAAAAGGAAGAGAGAGAGAGAGAGCTGCGGGCACGTGGGATAATGCACAGGAGGACTGCGGACGGACGTGGAGGCCGGTGCGCATCGAAAACAGCAGTAGCGCGCGAATAACCTTTCGTGCCAGCGATTCGTTTCCCTACTGTCGCATTATTTGATACTGAGAAAATGTTTTGCACTTCAGGGCCGATCTTAGGC
The DNA here is from genome assembly GCF_038994185.2 of Dermacentor albipictus. Lineage (NCBI taxonomy): Eukaryota > Metazoa > Arthropoda > Arachnida > Ixodida > Ixodidae > Dermacentor > Dermacentor albipictus. Next base: position 106,914,357 of record NC_091822.1, on the reverse strand, counting down.
AGTCTGGAGAGAGAGTTGCCGGACGTCGTATAGAGGGCAGCTACACAGTAGATTACAGAGCCCACATTTACAAATGCGTCTTACGGTGTAGAATTGCTCGCAAGAGAACGTTTCAGCCAATCCTGATGCTGGATATTTAATTACCGAATGCGGCCGACCCACGGCAAACCGAGCTTACGAACGAATAGCTTTGTGAATTCGCCTTCAGACGCTCGATGATTTTGTCACATGCACAAGAGCCGCAAAAGATAGCCCAAGCATTGTCGAAAGATAAACAGGGCACCAAGTTTCAGCCCTATAGGCATGATACCGGAACAGGTGGTAATTTTGAAATTTGTAACTGCATTGATCGAAATGCCCAGCGCCTACAGAGGTGCACTTCCCGTAGCGGCATGTCGTTAGCACGAACACGGAGCTGAGCAGTGAGTTCGTTGCGTGCGCTGCTTATATTCGAAAGTCGTGGCAATTAGCGCTCCCAACAAGGCGAGATTTATTTTATGTCCAGTTTGAACAAGGCCCCACGTATAACCAAAATCTGTTTCTGATAGCTTGATCTGTCGTTAAACCCTTGAAGCAACGAGAAGTGGGGGATGATGACTTCGTATGTTTGCAATAAGCTCTGCGAAACGTCATGGTCGTGCCACTAAACTCTACATATTAAAAACGCAAAATATTCTAAAAGATTGACAATTGAAAAAAAAAAAGAAACCTGCATCTTTTACTGCTTAAATATAGGGAAGCGGTAAGGCATACGTGATATGTATACTACTCCCATCTACGTGGCGGATCCCTGCTTCGAGATGATCTCCATCCTCCAAGGTCAGCGCCAGTGCTGTTCGTGTCTGCAGTTGTCCTTAATGACACAGTTAAACAATAAATAAATAAATAAATAAATAAATAAATAAATAAATAAATAAATAAATAAATAAATAAATAAATAAATAAATAAATAAATCCACTAGTTCGCCAGCTCACTCTTTAGCAATCGGTCCATCTGCGTATGCGCTCTCGTGCTACATTAAATTCCTTCATTTCCGTTCGCAGCACTCCGAGAGCCTCACGGTGTCGTTCCTGCAACGCCGACACCGAATCACAGCCAGCCAGTCAATGCAAAATGCCAAGTAGCGCGTACCAAAGCATCCCGCTCACACATTGCACCGCCGCAACGCCCCCCTCAAGAGTGCGCTCACATATAACACGCCATCGCTTAACACGCCCACAACATCCCTCTCTCGACTCACCGGCTTTCTTTTTTTTTTCTCTGTATAAAGAGCCAGCGCCACGAGTAATATGATAATGAGCCGACTCAGCGAGCCGTTCAATTATCGCATCGTCGCTTCGCGCGCGCGCACTTCATATCGCGTTTTTCTCTCGTTTCGCTCCTTTCTTATTCTCGTTTTGCCTCGCTCCTAGCAATAAAGACCCATCTCGGGCCGACGCCGGCGGCGGCTTAAACCGAGCCCGGGGCCTGGATCCCCCCCTCCGTGTACCGCCAGTCGGAAGTCCAGAAAACAAAGAACCCGCAGGCTATAGCCAGCCTGGCAGGCCCAGCGTGCATATCCGCAGGCTCGAGCCCGATCTCGCCAGAGATTGTTGCGGCCACGACGAACCCTATAGCAACGCGTGCCCTTCCCGCAGACGTCCTCCTCCTCCACCACCCTCTCCGTGCCCTCTTACCCTCGCGGTTTCCGAGATATTGAACCGCCATCGCTAATAATGGCGTTATCGGCACGACTGGCTCGCCTCTCCCTTTCCCTACGGGTCCCGACCGCTTTGCGTGCGTGCGTGCTTGTGCGCGTGTGCGTGTGTGTGCGCGTGTGTGTGTGCGCACGCGCATGTACGTGATCGATCGACTTGATCCTTGCACCCTCCGGGACCATCCTCAGAGCTGTACACTCTGCTGGGCGCCAGCTCGCGCCGCGCGCACCGCCTAAATCTCTTGGAACAACAACCGGCCCGAGACAAAGAGGAACACAAGGAGTAACACTGGCGCGGCGTGTGGTATAGCACTGTTTGTCTGCGTGCGCGCATATCGCGTAGGCGTTTGCCGCGGGTCTGACGCTATACGCGCACACAGTAGCACGCGCATTTCGCGCGGATGGCGCGTGGCCTTTCGCGTTCTGCGTTTCGTTATTTTGCACTTTGTCTTGCTGCGCCGGGAGCTCTATATCCGTCGAGGATTTCCGAGGCTATCTGCGCATGAGCGATATATTTGGTGCCCGCAAAGCCTGCTGCATGCTCGCATCGCGCGAAGAAAGAAAGAAAGGAAGAAAGAAAGAAAGAAAGAAAGAAAGAAAGAAAGAAAGAAAGAAAGAAAGAAAGAAAGAAAGAAAGAAAGAAAGAAAGAAAGAAAGAAAGAAAGAAAGGAAGGTGTGAGAGATTCTCCCTGCAGGGGATTTCCTCGTCCTGCTGCTGCGGAGATTTGGTGAATCCGCGCGCACACGCCCGAGAAAACTGCGTCTGAGCGGCCACCACCTCTTGCAATCTTGTTGCGTGTGATTTCGGCCGCGGGAGGTGTCACGATTCGAGGGAATGGACCGGGCCTGTTATACGAGATATCCAGGGGGCGACGGGAAAGTTTGAAGCTTTCAAAGAAGGGGCTTCGAAGGTGCGAAGGGATAATAGAATGCGAACGAGGAAGACAGAGTGGAACGAATGAAATAGAATGAATAAAGAAAAGAATCAATTTGTTCGTTGTGAAAGCGGGGGGAGCTTCAGGACACGGAATGATGAAAGCGGGAGCGAATGGATTTCGCTGCAAGAGCGGGTTCAAACGCATACCAAAAGCAATATACTGGATTTTACACTTTTCATTCTCATCTTTCTTGCTTTCTAATTCCTTGTTTCTATTTCTTCTAAATTTTGCACCTTTTCTCAACCCATGATTAGCTATAAAACTTGTATCTAGTGTTGCTTTAGTTATAGTGGATTACTGTGCAGGCGGCTTTTAAGTGGCCTAGGTCCAGCGGTTCAGATGTATCCTTAATTGCAAATCCATCAACTTCGCGCACCAGATGGGCGGTTCAGGTAAAACATTCAACCGTATTCGTTGCCAACAATGGCTGCAATGTATGCGTCTGCTGCGAGAACACGCTTTGCGCACGCGGTTTTCGTCATCGACGTGTGACCTCACTATACGCTTCGCCAAAGGAAGCTTAAAGTGAAAAAAAAAAAGACAGCAAAGAAACAAAATTCGTTTGCTCCACCTCGCACGAGGAACATTATTTCGCGTACATCTCACGGCCGCAATAAAACGTTAACAAAAGGAAGCGAATGACAAGTGAAATTTTCTTTTCCAAATTTCGCCGCTGTGTGTTTGATGCCGAGGTGATTCACTCACAGAAGCTTATTGTTAGGACTAGAGCACGCTCAGCCACCGGATTATACATGCGCTCCGATCACACGTATCTCTCTTTTTTTTTTCTTTATTGCGATCACACGTATCTCACTTCAAAGTGCTCACACTCAAGACGCGTATACCTCTTTAGTTCTTCACGTTGGCGTTTCACTCCGGCGTCGTAATAACGTCCGAAATTTCTCTCACCTCCCCTCCTCTCCCGCTTCACGCCCGGGGCTAGGTTAGGCCACCGAATCTGTACACCCGTGTCTGGGTTCTGCCAACCTCGACCCAAAGAAAAACCCTCACGCCGTACGCACAAACGGCGGCTAAAAAAAAAGAAAAAAAATTGTCCACCCCGGGGCTTCCGTTTTCATAGAGCTTCCTGCTCCTGCCAGCTTCGAGCTAGCGGGGTGCTAATTAAGGCACGGGGGCGACGAAGATGAATAGACGAAGAAGAAAGCTCCTCCATTAAACTATATGCTTTCCCACGCCTGCTCGCCGCCTTCCATTAAAGTTAGCTTCATAGAAGCGGCGTCGGTGTTACTCTTATTGCCCTCGCCCTCGTTTCTCCTTAAGTCCCCCTTTCCTTTTTTTCATTCTATTCTGCTCCCCGGCTCGAGGTGTTTCCCAGCTCCAGTCCCTCCTCCCTCTCCTCCCTTATAACTTCTTTACCGACACGTTTCCCGTTCACGCTAAGCCGAGCGCATCAGAATTTCGCAATGAGCCGACGCGGTCGTGACAGCGGGGACAGGAGCCCTCGAGGGGTGAAATCAAAGCGGAAGGTAATTGGAGAGTGACTGGCACGGCTGGCATAAAGAACGAGCAAGTTCATGTACCACGAATGCGCGCTTGAAGTTCACTACAAATCATAATCATTCGTGGTGCAATTCGTGGTATTGGCAATTGCATTCAAGAACTCGAAAAAGAAAAATGGCAGCGACGTTTAAGACTGCTTACGCGTGGGAACGCGAAAAACATTATACCGTTCGTAGACATGGGAACCTCGTGGACGCGTTCACTGCACGCATGAACAGGCTCATATGAACGCGCGCACTATAGGCACACGTTTAGTCAGCCGGAAGCGTGGATCGAGCCGCCGTGGCGTACGGGCCACGTGCTCGTGTCGCGCCCCGGCGGCCAGGCTTCGATTTCCACTCGGACCGAAATCTACCAAAGTTTTTTCCCCATATAGGCCATTAACTTACTTTGTTTGCAGTCCGAGAAATATGACCTTAGTCAGAGCATTTTTTCTGACGAGTCCTTTTTTCTTTCCTTTTTTTTTTAACTCTGCGCCGTCGGCCATTTTTGGTACCATCTTCTTTCGGTCGTGCCACAGCGGACGGATTTTCGCGTAACGGGGCATACGATGCTTTCGCATTAAAAAAGGGGGGGAAAGCTGCACCCGAACTCATTGCCGCGCGCTCGTGCTTGCTTGGTTAGACGAATTAGAACTCGTCGTATTATACCTCCGTGCTCGTCTTCGTCTATAGTGCTTGCGTGGAGCGCTGTCGACGTAACGTGTAGGAGGAACCGTCGTAGCTCCGGTATGTGCATATTCTTCTACAGATCCCAATTGTACAGACCCAAATTTAAACTTACAATTACGCTCGAAGTCAGTTATAAACACTTTCAAATTGTACGATGGCGTTGCTTTGGATGGGTTTTTTTTTTTTGGTCCGATTGCATCCCAATAAAAGAAGCGCGCTATAGCATTACATAAATACAAACGCTGTACCCACAGCGCCATCCACGGACAAAGGAAACGCTAAGCTGGTAATACCGCTAATATAACTCGGACACTTCAAATAACTGAAATGCTTCATCGAGAAGGAAAGAATGGATGATAGGACTCATTATATTATGACATTTCTACAACAAATCTTGTCTGCTATAGCCTCCGATCGTAAAATATTTCAGTTGTAACCAGTTGCCAAATTCCGTGTACTCCTGTTAGCAATGGATCATATACTGCAAGTGCGGTCCACTGTCGAAGGGAACAGCCTAATGTAGTACTGCGCTCAGTATGAGCTGTGCAACGCGCATGCGCGTGGCAAAGTGGCCGCGGGAGTTGTAGCTAACACCGAGCGCGTTAGTACATCGCTCGCTCAACATCCGCTGAAAGCAGGACGGACAAGTACCGAAAGCACGAATGAGGAGCTACCTTTCCTTTCTTTGATAACCAAATAACGTGTGTACGATCATTGTTCAGAGAAATACGTAAGACGAAGGAGCCACTGTACCTAAAGTCTGCAAGCAAGCGATTAGCCCTAAAAGGGAAAATGAAAAGCAGGTCTCCTTAACAAAGGGCCAAGGACGCCGTAAGCGCCTTAACATGATGTCCGTTTGTAGCTTATGGGAAGTGAACTACGAATGCTCCCGTATACGTTCGGACGTTAGAATGCTACACTTAGGTAGCCGAGAAATAACGGTAACCAGTTATAACTCACGATTCCAACGTTTCCAACGCGTACATTTTAAAGATGCGCACACACAGGTTGAGAAAAGCTTTTTTTTTTCTTTACGTTGCCCCAATACAGCGCAACCTGAATGTAGGGCTGAAATGTCATGGCTAAATAGGTGCGGGCAAGAAAATTTCATATCGCAGCTAGGTACGACCATGTATAAAATATTGGGTTCGGATCTGGTTAACTTGCGGCGTGACAATTATCAGAAAAAAAAAAGCTAGCTAGAGCAACATTTCAGTGTATAAAAACTGTGCATTAAGCACAACCTCGAACGTTCCAATACGAAGTAGCTTGCGGGCGAAGTGTGTGTCAACAGCCTGTACGGCATACTAGCGGAAACGCCGGCTTACGCAGGAAACGCAGCACCTGGCGTAGAGGCCGCAATATTCAGTGTGTTGGTATTTATCACCGTAAACACGTCTGTAGCATTTCCAGCTCATACGCTAGGAGTGAATGTCCCTCGACTCCCCCGCTATGTAGAGCCTTGCTAAGTTCTTTCTATTTGAGCGCTCATTCCCTCGCCAGAATTTGCGTTTGTTCTTCGTTTAGAAACGAAACACTTTTACGGCAGCTTTCGCACATATCTACCGGTAATGGGACATGCCTCATCACGCATGCGTCACCTTCAGTGGATGGCAATCGCTGACAGTGAAGCGTGGTTGGCACTTCTTTACATCTGATGAAGTGGGGATTGCCTGTGTACTCGCGACCTGACACTAACTCGCTGATAGATGCGCTAATGAAGGACCTTACAACAAGACACAGCGCTCCCGCCGACAACACCTACAGACGCCTGGATGTCACTCACCCAGATGGGAAATACCGTATGCACCCCCCCCCCCCCCCTCTCCACACACACACAAAGGTTACGCGGAGCCTGGATCTTTCCTGTGGGAGATTCTCCGGCTGGGCGTAGCTTTTTTAACCCATTGCTACGCATACCCCATCGGTCGGTCGCATAGCCCCGACTGCGAACACAGCCAGGCGCCTGAAAGCGATGGAACGCGTGTCACGTGATTTCCCAGCGCATGCGCCGGAGAGACGGACGCTGGACAGTTTTCGAGTCAGCGTTAGGCAGGAAACGAATGTCGGAGGGCGCTGTTCTCGGCCCGTGGTATTATTATACCTCCACTGCAAGGCAGCCGACGAAAGCGTAGTTAAAGTTCCTGCATGACACGAAACTAGACGAGCGGTTTTTAATAACTGCGCCTTCTCTAATGTGCATAATGGTGAATTCCTTCCATAATGATGAACTCCCAATCATCATTAATCTCGATACTTTCGCTTCCCTTCCATCTTCCCCTTTAAATAAAATATAATTCACTGTAAATAAAATATCTCTCTCACTCTCTCATTACGAAGTGATTTACACTAGAATACAAAGTGCACAAGAAAAAAAAGACTGTTACGAAAGCCAGTGACTTATCGTAAAAAGTTGACAAATGATTTGCGCGGGATGCTTGTGTTTTACAGCCGGATACATTTTTGTTCCTCTATGATTTATCCCCTTTACCGGAAACTGGAAGATTGCACTCAGACTTTAATAGACAAAATCAGTGTCGAAATACATCGGTTTTCCACGCATTTTTGCGGCGCTTCACTCAGATAAGGCTTTGTGGGAAAGCAATAAGAGCAACGTTTTTTTTTATCTCTCGTGAGCACTGTGGTGGATATCCAAAAAACTATCTCTAAACCAATTGTTCCTGCTCAATGGACCTGGCTGGACCCCTGAGACCCGCTTCGCCTCCTCATTCACAAGACGTGCGGTGAAGTTAATAACTATCAAGTCAACCCGTTGAATTTGCGTAACGATTAGTTCGTGATTATCACAGATATCAGGATTCGCACTTAGCGAATATGTGTTAAGTACTGACATGATTTAGTAGCGAAAAAACTGAAACGTATTACCTAAGCTAACGAATGCCGCGTACAATAGGTAAGCGATGCCTTAATCATCTGAGTGTGAGACAATTCACGACGCCTACCGATAAGGACCGTGTATTCGAAAAAAATTTGAAATAACTAAAATACAAAGATATTTTTTCCTTTATTTTCTTTACAGCGTCGAAGAATTAGGTGAAGTTCTCACTGAAACACTTCGAAAAACCACACCCCCTTACTATGCTACGCTGCCGACGGAAGGAGGTCTGCTCCAACCGGGAAACTTCTCCCAGGCAACAGTGGACTGTAAAAATGCGCGCTGATACTTTGGCCACAGGCGGACAGCTCGGCCTCATTTAGTTTTCTTAATTGCCGCAACCGGTTGCTCAGACCTATTCGCACTTGAAGCATTATTCACTTTATAGAATGGCGAATCGATTTTGTCGCGGAGCCCTAGACATCTGCCGAGAAGTGCGGAGAATCAGCCGAATAAATACGCTATCGCTGGTTTCGGTGGAATACAGAAAGGCATTTTACCTCAATAAGCAGTCAAGCATAGAAGCAAAAAAAAAAAAAAACGGGTTTGCATCCACTTATCCTAAGGTACAATACCATGCTCATTTCGCGAAACTTGAGTAGTTAAGGACTAACGGTAAAACATACGGGCGTAAAGTTTAGCATGGAGAGCATTCAACGCCTAAAGATATGAACGGAGATTTTTCAAAAGCGTGATACTAGCTCAATTAGAGTGATTACGTTTAAAAAATGGATTTTTTCACGCGAAGACAGTGCTCGTACAGAAGTCATGCGACAATCGACGTCTCAGCCTTCCACGAACACTCGACTGAAGACGAAGCTTCACTACGAAGACGAAGACAGAACGCTACTTTTCCAAGTTAGCTCCTTATAGCAGTACATGATTCAAAACTGCACAGAATCCCTCTCTGTCTATTCACTTATTTCGCTCAGTCTCCTTAATATAAGCTTACCCACATCCAACGTTTCCACGTCACTCTTAATGTGCAAATTATGCACTACAAAAGAATGCCGAGGTGACCAGTTTCATATTGCCATCGTAGTATAAAAGAAACAAAACACCATACACTTCCTCTACTTGCAGCGCTCTGGAAAGGGCACTTCACCGCGAAGCCGGAGTAGCACCCCAATCGTTAACGCAGGTAAGAACCCAAGGTAACGTACCACTGTTCCGTGTCTCAGAAAATGAGCTAGCGTATGCGGTAAAATAAGGCGCACCACCTTGGTATCGCCGAAACCAGGTGACCGAATTTCAGACTTCCTTTCCTCCCAACCCTTCCGACCCGCCCCCATCTCGCAACCAAGCCACCGCCTGCTTAGCGCCACACCTCAAACGGCGTGATCGAAGAAGGCCCCATACGCGAAGGGGGTCAAAGAAAAATAAAGATGAAAGCACTGAGGGTCGGAAATCAATAGGACCAGAAGGCACCTCGACGAGGTCTCCTTCGGCGAAACTAGGTATGGTGCGGTGGCACACCAGCGCAAGCTCCTCCTAGTCACCTTCCTAGACGGACGGCGCTCCAAAAGCCGGAGAAGGCAAAAATGTTATTGGGAAAGGACACCGATGAATGCGGCAGCTTCGCGAGACAGATGGAAGGACAAGTGACTTACGAGAAGTAGCGTGCTGACGGTAGTTGCGGTCGTTTCATCGCCAACTCGGGTCTCTTTAAATATCGTCTGCTCCAGACGAATACATGCGGCGAAGCCAACTTCCCGCTCTCGTGGTTTCGGTCGTCGTCGCCACTTTTTCAAGCTTCGCTCTACTACGCCGGCGCAACACTTTTATCCCTTGGGGCGGACACTTACACGCACACACGCACGCACATACACGCTCACAAATTTCTCTCGATGCGAGTCACCTCGTTTGATCACAAGGTGCGTGCCTCCGTGCACGAGGGTACACGCACGGGCCGACTCGCCGACGGGTCTGAAGCAGACGATCGTCTTGTGGGGGAGATTCGTTGATTCAATTGGCCGCTTGTCGGAGCGAGTGGACGCCGCACGATGGATTCCGGCGACCGGTAAGCGCTAAACGGATCGGGTCGCTTGGATGGTTTCCGCGAAAGCCGAACGAAGCAAACACACGTTCTCAAAAACGCGGCGATGATCTCGGCCGCCGCTGGTCGCTGCCCGTGCGAGCGCAGCTGTTGCGGCGGCCGCGGCTGCTGCGCGCCGAGCGAGCGAAACCCGTCGTCACTTTCTTTCGCTCTCGTTCCATTACCTAGCCCGCGCTCTCTCTCCCACTTGCTTTTTAGTCACGTGAGCGAAGCGTCATCGAAATAGCGGCGCCCTCTATCGGAATTCCGAAGAAGCCTCCCGCCGGCCTGCGTGTATCCATCCTCGAGAGTGCGACTTCTGTCGCCACGCGGGCTTTCGTCCAATGCAGCCAGGTAATACACACGGCTGGCACGCAGCCAGAGAGGACGGGCTTTGGGCGCTCCCAGCCCATCAGCATATTTATTTTTGCCCCGTTTTGCTGAACGATGGCTCCCGTCGCCGGCGCAAGATCGCGCAGACAAACGGCTTTCCAGGACGCATAAATCTGAATTTTAGGAGGGAAGCGTGAAGGCAGGAAGAATGCGGAATCAACCGAGCGTCTGCTCCTACGAAGGTGACGACAACGAAAACAGCGGCTTTTTGGGCGATGTGCTTCAACAGCGCCGTCCTGCCCATTCGTCTGCCATATCGCAATAGTGAGGTTTTCACGAGGGGATATATGAAACATAACGTTATCCAGCGTGTTTACCCGACTGTCTTTTTCTTTCTTGTCTTGCGGGTGCACAGCAACATTTCAGTGCAGTAAAATGCTATCGGTTCTTGGTTGTTTATTCATTAGCGTATGCAGAAGCCCGTACATTTATTTAAGACCTACTTTCGCTAGATTATTCGCACTCAGTATCTTGTATTCATCGCAGTGTTTTTCTCTCCTTTTCTCCTATCTTAGGCCCAGAGGTCTAACAGGTGTTGATGAATTTGGGTAGTGTGGTTGCCTGTATTGCTTCTTTTTTTTTTCTTGGATAGTATTCGGTGAGAATTTTAACCGTGATCTAACCTCTCTACTATACTAATATGGAATATACTAATTCTAAGCGTTAATCTATACCAGTATCTAAGCATTGCTTTACTGCTAATATACGCATTAACAGACTCGGATTGCCTAATCTGTCGACAGGGCACGGTAAAATCATTGAATACTGACACCTTATTCGAGTGGTCTGCCGAACACACACACACACACACACACACACACACACACACACACACACACACACACACACACACACACACACACACACACACACACACACACACACACACACACACACACACACACACACACGCACACACACAAACACACACACACAAACACACACACAAACACACACAAACACACACACACAAACACACACACACACAAACACACACACACACACAGGTGTACAAACATACATGTTTCATTTCATTCGTTAGCACGGCTGTTTCTAGCTTCCCTGCGTCCCGGAGGAACTTTTGATACGAAAGAACGTGGTCGTTTAATTACCGTTGTGAATTGCGAACATGCATCGTGGTTACCACACATTTCTTTGACACGCTTTGAAGAGCCACTTGCTGAAACGAAAAAGGGACAAGCTAAAGTGCACCGGCTGAAGAATAAACAAGAAAATGTTTGTCCGGCATTCTAATGACGAAGACGGTCAATTCAACTTACTCGGAAACGCTTCAAAGACATCCTCGTTAAACCAAAAAGCGCGAGAACGAAAAGTCAATAGTTGAGCAAAAAAAGAAAAAGCGCTAAGAAAGGTATCGAACGAGATGGCAGGCTCGCGGGACAAAAATAACCAAAACAAGATGAGGCGTCCGCCGAGAGCTAAGTAACTGCTAACGCGAGTGCCACCAGCACGCCTGCGTTGCTCTTGTTTGCCGCCGATAGTTAGTGGCCCTAATTGCTCCTCCAATTAGAGTTATACATCTTTAATGAACTGCTCCCAAAGGCGCTGCATGCAGCAAGCCACGTCGTCGCTGCTGTCGGCAACGGCGCGTCGTCGGTGAGCTGTTCCTGAGCCCGCAAGCCCGATGAAAGACTGGCGAGCTATTTCTTTCTTTTTTTTTTTGCGAACAGACAAGAGCAGACAGGGGGTCGACGGTCCCAGGTATCAAAGCTAGTCTGCGTCAAGAGTCGATGTTGCGAATTCCTTCCCTATCTACTGAATGAACGAATACGAAGGCACTGTAATGGTGTCTCCGCATTCTTCAGCCGGGATAACATTTACGAAGGAATTGACCGATTGACTGGTATATTAAGAAGGACAGAACTAGACCGAACGCCTTTGTTAGACGAGACCGCACCCGTCAAGAGTAAAAAGAAGAACATCTGGGATGACGCTAATTACATACAGATGAAAACGATTAGGTGCGCCAAAAGCGCTCAGAATGTTGGCGGCGAGTACAGTATGTAGATGGCTTCCCCACAACGGGAATTTGATGCACAAACCAAGGATAATGGCGTTATTATTATTTATATTATTATTATTATTATTATTATTATTATTATTATTATTATTATTATTATTATTATTATTATTATTATTATTATTATTATTATTCAGGTAAATGTGTGTATATAAACACCGCAATGAGACAAATAGAAATAGGCTAGTAATTGTCTCCTACAAGGGACGTCACATCACACGCTAAGTACGAGCACAACGGTCGATCGAGAGGCTACAATCCCGTGTTTTGCGAGGACTCAGGCGCAGCTTTGTGGGCCCATTATCGAGTTGAAGCACGAGTAATCATTAGACACATTTCGAGCGAGATTAGGAGCAACCCTTTAGTTCGGAGCCAACTCTTATCCACATATATATTCAAATACATGTAAAACGCAGGAGTGCTTTTGAGAAACGACCGCTGGACTGATTTCAATGCGTTTTTTTTGCGTGTGAGAAAAAGAGGTTATATTCAACTGATTGTAGGAAGCAGAATCTTTATTTAGACACTGGAATTTTCTCACAAGAGCTTCCGAGGATTCACAAGATAAAAAAACTGGCTGTCAAGTAATCGAGAGTAGATGTAAGCGCGAAATGGGAACCGGCAAAGCAGGTTGGTTGGATATGATACTAGCCACAATCTTAAAATGGATGTAGCACACGTTCGTAACAGCACACGCCATCACATCACACCTTACCACGCCATACTGTGCACTGGTCCATACGGAGGCAATAGTTTCCTGTCACGGACAGAACCTCACTGCAAGTCTAGTCTCGGTCAAACAGCCATTCGCGGTGCGCCCGATGGTTCCGCCGCTTGGACGCTGCCGGACGCTACCAGCACTGCTGGCGCGTTGGATGCGCCGCGGAACTCATGGACCGCTGGCGTTGAAAAGAGCACTCGGCGCCAAAAGATGACAATCAAGTGTATAGGGCCCTGTATGTGACTTTTGAGCGTCGCTATTGGAAATGACAATAAAACTTCAGTGTACTAGAAGTTACAGCTTGAGTGATATTGTCAACAAACATTTGGAAGAACTCAGAAGCAATATTACAGTGAAGCTGTACATGGCTCACGTTCCGTGCATTTTTGTTTTCCGAGAACATAAACTATCATAATCAATAGAACAATACCCCCGTAAGCAAGCAAATAATGCAATGGCTCCATAGCCCTGTAAGGCAGAGGCTGCAAGCACTCAACAAAGTGAAGCGAATAGTGCTTAAATTCTTTCTAATCATGCGTACGACATACAGAACAGCACGCCGAAAACTCTCATCATCAATGGCTCATACCTCGGTGAGAAATGGCTCGTACCCCGGTAAGCAAGCAGAAAATGGAATGACTGATAGTGCCATAAGGCTTACAGCTACTCACTTTGAGCGATTTAGCTGCGCTGACACTACCCCTGTTGTCGTTGTCGGTGATTTCAAAGTGGATGTGTCGGTAGCGAGAAGGGAGCGGTTTACGCGTTCTGCGTTGGAGACATATCCCTCGCGATGCCACACCGATCTGGCCCAGCCGACCACCCAGCGGCGTACGTGCATCGACTTGACACTATCAAAGAATGTGATTGCACTTGCGAGTGAAATAATGACCGCCGATCAAGACAATAAATGGGTGTGCCTTTCGTCAGAATGACCACACATGAGGACATTAAATAAACTTCCGTGTGGTGTGCTAAAGAGCTTCGCTGGTCAACCACCTTCCCAGAGTGGAACGGCTAATGATTTTTTTTTGCAACTTGTTTGGGAAGTAGCTAGCGTATGCAATGCTGTCTTGACTGGTTGCCCGTATGATCTAGTTTTGTTCTCACAACTTGCCCGGATGTTCCCGTTTGAGTGCCTGGATAACGGCTCTCGCTTTTGGCTCAAGGTTACTTGAAGGTCGCCGACGACGGGCGCTAAAAGCATAGCATGCTCAAGAGCGAGGCTGAAGACGACCAGCGTTGAGCAATCCGCCTGGCCATTGAGGCCGTGAACACTCACCGTCCTGAACGCGCGGGGACTGTTCCCGCCCCCCCCCCTCTACCTGCATGTAAGTTAAGAGGCGGGCACCCCAGCTCGGTGGCATAATAAAGTTTTCAATCAATCAATCAATCAATCAATCAATCAATCAATCAATCAATCAATCAATCAATCAATCAATCAATCAATCAATCAATCAATCAATCAATCAATCAACCAATCAATCAATCAATCAATCAATCAATCAATCAATCAATCAATCAATCAATCAATCAATCATGCTTAAAAAGACATTTGAGGCATGAAGTTCGCAGGTCCGTAATGCAGCACCAAGAACAGATACCGAAATTCTGTAAAATGCATCCGTTAGAGCATCCAAAGCGGACAAGAGAGAGCGAGGGAGAGAGAGATAGACAACATGAGGTAAAGGCATAGAGGTTAACCAGATGAAGTGTCCGGTTGGCTACTCAGCTCAGTGGGATAGGGTAAGCGCAGAAAAGATACGAAAACAAGAGAAGATTAAAAAAAGAAACGAGAAAGAACGTATCAATTTTCAACATGAATATACAGCTTGCGCAAAAATGTTACAGCGTTTACGAAAGGTTGCGAAAATCCTACTTACAAATCATTAGTACACTTCATAGTGGTATACACAGTATAATTAATGATTTCTGCCCACTTTAGACGTATTATTAGATGCAGTTTTAAAAATTGTGATAGGTTTTCATAGCTGAATTGCAGAGCTATAAACTTGACAGTTGAGCTTTTTAAAATCTAGAAAAAGTATTAAATTTTGAAAAAGCGCTCTTCACATCCTCTATACATAGAGGGGCAGCCTAAAGGCAGTATATATATATATATATATATATATATATATATATATATACGGGTGCTCATATTATTCAATATTAAGTTATGCTTGCGGCACTACTGAAATGCCTTTACCTGCAATTAATGCTTTCAGGCTTGAATTTTCGGAGAATACCGGTCTACTGTGGTTCCATCGTGCACTCATGGCTTTTATAACGCGCGTCGTTATACTTGTCAAACGCACTCAGTCAGCCAGGTGGCCTAGCTATACCGTATGTGCCAGCTGACTTCAGCCAAGTTGTTCAAAGAAAAAGAAATGATTAAGAAAACCCAGTCTAAGATAAGATTATAAAACATGCAGTTTTCAGTCATCAGCGGTCTCAGAAGTCATGCTTTCTTAATATGATTTTTTTTCTTCTTTGGACAGCTTGTGTAACGTTAGCTGGGAAACCATATAAAGGAGGACTGTATCCCACGTAACAGCCGTTCGAATTAACATCCTCGTGTAGATAGATTAGACGTGTCGATGTGGACATAGCGAGAACCCCTGTCTGCTGCCGACCACGCCCTGGGGCGACGGGAGTTGCGCGTGGATTTGTTTGCTAGCAAACAATTAACCTGCTTCCAACGCAACCGGCTTAAACGGCCGCAGTGCTGCCGAGGCATGACGCAAACGCGCATGAGACCTACGCAAGCACGTCGCCCTGTTTAGGACACCCGCAGTTCCGCAGCCACCACGACGAAAGCAATTTAAAAATAAAAATAAAAGTATGCCAGCGTACATACGCACCATGCAGGGCTAGGAGCGACCGTGCTGCAATAAACCAAAGTGCCACGCAGCTGAGACCGCGGTTATAGTGATGCTGCAATGGACTACGCAGTTTGCCTTTCTTTAGCGTACTTCGAAACGAAGCTCCAAACTCGAACATTGTGCGTTCCACGCTTCACGTGTCTTCCCTCTCTCTCTCTCTCCACTGACACACGCACGCACGCACATTTTGCAGGAGTTTGAGCACGAAGTCATTTGCGCGCATTATCCTAACGCAGCACAGGCTCAGGCCTAGCGAAACAGCCCGCAGTGAAGAAAAAAAAAGAAAGCTAATGTGGAAGAGAGAGAGAGTGTGTGTGCGCGTAAAGGAAGAACAGGGAGCCTTCGAGCTCACCTGACGCAGTTTGTCCTGCCCGTATGAATTCTTCACGAGACAGCTGTAAAGAGCGTCGTGGGAGCAGCTATAGCGCGCCGTGTGCAGTAGCGGGGTGGAGAAAAGAAGGGCCAGGTGACTACGTGCGTACGGCCTCTACCTCGGTCTGGGCCTGGGCTCACCGGGGCCCGAAATGAGGGCCAGTGTAGAGCTCGTGAATAGAATGGGCGACGCAGCGGGCATTATAGGAAACGCAGGGTTACAACGTCCGCATTACCTGCGCTTCTCTGCCATTCGCTTTAAAATCAGTTCTATATAAACCAATTCTGTAGCTCATATAGTGAAGGCTTTCATTGTTCAGGCTGCGTAGTAATCAACGGGAAGGCCCCGGTATTTGGATTCTATAGTTCTTATATTGTTCTGCGAGTGTTTTGATCTTGAGGCACGCACCTAACATTTTAAATTGTCTCGAAAAATACCGCATACGTTTACCGAACTGTGTTTGCCGGTACAAAATTGTCTTTGTTGCTTACTCTGCACTATTACTACTAATAATAGCAATAAGAACATTACTAAGAATACATAAAGGAATGCAGCTAGATATATACTATGTACGAATTCCCCACCTTCCATGAGTTGGATATTTGGAATATTCTGAAGCAACTATCTTCTGATTGCACTCCTGAGAAATTGTTTGAAAGCGATACAGGGAAGGCAATCCTTGTTTTATGAAATTTGCCGACGCAGCAATTTCTAGCTCATCGGAGATCTCCCGCAGCAAACACAGACGTTGGACTGACGTTTGAAGTCAGTCGGGCGTTGGAAGTGCCGTACACACACACACACACAAAAAAGCTCGCTCTACGGAATACACCTCTCCAGTTCTCGCGAGTACTCCCAACTGTAACCACGAAGCCGATAGCATATTTACCATGCCCTTCTTGGGTGCCTAAGATATTCCGAAGGGAGAAGAACGTAGGTGGATAAACTAGGAAGACTGCACAAAGCGCCCTTCAACCACGCACAATATACTTGGGTCATGGTCAGTGAGTCGCTCGCGGCAAATTCTTAAAAAACATTTTCAATGGACATAGGGTTAGGCCATTGCTCGTCGTTGTAAAGTGATGCATACGCAGTGGTGTTTATTAAGTTTTCTTACACTGGAGTGAGCTGGAACTGATCTGTGTGTTCAGACCTTTCGCCTATGATAGTACGTGGGGGACTCTTCACCGAGGAACTGTAGACTATAGCATGCTGCGTAGGTGCAGCTGCGAGACAGTTGATTGGATGCTGATTGAACACTCCGTCGCGGCGGCGTTGTACTTATTTTTTTATTATAACTTTTAATTATTTTCTCATTCTGCTGTAGAACAGGCAGGAAGGATGGAGCAGAGGTAGTGCCTACCTCAGTATCTCCACAGAAACCCATTTGTAGCATAACAAAACTGGTGGACACGAGCTACTACTGACTGAAGATCATTTACCTGGAGCAATGTTAACGAGTGCTAACACTTTTGCCTTTACTCTCACTTTAGCGTGACGTGCCGTATAAAGCCCGACAGCTTCCTGGAGTGACGGGCATCCTGCTTGCGGGCCCGCCCAGACCTTCTCTCCTCACGTGAACTCTAAATGTCATTCTGGAATGTGATCCTCTGAGAATGCGGCTCCTACTGTAATAAATCACGTAATAATTGATTTTTTATTGCGCATTGCGCATTCGTGGCACAATGGTCCATTTGCCGAAACGGCCATTAGGAGGGACATTGTATTGTTCGACGCCAAGCAGATTACTGAGTAGACTAAGACAAGAGAGGCTTGAGGTCGCGACCGTTTGGCGTGGGCTTCTTCTGCGGCTGTTTTTTTTTTTTTAATGAAGCGGCTTTAGGCGATGCCTTGAAAATGAAAGGCGATGAGTTTCAGCGAGAGAATTTTGTTTAAAGACTTACTTTTAGGGAAGGACTGAGAGGAAAGCTTCAAATGCCAAACCAAACAGCGACATTCGCGTCGACGATAGCTACGACAAAGGCACGGCAATGATGATAGCGACTTCGAAGATAACGACAGCCCGGCGATGATTACAGCTCTAGCGAAAAAAAAAAAGACGAACCATATTCTCCACAACCACCGCACCCAATATGTAGCAATATGAACATATGGAATGCTACATAAGGAACAGTATGTGGGGTTATGGGATATGGGAGTCATCGGGCATATAAGGTTTTATTAGTGGGATGACGGCGGAATGATAACGACTACAACACAACTCTGCTGACGGCACATTGACCACCCGGAAGACGACACGAACGCTCTCAATTTTGCTACCCGGTATCGCACCTTTAACTGGCGGTAAAATGTTCTTGTCTGGCGACCCTTGCCATGAAAGCGCGATGATGACAAACGTTATGATAATGATGATTCCCTGCGACATACACAAATGAGCGGACGTCTTAACCGCTATCGCTGCAAGTTGAAAGAAAAAAAAATGACAATGAACAGATTTCCATAGCCAGCAGGCTAATAACTTCCATAGCCAGCAGGCTAATTAATTTAATCGTGAAACGCCCGTAAGCCTGTATTTCAAACTGAAGTCTTGTCTCCTTCCTAGACCGTATTAAAGTTCAGGCATGTAATGCTCAGCCCTGAACATTACACATAGTACCTTGAGTTTAAGGTTTAGCAGACTACAGAAGTTGCTAGGACGAAAGCATCCTCACCCGCCGCAGTTGCTCAGTGGCTATGGTGTTAGGCTGCTGAGCACGAGGTCACGGCATCGAATCCCGGCCACGGCGGCCGGATTTCGATGGGAGCGAAATGCGAAAACACCCGTGTACTTAGATTTAGGTGCACGGTAAAGAAACCCAGGTGGTCGAAATTTCCGGAGTCCTCCACTACGGCGTGTCTCATAATCAGAAAGTGGTTTTGGCACGTAAAACCCCTATTAAAGAAAAAAAAAACTATCCTCGTGAATAAAAAGTATGTCCATGCGGTAGGAGGCGCGTGATGTGAGCATCCTCTCCGCTGTATGCCGTCCACCACAATAGTGAATAGCAACACAAGCAAACGAACAATTTATTGAATCAATCATTCAACCACCCGTTTATTGTTCAGCGTCGAAAAAGGACACGCTTTTACGACCGGTCTGCAGGAGAAGAGACCTAGCCTCTCGTTCCCTACTGCGGCGAATCGCTTCGTGAAGCTAACAATGCGTCCCCTCGGACAGACCAGTGGCGACAACAAGGCGAGACATGTTTGACGAACAGAGTGTTGATGGATGGTACGCTGCCGCTGTCCCCGAAGATGGGAGCAAAAAACTCCAGGGGAGTTATTCTGTAAGAGTCCACCTAGTGGACATGTCCATTTCGTCTGCTGCTGAAGTGCCGATTGGCTTTCGACTTGGACGAAATGGACTTGTCCACTAGATGGACTCTTACAGAATACCTCCCCTCGAAAAGGGCGTCCTGCGCCGTTTCCTCACGGCCACTGCTACCCGCCAAAGTCGTTTGACAGCCTCTCCAGCCAATTGCTGGGCCATTCCAGAAACCAAGAAGCGCCAAGTTCAGTAAAGCTTGACAATCCCTGTCTAAGAAATTCTCCTCCTTTCTGTGTGTTCAGTGAAGAAAGGTACCGGAGTGATGGTGCGCACTCTCGCCCTCAACGCAGATCCTTCGGTGGCTTCGGGCGTTCCGAGTGGACGAAAGTGTGACAGTAGATTTCCCTGTCCTAGGGACCTAGGGAGGACCGAAGTGATTTAGGCAGACATCTCCGGCTCCTCAGGGTGTGCTTCAATTCAGCCATCTAGATTGTTGAGAATCGTACAGGACAAGCACGACATTCGCGGATACGGGCACAAGAGCCACAGAAACACGAAGACCCAGGAAAACAGTAACCTTCACTTCGACGAGCCATCGGGCACGAAAGAGGTATACTTCGGTGCAAATTTATACTACGTCAAAAGTGTGCCAAGTTGGTCGAGTTGACCACCCTGCGAGCAGGCGGACAACACAGTTGAAAAAACAAGACGGAAAAACTGTGTCGCGTCTGTGTTGGCCCACTCTCTTAAGTGTTCTCTACGTTAAATAAATAAACAAATAAATAAATAAATAGTACTCCTACGGAGTTAAAGAAAGTTGTAAGAACTACCCACTATTCAAACATGGGGTCCCGACTATCACTCGCCGAACAAAGCCAAGTGCATATTGTTCAATGTCCACTCGAGCATCGCTAGCAATTTTATTTTTTCAGATTGAATGATTGAATTACGGTTATTATCTAACTCGTAATTTAATACTGTAGTTGTCAAAGTGTGAGCAACGAAATCGTAGACAACTAAGGAAACTTTGAAATGGAATGTTTTCACCAAAATGCCAATTGCATGCTTATTTTCTGTTCTTTTTGTTCTTTTCAACAAAATTTATTATAAAAGGATTGTCAAGCATTCCTTCAAAAGAGTGCTGTGGCATTTTGTGGAGCATTATTTGTTGCGCTTTATCTCTAGAAACATTCAAAAGCAATCATATATATTTCTAAGTAAATGAAGCCAATTAGTCCCCGCCCACATGAATAATAGTTCCGAATTATTTTATTTCTAAAGCAATGTCTTGTTGAAAATCATCACTTTGCAAATCCACAAAGTCGTTTGAAACCACAAGTACACTATCCTTTATTACGATAACTGTCTTCGACCAACTCCCCCAGCAACATATTTTACTGTACTCATAATTTCCATGCTGAGTGAACCACGATGCTCACCGCTCCAATGGAGAACAGCTCCATATTTCGCTCTAGTGGGCTTTATGCAAAACTTTCCGTGTACATAATCCCGAGGCCTAACCAAATGCCGACCATCACCGGCCCTTCTGTGTTTATGAAACGCACTGCGCATTGTTCAGAATCCCCCCCCCCCCCCCACCCCCCCCCCACACACACACAAGCAATGTGGCTTACGTTTAACGTACTTATCTACTCGTGTACTTCTAGCTCGTATGAGTTAGGTCTATGCATTTGTGTTTTACCTCTTTGCCACTTACACCGCCTACTTTCTCGTTCAAGTGCCCTAATTCTGTCTTATGCAAATAACGCACGTGTGCATTGCGACTCCGTATTTGTAACACTCATACTAGGGGGTGTTTCAAGGTATTAAACGGACGTCAAGCTATATAAGTTTCCCCGAACCGCAACGTCTCTCGCTCCAGCGTACATTCTTCCTCTCAGAGGTAAACATAGGACTCGGTTTCACTCCTTCTCTTCGCTCAAGTGTCGCGCACACATCGGCTAATGCACGCGGCGGCCCCACCACTTGATACCTCGCGGCATTGGCGCCTCTTGCGCGTCCCCGATCACGCACTCGCTGTCGTTTGCGGCTCCTGTCCGCACGAGCGGCGGGGTTTTTCGCAGCGGCTCGCGCTGTGCCAATCGTCGCCGAGTGCACTCCAGTGGTATTGCGCCCGAGAACCGTGCAAACAAATACCGCTCGTTTTCCTGCGAAGAGCTGTGCGACTGTGCCGCATGCATTACTCTCGGCACGAGTGCGGGAGTGCAACGGGAGAAAATAGTTTCTAGTCACGCCTTGGAAGTCGCCGAGCGCCTATGGAAATGCGTTTGCTATAAGTCTTCGCTTTGTCAATATAGATTTCTTCGTGATCGCGTTTCCGCCTAGTCCTTTGGCTCTACGTAGTTTATACACTTCCTGTAAACGGATGTCATTAGCGAATCTTTGGACTATATAGCGGTCCGTATAGCTTTTTAGGTGGGCAGCTTGCAGAAAGACCGTTCGGTCGACGAAAAAGTTCGCGGTTCCGCCCGAAAGGGGAAGCACCGATTGCGATAGCAAATTAGTAGATATCTGTATGACGTAAGGATGGTAGTGTTGTCGGCCGTATGAACTTGTAAACATTCGCTTACTAACTAAATTAACAATGATAGATTGCGTATAAGCGTGACTCAACGAGGACGTAGAAAGAAACAGACACACGTAGACCGCGCTGTCTTTATACGTCCTTGTTCAGTCGCGCTTACCCATTCTATCATGAATTCAAAGCAACTAGCCCGTCAACGGGTTTTAACTAAACTAACCAGCACGATGTCACACGCGCACGGGTAAACATGAACACATCTCGCTCGATGACAGCGGAAGCTGTCTGTGAAAATGGTGGAATTAGGAATCGCGGCAGCAGTCGCGAGCCAATTGACCTCCGTGCATCTGTCACTTCAACGCCAACGAAATGTCAAAAGCCCAGCGCATACGGAGCAACCGGCACTACGCGCACTCCGAAACATCGCAGATCGCTTTGAAGATGAGGCCCGCGCGGGCGCGCACTTTGGCCACGTCGCAGATCGCTTTCAGGACACACGAGCGCCGGAAACGCTTCCCTAGATCGTCCGCCAAAGGCGTCTGCTACGACGTCCGCGGTTAGCGTGGCCAACGCCGCAGTAGACGCCGCGGTTGTCTCCACTCTGTACGGAGCGACGGGCGAGGAGGAGATCGAGGCATCCTAGCAGCCGCCGGAGAAGAACGCCCCTCCTCACTCGTCTTACCCCCCTGCCTGGCACGCCACAGGAGAGGGCATGCATCTGGGCGGCGTTCCTCGCTCGCGCACGCGAGATTGAACCGTGTCAACACCACCTAGATAGCACAAGGCCTTTTCACACCGATCCATGACGTCATGCTACCTGACCCGACTGCCATAGAATCTAATGGGGATGCTCCCGAGTAGGCAACAGTGATTTTGACGTCACCGCTTTCATCACGCCAGCCTTGTCAATAGAAATTTCGGCCCAGGTAGCGTGTCGTCATGGATCGGAGTAAACAGGCCTTGTGCTATCTAGGTGGTGTTGACCGTGTTCGCCGGTTCACCCTCACAGGCTTTCACTCATACGGAACCTCATGGCGACGGCAGAAATGCACCGGGAGTGTCCATATAATTACTATCGCAATAAAGTGTATTGTCGAGAGTCTACAAACTGTCTGTAGGCAACCTACAGGCTTAGCAGAAAGACGCCTGTAGACATTTTTGCATATGGAGCACTATTGCGACGGCTATGTGCACGTCGTTCTTCTATAACGTGGAAGCAACATATTACAGAGCGGACTGAGAGGAGGAAGCAATGGTGTACCCCTCAGATAAACCGTACAACGAGGGACAGGCGTGCACTCTTCGTACATCTTCAAGTCTCCTTAAGCTGACGTGAAAGTATTTTCTTGTTTGTTGCGATAGCAATTATATGGACACAGAGAAAGAGAGAGATAGGGAAATAGGGTCAATCATTTATTTACTTAAATGATGGCTCTAGGCCTATTCACGCGATATGAGAGAATGCTTACTTATAAGAGTTAACGAGAGCGGCACGAAAGTTTAGCCACCTGAACAAGGCGCGTCTTCTTACATGCAGAATACATAATGATGCAATTAAAACGAAGCAAACATTAAAATGGTACGAAGTAGACACGAGAATATGCAGTGATGAAAAATTAATAAAAGGTGTAAGCGCGGGTACAGACACATCACGTATATATATTAAGCATAGCAAATGTTCTAAAGATTACAATCTCTGTGCCAGCAACTCATTTATTTTTCAATAAATATCACTCTCGAAATATACTTGGGGAAATGACTTGCGCTCTAGTTTATAACAGGACTATGCAAGAACTAACCGAGGGACTGCAACTTGGCAACAGTATATGGACACTGAGAAAAAAGAAAAGACAATCTAATACAGCATGGTACAATGTAAATGAAAATTCAATTACTGGAACGAGGCTGATGGTCGTACCGCTATATATATATATAAAGAAAACAAGCAGATGGCTCAATGCAGACGCAGTCATCGTGCCTAGCAGCCGTTCGCAGTCACTGAAAAACGACTTCGTGCGTGGTCCATATTCCGTGACAGCCGAAACAAACGTGGTCGTATATTACAACGGTCGCTGCCAACGAAAAAGAAAAAGGGACACAAAATACTCTGCGGCAACTACTACCGACTTTAAGAACACGCCACGTGTATGGAACACTTTACAACGCGTGCCTCGCAAGCGTGAAGCTGCAACAGCTGCCAACATCACGTTTGTTGGCGTCTCCCGCGTTGTAACGTTCGGCGGCGTGGTTAGCCAGCTTAATTGCTCGCTCGTTCTCTAACAGCTTCTCCTTTTGTGATCCTTCGCCAGACGCAGGAACAGAGACATCCGAGGAGGGCTTTCTCGGAATTTCAACGAATGCCCAACGAACCCATGGCTGGTCGTATACACTGCTGGCTTTGACAACTGTACACTGATACCTATACAAGTACGCTCCATTACTTCCACTAAGTGCTTGTGGTTTGTGGGTTTGTGTGCACTTGTCCTCGTGCACGCATAGGTCACACTATTGTTTTTAGAGCGTACGGGAAGAGACGAAGCTCATGTATTCATTAAAGATCGTCTTTCTGTAATTGCTTGGTTTCTTTCTGGCAGCAACCTCCTGCTCTGTGAAGGTTACTGAGGAAGGAGGGGGGTGGGGGGGGGTGGGGTGGGGCGTCTTTAACGTCACCAATAAAAAGTCATCAGTGAATTAAGTGACCAGAGAAACTGCCACTCCTTGACCAAGCGGGTGCACATACTCGGTGCGATAAAACGAAGAAATTAACGACTCCATACGCTTGCTCCATACCCTTACGCTCGCTAAACTATACTTGTGCTCGTTCTTCCGTCGCAGCCATCAAAGTAACCATGCCAACACAGTGCCGCGATAAACTTGTGCAGCGAGGGAACACCGTACGAACGGAGAATACACGTTATACGCTTACAACCCAAAATTAAGGCGACGCCACCGGAGGGGCAGGGCCGATTAGACGAGCCGCACGTAAACCGAAAGAGTACCGAAACACCGCCTTAACGGAAGGCCTCTCACACGAGAATGCGTGCTGTTTATCGTCCACACAACATGTTAGATCACGTGCTGCCGTTCCGCACGAGTTAATCACGCGGAGAGACAGCGGCGCACGAGCCGAACTATACGCCGGCCGCTTTACCTTGCGTCTCGTCGCCGTCGCCACACGGGTCGTCGTCCATCGTCGCCGAAGACGACGCGCTCAAGCGCCGCTTCGGCTCGAAGCCGCTCCCGCCGCAGTCCTTGCTCGGGGTGGCCGCCGCCGGCGATTCCACGCCGCTGGCGCGACTCGAGGAGCGGGAGTGCTGGACGACAATCTCGGTGACCGTAGTCACCTCGAACTCGACCACGCTGAGGGTGAGCATCTTGCGAGTCAGAGTTCACCGTCGCACGACGAAGGTGACGAAGCAACGCGCCATGACGCGGCAGAACGGACGCTGTATCGGGCCGCACGGCGACAAAGACAGTGCACTATTTGCTCGAGCCTCGGGCGTAGATTAACCAAAGGCTGCAGAGGGTTCTTTAAGACACTGATGTATGCGTGTGTAACAGAGCGTCTGCGATGACGTAACCAGGGCAAAGTTGGATTACACGAGTCACATTTCGGCGGAGAGGGGAGTGGACTGCACGCGCGACTGGCGGATGGTAATTGTGGGCGCCACCAATGACGTGCTCGGTGTTCGGCGCTAGACAAGCTGGCTTTGCCGCAAGTTCATAGACGCGCTGTTATCTCATGCTACGTCACCCGGGCCAGGATAAAGAAGACGCGGTGTGCACCGATCGGCGTACAGCGTCAGAAATGAGGTTCGAATATTTTCTCCTCTGCACCGTAAAACTCTGAAAATGCTGCCTCGTAGACGGAGGGGACTAAAACCTGACGTCACAGCGTCTTTAGCCGGCTCGCACTGTCGCTGGTGAGGCGAGACAATATCGCTCAATAATTCAATCAGTGTGTGTTATATAATCCTAAGCAACGCTTTATTTTGGGCAAACCGTTTCTTTTCATTACTCGTGCGGCTATCATTCAGATTTCCTAAGCGCATCTAAGCTGGCGCTCTGGCAGCTTAGCCAGCTTAGCTTCCTCACTGAGTAAATGAAGGCTGTTTTCAAAGCGAACTTGTTTCTGACCGGGCTTGAATATATCTGGCTATATGTTGCTGATACGCGCATGCAAGGTTCAGCGAAGGTATCCTCCAGTGTAGTCAACCGTGCCTGTAGCTCGTTCCGTAGCAGAAGCAAAACCGCTTCTGACAGGCCGCGTTATTGTAGAGGCTCCTTTCGAACCGTACTGCTTAGACGAGTGCTTGCACCACAAACTACACCCGGCTACTCCGACGGTCTCATCCCGGTGGTTATATACCTAAATGAAAGGCTGTTACATTACAGTAGGCGTTCATCGTCATCATAACCGTATGTACATATATTTTGCATATCAACCTCAGTTGCATAGCTCTTACATAGATGTCTCCATTGCTCCAACTCTCAATATATACGTCTGGACAGCGTCGTTCAGGAAAATGCAACACGTGCTCGTTCTACGGCGCCAGTGCATTCCATCGCTATAAACCATCTCTCTCACATTAGAACGAGTACGCTCTTTAAAAAAAAGGATAATGGGATAGTTTGGTCATATCAAAAGAGATAGATCATCGTGTCGTCTCAGTAAGTCCTTTTGCCAATAAGGCAACTCGATGTATGTGTAGTACAAACATACTGACATGAAGAACGGGCCTCGCATGCGGCACGTGTATTAAAAAAAAACGTACGAAAGTTCGTAAGTTAAAGACGGCTCCGTCCTGTCGCATCCGTAGTGTGTTAGTGTTTTATGACAGCGCATTTCTTTCGGACCATCGGAACGGGTGCTGGAATACCCTGGAGTATCATCAGCAGGCGACGCGAGATTCCACTGCTTCGCCACTCAACGCGAGGTAATATAACGCGAAAGAGTTAGGCAAAACGGAAACGCAAAAATGTGGTTACGCACACGCAAGACGGAAATGACGCCGGCGAAATAGGCGGCTCTAGTCGAACGAATCCCCGGTGAAATACGGCGTCCCGGCTCCGCGTTTCGGGAAGAGGCCATAAATTCCCCTTCGTAAAGTTAATTCGAAGCTCTTTCGGCGTGCTCGCGCCATTCGAGTCACATGGGTAGTAGGTATGCGCGGCGCTGCCACCGTCTTCTCTCTTCGCCTTTACGTCGCTTCTCCCGACTCGTTCCGTCCGCGGACTACGACGACGAGAAGGAAGAGGAGTTCCTTTCTTTTACTGTTCCGCCTGGCTGTTATCCGCAGAACCGAATCTGAGGAGCGGCGACAAATATAGCGCTTCCAGAGGTCAACGAACCCGCAGGTGCGCGTTTGGTTGCACCGAAAACGGACGTAGAAGAAGCGGCGGATGGCACGGGGGGGAAAGGAGGCAGCGTTGGCGCTTGCACGCGCTCCAAACGAAACGAGTGAAAGAGAGAGAGAGAGAGAGCGGAAGGTAAAGAAACGGAGAAGACAACGCACAAAATAGTTTTCAAAAGTGGAAGAGAATGACAGAAGGGAGCAAGGCTGGCAGCGCGCGGAGTAGCAGCAGAAACGGGAGCGATGGGGTATAGTGAGAAGGGTTGCCTCGCTTCTTCTACGTCGTGACAGTTATGAGAGAGCGAGCGACGACACACCAAAAATACTCGTGACAGATTTTTTTTTTTTCGCCCGGCCGTAGAGCAAACAAATAAGGAAGCACCGTCCGCTGTATAGGTGCGCCCGGCGCGTACATCCACTCCGACTTTCCTATATACGGAAGGGACGGCTAGCTTGGTGCCAGCGAAAAAAACAAAAAAAGAAGGAAACTCTAAAGGGAACGTGAACACAGCGGAATCTGGAATGCGAGTCGAGCTCGTGCTCTCTTTTGATTTTACTACTTCACCTTCCCGCGTGTTACAGTGAGTTCGCTTCTGTTGCTATACCTTGCCTCCAGGGCGTGACGGGGTGACGCTGTTCAGTGCGTGTGTAGTAGTGCGGTTGGGGATCCGCTTCGTCGCTCTCGCGACAGGGTCACTTATCAGATGCAACGCCTCTGTGCTCGCGGTATAGTGCATAAGGCGTGAATTTACCTGACGCCGGTGTCGCGCTAACCGTAAGTTACGACCTTCACGTCGCCCACGTAGTAAGAGCTATGCCGTGTCTTTTTTTTTTTTTTCAATGTGAGACCAGGGACGTGGATAACAAAACAAAGGAAAACACTTTGACAGACGTGCGCATATCCCCGATGCACGACGATGCCCCGAGGTATGTTTTTTCCTTCTCCGTAATGGAGGTCAGATTAAAAGAAAAAAGAACAAGAGTCACTTCCCAACGAGGACGTAGTTCAAATGCTGCCGCTGGTCTCTCGGTGCATACTCGTCGCGCACATTTGACTAGGGTCGCCGACGCACACTATACGCTCGCTCTTCACTGGTAGATCGCGGAGTTCTCATAAGCGCGCTGCTGGCATAGCGTACGCAACAAGTGCCGCACGATTCGGCTCCTTGCAAGTTCGGCAGCTTGCAAGCTCCATGCTGCTCATAATCGAATTGAGTTGATACTGTTAACAGCAAACCGCGTGCAAAGTGTCCTAAAAAAAAAGAAAGGATAGTATGGAAGACTGCGACGGCAGCTGTGAGCTCAGAGTAAACTTTCGCCAAAGCGCGCCAGTTCAAACATCGTCATAACCATCATCATCATCATTGCCAAATTGACTAACCACACGACCTGCGCTCATGCAGTCGCGGACACCACGACAGTGCGCGAACAGGGAGCGTGCAACGGACCGAGTTTGAAGAAGCAAAAAAAAAAAAAAAACGAAAATCGACGTCGTACCCACCGAAACGCGCACCCCGAGGCCTGCCGCCTAAAAATCACGTCCTCTCCCCCCGATCACAATGCCACCGACGAATACGACGCAGCCGGTCGTCTTGGATAGCGCACGTCTGCGGGGATGGGCGGAGAAACGCCGGCGGCTGTCAAAACGACCGCAGTGGCGCGTAGGCGGTGGCTCCTAGAGAACGAGCCGCTTTGCGGATCACTGCAGCACACACACTTCGCCGCCGTGCAGCCCGGTACCGCAGAGAAGCCCAACCGGCAGCAAGATTCCACGGAGGTGCGTTGACGGGGCCCGGAACATTGAACTCGGGGGAACGTGGCGTACGCGCTGCACGCTCTAGTGCAAAAACTGAGCGGTTAAAAAAAAGAAAGAAAAGAGACGAGGAAGTAGAATGACACGAAAGCACCGTGGCTAGAGCCGCGGAGCGTCGATGTGAAGGGACGCGCTAGCAGGCGCGAAGACTTTTATTGTGTGTTTCTTGGGTGCCCCGACCGAGGCCGGGCGCGCTTTGCGGCGAAGCGCGCCAGAGAGCTTCCCTGCTTCGCCCGCTCGTCAAGAGATGACGCCACTCGCCAAAAAAGGCCTGGCAGCGCTAAGTGGAGGAAAGGAGAGAACAACCAACCGCTCTCCAGAGCCAGATTCGCGGAAACCAGGAAAAAAGAGCGCGTTATTCGAGTACGTTGGGCCGGCACCTACGGAGTACGCGCTGTATTTCAGTCGGAAGTACGCGTAGAAACTTCATTTCCTCGCTAAAGTGCATGTGCGCGTCCACTGTAGACAATGTGGTTGGACTTTCGCTGCGCAGGAAAATTGGCAAATAAAGGTCTATACTGTTTTCGTGCATTCAGTTGAAGGGAAAACGTGTTTTGTGGTTGTGAAGAAGGCGCAGAATGCCCGGCAAAGCCGCTCGCGTAGCGCAGGTCCCCAAAACAAAGAACTCTTATGCGAAGAGAAAGGTATCCTGTTCTTGCCGGACATCACATTTATTTATTTATTTATTTATTTGTTGTTTTATACAACGATCTCAAATAGAGATTATAGCAGGTATAAAAAAAGTGTTTACATAAAAATGCACAAACAGGATAACACAAGTACTACGTATATAATAGTGAACAAATATAAGAATTTGTTAAATGTCAAAAGCAGGAAATTGATGAATAACACAAATAATTTAGACACAAAACAACACACCCCAAATAACACCGAAAAGCCAGAACGAGACCAGATTACAGTGAACCCCTAACAAACCCTAAATGGCACACGAAAAAAGACAGACGCAAACATAAGCAACATTGCTCAAAGAATTATGGTAAATATGTCTCAACTGAAGACAATGAATCCTCGGTTACAACATCATCGACACGGCTATTCCATTATACAATGGTTGTGGGAATAAAAGAGTGCCTAAAGCAGTTATTACGTGTCCAAATAAGTATGTCATTTTACGTTCCTAATGACAAACTGGGCCACATCGATTCCAAATCACTTATGTAATTAACAAAGCCGTAGCAGAAGCACCCCAATGCGGTTGAAAGCGATGTCATGAATTGTTTCTGTCATTATAAAACAATAAAAGATATACCCAGTCCTTGAGAGATAAATGTGCGACAAAATGGTAATTACTATAACACTGGCCAATGAAAACCTTCTGGCCATTCCTCTTTACTCATTAGATGTTTTTGATACCACGCCATGCTTCATAGCAATTCTTTTTATCACACTGCGACAGCAGTTAGATGCTCGATGCAGCGTTCGAAGTACTGGTATGTCTGTCCGTTCCGTTACGCCGCAGTCGTTAGACCACCGTCTCATCTTCAACTTCACCCTCACCACATCGAGAAAACAATTCAAACAACAAACAAAAAATATTTGGTTAACCCGGGGATTGGAACTCACGCTGCTGCAGTAGTGCGTAGTTTGGGGTCGGATGCGTTACCCATTAATATTTTTTATGCGAAGCATACTAGCCGCACAACCACGCTCTTGCTTGCTGCGCCGCGCGCGGCCGCGTAGCTACCATATGACGTCATAACAGCTGCTAAAGCGGAGGCTCAACTCGTGCGCTCGCTTGCGGCCGCGTAGCTACACAGCCGGGTCTCAGCTCGTGCGCTCGCCTGCATGAGTTGTTTCTTCGTCTATCCGAACCAAATATAGCCAAGCAACAGCAGTTCACCAGGCTAAACAGTGGTTCAACTACTAAAATAAAGGCTAGTATGCTTCGCATCCTGGGCTTAACCTTAGCTAAGCCACAGCCATTTTTTATTGCGATAGCAATTTATGGACACCCCAGGCGCATTTCCACCGGCGTCGCCGTCGCCGGGATGTTCCGCATAAAGTCCAAGTGCGATACCACCGTGGCCGCGCGCCGTATGCTATAGCTGCGAGTGAAAGCGCGCGAGGGTAAGCCGAGGATGGTGACTTGATCTCGGGCGCTCAAGGGAGAAAGGAGGTTAAGAAGCACGCCATCTTCCCCAGCGCTCAAGGCGCCGGAAGGGCGAGGGGGTGGGGAGTTCTACTCTGGCGTAGGATGCGTATGTCATGGATGGGCGCGGCTGCGCTGGCCTTATGCTGAAAGCGATCTGCGTTGAATAGAGTCAGCCGCGCGCGCGGGCCCTATATTGAAAGCGATCTGCGATCAGTACAGAGTCTAGGTGGGCCGTGGGCTCATTGCTTCCTGAGCGCTGTCTTCCAGCCCCTTAGTTCGCGTTGAAGCGAGAGACAGCAAGAAGGTCGATTCGCTCGCTGCTGCCGCTGTTACCCACGCCAGCGCTTTGACAGCGAGTGTCCGCGTTCATCGAGTGAGATGTGCTTATGTTTGCGTGTGCACCCGTGACACCACGCTTGGTAATTTATTTAGTAAGCGAATGTTTTGGAGTTGCTACAGCGAATAAAACTACCACCCTTACTCCGAATAACTGCCTACTATAACTTGCTATCGAAAATATGTGCTCGCCTTTCGGCAGAAACTGCGACATTTTTTAGATATGAACAACATGCATAGGGATCGGCAAGCCACATCACAAAAAAAGTGCCTAATATTATTGAGGCTGACAAGCGCACGAATTAAACAAGAACACGCAGTCTGAAAGCTGCTCTTGCACTGCATACACGCTTCGCACATCCGATACAACTGCAAGGCCAAATGACCTCTTAGACCTATATAGGATGGAGTCTTGGCATGTCGGTCACACATGCGACTCTGCTAAAAACTGCGTAATTCTAACAAGATGAACATGCCATATGGAGGAACACGAGGTTCTATAAATGTCGAAAACGTACTGAATACGGTGTAACGTTATCATACAAAGGACAGCAGTAGTCAATTTTAGTTGGGCGACCGCAACCACCCACGTACGCAATGCGCGAAGTCGCGCGTACGTAGCTAGCCAAGAGCGCGCGCAAGAAACGGCAATATTTGGCCGGACGCAAAAGTTGAGCAAGCGATTACTGACTTGCGCTGACTTGTGCTACACTTGCGCTACCCAACGCCGCCATATGCCAGCGCCAGAAACTGTGTAGCCAATATCAGCCGCCACGGAGCCAAACCACAAACCGGAGTCATTTCTTTGGCCTGACCCATATCGAAAAATGCGCTTTCGCGGTAACGCGAGAACGCGAGAGAACGTGCCCGCAAAGACCGCAGAGCCCGCATCGGGCGCTACGCACCCTTTTGAAAAGCTGCGGGCGCACGCAAGAGACCGTGCGTACTCCTGCATACTACGCATGCGCACTGTCACCTTCGCAGTTTTCCTGCGCACGTAGAGCTGCTGCGGACACCCAACTAAAGCTGTTTACTGAGGCTTCGCGCAGCATTCGCGTTTAGTAACTTGTGCAAGGTTGTGAGCACCACGTACATTTTGTGAGAGGCAAAGAAGGCTATGCTTAAAATGTGATACTTCATAGAACAGACGCCAACTGCCAACCACCACCGCCACCGGCATGAGTCATGTGCATAGTTCTGGCCCTAACCCTTCGTGACCCATCGAAGAAAGACAGTAAGGCGCCAGCGTCCGCAAATCGAATGCGGGGAAGATGCAGATAAAACTTCGCTTTAACACTTGACTAGCGCACGCGATTGGTTTTGAGTAGAGCTATGGTAACAGGAAGCAAAAATAGGTGTTAACCAATTGTAACGTGTGTTTGTAAAGCACTTTGCAAGTGCTGGCTTCTGTCTGCTGACTGTAGGCTTATGCCGGAATATGGGTCGCGGGCTGGGTTGTGCGAATATCAGTTTTATTTGTTTATTTATTTTTACATACTGCAGCCATATTGGGCTATATTGCAGGAGTGGGTATGAAAAGCAGGACAATGATAAATAACAAAGGCAATATGAATAACACAGACTCAATGAAAATAACCACCTATTCAATGGTCGCTAAAAATAAGTTTAATATAAGAGAACGAGTATTACCAGGCAAAGGATTCCAATATTCAATAATACGGGGAAAGATACTGTATTTAAAGATGTCTGTACTGGCAAAATATGGGGCAATGTTAAGGTGATCGTGACTTCTAGTATTGGATGGTTTAGCAGGACTAATATCGCTGTCTGTTTCAACCGGGCCACACATTCCGCATACTTGGTAACATACATAAGGTATGCCAGAATGTAACACAAGTGCACCAATATTAAGGCGTAAAGCTGTTCGTGGGCACTTTAAGAAAATTAAATAAATAAATGAATAAATAAATAAAAAGGAAGGTGTGCTATCTTTGCCAATAAAACCAGCTATTAGTCAGGGTCTCCCTTTTTGTGGTCGTATGTTCGCGCTGTGACCTATATATATATATATATATATATATATATATATATATATATATATATATATATATATATATATATATATATACTGTTTTTGGCGCGCGCTTAGTGCCGTGCGAGGTAATTTTAATCATAAATCGTAAAATGCAAGCCTGCATGTTCTCGCACGGACAGAACATACTTGACGCCCATACGCCACAAGCGAATCGCAAGAGCAAAAATTCAGTGGCGATTTAGCGCCAAAGGCGCGAGGAATCGAGTAGCACTGCGTTGTATCTCCTTGGCGTCCCGGATGAACGGTTTAAACAGCGTTCACCACATTGCAAAATGTTGTTCATGAGCTCACTCGACACGTCCTGCCTCTTGGAGGAGCGGAGTGCAACTAACAATGGTCCGGAGCAGGCCACGGTCAGTAGCCATATATATATATATATATATATATACATATATATATATATATATATATATATATATATATATATATATATAAATACCTGTACATCTACACCTAGCGGTATATATACAAGCTTCTACACCATGTCCGGCTTCCCCCACATCACGCACATATACTTTTCTCCCACTTTGGCACTCCTAATGCTCACACATTAAAAAATGAAGGTCAAGTAGCAGCGTAACAACGTGACACGAGGACCGAGTGTGATATTGCCGCGAAAGTCTCAACACAAATGGGTTTTCGGACGAGCAACACGCACCATCACTACACACTGCGTCTGTCCTGTCACACTGTCGCAGGGGCCGCTAACTTCCTTCTAATGCGACCTCCGGCGTTAAAGGTCAGCGCCAAGAAGGCGTTGCGCACGCTGAGAAAGTGCGACGTGTCCTCGGAGAAAGACACACATGTGCTGCCTCCCGGCCTTCATGAATGGAAAGGCGCACGGTGGAACAGGTACTGCAAAATGACAGTAAATTATGCAGGATCCATCAAAGATTACTGTCAAAGTAAGAAGGCCACTTTCGGATTCCGCTGAATTATCCGCAAAAGTGATTGGCGCGACGATTCTTCCCGTTCTTGTGCAAACTGGGCATCCGCACGTTGTTACCAAGCCCTGCGTCGCCTTTCTAACTCTTTTCGTTGAAAAGGTTGTTCCTTTTCTAGCCCTGTCGCCGTAGCAACGCGCTGGAACCACTGCCTTCGCCGACACCCCAAGGTTTACCAACCCCTGGCACGACGTCAGCGCCTCTTCGACCAACCAGCGAGGACCGTATGGACACCGGCGCCTTTTCCTCACCGTCGGTGACGTACTTCTTGTCTATTGGTCCCGCCTCCGTGGAAGCCCGCTGTTCCTCTTAGTCCGCTACTCTCTTCTATTTCCGTAAGGTGAGAAAACGCGGGCGCCACGACCATCAAAACGGGGTAAACAAACAAAGAAGGCTATTTACTTTAAAAGTTAAAATGCAGACTCAAGAAAATTTTCAATTCGCATTTGCCGCGATAACCGCGCTGCGATTCCAGCCGAAGTTTTTATTCACAATGAGGGCAGAAATAAGGAGAAAGCGGTACGGCACCGATTTTTCGGAACGTTCAAAGCACAGCTACTGCGAAGGGCGAAATTAACTCGCTGACTCCGGGCAACGCGTCGCCAAAGATGATACATGTATTTATTATTGAATATTTTAAAACATCAGGAATAATGATAATAAAAAAGTTATAATAATGTAAGTTAGCTTTGAGTATTTCTTTTTGTCAGTATAAGCCAGATAAAGCGCAATTTGCAGTAAACTCACAGGTTAAATGCACGTACTCTACACATATTATATATGTTGAGAGGTACCCTAATACGTGCAGCGCATTCGCGAACGAATATTATGATTGGATCGTTATTTAGCAGGCATCAAAGTGAATAAGTGAATATGATATTGCTTTAGACGTGTCATATATAAGAACTATACGACGTGCAACTATCAGAAAATTATGAGTTTTCTTGCCGGAGTGTACTTCAAGTATATTGTTATCCGCCAAGAGAATTATTCAATTGTGTTCATTGCTTCAAGTTACTGTCGATATTTATGCTTTTTATGTAGTCTCCGAGTTGTTTTCTTAGTGCCTGTAATTTTGATATTATTTGACTGTTGTAGAGGATAACATAATTTTGATTTGTTCGTGTTGATACGCTAGAGTTGCTCTTTTTTATATTTTGTTAACTGTTCGCTTTGCAGACGTATGCTTCTATTTGATGCTGCTGTAAGGACGGCATGGCCTTGTCAGGCAGTGCATGCTTTTTGACATATAACCGAGTAGACGAGGAAACAAACGAACAAGGAAGAAATTTACAATTAAGAACAGGTTATTATTATTGCAAGTTATGACGCGGATTCAGATAAATTCAGCTATGTTATAGTACTAAAATGAAAGGAATACCTGCTTGTCTTTATTGGCGCGAAATACGGGGTTAACGCATCCCGCCTGAGGTGAAGAGCTTGTCGGCTCACTAAATGCGCACTGCGATAAAAAATGCAAATAGCTTTCAAAAAGAAAAAAAAAAATAGGTTCTGCAGTTCTAAGTTTCATAAACGCGATTTGAATACGAGGAAGCCGAACTGGTTGACTCTGCGATAATTTTGATCACTGAAGGTTTATTAACGTGCATCCAAGGCTCGGTACGCAGGCATTTTTCTTTTCCACTTCCATTGGAATGCGGTCACAGCATCCGGGATCGAACCCGGATGTTGTGACCGGCTGCCGAGTCCTACGTGGTGCAGCACCAAAACCACTGAGCGTGGCCTTGCGCTAAGCTACCGTGGAAGTTTTTTGGAGATGGGCTGAGAGATAACTTGTTAGTGTAAAGTAGCCTTAAAAAAAGAAGTCACTGTTTCTTTCTTCTAAGCTCGAGCGGTTGAATGCCATTATCTTTTATTAGTTCTAGTAGCGAGTCGCATATTGAATAATTATTGAATACAGATATAACAGCTCTTTTTTTTAGATGCTTTCAAGGCCATCGATGCCATTTTTGGCGCAGAGATCTCGAACTAGGCGCGCATATTCCAATTTGCGTCTAATCAATGAAAAGTAGCAAGACAAGTTTAACGTTGTAAGGGGCTGACACAATTTTGGAATTTGGAATTTTGGCTTCAAAAGAAGGTGCAACTGTGAAAAGTTGATGAACAATTGTTCTTTATCCGAATTTTCCACGATAAAGTGTTGCTTATTGTGACTCCTAGATATTTGTAGCTGCTAACTTCATGAATAGGTGGTGTATCTAAGTGATAGATGCAAGGTATAGTCAAGATATCTTGCCTGTCATTCAAAGTAATATGCCTGTATCTATGTTGAGCTTCTATACCCGCCCCCTGCACAAGGCAGGAATAGTCTTTAAGCTACTACATAGGCTGCTTTATTGAATCTTTGAAAAACACCCAGTCATAAACGAATAACCAAACATGTAACCGACCTTCCACAGCGTGAACGATGTTGGTAATATATAAAATAAGAATAGAAGAGGACCGATGGTAATGCCCTGTGGTACACAGGAAGAGATTAGAAAACAAATCCGATAGTTTTCCACCGGTCTGGATTAACTGTTTAGTATTCAGTGAATAAGCATATGTCCAACAAACAAAGAGTTCAGGAATTCCTGTATTTTTAAATTCGCCTATTAGCTTAATATGCGAGACCTTGTAAAACGCTTTACGAAAATCAAGAAAAAGTAAGTCAGTTTGGTTGTTCTTGTTGCGAAGGAACGAGTCAGAGCCACAAGATGGCTCACACTGTATACAAGAGAATCGTCTTTTAAATACGTGTTTAAAGCTTGTTAGTATTGGAAAGCTACGCTAACACGTAGTCTAACTTTTTGAATGTATGTTCCGGACTGTCCTCTAGTCGCACGGCAGTTTGGACGAGAATAGCGAAGCTAGAAATGTAACGGCAAAAGAACCTTTGCAAACGGTACAGCGTATCTCCGAAATGTTTACGATATGTCTTCGATGTTCCCTGGATGCCTACAGCGTATCCCCTATATCTATAGCATGCTGTAAATCCGTATATTTGACGATTCATTATTTCTAGGTGACGCTGGACAGCTGGCCGGTGGTATGATGCGCAACGGCTGAACACGAAGCCTAAGCGTTATCAGCAAATGTCACTCTAATATTTCTTTTCTTTTTAAAGCCCAGGAACACTCGTCTTATACACCAATGATGAGACATGTGTACAAAAACACGCCGGGCTGCAACGCACTCCTTACCTGTCTCAAAGTAGGTGTTCTGCTTCTCGAACGCCCGGCTGAACACGTTGGCCGGCCGCTGCTGGAGGAAGCAGATGGCCCGGTTCTTCTCGTTCATGCCGTGCTCGTCCATCGCCGACATCTCCGCTCCGTTTGGCACCGACCAGCTGTTGGGTTTCCAGTCACGAGAAGCGTAAGCAAGCACTCCGACCTAAGGCGAGGTCACCGGCGAGCACAACTCGAAGACGTTGACAACTCGTCGCGCATTTTCACGTTTGTTTCCCGAAACTTGCGCATCTTTCGTCCGCAGAAGTGGGTGGCACAGTCGCGCCGACTGCAGCTATCTTACTGAAGCAGAAGATCATTCACATTTGCATATGCCACGCACAGGCGTAAACAAACGCGAACACTCACAAGGACACACACGTAGCACCAACTCGGCTTCTTTTTCTTTTTCTCCGCGACGGTCGTTATCCTCCGGTTCGCCTATACACGGCGCCGTCACAACAGCGCTTTCTCGCTTTCGACCCTATTCGTCGTGAATGCCAGGGTTGTTCTCCGATCGTGCGCAGTATGTATATATACGCCCGTCTCGGAAGAATAGATGCAGCAGCTGCCTCCCACAGGCAGACAACACGCAGCGGGACTGCAACAAGAGAAAGCCAATTCCGAGCGCCACGGCTGAAAGAGGACGAGGAGCTCCCTCCCTTTTTTTTCTGCTGCCTGCGCCTTCTCACCTCGTTCGACGTCGCTGAATGCGAAAAGGAGGTTCTGGTGTTTCTCAAAGTTTGTTCTAGCATGAGAAAAAAAAAAAGAGGAATACACGTGGTACCGTTGCCTGTAGTGTGGCTTCGAGAATAATGAGAAAGATGCCGCTGTCGTTGGCCAACAATAGACGAGGGATCGTCTTCGACCCAGATCCGCGCCGCTATGTGGTTTGCGGCGGGAGCTGGCGGCCGCGCGAGTCGGTAAGCCAGTTGTGCGTAGTATTCTTCGGACAATGGAGGAGTCTGGGTCAGCAGCGCGTTTGAGGTCAGCGCGGCGGCGGCGGTGCGTCTTCGGCGCTGCGAGAGATACGGGCTGCGGCTTTTACGTCGTTCGCTCCCTTTTGTGCGCGCCCGTTATCTGGAACGCGGCTAGGCGGGCTGACCGGGACGTCGTCGGGGCGCCCCGGCCTGACAATGGGTACGCTGAGTTAAGGCAGAGTCGCGAAATATAGACATTAGCCGCGAGAACCACGCTAGGACGGGGCGTCACGTCACCACGCGTCTGAACGTCACTTGATTGCTCTTTCCGAAACAGACACACACAAAAAGTTTGACATGTAGTAGTTCGCGTCAATCAGTTACCCTATACCACGACAGCAGATTACCAGAGATGAGCTTACCGATGCGCAATCTAACACGCTTCGATGTGAGACATTTGGAGATAGCGTGCAGGGAAATGCGTGCGAGGATACCTGCCTGGAGTCTACTGACCGCTGGGACGTGCTTACTCCTTTGAGACACGGATAACAAGATCGCGATCCTGTTATACTCGGTTACCTAGGCAGCTACAGAGTATACGACGGGCCACCCAAACAGTTGAGTTGCCGTGACTTCGAGCGCTGTGACAAAACTGCTTCGGCAAGAACCTCGCAAACAGATGGACGTAACGAGACTAGAGACTGCCGGAAGTATAGACAACTCCACCGCGCAGAGCGGGTTCGGAAGTCAACCTCTCCCGTAGCGCGGCTTTTGCAACTAGCCGAGCGAGAAGTAACATCAAGAAGAGAGAAAAAAACGAATGGCAAGGGGGGCTGCCCACATCCAAAAGCGACCAGGAGCGCACGTCACCTAATCGCGCAGACGCGGAAGTCAGCCCGGTCGGGCTCTACTATGCTTGACAACTCATCCGTCTGGAGGCAGACAGCCGCCCCTGACGCGACGTGTTTCTCTTTGCGACAGACGTGAGTGCTCAAAGCGAATCGATTCTCGCAGCGCGGAGGACCGTTGAGCGCAGGGGAGCGATCCACCGAGGTCATTCTCTCGCACACGGCGTCATGTGAGATCGCGCACTTTCACTCGGGTCAACACGCGGTCACGTCAGCTTGTTGCACGGAACGACGTCACCGGGCAGAATTCGCGAACAGCTGGTATCCTCCTTATCGTGAAGATCGAAACAGCCACGCCCTATCGAGCACGGTGACAGCTCTCGGCGTCCGTTCCTCCTTTCAGCCGTGGTCACGTGCTTGCGAGCATTGTCACGCGGCTTACAGCCCTTCCGTTCACGTATGCACTCACAGCCACACACTCCCTAGCTTACAAGAACACCGACACTACGCTCGCTTTCTCAGACGAGAAAGCGCACAGCAGCCGCAGCGCAGGTTGAGACCGGCGACAAATCCTTCGATATCACTCCTCTCCTGCCGGGCAGCTGTCGTTAATCCAAAGGTGCCCCCGCAGAACGGTCGTCAGCCTGGTACGGGATCCAGACGGCACCGTTGCGAACGCTCCAGACGTAACGCGTGCGCATCGACACTAAGAAGCAAGCGCAGTAAAGAGTGCCGCGCAGCCGACGTACACGATTGCCGCGTGTTACACGACGGTCAGAGCGGGTCGGCCCGGCGGGCGCGAGCAACGCGGCAGCAACGACTATGGCATAACTACTTCGCGCGCCGCAGCCAAGAATCCTGTTTGGGGCCAGGCCTGCGTACGCGCCTTCCCGCCGGGCGAGACGGACAGCCAAAGCCAGCCGGCGAGCCAGTCAGCCGTAGAAGAAGCAGAGAGAGCATGCTCGGGCGCGGGCAGCCCCGAGAGCTCTAATAATACGTTTCCCTCGAGGAGAAGAAGCACGGTGTTCGCGTCTTCTTCCTGCTCCAGCTTTCCCACCACAAGACCCAGAGGAGGAAGAAGCCGGCCTCGCTTTATGACGTTTCGTTCTTTTTCAGAGCCTCGTATTTTGCATTCGTATGGCTGATTTTCTTGTTGGTCGTTTGGCCTTCCCTTCCCCTCCCCTCGAACGCCGCAACAAACCGCGCCTCGAAGCGACGCTTTTTCAGAGAGCACAGTTCGACGTTTCAGCCGGTCTTTGGAGTTGCGATTTTTTTTTTTCTTTCCTCGCGAGCTCTTCCCTCTCCCTGCTGTGCGGAGCAGGCCTGATGGCGTTCACGTGAGCTCCGCTACGCACCCACCTGTCAGGTAAGCCCCTCCCCTTCGCCCCTCTTACCGTTGCCTATCTCTCTCAGAACCCCGCAGGGGCCATCTGCTAAGGCCTACGTAGATGTTCCCCCCTCTCCCTCTTCCGTTGTGTGCGTATATGCACGGCGTCCGTGCCCACGCAATGTCCGTCGCCGTCGTACTGCCGCTTCGCACCACTTGCTGCTGCTGCTGCTGTGGCCGCGCGTCGTCGTCTGCACGGCGTTGGAGACAATGACCTGTCTGCCTAGCACACGCAGAGCCATTCTCGGTAACTCGCCTCTCCTCCCCCTGTGTTCCTGTCGGAGAAAGGAGGTTACTGACATATGGGTGGAGGGGGGGGGGGATATAGCGAACTGCAGAAAGCGCGCTGTTTTTCACCCTGGCTGGTAGGCGTGCTGGCCCGGTTGTGTTAATCCTTATACACTTTCGCAACACCTGAGAAGTTGAAAAATGGCTAGTGCTGGCTATAGTGTTCGAAAACTTCCGAGTGCCCCACCCGTCTTTACAGTAAGGAGGAGTGAGATCACAGCGATCGCCCGTGCACCGCGACGTGGTAGGGTAACGTATTAGTAAGGACGATGAAGCCACGCAAGTTGGTTAATCTATCGGTGCACTCTACTGGCGACAAGCGACCTTACTCGAATTGCGAGTCGAAATGTTTCATTTTATCGTGCGCGTGCAAACAGCTTACCCAACCGTTTCTTACGAAACGTTGATCACCGTTTGGCGATCTATGTCAGGAAAGATGCAGCGCATAGGGACCGAGCATGAAGGTTGACGCCATAAAAATTATGCAAAACATGCCGCTAGGCGTGGCTGCGTCTGGCTAGGTGTCTTGCCAAAATACTATTCCTGACGCAGTAAGACTTATAACCACAGGATGGCAGTGTATGTGTGATTAGAACGCGCGGTTGCGCAGACATTTCGATGCTCACCGCGCAGCTAATCTTTTCCGAGGGGCTCTGCGACCGTAAGCAACTACACGCTGCCGCTTTCGACACCGACTTTCTCCAAGGTCTTTTCCTGCAACGGTTGCCATTACACTTGAGCGTGATCTCTGTTGCTTTGCCGCGAATTTCTCCATCGACAAGGAGGGAGAAAAACGTGGGAGTGGGGGCTCAACAGAGTCATTTATCCGCGCTATATAGCTGACCTGTCATTCATGGAAATATAGTATAACGCTACAAGAATGAGGTCTCTATTCACAGGAAAAGAAAAAAAAGAAGAAGAAGAAAATAAACAGAAAGATAGAAGGGTCTTTGGCTAGAACTGTTCATAAGAGGAAATTTCTGCTGGAGATACTAGAGAGTTATAGCTGCGCGCACTTACGGGCCTGCGTGGGAGCGCCGACGACAGCGGAGCACCGCGTAAGAAAGGAAGCGCTTTAGTTCAGCGATCTCTCGTTCGATCGAGTGGAGTAGTTGATCGCTTTGCTGCGCCACCTGCCGAACAAGGTTGGAGTTGTGAAAAGATCAGTATGCTAGCTTCAGGTTCTCGATCGCAGTCGTCCACTTCAAATCGTCGCTTAACAGTCACGTTGCAGAAACCTCTCGCAGGATACAGAGGTCCTCTTCAGTAGTGAAGCAGCTCCGAGGCATTTTCGTCAGCAGGCGAGCCAGCGCCGCGTTTGAAGACGACGCCGACGACATGCTGCCGTTCGTGCGGGTGGTCGCCATGTTTGTTTCACGAAAACGCTGGTTGGCTGCACGCGTCCGGCCGGGGAGAGGATACCAGCGAGCCAGTGGCCCGCTCCGTAAACACGCTGGGCGCCCCAGCGTACCGCACATGCGCAGTGGCGTCCCCGCTGGCCCACTGAGCTATAACTCTCTATTTGTATAATTTGCGTCTGTGCCGAAGGAACCAGATCGGGTGGCGAAGGACGACGATCTCTCATCAGCTTTGTCCTAGCTGTCCGTTGCAATACTATTCGCAGAAAAGACAGACCAACGGCAAAGAGCGCGTGCGAGCCAAGAGCATCGTGAATTTGGTCCAAGACGTTGAAAAAGCTGCGCTAGCTAGCTGATTGGGCCACAAGAAAGTACGCGGGCAAAAGAAACACCGCACTGTCCGTCTCTTCCGTTAGCGCTGCCTTTCCCAAGAATATGTGTGACCATCTCGCCCAATTGAAGACCTCGTAAAAAGCTAAATGACGGACATAAGATATGACAACACACGGCGCCGTGTGTTGCATCTATTATATATACCCTCGTTAGTTCTTCTTCTATGCCTGTAATAAGTTTCTACGGCTCACCTACTCGCATGTAGCCAGAGCCACAAATCCATCCCCCCCCCTCCCCCCTCCTCCGGCGCCTATCTTGGCGTTTCCCGCGACCATTTACTCCTATACCTGCGACGTGCAAATCTGAACTTCGCGCGAAGAGCTCAGCAGCGAAATCCGCTCATTGATTGAATAGATCCCGGTGTTTTTTTTTTCAACCGCAGCCTATGTACGCA
This sequence comes from Dermacentor albipictus, assembly GCF_038994185.2. NCBI lineage: Eukaryota > Metazoa > Arthropoda > Arachnida > Ixodida > Ixodidae > Dermacentor > Dermacentor albipictus. The sequence goes on along the minus strand of NC_091822.1, from coordinate 106,870,948 downwards.
GACGTGCAATACGCATGATAATATTTCGATGCTCTTGCGCCCATGTTGAGAGTCCGCTTGCATGCGTTTGTACGGCAAAACCAAGTTCCTAGAATAAAAGAAGAAAAATGGAAAACAATAGCTAAGCCCGAATGGTAGATTGCTGAGAGATTTTTCGTCAGCAAATCTGGCGATAGTTGCGTTTGCGCGCCATCGCTCCCCCTGCAGGAGAAATAAATACTGTTTCTATAGATGATCACAAAACAGGCTGCGTTCTGTACGCATTCTCGCTGTCCTCTCTTCTTATTTTTCCTTTTGCCGTTGCAAGTGCTATATAGTTAAGTGCTGGGCTTTCCGAATGATATTCAGCCGGTATTCAGTGCTTTGTCTGTCCTCTACTCCTTCTCTCCGCCAACAATTTGCGCCGTCTCTAGCATAAAATTCGACAGTATCGCGCCGGAAAGTTGCCTGTCTCAGCGGCGACGCCAACCTACATCTGCCCCTCCGGGAACTCTTCGTCTGGGCTCTGTGTAGGCTTGTAATAATGAAAACGACTAAATGTGTGCGCTTTGCAGGCTCGAGCTCTTTCAACTTCCTTGGACACTGGCGTCATCGATCGTCACGGCATTCGACCCATCGTCGCTAAAATCACGGGGCTTCAGAATTTTTCCGCAGCTCATTCTTATTCGCTACACGCGAGCTGCTCTAAGAGAATACTTTAGATCGAGGTCAACTCTGATTTACTTATTCAAGAAAACAGGAAACCCAGACGTGATCTTATTATATATACAGAACTGCTGAATCAATTTGAACAAGATGTGTTGCCTTTACGAGAGAGATCTTAGTTTTACCCAACTTTACCGACTGTTGAGAGCAAGATGTTGATTTCAGGCATCGTATATTTTTGTAATAATGCGCCTAAAACCAGCAATTAAAAAAAGAAAACGAAACCAACACGGAGAGACAGAAAGCGGTAAGACAGGGAGTTTAACGAGAGGACATTTCCGGCTGGCTGCCCCGTACTGGGGAAAGGAAAAAGGGTGTACGAAAGATAAGAAACAAAAAGATGGACAGAGAGTACGGATGAACAATAGAGTAAGCTTTCATTAACTTTCTACAAAGTCGATTCAGATTAGCTGTATATTTGTTATCACTTAAGCCTTCACTTTAATGAAATCATTAGCTTACACTCTATCTCTCGATTCTCATGCACGCGTACCAATTCATAAATTTTGTATGCAATCTCTTACATTTCTTTTTTCTTAATTTTTTATGGAACCATCCGAGTCTTGGCCAATCCTGCGAATGTAAATGTGCCACTAACATGTGGGCTGCACATTTACATCTACATCTGCAATATAGGGTGCTGCTAGACAGCCTCTAGATGAACCATATCGTCACACGCAGTGTTATAAGGTCACAGACATACGCGAGGCCCCACAGAATCGTACAATGTCACCGTGCACAGTCTTGTACAATAACAATTTGTTGTCTAATCCAATCTCCTTCATGTAAAACAGTAGCAGCACCTTTATGATTGCTTGCACCGTTGTCCCCGAAGGCCTGCGTCCAATAATATTGCTTTCTGTGAGTGGGTGCATGTTCGTGTGGTCAATTATTGTGTGGTCGATGGTGCACGGCATCTTTTGCGTCTGGCCGAAACGAGCGCATCCGGAAAGAAGGTGCGCGACTGCATCGCAATGTTTACAGAAAGCACAAAGATTGCAAATGTGTAACGGTTGACTCAAAAAGTTAGTTAATTCGTTAGTTAAATTGGGTTTATTTCTTTCGAAAAAAAAACATATTGCAGACAATTAAATTACGTTGTCAGAGCATCCAAAGCGAACAAGTTAGAAATGTGAGTTGCAGCTAGCGTAAAATTGTCATAGTGCTTGCAATTGGATTTTGCAAAACCCTCACTCGCAAATTGGTGATATACTTAAGGGTGGTATATCTACGACGGTTATTCAAAAAAGTAAGGGCCGTTTGGTCTCGAGAAAACTATATATTCGTCAGTAAAAGTTTTCATTAGCGGGTTTAGTTTATAACAAACTTCACTATTATAGATAATCACCGTTAACTTCCAAGAACTTCTCGTACCGCTGCACCCGTTTCTTTAGTCCCTCTGCATAGAAGCTCGCCGCCCAGGAATTCAACGAGTTGACAATGGCTGTCTTGAGTTTCTCGTTGTCTGCAAACCATTGTTCCCCAAGGCACTGTGTTGAGTGAAAGAAGAGGAAATAGTCACTTGGTGCGAGGTGGGGAATGCAGGGTGGGTGATCAAAAGGTTCCCAACCTAAACCTTGAATCTTCTCCTTGGTTTGGGCAGTGGTGTAAGGAAGCGTGCTTTCATGGGGGAGGACAATTCGAAACGACAGTTTCGTGCTCCGTCTATTTTTGATGGCACGTCTCAGTTCGGTGAGCGTACGCAGTATACCTCAGCTGTAACTTTGGTCACACATTCCGTGAAATCAGCAAAAAGAACGTCCTTTTCGTCCCAGAAAACGGTAGTCATCATTTTCCGACTCGAGTAAGTAGATTTCCTTATCTTTTTCGGCTTAGGTGAAGAGGAGTGGCGCCATTGCATTGATTGTTGTTTTGTTTCTGCAGTGGTGCAGGATATCCAAGTCTCGTCGCCTGTAACGATGTGCGAAAACAACTCACCTCCGTCTTGTCGCTAGCGGTACAAAAACGCCCGTCCACTCGGCATTCTTTGCTGTTTCTGTTGGTCGGTAAGCATTTTTGGTACCCGCCTCGCACACACTTTGTGATATCCGGATTTTTCAGTTACAATCGTGTAAAATATAGTGCGTCCAACAAAAGAAAATTTACCAGCTAGACCACTAACTGTCAGTCATCGATCTAATCGCACTTGTTGAACAGTTTCATTGGCCCGTACGCCGGACCTCCCACTCTGCTCTTCATCGTGCCCATTTGTGCGGCCATTATTGAAGTCCGGACATCTTTTTCTGACATCTCCTTCGCTCATCAATGTAGGTCCATAGACTAGGCGCAATTCCCCATGAATTTGAGAAGCTGATTATGTTTTTGCACGCGAAAATCGAATTAAAGCTCGCAGTTCACAACAGGCGGGAGCAACGATTTTCGCGGACATTGTCGTCTGCGAAATTCCCCGACAAGCAGACGAGTACTGCGCCAAAACGATAGCTTCATTACCTTGGCGAAGAATTAACAGATGGCGCTGCAGAAATAAAGCTTTATTCTGACGAGTAACTTTTTAAATATACGCAGACAGCTCTTACTTCTTGAATAACCCTCGTATTTTGTCAGCGTTGGATACCTCAATAAGGGAAACTATGAGAATAGTTGTAGTGTTCTTTTTCTCTTGTCGATGAGTTATAAGTTTTAACTATTATGCTGCAGATTTCTTATATTATGCTATATTTCCGGTCGTTTGTAAAATGAATTGATGCCTTAAGTACAAAAGATAAAGAATAAGATAAAGATACTCGATACAGTCGGTAGAATCTAACGTTTTCTTTTAAGTTCAATAAACATAATCAGAATCAGCGCAGTAGAAGCCGATATAAACGATTTCTCGATGTTCGTGCATTTAGAGAGGAGCTCCTGGTGTAAACCTACCTTGTGAACGCTGAAATTTTGGCTTCGCTATTCGGCATTGCGCAGTTATTCTTCGCCCACATACACACACGTTGAAAGACGAGGCGGCGAACTCGTCTCCGCTTGACTTGATGACGGCTGCTTTGGAAGCCTCCACCGCTTTCATTTCGTCACGGCTTGTCATCCGTTCGATGCCGGCGCGAAGTCGTCGATGGAGTATACAAGCCGGTTGGCCCTACTGCCGAATATATTCGTTGAATATATGACCATGTTCATTGAAGGGGCTGGCTACTGTTTTAGGTAAATTGTGTTTTGTATCTGCGTGGTGATCGTTGAGTCTTGTATGAATTTGTTGTCAAAACACAAAGCAGTATCCAGCCACTTCAATGAACATGGTCATATATTCGACAAAGCAAGACCCTATATACTATGTGGGGATTTGGGGAATTCGACGCGCCATTGCGCGGGCGCATTTCACCCATGTCTGCAATCCAAAAGCCATGCCGTTCTTGCTCCGAACCAGTTTTAGCGGTGGCGCTCCACTCGCCATGGTTCGCAGTGAGGGCGGAGCTAGTGACGTCACGCAGAGGCCCCTGGTGGCTACTGCCGTGACGGTACCGACTCTTCTTCTGCCTTCGGACAGCACCCGGTACGTACGATGCTCTCTCTCATCTGCCGACACCTTTGTGACTAGGATTGAGCTCACGCACGGTGCCTTTGCCCGTGCGGGGAGCGCGTACCTCGTGTTATTTCCTATCCCGACGCTAAGCCGAAGAACGGGTGCCTAGTGCTCGCGCGAGGTCGTACCACGCCGAGCCGCACTCATCGGAGGCCCAAGCCGAAGGAGATTGCCCGAGCTCTCGCGATTTGGCCCATTGGTTATCGCGAGAGCAAGTATAGCATAGCCGCCGGCACTTTTCCTAGCGGCGCGTCCCAGCTTGAGCCTGTGCTCTCGCAGCGACGTGCTACAGGTGCCCCTAGCTGTATTTTTCGCCCTTGGTGCGGGACCCCTTTGGTTCCCCGCCGTCCCGGGACCGGGCGTTTGTGCAGTGTTGGGTGCCGTTGGGGACAATAAACGGTTTCCTTCATTTTAGGGCAATACTGTGTTTTTGCGTGCGTCGCTCGGTAGCCCCTTGTGGCCTGAGCTCGTGCGCAGCGGCGCTAGAGGCTGACGGCTGACGCGGCCCTGTGGCTCGCTAAGCTCGAACCCGCGGTGGTCGGTACTCCTGTGAGAACCGTAGACCCCACAACTGCAAACAAATTTTCGTTCACCTCACGAGAGGAAATATACGGAATCATACCTCATCCACAAGTTTAAATGCCTACACCCGATGGGAATTAATTTGGCAAGTGGCAACTTAGAATCTTTAAAAGCGGTAACTTAAATATGAAATTCTCATATCATCAACCAAGGCACAAAGCACATTGTGCCACCAGCTAGCCTTAATTCTTGACCTCAACTACTCCTCTATTTCCATTTTTTTCCTGCCGACTACTCAATTTAATATACCCTTTCATGTTTTTACGTTTATATCAACTGTATGACCCCCTGTTCCATGTACAGCTGCCTTCCCCGCTTCTACTCATGTCACCCTCCTATTTGTTATTCCGGTTTCGGTCCCCCCCCTTTTCTTGTTTGTTTCTTGTTTATATATTTTGTTGAATCACCATCCCCAACACATTCCAAGGTCCCAGACGCCAGGATACCTTTTTCGATGCCTCAGCTGCACAAAGTATCGTCATTTCTGTATACCGCTGTAACGACCCCTACGTTGAGCTATTGGGGTTAACGTTTCTTGAAAGACCATGCCGCTGCCTTCCAGTTACCCGATGCATGCATTGCACCCCAGACTCCTTGCCGTCATCTTAACTCCTTCAACATTACCCGACGCATTGCTGCTACGCTACTAAAGTCATTCTTTCAACTGATGTCTTTTTGGGTCTTTTTTGTTACTCGCGCACTGACCGCCTGACCGGCTCTTCTAAAGCTACAAAAACATGTCGCCAACGACAACCTTGAATGCTCCCTAACCTCTCGCTTCTCCAACACCCTCCCATGCCCTTCTCTTTCTCTTCTTGTTCTTTTTTCCCTCTTGGTGTCCTTTTCCCCCTTTTTTTCCTTGTCTTCATTTTATTTGCTCCCCGCCTTCCCACTCTCCCGCTCTTGTCCCCTCGCCTTATGCCCCAACCACTGGCACGCGTCGGAAAGCTTCGGCACGCACCGAAGCGTCAAAAGCGTCAAAAGCGTTGGTCGGGAACACGGCGAAGCGTGACGTCGAGCAGCGATTATGTCTACTGCCGATGCTAGAAGTTTGCCGACGCGCGGCGAAGCTGCGCCGGCGTGCACCAATGAGAGGCTGCGACGCGTCGCAGGCGTCAATCAATCGGAGGCTGCGAAGCCTCTGGCTGCTATGCCTGTAATGGCCGCCCATGTGAAGACGCCGGCATCGACGATCGTCCGAGTTCTTTGGACGCACGACGCGCGCGACAGTGTTCCTGAACGGTAGTGTTGTAATAGTAGGCCTACAACGACACGACCGACCGACGACCGTGGGTTGTGGCAGTGCGACGTGGATCCGAAGCGACTTCGAACGACGCCGACTAATCCAACCTGCCCACTGGGTTCCGCCGGGCTCGGTACGATCGTCTGATAAAACAGCCAACCGAATCCCGATTGCCACAACGTCTGTGCTTGTTGTATGTGTATTTTGTTGTGCTCAAAACGAATGGAAACATTTTTACGAGCTACGAAGTCTGGATAATCAGCACTCGCCTATCGACGATGTTGTTTACGTTACGCGTAGGCCTAGCGCGTCCATCGAGTTTGTAACTGGCGAGTGAACGAACCCAGCTGAGAAAAATCTGTCGAAGGAAATGAATTTTCCGGTCCGCTTGGTGCTACAGTGATTTAAAATATGGCACTCCTGACGCCGTGTGATGTGGTGAATGAACCGTGTGGAACTTGGGGTGGTCAGCCGCGGCGTGTTTCGTGTGATGTCGGGTGACTCAAGTTTAATGGGCAAGCTGCGCTGTTTCCAGTGGCAAAGATAACTTCCGAAAGCGAAAGACACTAGTAGCCGAACTATGGGAAGTACTTACACAATCAGCCCTGCCGCCCGTTTCAGTTGACACTGCGCTCTTCTATTCGGCATGTGAATCCAGTCCAGTACAAGTTCACGGTGCTCCTTCACTCACTCCTTTCAAATGCATCCGTCTTTTGGGCTAGTTGAAGATAAATCGCTCGTGTAGCAATCAAGAACACTGACGCACTGAAACAGACGTGACAACGCAGCCATGTTTGAGTCAGTGTGTCCTTATACTGGAGCACTGCAAAAATAAATCTGTTCGCAACGTGTTCCCCATGTGCAGTGCATAGCAGGACCTGCATCATGCAAGACCTATGCGTGTAGCAGCGTATACCATAATTGCTTCGATGCTTGCTTCAGGAGCAGCAAGTACTGAGTCAATGAAACTGTAATTGATTTTTTATCTCACTTTTTGTTTATGGAAAGTGTAGATTGTGTGAGTGCAGTCGGTATGCTTAAACTGCTGGAATCCCTTCAGCTTCTACTAAAATGTTTCTTGCTGCGATACTATAAATTGTAGTCAGGACAAAGATCTACTCAAAACCAAGTTACTAATGCATCTGCGCAGAATGTGTTTGATTAACAAGTTAACCCTTTCACAACAACAATATGCCGATGCGCGGCATATGTGCTTACAATAAATACATTCCGTAAAGGTGAACGACTGGGCCTACAATAAAAAACTTTGTAGTAGCACTGCCATGCGTATCAGCCACAACAAAACTGCTGCACGTCCAACCTACTTCTTTTTTCGGGCCCTGCCCATTCTGGGTGTAACATTTAGCTCTTCTCTCAACTTTTCCGCATATGTCACCAGCACTGTATCTAAGCATCGGCCCATTCTTGGGTTTGTGTCCCGTGTCTCCCTTCCCTAATGACGTAAGGTTTTCCGAGCACTCTACGCTTCTATCATTCTGTCACGACTTGAGTACTGCTCATCAGTATAGTTCCCGTACCAAACTCGCGACGCTAACAAACTTAAGCTTGTTCAGCGCCGGACAATACGCACCCTTTACTCCCGTCTTTTCGGTTGTCGCAAGCTCATGCTAGCCTACGAGGATTGCCTCAATCCCCTCAAGTAGCACACCCTGCAATACCAGCGCAACATTGCACTAGTCTATAGTGCAGGATGCTTGATGGCTCTCTGAACAGCACTAATCTTTCTTCAGTTCTTCTGAACAAGTGGTCAGCACAGCCCGAGCCCTCATCGCGCCTCTATGGCCCGACACCACAACTCAGTGATTATATTTGGCATGCAGAGCTTTCTCTTCATCCCCCTTGGCCATTTGGATTCTCCTTCCTTGGAACCAGACTGACATGGTCGATGAAATTAGAGATCTTAGTGTGTACTTCGACAAAATGCTAAGCTTCTCTTCACATAGATAATTACACAACATGCCCTTCACGCTCTTGGAATTGCATGCCGTATATTGCATGATTTTCACTTACCTATTGTGTTTGTGAAATTCTGCTGTGTGCCGCCAACTACTAGAGTATGCCTCTGTAGGAGGGGGTGCAACGAGCCAATCTGCATGCACAAGTTAACTATTGGTTGCAACCATTACGAGAAATCGAAAGTTATTCGGTCGTGATTGCCGATGGAACTCGTGACGTAAAACATCCTGTGAAACACGGGGGTAACACGGGGAAGCTTGCTGTAAAATTGTCGGATCTGGAAAATAATCTGCAAACTCAAGGCGAATGGCGCCAAATTCGATAAGCAGAGAGTTCAATTTTTTTTACAGCTTAATGTCTATATTATTTTGCTTGCAACTAGTGCAGAAAACTGACAAAGCAAGTCGCATTCCCAATTTATACACCATAATTGAAGAGGTTAACTTTGTTTTACTTGCAAATATTTTGCTGGTGACAGTCTGCACACTCTTCACCGGGGCGAACGTTGATTAAGATTCTTTTGTTAGTTAGCCGCTGGTTGTTTCGATTTAGTCAATTTCATTTATGGGCTCCTGAACTAGATAGGACTTTGGAGTAAGAAAAAAGTGCACTTAGGCGTACTTTGCAGTTAAGCTAACAAAACAAGACATATTAATGTTTGACCTGGATTATTTGGATAGCTAATTTCCTACACACGTGGTTTCTAACGAAACTGAGAACTCCGAGAAAGCAGGGTGCCAGCTCGATTCAGGTGCGCAAGTTAGAATTTTACGTCTACAATGTCAACTGTTTCTGGATCTTCCCGAATATATGGAATGAACCTCTTTGCAAGTAACTCACACACATAGAGATGAATTAAGGACACGAAGATGTGTTCTAATACTCGGCGCGTGATGCAGTGGCTCGTACCACAGCCGCAAATTTAATGATTCTATAACAAGGCATTCGTCATACCGAGACTTGCGCAATTCAGCTCCATATCAAAATTGTTTGTAAAATTTCCAGCTTGATGGCATCAATACGTGTAATGAATTAGGCTGCTGAATGTATAAGTGAGCTAAATCCAACGCGTTGGGCACTACCAGAGCTACAGGGTACCACAAAGAATCCTATGCTGCACTCTAGGTATAGGAAAACTTTACGTGTGCACTATATTCGGGAGAACCGATTTCCCGCTTAGTACGAACGCACGTCATGTGATGCTGAGTTTCAGTGGGCAGCGATCGGTGCGAACACCACAATGAACGCTACTTGTGCTTGGGTTGAATGCTTATTTCACACCGTTATAAACTCTTTCGT